>NW_027516813.1:102500-725809 GCF_048772815.1 Callospermophilus lateralis
AAGTCTTTAAGAATAAAATATTGGGATATCGTGGCTTAGATTTCCCAAGCTCTGTGGAAAGCCATCCTGGAAATAGATCTCATTTTCCAAGGGTGATTCTCATGCATGGCCTCCTAAAATTGCAACACTATTTATTGCAATACTTCTCTGAGGTCAGTTCTAAAACTCAGTCTCTAAGGGGAATCATACCAGAGTTCAAGCCCAGGTGGACAAAGTCATCTCTTCCAACCACCACACAAATGACCACAGTTAAAACCAAAACACTCCCATATGGCCCTCATCTTCTTTTATATAGACACTCATCATAACCACTGGCTGGAGGTTTCCATGAGGTGCACAGACCAAGACAGTGTCCAAAATATGTTCCCTTTCCTCTCATTTGCCTAAAGTCAGGGTGGCCTGGACACTTGCTGTGAACCTGGAGTAATCAAATACTCCTGTCATTAATTCAGGTCCACTTCTCCAATTTGAGGCCAACTGACCGTGGGGTTTAGAATCTTTATTTGAATTGGAGTCATGGAAAACCCAAGCACCTATAGCCTAGCCTCTGTAAGTTGGAAAAATTCATTTCACTCAAAGAATCCCTATTCTCACTTGATGGAGGTCAGGAACCTTACAGAGGAAGGCGAGAGACTTCATCCCAAAGACTGCTCTTTTGGCCATTTTGGTTTGGGATGCACACATGGGAAATTTCTTTAAATCCATCAGGTGTTGACAATCTAAGCCACAGCCTCACACAGGGCCAAGGGGCTGATTCAGACAATCCCTTTCCAAAGCAATTAAGCAAAGAGCCACAGGTATACCCATTCATTTCCATTTGAAAACTGTTTTCTTCAGGCTTCACAAAGGGATGGCCTGAGTCAAAGACCTTCCTGACATTCAGTGCAACAGAACAATAGGTAAGCAAAAGGCCCAAAGCAGGGTTTCTCCACTGAGACTTTCCTGGTCACACTGATATCTGAGTTTTCTGAGATGCTCGCCATTCACTTCAGCTATCCAGTTCATGGCCATGTTACAGAGTTTGGAGGGGGTACATATCTTGGACACAAAACCATGGGCTTATTCTGGAGAGTGGCCAGAATTCAGGAAGAAAACAGGAACTTAGAAAGATAGTAGGTGTTGCCCATCCATAAGGCAAGCTACAGTCCAATCATCAATTTGGCTGGATAAATGCTGTGAAGCTTTCTACTAGATAGGACACATCCATTGATGCATTTTTTTAATGTCTACAACCCCGGACACAATGTGATACACAGACATAGAAACACTCGCCTTGTCAAACGACTTACTAGAAACAGTCCACTCCAAACTAAACAAACCTACTTTTCTACCTATTCTAAGAACATGACACAAGACCACAAACTCATAACCACAAACAAAAAGGCACCTCCTTCGCCCAGGTAGGTCTGTGACTATCCGGAGTGTCCTCTGACTTGTGGGCCAATAATGTTCCCCCGAAATGGCCTGTCCTGTCTTAGATCTGGTCTCCTTGGCCAACTCCGTGAAGTTGTCAGGAGCCAGCGGAGCCTCTACTTGCTTTCTCAGGAAAAGCTCTGCTTCAGAGCTTTCTTGCATTTGGCCTTCCTCACATCTGTACGTACCAAGAAAGACTGACTCTGTCTTTGTAAATCCAAACAAGTGAGACCACTGGGACTGGGACTGGGACTGGCTATGGGTGCCTGGCATCCTGGATCCCAAGTTCAGAGAGTTCCATCACCACTGAAGTGTGATGGAACTGTTTTTAGTTCCTCCTTCAGGAACTGAATGAGGTCACTCTCTTGGCAACCACTTTGTCCAAACGTTGCTTCCAAGGTTCCCAAGAGATGGAGGCTGGCCCTAATTCCTGTGACACTTTAACAAGTTTGAATTGTATATCAACCATAATCTCCCAGGAACAGATCTACACACAGGCCTGGGTTGGCTCATGTTCTCTGCTTTAAGAATAGAAGCTGATTCAGACACAACCCTTTATCCTGACCAAGCCGTTTGCCATGGAAGATGCCTTTTGCTCTCTCAGGTCCTTCATAGCTGCCTACATATTTTCCAGGGATCATTTCGCCATGGACATTTGAGGTTATCACCAGGTGGAAGATCCATTACATTCCAGTATTATAAGACCAACTCTTTCCCTGCTTTTCTGTAAAGTAAGATTGAGGGAATACTGTATGGTTAGGGTTAATAACAGGTTCGATTTGGGTTAGGAATCATTTTGCTGGGTGAATAATGGTATTGGGAACCTGCGATATTTATAACAATATAGAGGTGAAATGTATGCATGAAAACAGAAATCTAAGTATGATTTGAAGCCCAGAAGGGCATTGGGCCCTTGCTTGGAATACTTAGCATTGAATTAACTTCTGAACAGATGTCTCAGATAAATCGATATGCAATGGCATATGACCTTGTACCTTGGATGATTGAATGTAGAAAAGAACATCCAGTCAAAAAGGGATAGTCAGTAGGATTAGAAAGATAGTAGTTAGGATTAGGAAGAAGAGTGCATGTAGAATTTGCAACAAAAGTTCTTTAGCAATAGGTTTTCGGTTAGAGAATGAATTTAAATATCAGTACATGTGAAAAGTCAGTCACAATGATGAAATTGGGAAAATATGTAGGAAAGCAGATATAAATAGAGACATTAGGTAATCAGGCAAAGTATATAGTGAGTGATAGGATTAGACATTTTCAACAGGGTTGAGGTTGAATATATTATCTTAAGAAGAAACAAATATGTAGTCACCAATAGGATTTACATGTGAGAGCATTAGGCAACATGGACATGATATTTTTAGTAATCCATGTTCACTTTCCATTTAGGCTTTGGTACAATCATAAATGTGAACTTTGAATTCTGTGCCCAGAATATTTCTGAGATTAAATATATATATATGTAGATCATTTGACATGAGTATTTCTCCACCATTTTTAGGAGCAATATTGACTGACTACTACTGACTGATAGGTATAGATTCTTTATGTGATTTGGCGTCATGAGAAAACCCAAGCACCTCTTCATGGCTTGAAGAACTCATTTGACCCAAAGAGCCACAAGTGATGCTCATTCATTTCCGTTTGAAAACAGCTTTCTTCAGGCTTCACAAAGGGGTGACCTGAGGCAAAGAACTTCCTGATATTCTGGGCAACAGAACAATAGGTAAGCAAATGGCCCAAAGCAGGGTTTCTCCACTGAGACTTTCCTGATCACACTCTCCCAGCTCACGTGTAAAGTTAGATTGAGGGAAAAGTCTATGGTTAGGGTTAATAACATATTCGATTTTGGTTAGGAATCATTCTGAAGGATGAATAATGGTATTGGGAGACTGGGATATTTACAAGAATATATAGGTGAAATACAAGTATGAAAACAGAAATCTAGGTACAATTTGAAGCCCAGAAGGGCATTGGGCCCTTGAGTGGGTTACTTAGCTTTGAGTTATGTCCTGCCCAGATGTCTCAGATAAATCGATATTCAATGGCATAGGACCTTGTACCTTGGATGATTGAATGTTGAAGAGAACATCCAATTAAAAAAAGAAAGTCCGTAGGATTAGGAAGATAGTTGCTAGGTTTAGAAACAAGAGTGAGTATAGGATTTGGACAAAAAGTTCTCTAGCAATAGGTTTTCAAGTAGAGAGTGAATGTAAATATCAGCACATGTGAAGAGTCAGTCACAATGAGAACTGGGGAAAATATGTAGGAAAGCAGATGTCAATAGAGACTTTAAGAAATCAGGCAAAGTTTAAAGTGAGGGATAGGATGAGATATTTTCAACAGGCTTGATATTGAATATATAATCTTAGGAAGAAACAAATATATAGTCAACAATAGGATTTACATTTGAGAGCATTAGGCAACCTGGACATGGATGTTTTTAGTAATGCATGCTCACTTTCCTTTTAGGCTTTGGTACAATCATAAGAGTGACCTTTGTTTTCTGTGTCCAGAATGTTACTGTGATAAAATGTATATGTAGATTAGGTGACATGAGTATTTCTCCCACCATTACTGGGAGCAATATTTTGAAGACGTATAAATTCGTATTGGGGGAACAAAGAGGTGTACCATGTGTCTATGAATATAGAAATAATGCATGAATAGACCATACTGTGAACAAATAATGTAACTGGTTCCAACTTTAAATAATTGATTTAATTAATATCTGAAAATGTAAAGGAAATCTTAAATTGATATACATACATTCATTATAACCAGTCATAAATCTAACGGTAATATTAGGGTTATGGTTTATCAAGAAGAATGTGTGAGTTTTGCTTCAAAAGTGATTATGGAAATCGAAAATAATGTGTTTGAAAAGAAGTCTCATGAAAAGACCAGTCAAAAAATCTGGAGGAATATATGTGTTCTGAAGCAGGAAGTGATTGAAATTGAAACAAATGCCTATAAATTTGTGAACTTGTGGATGAAATATATATCCTATGATGTGCATAAACTGAGAAAATAGTAATGTACCACTGTTGAATAAAAATGAACCGGAAAATACACATCATGTCCCATAGGAAACTACTTGCATTGATATTAAACTGGGTATTACTGTAGAAATATTAGGATTTGTATGCACCATCCACTGAAGTTATCTTTCAGTACTAGGTAACAAATATGTATTTCAGGTTGATGAATATTTCTGAGAATTATCTTGTGAAAAGTTAATCATAAATCCACATACATGAATATGAATGATTTTAAGGAGTGTATAATAAGACTCATATATTTCATATTTTGAAAAATTTGTAGAGTGTGTATTCCAATCAAAATTCATCATGAAATATATATGTCATCCACAGATGCAAAAATATTTATTTCACTGAAAATGGATTTATGTATAATGTTGTTCTACTAGGAAGCTCACCCATATTTTGAATTTTCAGTTCCAACAATGTTTAGGAGGAGTGATCTCTTCTCATAATTTGTATCTGCCAAGTCAGCCACCTCACAAAAATGTACATGTGATAACAGATAGGATACTATATGTGCATATTAAAATACATGTGCTGAATAGGCTACAGAGAAATGAGACAGGAATTTGTTGAGAGCCACAGCTGAAGGGGCCCCAGCAAACTTCCAGCTGCCAGCAAATTTCCAGCTGCCGGCTGATTATTGGCTCACAGCGACCTCAGCATCATCTAGCTGATTGGCTCCTCTGTGGTGATGCTCATTGGGCTGTTTCCCTGCCCTTTCAGACCATGGAGCTGCTCCTTGGGGAACTTTTTTGGCTCCACCCAGCCAATCGGCCTCAAGAGCAGTAGGATTGTGGCAGGTGGAGAGGCTTGTGTGTGTGAGAGAGACTTTACAAGGAAGCCAGTAGTGGCAGTTGGGCTCTGAGGGTTTTTCCTGAGGAGTTGTTTTGTTTGCCATGTGTGGTTCTAAAAATAAAGTTAGTTTTTTTTTGTTTGTTTGTTTTTTGTTTTTTTGACAAGTGGCTCCTGAATCATGCCCAGCCAGACTGCAGCATTTGGTGGCTCACATGGGGAACGACTGAGGGTAAGTGATAAGGTAAACTGCTTGCCCCTGTGGGCAAGGTGAAAGGATGGGTAGCCATTTTAAGATGACTCCTTTGTTTTGCTTCACTTTTGTTTTAAGTTGCCTGTTCCTGGAGATGAGTGGGACGGAAGAAAAACCACTCACATCTGAGAAAAAACTATTTACGTCTGAGGAACAGATAGGTATAAAGGACGGATGCACATGTCAGGAGGATAGAAAGGCTATAATGACTTTTTGTTGTTCCCTTTTTAATTCATTCTGTCTCAGTTTTGTTTGGCGTCATCTTGTTGGGTTGTATTATAATAGAAATACGGGATCAGAAATTAGTAAAAAACAAACTGAAAGAGTGTTAAATAAATTGTTAGAGAAAGGAGGCATCTCAGAAATATCAAGGACAGTCAGGGCATTTGTTGATACAATACAAATATGTAGCCCATGGCTTTTGAAGGAGGAGTCATTAAATATATCACAATGGAACCATCATGGTGAAGATTTAAAAGGATTAGAAAAGAGCAGCCGAGGGACTATGCCAGTTGGCACATTGCCATTGTGGACGTTCATATCTGGTTTGCTTAGTCCAAAGCCTTCAGTTCAGACAAGAGATAGAGGAACCAAGTTTAGAGCATAAAAAGCAATCAGGGGCAAAGTTAAAAAAGGAGACTGCTACTAACACCTTTCTGTCACCAGAGGATGTAAATGTCCAACTAACAAGGCCACCTCCATGTGCTGGGAGGCCCCCAACCCCAACAGTTGATAGTTCGGATCCTGAGACAGGATCTCAAGTATTAACATGCCCTGTATTTGAGGTAGGAGGGCAGCGAATTCACCATGCTTTAAATTTCAAAATAGTGAAGCAGCTAAAAGAGGCTGTAACAACATATGGTCCTCAAGCACACTTCATTGTAAGCTTGGTCGAATCCATTAACACCTTGAACATGACGCCAGCAGATTGGGCTAATATGTTTAAAGCTGTGCTAAATGGAGGTCAATACCTATTATGGAAGGTTGCCAATGAGGAATTTTGCAAAGAGATGTCTAGGTGAAATGCAGCAGCTGGTTATCCTAAGAGAAATCTAGATTTGTTGTTAGAAAAGAGACCTTATGAGGATCAGCAACAACAAATTCCATATGATCCTGGCATATACGCACAAATTGCTGTAGAGGCAGTTAGGGCATGGAAGACTTTACAAGGACATGGAGGTTTACAAGGTCAATTATCTAAGGTAATACAAGGAGCTAATGAATCTTACGCTGGATTTGTAGATAGGCTTATTGAAACAGCTACAGAGTTTTTGGAAATACAGAACAAGCAATGCCATTATTAAAACAACTGGCTTATGACCAAGCGAATCATTGCTGCAGAGGTATCATTAGACCATGGAAACATGAAGATTTAAACACATTTATTAAATTTGGTAGAGACATTAATGAACAAGAGCAAGTCGTGGCAGCTGCAATAAAACAGGCTTTAGATGCCAGAGACATTAATGAAAAAGGGCAAATTGTGGCAGCTTTAGTAAAACAGGCTTTAGAAGACAGGCCAAGAACATGCTACAATTGTGAACAAACAGGACTTTTTAAAAGGAATTGCCCCATAGGAGGAGGGTTTAACAAAACTAGGTATCAAAGGACTAGAATACCGGGTATTTGGCCACGATGACGTAGAGGGAGACATTGGGCTAATGAATACCATTCTCAAACCACCATAGAGGGTACTTCATTATCAAAAAACAAACAAGCACCAGGTGTTTATCCACGATATCATGAAGAAAGGCATCCGGCTCCATTGCCAAAAAATGGAGAGGGGGGCCCAATGCTCTGGGGCCCGAAACCGCAAATATATGGAGCACTGGAGGAAACCAGCAACCCCATCAGTGTAGTGCCCACGACACATTGTTCATCAGATCCCTCATCAGACAAACCAGAGGGAGCGCAGGGTTGGACATCTGTGCCTCCGCCAGATCAATACTAACTCCAGAGATGGGAGTTCAAATCATTCCCACAGGGGTGAAACGACCTCTTCCCAAAAGAACAGTAGGCTTATTATTGGGATGCAGCTCTTCTACTCTAAAAGGACTTATGATGAGTCCTGGGGTAATTGATCCCGATTATGAAGGTGAAATAAAAATTATAGCCAGTTCTCCAAAGGGTATATCAGTAATTTCTCCAGGAGATAGAATAGCACAATTACTAATAATACCCAGCCCACATGATAAATTTTACAGTTATGCTGTAGAAAGAGGTTCCAAGGGATTAGGCTCCACAGGTGTAGATTGGGCTATGCTTTCTTTAAATTTATATTCTCGCCCCATGCTAAAACTAAATATTCAAGGACATGAATTCAATGGGCTACTGGATACAGGCGC
Organism: Callospermophilus lateralis; assembly: GCF_048772815.1. NCBI lineage: Eukaryota > Metazoa > Chordata > Mammalia > Rodentia > Sciuridae > Callospermophilus > Callospermophilus lateralis. The sequence continues at coordinate 110,366 of NW_027516813.1, forward strand.
AGACCTTAGCATCATCTGTCGTCAAGAATGGCCAAAACATTGGCCATTACAACAAGCCACTCAAACGCTTCGAGGCCTAGGAGTGGCGACTAATCCCCATAAAAGTGCAACGGTATTAGATTGGAAGGATCCTGAAGGATGTGAAGGAACTATACAGCCATATGTATTGGAACATCTTCCCGTAAATTTATGGGGATGAGATGTCCTAGATCAATTAGGTTTGACATTAACAAATAACATCAATCAAAATTCACCCACTATTATGGCTAGACAAGATTTTAGGAAAGGAAAAAGATTAGAAAAGCAAGAACAAGGTATAGCAGCACCAATACAAAAAGATCAAGGAACAGATAGATATGGGTTGGATTTTCAGAAAGGGCCACTGAGACAATAAATATTACTTGGAAATCAGAAAGACCAGTATGGGTTCCTCAGTGGCCCCTGACTAAAGAAAAGATACAAGTAGCCCATGACCTGGTCAAACAACAATTAGCGGAAGGACATATACAACCTTCTGTGTCTCCCCATAATACTCTCATTTTTGTCCTTAAAAAGAAATCTGGTAAATGGAGATTATTGCAAGATTTAAGAGCCATTAATAATGGGATGGTTATTATTGGACCTGCTCAATCAGAGATTCCTCAATTGTGTGCTTTGCCAAAAACTTGGTATGTTTTCGTTGTAGATATTAAAGATCGTTTTATTTTCAATTCCAATTTATCCTGAGGATATTCCAAGTTTTGCATTTACTATACCTGCACTGAATCATGAAGGTTCTGACAAGAGATATGAGTGGAAAGTACTCCCTCAAGGGATGGCTAACAGTCCAACTATGCGTCAAATTTATGTTAACAAAGTAATCCAGCCACTTAGAAATCAAATTCCTGAAATACAAATTTTTCACTATATGGATGATGTATTATTAGCACACAAAGTTAAAAACCCATTGCTAGAATGGTATGCCACACTTACACACGTATTAAAAAATTATAACCTAGAGATAGCAATAGGTAAAATACAATTAAATTTTCCAATTAATTATTTAGTAGCTCTATTATCCTCAACCATGGTCAGTCAACCAAAAATTCAAATACGAGTAGATCAACTCAAATCAATTAATGACTTTCAAGAGTTATTAGGAGACTTAAATTGGATAAGGCCTCATCTAGGTATACCAACAGGAGAGTTGGGACCTTTATTTGATATCCTAAAAGGACCATGAGATCCAAATTCACTCAGAATGTTAACGCCTGAAGCAAGAAAAGCAATAAAAATCATTGAAACATATATGGGAAATATGCTTTTGGATAGAGTTGATATAATTTTGCATTTATTATTTATTGTACTAACAACAAAAAAAATATTTCTACAGGAGTATTTTGGGAAGAAGGTCCATTATTATGGATACATTTATCTTATTCTTCTAACACTATTATTACTTGCTATCCTGAGGCTGAGGGAGAATTAATACTCATAGGAATAAAAGCAGCAAAAAGAGTGTGTGTGTAATTTCACCCAATAAAATTATTACTCCATATACTATGAATCAAATTGCTGAATTAGCTAATTAGTTAAATACTTGGGCAATAATCGTGTGTAAATCTAATGTTTCATTTGATAATCACTTACCATCTTATCTTTTATTGTCTTTTTGGTCATCGCATCCTGTAATTTTTCCAAAAATGACAAGAAAACACCTATCATGAATGCTCCAAATATATTCACCGATGGGTTAAATAATGGTACAACAGCAATAGTTACACCTGATCCAACTTTTATATTTTTAGTGCCAAAACAATCAGCTCACAAGGTAGAGCTTAGTACAGTATTACAAGCTTTTGTGATTTTTAAAGATTCTGTATTTAATTTATTTTCCGATAGTCAGTATATAGTTAATGCTATAGTATCCCTTGAAGATGCTGGTAGGATTTCCCCTTTCTCTACTGTTTTCTCTTTGCTTTCCACTATACAAAGTCTAATCTGGGACAGAAAAGATCCATTCTTTAAAGGACATATCAGGGCACATACAGGATTGCCTAAAGCCCTTAGTTTGGGCAATGATTTAGCAGATAAAACTACAATTGACATACATACATATTTTCTTTACACTAGAAGAAGCAATAAATTTTCTTAAAAAGTTCCATGTCAATGCTTATACTTTACAAAAGCATTTCAAAAAAACTAAGGAACATCTAGACAAATTATAAAACAATGTCAAAATTGTGTGACCTTTTTACCACAAGTTAATCTTGGAGTCAATTCTAGAGGATTGATACCTAACCATATTTGGCAGATGGACGTCACACACTTGCCAGAATTTGGAAAATTAAAATATTTGCATGTTACAGTTGATATTTGTTCTGGATTTTTAATGGGCTCCCTTCATGCTGGAGAAAAAAACTAAAGATGTTATAGCTCATTGCTTACAAAATTTTGCCACTGTGGGCATTCCAAAACAGTTAAAAACAGATAATGCCCCCGGTTACACTTCTAACTCTTTTAAACAATTTTGCTCATCATTTGGCATTACTCATATAACAGGAATCCCATACAATCCACAGGGACAAGGCATAGTTGAAAGAGCACATCAAACAATAAAAATGTACTTATTAAAGCACAAAGACGGAATTGAGAAGGGGTATATATTCCCCAAAGATAAACTTAAATTAACGCTTTTTACTCTAAACTTTTTAAACATGGATTCATCAGGACTTAGTGCTGTGGAAAGGCATATGTTTCCAAAAAATGTGCACAAGCCCAAGGTACTTTGGAAGGATATTCTAATAGGACAATGGAAAAGTGTTGACCCAGTAATTGTCTGGAGTCGGGCGTCTGTTTGTGTGTTTCCACAGGAAGAACAGCAGCTGATTTGGATTTTGGAGAGATTAACTAAAGTCCTGACCCAGTGATTGTCTTTAGTCAGGGGTCTGTTTGTGTGTTTCCACAGCAAGAACAGCAGGCAATATGGATTCCAGAGAAATTAACTAAAGTGATTTCTATAGACCAAAAAGAAGATGATTTGGCTCAAATTCATAACAGCTGATATCCAAAACTCCAGTTTGGCTATCCTTACATCTGCGACAGAACCAGGATGCTTTTTTCAATATCTATTTTATTATTGCCCTTTCCCACATCATGAAGTTCTATTTTTTATTTTTATTTTTTTTTTTTTGAGCTCATACAGACCTAGGTTAATGTTTTGCTGATCAGTTCCATTTTTTGACTATAGAGTTTTTAGACATTCCAATGGTGATTTCACCTGTAAAAAGTTATAATGCCTTTACTATTATGTTATGTGTTGTATATATTATATTATTTGTGCACACTTGTGTTTTGTGTTTTATGTTTGAATGTACATATATCCATATATCATATATGATGTGCGCTCATGAAAAAATGGATCCAAATTTTTTTTTATTCACGTGATTTAAATAGTTTAATTTAAATTGGGTAAGCAACTGTTGAGGATTGTTTTAATATGTGAACAAAAAAAGGAGTTTAGCAGAACTGTTTGTTGACTTTCACCTTTCCTTTTCATTATATTTAATAATTCTCTTCAAGATAATGTAAATTGTTAAGATAATTGGGTTTTTTAGTGCCTTCTGGAATGGTAAGTAATTTTTTCTTTAGCCATTATTGCCAGAATTCCAATCTTCAACCCAGTGCTGGTGAAGACAAAGATAAAACCAATCTACAGCTTCTGCAATAGCCATCACTGAACTGCTTGCAGAACTTGCCTGGAATATGTATCACTTGTATGCATTGTGAACTAACATGTATGCATTGTGAACTATCTGTTGGTGCAGCGACTTGTGGTAGTGTTGGGGTAATTTTGCTGATGCTCTCATTGGTGGAACAATTTTTCCAAAAGGAGACATCAATTGGCTTGGTGTATCTTCCCTATTCTCACTTTATAGAGGTCAGGAACCTTACAGAGGAAGGCGAAAGACTTCATCTGCAATGACTGTACTTTCGGCCATTTTGGTTTTGGATGCACACATGGGATCTTTCTTTAGATCCATAAGGGGCTGAGAATTTAATCAACAGCCTCACACAGAGCTAAGAGGCTGATTCAGACACATCCCTTTCCAAAGCAATTAAGCAAAGAGCCACAGGTGATTTCCATTCATTTCCATTTGAAAACTGTTTTCTTCAGGTTTCACAAAGGGGTGGCCTGAGGCAAAGAACTTCCTGACATTCAGGGTAACAGAACAATATGTAAGCAAAAGTCCCAAAGCAGGGTTTATCCACTGAGACTTTTCTGGTCACAGTGATATGAGTTTTCTGAGCTTCTCGCCATTCACTTCAGCTATCCAGAACATAGCCATGTCACAGAGCTTGGAAGTGATTCATATCTTGGACACAAAACCATGAGCCTCTTCTGGAGAGTGGCCAGAATTCAGGAAGAAAACAGCAACTTAGGAAATTAGCAGGTGTTGCCCATCAATAAGGCAAGCCAAAGTCCATACATAAATCTGGCAGGATGAATGCTGGGAAGCTTTCTACCAGACAGGACACATCCATTGAATCATTCTCTTTTCTAATGTCTACAACCGCGATACACAGACATAGAAACAGTCGCCTTGTCAAATGACTTATTAAAAACAGTTCACTACAAACCAAACAAACCACCTTTCCTACATATTCTCAGAATATGAGACAAACCAAAAAACCACACCCACACAACAAAGGCACCTCCTTCCCTCAAATGGGTCTGTGACTATCCGGAGTGTCCTCTGACTGGTGGGCCACACTATGTTCCCCTGAGATGGCCTGTCCTGTATGAGATTAGGTCTCCTTGGTCAACTCTGTGAACCTGTCAGAAGCCAGGGGTGAGCCCCTACCTGCTTGCTCAGAAAAGGCCCCTCTTGAGAGCTTTCCTGTTATTTGGCCATTCCCACATCAGTAGGTATCAAGAAAGATTGACTCTATCCTTGGAAAATCAAAACAAGTGAGACCACTGAGACTGGGACTTGGACTGGCTCTGGGTGCCTGGCTTACTTTATCTAAGTTCAGAGAGTTTGATCACCATGGAAGTGAGATAAGTCACTTCCTTCAGGAATTGAATGAGTTCACTGCCTTGGCAACCACTTTGTCCTAAGAGTTGACTCCAAGGGTCCCATGAGATGGTGGCTGCCCCTGCTTCCTGTGACACTTTCACAAGTTAGAATGGTATATCAACCATAGGCACACAGGAACAGCTCTCCACACAGGCCTGGTTTGGTCCATCTTCTCTACATTAATAAGAGAGAGGCTGATTCATACATATCCCTACATCCTGACCAGGTTGTTTTCCATGGAAGATGACTTTTGCTCTCTCAGGTCTTTCATAGCTGCCTACAACTTATCCAGGTGTCATTTATGTAGGACATTTGAGGTTCTCAACAGGTGGAAGATCGCCTACATTCCTGTATTGAAATACCAACTCCTTCCCTGCTCTTCTGTAAAGTTAGATTGAGGGAAGAGTGTATGATTAGGGTGAATAACAGGTTCGATTTGGGTGAGGAATCATTCTGAGGGTTGAATAACAGTATTGGGAACCTGCGATATTTACAAGAATATATAGGTGAAATATAAGTATGAAAACAGAAATCTAGTTAAGATTTGAAGCCAAGAAGGGCATGGGAACTTGATTGGTATACTTAGCGTTGAATTACGTTCTGAACAGATGTCTCAGATAAATCGATATACAATGGCATAGGACCATGTACCTTGAATGATTGAATGTAGAAGAGAACATCAAGTCAAAAAGGAATACTCGGTAGGAACAGGAGATAGTAGTTTTAGGAAGAAGAGTGAGTATAGGATCTGGACCAAAAGTTCTTTAGCAATATGGTTTCAGTTGAGAGTGAATGTAAATGTTAGCACATGTGAAGAGTCAGTCACGATGATGAACTGGGGAAAATATGGAGGAAAGCAGATATTAATAGAGACATTAGGAAATCAGGCAAAGTATAAACTGAGTCATAGGACTAGACATTTTCAACAGGGTTGAGTTTGGATATATAATGTTAGAAACAAACAAATATGTAGTCACCAATAGGATTGACATTTGAGAGCATTAGGCAACCTGGACATGGGTGCATTTAGTAATCCATGATCATTTTCCATTTAGGCTTTGGTACAATCATAGGAGTGACCTTTGTTTTATGTGTCCAGAATATTACTGTGATAAAATGTATATGTAGATCAGGTGACATGGGTATTTCTTCCACCATTTCTGGGAGCACTATTTTGAAGAAATATAAATTAGTATTGGGGGTACAAAGGGTATACCCTGTGTCATAGAATATATTGATAATGCATCAATTGACCATCATGTGAATAAATAATATAACTGGTTCCACTTTAAATAATGGATTGAATTGATATCTGAAAATATATAAGAAATCTAATATTGATATACAGTCATTCATTCAAACGAGTTATACATCTAATGGTAATATTAGGGTTATGGGTTATCATGAAAGGTGTGTGGGTTTTGCTTCAAAAGTGATTACGGAAATCGAAAATAATGTGTTTGGAAAGAAGTCTCATGAAAATATCAGTCAAGAAACATGGAGAAATACATGTGTTCTGAAGCAGGAAGTGACTGAAAGTGAAACAAATGCCTATCAATTTGCTAACTTGTGGATGAAATATGTATCCTATGATGTGCATAAACTGAAGAAATAGCAATGTACCAGTGTTGAATAAAAATGAACTTAAAAATACACATCATGTCCCATAGTAATCTACTTGAATTGATGTTAAACAGGGTCAGTTACTGTAGAAATGTTAGGATATGTATGCACCATTCAACGAAGTTAGTTTTCCGTACTAGGAAACAAGTATGTATTTTAGGTGGATGAGTATTTCTGAGAATAATCTTGTGAAAAGTTGATTATAAATCCACATACATGAATATAAATGAATTTAGGGAGTCTACAATAAGACACATGTTTCATATTTTGCAAAATCTAGACAGAGTGCATATATATGTGTATATATATATATATATATATATATATATATATATATATATATATATATATACACACACACACACACACAGAGACATTAAAAATTGCAATATATATGCCAATCGAAATTTATCGTGAAATATATATCATCATCAGATCCAAAAATATTAATTTCACTGAACATGGATTTTTGTATCAGGTTGTTCAAATAGGAAGCTCACCCATGGGTTGTATTTTCAGTTCCAACAGCGTTTACGAGGAGTGGTCATTTCTCACAATTTGTATCTGCCAATCAGCCACCTCATGAGACTGTATGTGTGATAACCAGGTAGGATTCTATATGTGCATATAAAAACACATGTTCTGAATAAGCTAGAGAGAATGGGAGACAGTAATTTACATATTTGTTAACTTTAAAAACACATGGAAAACTATTTCAATTAAAAATTGACTAGATTTATTACTCCTACCCTATATAATACAAAAGGCAAGTCCAACTATACACCATGCCTCCTATGAAATCCTTGTATTTCTATTTTGTTTGACTTATTTTTCTCCATCATATTAGGATTAGTAGTCAGAGTCTATTAGGATATGGGTTAATGTCAGGGATTCAGTATTTCAAATAAATGCTGCACACAAATTTTTGCACTCTCATACAGAAAAATGTCTTGACATTACCCTCGCCTGAAGTAAGACACAATTAGAGGAGAAGAGTTAAAAATTCTGTGAATACATATCTGGAATGGAATACGCTCAGGAGTTCACAACCTTGGAGGTGGTAGAGGAGTTTCCAAAAGTAAGGGACAGGGTAAACACTCAACAAACATGGAGCTCTGCTGGCCTAAAGACTTCTTGAGAAACTGCCTCTGAGGTTGCGCACTTGAAATATAAGTATTTGTCAGGAGCTTCCTTTGTAGTGAGACCATCAAAGCTGGGTGTGCATGTATGTGACCTGGAGGACATAATTTCTTATTTTCCACTGAACATGAGGCAGCAGTGCTGATTTCTCTCTATGTAGGTTAACAGTGTCCACTGGGGGCTAAGTTTCTCTCTGTTTGGACTGTGAAGCCATTTGGTCATCCTCCACTTTTCGTGGTATTTCTTACTGCTGCACTGGGAGTTTGTTATTTGCTTCACGAAATACAAGTAGTTCACCTGGTACAGTGCTGGAGGGAGTTCTGTCACCTGTGGTGGGTAAGGGTCTGCAAGAGAATGCATCAACCATGCTTCTATCCCACATAGCTTTTCCCTTGACCATAGCATCCTGATTCTGAACATTGCCCTGAAACCTCTCCAAATAACAAGATGCCTTTACATATAAGGGTCTGCTGGCTGCACCATGTCAGTCACAAGCCATTTGGAAGACAATGGAAGATCCCCATGGCCCCACCACAGAAGTTTTATCACACACCTGCCCTCCACTGCTCTAGGACCACTACTCAGAAGGCTCGAACTTACTGGCATCTCTGTTCTACACCATTTGCATGAAACCCAGTGAATCAAGGCACTGTCTGTTATACTCATGATCAGAAACCGGACATCCAAACTTTCTCCAGTGGTACCTGGTCCTGGGAATTTCAAAAATTTCATGGTATTTATCTAGCCATTTTTCAAGGATGAAGTTGGAGGCACTGTGGGTTTCAATTCATTCAGGAACCTTTAAATTTTGAGAAAGCTGATTTCAATGAAATCTCTATAGAACTCTCACAGACAAGGCTTCTCAAAGAGTGGCCAAAAGGTCACATGAAACCAGGCCCATTGAGGTCTACAGTGTGAGGTTCATGTGTGTTTTGACTCTCAACTATGGCTGCCAAGTCATTCAGAATAAAATCATGTGATATCCTGGCTGAAATTTCCAATGTTCTGTGGAAAGCCACCCTGGGCCTAAATCTCAGTTTCCAAGGGCAACTCTCATGTGTGGCCTCTTATAATCCCAACACAATTCATGACACCTCTTCTCTGAGTTCAGTTCCAGAACTCAGTGTCTAAGGGGAATCACACCAGAGTTCACACCCAGGTGGACCCAGTCTGTTAGGGTAAAAGAAATTGAAGTTAAAGTGTAAAATAGCGGGTGTTGTAAAGTTTCTAAGCTGCAAAGCCTGAGTTAAAATGTAAAGGACCAGGTATTGTTAAGTTCCCATGCTAAACCTAAAACCTGAAATTCCTGTAGCTGTTAGGACAATTCCTTTCACTGCCCATTAAATATTCCCCCTGACCATCCAGTTGTTTAATAATCTAGGACCCTGTGCAGCTTGGCACCTAAGCATATCAGGGCCCAAACCAATCAGTTTGAATGTACCCCCCTCCTTAGGATCGACCTATCACCCCCGCCCGACCTGATTCCACCAATGAATGTGCTAATCAAGTTTGAGAGTTGTTGTTCGATTTTCCGGCTGATCAAGATGATTTCCTCTGATATATATAAAGCCTCTGCCTATCCAAAAAGTGTACTGAAGCACTGCTTAACCTCTTCTCGGGGATCTGGGCCGCTGTTGCTTGTTGAGTGAGCACAGAGCCCCAGCGAACTGAATTGGATCCTCAATAAATCCCCATTGCTGTTGCATGAGCCAGTCTCTTGGTAGTCTCTTCCTCCGACGTCTGCTGGAATCTTACAAGTCATCTCTTCCAACTGCCACACAAATGACCACAATTAAAACCAAAACACTCCCACATGGCCCTCATATTCTTCCATATAGACACTCATTATATCCTCTGGTTAAAGGTTTCCATGAGGGGCGCAGCCCAAGACAGTGTCCAAAATAAGCTCCCTTGCCTCTGGTTTGCCTAAAGTCAGGGTGGCCTGGACAACCTTCCTGTGAACCAGGAGTGGTCAAATAGGCCTGCCATTAATACTACTTCGGTTCACCAATTTGAGGCCTACTGACTGTGGGGTTTAGATTCTTTATGTGAATTGGAGTAATCAGAAAACCCAAGCACCTATGGGCTAGCCTCTGCAGGGCTTTTAAGAACTCAATTGACCCAAAGGATCCCTATTCTCACTTGATGGAGGTCAGGAACCTTACAAAGGAAGGTGAGAGACTTTATCCATAATGACTGCTCTTTTGGCCAGTTTGGTTTGAATGCACACATGGGATCATTCTTTAGATCCATCAGGTGCTGATAATCTAAGCCACAGACTCACAAAGGGCCAAAAGGCTGAATCAGACACATCTCCTTCCAAAGAAATTAAGAAAAGAGCCACAGGGGATGTCCATTCATTTCCATTTGAAAACTGTTTTCTTCAGGTTTCAAAAAGAGATGGCCTGAGGCAAAGACCTTGCTGACATTCAGGTCAACAGAACAATAGGTAAGCAAAAGGCCCAAAGCAGGGTTTCTCCAATGAAACTTAAATGGTCACTCTGATATCTGAGTATTCTGAGATGCTCTCCATTCCCTTCAGCTATCCAATACATGGCCATGTCACAGAGCTTGGAGGTGGTACATATCTTGGAGAGAAAACCATGAGCCTATTCTGGATATTGGCCAGAATTCAGGAAGAAAACAGGAACTTAGAAAGATAGCAGGTGTTGCCCATCGATAAGGAAAGCCTCAGACCATTAATAAATTTGGCAGGATACATGCTGGGATGTGTTCTACTAGACAACACAAATCCATTGATCCATTCTCTTTTCAACTGTCTACAACCACGGACACAGTGGTATTCAGAGACATAGAAACACTCGCCTTGTCAAATGACTTACTAGAAACAGTTCACTCAAAACCAAACAAACCGCCGCTACTACCTATTCTCAGAACATGAGACAAAACCACAAACACACACACACATACAAAGGCACCTCCTTCCCCCAAGTAGGACTGTGACTATCCAGAGTGTCCTATGACTGGTGGGTCATACTATGTTCCACTGAAATGGCCTGTCCTTTCTCAGATCTGGTCTCCTTGTCCAACTCTGTGAAGTTGTCAGGAGCCAGTGGTGAGCCACTACCTGCTTTCTCAGCAAAGGCCCCTCTTCAGTGCTTTCCTGGCATTTGGCCATCCACACATCAGTAGTTACCAAGAAACTCTGACTCTCTCCTTGGTAAATCAAAAAAATTGAGAGCCCTGCGACTGGGACTGTGACTGGCTCTGAGTGCCTGGCTTCCTGGATACCAAGTTCAGACAGTTCCATCACCAAAGAAGTGTGATGAGGTCACTTCCTTCGGGAACTGAATGAGGTCACTATCTTGGCAACCTCTTTGCCTTCACAGTTGCTTCCAAAGGTCCCATGATATGGAGGCTGCCCCTACTTCCTGTGATACTTTCACAGGTTAGAATGGTATATCAACCATAGGCACCTAGGGACAGCTCTCCACATAGGCCTGTTTTGGTCCATCTTATCTATATGAAAAAAAGAGAGGCTGATTCAGACACAACCCTTTATCCTGACCAGGTTATTCACCATGGAAGATGTCTTTTGCTCTCTCAGGTCCTTCATAGCTGCCTACATCTTCTCCATGGATCATTTTTCATGGGCCTTTTAGGTTCTCAGCAGGTGGAGAATCCCCTACATGCCTGTATTTTGAGACCAACTCTGTCCCTGCTCTTCTGAAAAGTTAGATTGAGGGATCAGTGTATGGTTAAGGTTAATAACATGTTTGATTTGGGTTAGAAATCATTCCGCTCAATTAATAATGGTATTGGGAACCTGTGACATTTTTAAGAATATATAGGTGAAATATAAGTATGAAAACAGAAATCTAGGTAAGATGTGAAGCCCAGAAGGGCATTGGGCCTTTGATTGGGATACTTAGCATTGAATTATGTTATGCACAGATGTCTCAGATAAATCGATATACAATGAAATAGGACCTTGTACCTTGGATGATTGAATGTAGAAGAGAACATCCAATCAAACAGGGATAGTCTGTAGGATCAGGAAGATAGTCGGTAGGTGTTGAAATGAGGGCGAGTATAGACTTTGGACCAAAAGTTCTTTAACAATAGGGTTTTGGTTAGAGAGTGAATGTCAATATCAGCACATGTGTAGGGTCACTCACAATGATGAACTGGGGAAAATATGTAGCAAAGCAGATATCAATAGAGACATTAGGAAATCAGGTATAGTACAAAGTGAGTGATAATATTAGACATTTTCAACAGGGTTGAACTTGACTGTATAATCTTAGGGAAAAATAAATATGGAGTCACAAATAGACTGACATTTGAGAGCATTAGGCAATTTAGACATAGATGTTTTAGTAATCCATGGTCAATTTCCATTTAGGCTTTGGTACAATCATAAAGGTGAACTTTGCATTTTGTGTCCAGATTATTACAGTGATAAAATGTATATGTAGATCAGGTGGAGTATTTCTTAAACTGTTTCTGGGAGCAATATTTTGAAGATGCATAAATTAGTATTGGGGGTACAAATGGGTGTACCATGTGTTTATGAATATTGAGATAATGCATGAAGAGACCATACTGAGAATTAAAAATATAACTGGTTCCAACTTTAAATAATGGAATGAATTGATATCTGAAAATATACATGAAATCTTATATTCATACACATACATTCATTACAACCATTTATACATCTAATGGAAATATTAGGGTTATGGATAATCATGAAAATTGTGTATATTTTGCTTCAAAAATCATTATGAAAATCAAAAATAATGTGTTTGGAAAGAAGTTTCATGATAAGACCAGTCAAGTAACCTGCAGGAATACGTGTGTTCTGAAGCAGGAAGTGATTGAAAGTGAAACAAATACCTGTAAATTTGATAACTTTTGGATTAAATATATATCCTATGATGTTCAAAAAAAGAAGAAAGAGTAATTTACCAGTGTTGAATAGAAATAAACGTCAAAATACATAACATGTCCCATAGGAATCAACTTGCTTTGATATTAAACTGGGTCAGTTACTATAAAAATATTAGGATTTGTGTGCACCGTTCACTGAAGTTAGCTTTCAGTAGTAGGTAACAAATATGAATTTCAGGTGGATGAATATTTCTGGAATAATCTTCTGAAAAGTTGATTATAAATCCAAGTACATGAACATGAATAAATTTATGGAGTGTATAAAAGACACATATATTTCATGTTTTGAAGAACCTGGAGAATATATATATATATATATATATATATATATATATATATATATATATATATATATATATATATATATATAAAACACACACAGAGACATTAAAAACTGGCAATATATATGCCAATAGAAATTCATCATGAAATATATATCATCCATTGAAGCAAAAATATTTATTTTACTAAACATGGATTTAAGTAAAATGTTGTTCAACTAGGAAGCTCACCCATAGGTTGAATTTTCAGTTCCAACAGTGTTTAGGAGGAGTGATCTCTTCTCACAATTTGTATCTGCCATGTCATCCACCTCACAAAAATATAAGTGTGATACCAGGTAGGATTCAATATGTGCATTAAAAATACATGTTCTGAATAGGCTTCAGAGAAAGGGAAACAAGAATTCACATATTTGTTAACTTTAAAAACACATGGAGAACTTTTTCATTTAAAAATTGACTAGATATGTAACACCTACCCTTTATCATGCAAAAGGCAAGTCCAACTATACAACAGGCCTCCTCTGAACTGGTTGTATTTCTATTTTGTTTGGGTTATTTTTCTCCATCATATTAGGATTAGTAGTGAGAGTCTAGTAGGGTATGGGTAAGTGTCAGGGATTCAGAATTTCGAATGGAAAATAGGAAAATTAATCTCATGTGTATTCAAATATGTGCTACACAAAAATCTCCCCACTCTGATCCAGAACAATGCCTTGACATTTCCTTCACCACAAGTAAGACACAATTAGAGGAGAAGAGTTAGAAAATTTGTGAATATATATCCGGAATGGAAAATGCTCAGGAGTTCACAACCTTGGAGTTGGGAGAGGAGTATCCAAAAGTAAGGGATAGGGTAAACACTCCACAAACATGAAGTTCTTTTGGCCTAAAGACTTCTTGACAAACTGCCTCTGAGTTTGGGCACTTAAAGTATATGTTGTTGTCAGGAGATTTAGCTTCCTTTGTAGTGAGACCATCAAATCTGGAATGGCATCTATGTGACCTGGAGGACATGGTTTCTTGTTTTCCAATGAACATTAGGCAGCAGTGATGAATTCTATCTTTGTCGGCGAACTTTGGCCACCTGGGTCTAAGTGTCTGCCCGCGTGGACTGTGAAGTCATTTGGTCATCCTCCACTTTTCGTGGTGTTTCTGGCTGCTGCACTCGTAGTTTGGTGTTGCTTCAAAAAATACAAGGAGTTCATCAGGGACACAGTGCTGGAGGGAGTTCTGTCAGGTGTGGTGCGTCAGGGTTTACAGGAGAATGCACCAACCAAGCTTCTATCCCACATAGCTTGCCCCCTTGACAAGAGCAACCTGATTCTGAACATTGCCCTGAAACCCCTCTATATAACAAGATGCCTTTACATATAAGGGTCTGCTGGCAGCAGCATGTCAGTCACAAGCCATTTGGAAGTCAAAGACATATTCACATGGCCCCACCACAGATGTTTATCACACACCTTCACACCACAGCTCTAGGCCCACTACTCAGCAGGCTCCAACTTACAGGCATCTCTGTACTACTCCATTTTCATGAAACCCAGTCAATCAGGGCATTGTCTGGTACACTCATGATCAGGAACCAGATATCCAAAGGTTCTCCAGTGCCACCTGGTCATGGGAATTTCAAAACTTGCATGGTATTTATCTAGCCATTTTTCAAAAATGAATTTGAGACACTCTGGGTTTCAATTAATTCAGGAACCATTAAATGGTGAGGAAGCTCATTTCAATGAAAGCTCTAGAGAACTCTCATAGGCAAGGCTACAGAAACAGAGGCCAAATGGTAACATAAGCAAGGCCCATTGAGGTCTACAATGTTAGGTCCATGTGTGTTTTGACTCTCAACGATGGCTGCCAAGTCTTTCAGAATAAAATCATGTGATATCCTTGCAAAGATTCCCAGTTTTCTGTGCAAAGCCACCCTGGGCCTAGATCACAGATACCAAGAGCGAATCTCATGTGTGGCCTCCTAAAATCTCAAAACAATTCATGTCAATACTTCACTGAGTTCAGTTCCAGAAAGCAGTCTCTAAGTGGAATCACACAAGAGTTCAAGCCCAGGTGAACACAGTTATCTCTTCCAACTGACACACAAATGACCACAATTAAAACCAAAACACTTCGACATGGCCCTCATTTTCTTCCATATAGACACTCATCATAACCTCTGGCTGGAGGTTTTCATGAGGAGCGCAGTCCAAGACAGTGTCCAAAATAAGCTCCCTTGCCACTCATTTGCTAAAGTCAGGGTGGCCTGGACATACTTTCTGTGAACCAGGCGTGATGAAATAGGCATGCTGTGAAGACTACACCGCTTCTCTACTTTGAGGCCAACTGACTCAGAGGTTAAGATTCTTTATGTGAATTGGAGTCATGAGAAAACCCAAGCACCTCTGCAGGGCTTTGGAGAACTCCTCTGACCCAAAGGATCCCTATTGATGGAAGTCAGGAACCTCACAGAGGAAGGCGAGACGTCATCCACAAGGACTGCTCTTTTGGCCATTTTGGTTTTGGATGCACACATGGGATCTTTCTTTAGATCCATCAGGTGCTGAGAATCTAAGCCTCAGCCTCACACAGGGCCAAGAGGCTAAATCACACACATCCCTTTCCAAAGCAATAAAGCAAAGGGCCACAGGTGATGCCCATTCATTTCCATTTGAAAACTGTTTTCCTCAGGCTTCACAAAGGGGTGGCCTGAGGCAAAGAACTTCTTGAAATTAAGGGCAACAGAACATTATGTAAGCAAAAGGCCCAAAGCAGGGTTTCTCCACTGATACTTTACTGGTCACACTGATATCTGAGTTTTCTGAGATGCTCGCCATTCCCTGCAGATATCCAGTACATGGCCATGTCACAGAGCTTGGAGGTGGTACATATCTTGGACAAAAAAACATGAGCCAATTCTGGAGATTGGAAAGAATTCAGGAAGAAAATTGGTAATTAGGAAGATAGTAGGTGTTGCCCATTCTTAAGGAAAGCCGCAACCCATTCATAAATTGGGCAGGTTGAATGCTGGGAAGCTTTCTACTAGACAGGACAAATACATTGATGCATTCTCGTTTCTAATGTATACAACCACGGACACAGTGGAATACACAGACATAGAAACACTCGCCTTGTCAAACGACTTACTAGAAACAGTACACTCCAAAAAAAAAAATAAAATAAAAAAACTAACCGCCTTTCCTACCTATTCTCAGAAGATGAGACAAAATCATAAACCCACAACCACACCCACAAAGTCACCTCCTTCCCCCAAGTAGGTCTGTGACTCTACGGAGTGTCCTCTGACTGGTGGGCCATACAATGTTCCCCCGAAATGTCCTGTCCTGTCTCAGATCTGGTCTACTTGGCCAACTCTTTTAAGTTGTCAGAAGGGAATTTTGAGCCACTACCTGCTTTCTCAGGAAAGGCCCCTCTTCAGAGCTCTCCTTGCTTTTGGCATCATAATATCAGTAGGAACAAAGAAAGACTGACTCTGTCTTTGGTAAATCCAAGCAAGTGAGCCCACTGGGACTGGGACTGGGACTGGCTCTGTGTGCCTGGCTTCCAGGATCCCAAGTTCAGAGAGATCCATCACCAAGGAAGTGAGGTGAGGTCACTTCCTTCAGGAACTGAATGAATTCACTGTCTTGTAAACCATTTTGTCCTAATAGTTGCTTCCAAGGGTCCCATTAGATGGAGGGTTCCCCTACTTCCTCTGAAATGTTCACAAGTTAGAAAGGTATGTCAACCTTAGGAACCCGGGAATAGCTATCCACACAGGCCTGGTTTGGTCCTTCTCCTCTACATTAAGAAGAGAGAGGCTGATTCAGACACATCCCTTCATCCTGACCAGGGTGTTTGACATGGAAGATGACTTTTGCTCTCTCAGGTCCTTCATAGATGACTATATCTTCTCCAGGGTTCATTTCTACATGGATCTTTGAAGTTCTCAGCAGGTGGAAGATCCCCTACATTCCTGTATTGTAAGACCAACTCTGTCCCTGCTTTTCATTAAATTTAGATTGAGGGAACAGTGTATTCTTAGGGTTAATAAAATGTTTGAATTGGGTTAGGAATCATTCTGCGGGATGAATAATGGTATTGGGAACCTGTGATATTTATAAAAATATAGAGGTTAAATATATGAATAAAAACAGAAATCTAGGTAATTTTGAAGCCTAGAGGGCATTGGGCCCTTGATTGGAATACTTAACTTTGATTTACATTGTGCACAGATGTCTCAGAAAAATAGATATATAATGGCATAGAACCTTGTACCTTGGATGATTGAATGTCGAAGAGAACATCCAGTCAAAAACGGATAGTCGGTAGGATTAGGTAGATAGTACGTTTAGGAAGAAGTGTCAATATAGGATTTGGAATATATGTTCTATCGCAATAGTGTTTTGGTTAGAGAGTGAAAGTAAACATAACTTCATGTGAAGGGTCAGTCACAATGATGAACTGGGGAAAATATGTAGGAAACCACATATCAATAGAGACATAATGAAATCAGGCAAAGTATAAAGTGAGTGATATGATTAGGCATTTTCAACAGGGTAGAGTTTGAATATATAATCTTTGGAAGAAACAAATATGTAGTCACCAACAGGATTGATAATTGAGAGGATTAGGCAACATGGACAGGAATGTTTTTAGTAATCCATGTTCACTTTCCATTCAGACTCCGGTACAATCATAAGTGTGACATTTACTTTTTGTGTCCCGAATATTACTGTGATAAAATGTGTATGTAGATCTGGTGACATGAGTATTTCTTACACCATTTCTGGCAGTAATATTTAGAAGACATATACATAAGTATTGGTTGTACAAAGAGGTGTGCCCTGTGTCTATGAATATAGAGATAATGCATGAATTGACCACACTGTGAATAAATAATATAGCTGATTCCACTTTAAATAATGTATGGAATTGATATCTGAAAATATTTAAGATATCTTATATTGATATAAAATCATTCATTCCAACCAGTTATACATCTATTGTTAATATTAGTGTTATTGTTTATCATGAACGGTGTCTGAGTTTCGCTTCAAAAATGATTATGAAAATTGAAAATAATGTGTTTTGTAAAGAAGTCTCATGAAAAGACCAGTCAAGAAACATGTATGAAAACATGTGTTCTGAAGAAGGAATTGATTGAAAGTGAAACAAATGCCTATAAATTTGCGAAACTGTGGATGAAAAATATATCCTATGATGTGCATAAACTGAAGAAATCATAATGTACCAGTGTTGAATAAAAATGAACGTCAAAACACACAGCATGTCCCATTGGAATCTACTCGCATTGATGTTAAACTGGGTCAGTTACTGTAGAAATATTAGGATTTGTATGCAACATTCACTGAAGTTAGTTTTCACTAGTAGGAAAAAATATGTATTTCAGGTGGATGAATATTTCTGAGAATAATCATGTGAAAATTTGATTATAAATCCACATACATGAATATGAATGAATTTAGGAAGTGTGTAATAAGACACATATATTTCATATTTTGAAAAATCTGGAGACTGTATATATATATATATATATATATATATATATATATATATATATATATATATATATACACAGACATTAAAAAGTAGCAATATATATGCCAATCGAAATTCACCATGAAATATAAATCATCCACAGATGCAAAATATTCATTTTACTGAACATGGATTTATGTATAATGTTGTTCATCTAGGAAGCTCACCCATAGGTTTAATTTTCTGTTCCAAAACAGAATACAAATTGTCTTCTCGCAATTTGTATCTGCCAAGTAAGCCACCTCACAAGATTGTACGAGTGGTACCAGGTAGGATTCTGTATGTGCATATAAAAATACATGTGCTGAATATGCTACGGAGAAAGGGAGACACGAATTCATACATTTGTTTACTTTAAAAACACATGGAGAACTCTTTCAATAAAAAAATTAAATAGTTTATACCTTCTACCCAATATAATGCAAAAGACAATTCCAACTACACACCATGCCTTCTCTGAACTGCTTGTATTTCTATTCCGTTTGGGTTATTTTACTCCACCATATAAGGATTAGTAGTCAGAGTCTAATAGGGTATATGTTAGTGTCAGGGATTTAGTATTCTGAATGGAAAATTGGAAAATGAATCCAATGTGTATGCAAATATGTGCTACACAAAATTTTTCCCACTCTCATCCAGAACAATGCCTTGACAATACTTTCACCCCAAGTAAGACACAATTAGGGAAAAAGAGTTAGGAATTCTGAGAATACAAATCTGGATTGGAATATGATCAGGAGTTCACAAACTTGGAGGTGGTAGAGGAGTTTCCAAAAGTAAGGGACAGGGTCAAAACTCTCCATATAACAAGATGCCTTTACAAATAAGGGTCTGCTGGCTGCATCCTGTCAGTCACAAGGCATTTGGAAGCCAATGGCAGATCGAAATGGCCCCAGCGCATATTTTGTGTCACACACCTGCCCAACATTGCTCTAGGCCCACTGCTCAGCAGGCTCCAACTTACTGGCATATCTGATCTACACCATTTTCATGAAACCCAGTCAATCAAGGCACCGTCTGGTATACTCATGATCAGCAACAGGACATCCAAAGTTTCTCCAGTGCCACCTGGTCATGGGAATTTCAAAAATTTCATGGTATTTATCTAGCCATTTTTCAAGGATGAAGTTGGAGGCACTATGGGTTTCAATTAATTCAGGAACCATTAAATGGTGAGGAAGCTCATTTCAATGAATGCTCTGAAGAACTCTCACAGGTAAGTCTTCCCAAAGAGTGGCCAAAAGGTCACATGAAGCCAGACCCATTGAGGTCTACAATGTGAGTTCCATGTGTGTTTTGACTCTCAACTATGGCTGCCAAGTCTTTAAAAATAAAATCATGTTATATCCTGGCTGAGATTCCCAGTGCTCTGTGGAAATCCACACTGGCCTTAGATCTCAGTTTCCAAGGGTCACTCTCATGCGTGGCCTAATAAAATCCCGACAAAATTCATGGCAATACTGCTCTGAGGTCAGTTCCAGAACTCAGTCTCTAATGGGAGTCACACCAGAGTTCAAGCCCAGGTGGACCCAGTCATCTCTTCCAACCACGATACAAATGTCCACAATTAAAACCAAAACACTCCCACATGGCCCTCATCTTCTTCCATATAGACACTAATCATTACCTCTGGTAGCAGGTTTCCATGAGGGGCGCAGCCCACAATAGTGTCCAAAATAAGCTCCCTTTTTCCCTCATTTTCCTAAAGTCTGTGTGGCCTAGACTCCCTTCCTGTTAACCAAGAGTGATCAAATAGGCATGCCGTTAATGCTGCTTTGCTTCTCCAATTTGAGGCCTAATTACTGTGCAGTTTAGATTCTTTATGTGAATTGGAATCATGAGAAAACCCATGCACCTATAGGCTAGCCTCTACAGGGCTTTAAATATCTCATTTGACCCAAAGTATCACTATTCTCACTTAATGGAGGTCAGGAACTTTACATAGGAAGGCGAGAGACTTCATCTACAATATCTGCTCTTTTAGCCATTTTTGTATTGGATGCACACATGAGATATTTCTTTGAATCCATCTAGTGCTGAGAATCTAAGCCACAGCCTCACACAGTGCCAAGAGGCTGATTCAGACACATCCCTTTCCAAAGCAATTAAGCACAGAGCCACAGGTGATGCCCATTCATTTCAATTTGAGAACTCCATTCTTCAGGCTTCACAAAGGGGAGGCCTGAGGCAGAGACCTTCCTGACATTCAGGGCAATAAAACAATAGGTAAGCAAAAGGCACAAAGCAGGCTTTCTCCACTGAGACTTTACTGGTCATACTGATATCTGAGTTTTCTAAGAAGCTCGTCATTCCCTTCAGGTATCCAGTACATGTCCATGTCACAGAGCTTGGAGGTGGTACATATCTTGGACACCAAAGCATGAGCCTATTCTTTAGAGAGGCCAGAATTCAGGAAGAAAACAGGAACTTTGGAGGATAGCAGATGTTGCCCATCCATAAGTCAAGCAGCAGTCCATTCATAAATTGGGCAGTATGAAGGCTGGCAAGCTTTCTACTAGACAGGACACATCATTGATGCATTCTCTCTTCTTATGTCTACAACCACGAACACCGTTTTATATACAGACATAAAAACACTCGCCTTGTCAAAGTACTTACCAGAAAGAGTTCACTCAATCCAAACAAACCGCCTTTGATACCTATTCTCAGAACAAGTGAAAACCACAAACCTACACCTACACCCATAAAGGCACCTCCTTTCCCTAAGTAATTCTGAGACTATTTGGAGTGTCCTCTGACTAGTGGGCCACAGTATGTTCCCTTTAAATGGCATGTTCTCTCTCAGATCTGTACTCCTTAGCCAACTCTGTAAAGTTGTCAGGAGCCAGCATTGAGCAACTACCTTTTTCTCAGGAAAGGCCCCTCTTCAGAGCTCTCTTGGCATTTTGCCATCCTCACATCAGTAGGTACCAAGAAAGACTGACTCTGTCTTTGGTAAATCCAAACAAGTGAGACCACTGGGACTGGGACTGGGACTGGCTCTGTGTGCCTGGCTTCCTGGATCCCAAGTTCAGATAGTTCCATCAACAAGGAAGTGAGGTGAGGTCAATTCCTTCAGGAACTGAATGAGGTCACTGCCTTGGCAACCACTTTGTCCTAACATTTGCTTCCAAGGGTCCCATGAGATGCAGGCTGCCCCTACTACCTGTGACAGTTTCACAAGTTAGAATGGTATATCAACCATAGGCACCCGGGAACAACTCTCCAAACAGGCCTGGTTTGGTCCATCTTCTCTACATTAAAATTTGAGAGCCTGATTCAGACACAACCCTTCATACTGACCACGTTGTTTTCCATGGAAGATGACTTTTGCTCTCTCAGGTCCTTCATAGCTGCCTACATCTTCTCCAGTGATCATATCTGCATGGATCTTTGAGGTTCTCAGCAGATGAACAATCCCCTACATTCCTGTATTGTAATACCAACTCTGTGCCTGCTCTTATGTAAAGTTAGATTGAGGGAAGAGTGTATGGTTATGTTTAATAACATGTTTGATATGGGTTAGGAATTATTCTGCTGGATGAATAATGGTATTGGTAACCTGAGATATTTATAAGAATATAGAGTTGGAATATTGTAATGGTCGGGCAGGCATAGGAGGAAGAGACCACCAAGAGACTGTCTCATGCAACAACAAAGGGTTTATTGAGGGTCCAGCATGCTGGGGCTCAGAGCTAACTTGAATAGAGCAGAGAGTCCTGAGAACAGCTTAAACAGAGCTTATATACTTTCCTTGGAGAGGGCAGGGAGGGAAATTTATTGATGCGTCAGGGAGAGTGGGCAGTTTGCTTTCAACGGGATGATGGAGTACATTCTGCAGTTTGGCAGTTGGGGACAGCACATTCTGGGAACAAGATTAGCAAACAGTTCTCAAGATTTCAACAGTGTTTTATTAAGCATACAGAAAAGTAGGAAGTGACAAGTACCTATTTTATTAACTTTTTATTCCCCAATTCTTCTTCTGGTTACTTTTAATCATGAAAGTGATCATTGAAGGGTGTCACATTTTATGTCTCCTAGTGGGGTATATTGTTGTCTGATTACCATAAGTTTAAATTGTCCAATTTGGGCTTCGAGAAAGGAAACTACATGGTTGAGCCAACAGGGTCCTACAGTTAGCAATAATATGAGGATTATTAATGGACAGGCCTGGGCTGATGAAAGCATAGTTAACCAGAGGGACTGTGTGAACCAAGACTCAAACCACCCTTTTTGGGCCTCTCTCTCTCGTTGACACTCTTAAAGGCATTTTCTTAATATACTCATAGGTTCTTATACAACTCCAGTATGGTCGGCATAAACACAACCTTCTTCCCTCAATGCAGCACAAAGTCCCCCTTCTCTCATGAAGAGAAGGTTTAACCCTCGCCTGTTCTGTAAAACAACTTCAGAGAGAGAGAGGTTAAACATTCCTGTAAAGCTGTGATGGAGGTTTTATTATCTTTAATTTTTGGTCTATTGCTGCTTCTAATTGGGTCATTTGTTGTGTCCCATGGACTAGGGTTCCTGTGCTCACTCCTGCAGCAACTCCTATTCCTAATAGGATGGCTAAAGTGAGAGATACAGGTTCCCGGTGGAAACAGGTTGTATGCCCTCCGATTTGATCTTTAAATGAACATGCATCATCCTAGAACACTCTGGGAAACATCTGCACCATTACATAATTAATCACATCTGTTGACCATTTCATGAAAACATAAACAATGTTTAAGTATATAGAATTATACTGTTGTAGGTACGGAAAAGGAAAGGAATCTAAGATAGCACCGAAGACAGGGAAACAGCCCTATTTGGTTGCAAACGGATTTAGAGGGTATTGCTTCTGTTGTAATCAATTAATCTTCTGAACCCCAAGTTTAGGTAGTTTCAGAATTTGTACCCAACATGTAAGGGAAGGGGCTCAGAAGTTCACAGTCTGCAGAAGTTCACAAAAAGCAGTTTTTGTTTCTGTTATTTTTTCCTCTGTTCTTGGCAAGTTAACTTTTCAAGGACACTTGGGACAGGGAGAGCTTTTTTTTTTCTCTTTTTTTTCTCCCTGCCAGCTGTTACCATGGAGCCTAGTTGGTAACTTCTTTACTTAGAATTGTAGCCATCTCTGTGAATCCCCAGCTCAAGTCCAGAGGCCTTGTTCACTTATTTTGTGAAAAACTCGTAAGGGGGTGTCTAGCTTAGGAGTGCTGATTTTTCCAGCCACTGGCCAAGTAGAACAGGGCGACATGAAAACACGGAGTTTATCTACATTGAATTCTTTTATAGGGACTCTTTTGCTGAAAGTCCTAAAGTCAGCAATGGTGAAGACTTCTGGAGAAGGTCATATAAGACTTTTCTGTGGGCCTGGTAAAGAGGGGCAAGACGTGGAAAGCAAGGCTGAGAGCAGCTCCGTTTATCTGAGAATTAGGAAGGAGAGATGTAAAAGAATATTGGGAAAGGGGTTTGTGAGTTTCCTGGCAACAAAAACTTGAGCAGTAGTACAGGTAGAGCAGAGGGGACGACAGGAGTGAGTATCCCAAAAAGCCTGTGAGGGACTTTAAATTCTTAGTCACCTGTTTTCAGTGATGACAAGGCAACTTTAAAGGTCACTTTCATTACATCTTGGATAGTGGTCTGAGGCATCTCCTCAGCTGGTTTGAGCTTTGGGTTAGCTGGTAAGAGGACCTGATGGGACCTGCTCTGGGCACTTACTGGAGAAAAGAGGACTGAGTGGGTGGAGGGGAACCTCAGTACCTGATAACTCAGCAAGGGCGCAATGGTCTGAGAACCGGCCGAGTTTTGGTTTTTTGATCTAGTAAATGGAGGGGAGAAATCAGGTTGCTGAGGTGGGAGTGAAAGCAGAGAGTCTGGAGCAGAAGGCTGAGGGTTAGGATCTATTGGAGAAGCATAGTTCAGGACGTGAGTGAAGGAGGGAAAAGGTCTTCACATAGGGGAATCTCCTTCCACCCTTTTGATCACTTGTAGAAGTTAAAAATGTCATGCATAATTTGAGGATCTAGAGAGCCTTCTGGGTTCCATCGGTTTTGGTTGTCTAATTGGTAATATGGCCAATGCTGTGTACTGAATTTGATGGGGAGTTTGGGTTCCACCAGGCAGTCCCTGTATGCTACCATCCCCATGACTTACAGAAGAAGTTGGCTTTTTCCCCTCACAGCCGTGGCTCTTTGTGGCTTTGATAGTCTGCCATGCAAACATAGTAATCTGGGCTAGCCAACCTGCATCTTGCTCGCATGTCCCTACATCCATAATGTTTGTTTCCATTATCGATGATACAGAAGGTATTTAATAGAATTTTAGTGGGATCCACTTTATCAGATATATCCCAATAGGAAAAACCTATAGCCAGCTGACAAATGTCAGGGTGGAGAGATGGCCACCAGGTCCCTATGGGGGCTGTAAGCGAGATAGACCATACTTCTTCTCTAGTAGGATTTGTGATCAGCCATCGCTGATGAACCACCTGATGAGGTTTAGGACTACTGGTGGCCAAGGGGAGAGTCTATAGCCTTATTCATATGGTGAATACACAATTTGAAAGGGTTACTAGTCATTTCCAGTTTCCAGCAAGAGTCTAGACAGAGCGCATGCTTGAGATGAGAGGCATGGATCCAGGAATTGATTCCGTATACATTTACTGATGTAGGTGTTATAAGTAGTACCTGGTATGTTCCTTTCCATCGGGGTTCCAGGAATGAAACCTGATGTCTTCTTATGTAGATGAAGTCTCTTAAATTATATTGAAGTGGAGTCCCCTTGTCCCCAGTTTGGTAGGCCGTGGCCAGCTGTTTGAACAGATATCAATGAGTTCTTTCAAGAGCTTTAAGTCTGTCAAGCTAGGGGGTGTGGAAGGGATCCTTAGGTCTTAGAGTTGGGGTTACGTCCCTTACTGGAGGAAGGGCACCATAGAGAATTTCACAGGTGGTGAAGTTACACAAAGAAACAGAGGGAGTATTTCTTGTATGAAACAGTGCATAAGGCAGGAGCATAGTCCAATCTTTTATGCAGGTCTCTAAGATTAATTTCGTAAAGGTCTATTTAATGGTTCTATTTATTTTTTCTACCTGTCCTGAGTTCTGGGGTCTATAAGCATAATGTAACTACCAATTAATAACCAGGGTACTGGTTAACCTATTCTCAGAACATGAGACAAAACCAGAATCCCACACCCACACCCACAAAGGCACCTGCTTCCCCCAAGTACATCTGTGACTATCTGGAGTATTCTCTGACTGGTGGGTCATACTATGTTCCCCCAAAATAGCCTGTCTTGTCTCAGATCTGGTCTTCCTGGCCAACTCTGTGAAGATTTCAGGAGCCAGCATGAGCCACTACCTGCTTTCTCAGGAAAGGCCCCTCTTCAGAGCTCTTCTGGCATTTGGCCATCCCCACATCAGTAGGTACCATGAAAGACTGACTCTGTCCCTGGTAAATCCAAAGAAGTGAGCCCACTAGGAGTAGGACTGGGACTGGCAATGGGTGCCTGGCTTCCTGGATCCCAAGTTCAGAGAGTTCCAACACCAAGGAAGTGACGTGAGGTCACTTCCTTCAGAAACTGAAAGAGGTCACTCCCTTGGCAACCACTTTGTCCTAACAGTTGCTTCCTATGGTCTCTTGAGATGGAGGATGCCCCTACTTCCTGTGACACTTTCACAAGTTAGAATGGTATATAAACCATAGGCACTCAGGAATAGCTCTCCACACAGGCCTGGTTTGATCCATCTTCTCTACATTAATAAGAGAGAGGCTGATTCAGATACAATCCTTTATCCTGACCAGGTTGTATGCCATGGAAGATGACTTTTGCTGTCTCAAGTCCTTCATAGCTGCCTACATCTTCTCCAGGAATGATTTCTGCATGGACCTTTGAGTTTCTAAGCAGGTGGAAGATCCCCTACATTCCTGTATTGTAAGACCAACACTGTCCCCGCTCTTCTGTAAAGTTAGATTGAGGGAAAAGTGTATGTTAGGGTTAATAACATGTTCAATTTGGGTTAGGAATCATTCTTCGGGATGAATAATAGTATTGGGAAACTCTCTCAGATCTGGTCTCCTTGGCCAACTCAGTGAAGTTTTCAGGAGCCAGTGGTGAGACACTGCCTGCTTTCTCATGAACT
The DNA here is from genome assembly GCF_048772815.1 of Callospermophilus lateralis. NCBI lineage: Eukaryota > Metazoa > Chordata > Mammalia > Rodentia > Sciuridae > Callospermophilus > Callospermophilus lateralis. Next base: position 137,069 of record NW_027516813.1, read on the forward strand.
GGCCCTCTTCGGAGCTCTCCTGGCATTTGGCCATCCTCACATCAGTAGGCACCAAGAAAGTCTGACTCTGTCCCTGGTAAATACAAACATGTGAGCCCACTGGGACTGGCACTGTGACTGACTCTGGGTGCCTGGCTTCTTGGATCCCCAGTTCAGAGAGTTCCATCACCAAAGAAGTGAGGTAGGTCACTTCATTCAGAAACTGAATGAGGTCACTGCCTTGGCAAACACTTTGTCCTAAAAGTTGCTTCCTAGGTTCCCATGAGATGGAGCCTGCCCCTACTTACTGTGACACTTCAAGCTAAGAATTGTATATCAAAAATAGGCACCCGGGAACAGCTCTCCACACATGCCTGATTTGGTCCAACTACTCTACATTAAGAAGAGAGAGGCTGATTCAGACACATCCCTTCATTTTGACCTGGTTGTTTTCCATGGAAAATGAATTTTTCTCTCTCAGGTCCTCCATAGCTGTCAACATCTTCTCCAGGAATCATTTCTGTAAGGACCTTTGAGGTTCTCAGCAGGTGGAAGATCCCCTACATTCCTGTATTGTAAGACAAACTGTGTCCCTACTCTTTTGTAAAGTTAGATTGATGGAAGAGTGTATGGTTAGGATTAACAACATATTCGATTTGAGTTAGGAATCATTCTGCAGGATGAATAATGGTATTGGGAATCTGTGATATTTACAAGAATAAATAGGTGAAATGTAAGTATGAAAACAGAAATCTAGGTAAGATTTGAAGCCCAGAAGGGAATTGGGCCTTTGATTGTGACACTTAGCTTTGAATTATGTTCTGCACAGGTGTCTCAGATAAATCGATATAAAATGGCATAGGACCTTGTACCTTGGATGATTGAATGTCGAAGAGAATATCCAGTCAAAAGGGGACAGTAGGTGGATTAGGAAGATAGTAAGTAAGTTTAGAAAAAAGAGTGAGTATAGGAATTGGACCAAAAGTTCTTTAGCAACAGGGTTTCGGTTAGTGAGTGAATGTCAATGTCAGCACATGTGAAGAATGAGTCACAATGATGAACTGGGGAAAATATGTAGGAAAGCAGATATCTATAGAGACATTATGAAATCAGACAAAGTATAAAGTGAGTGATAGTATTAGATATTTTCAACAGGGTTGAATTTGAATATATAATCTTAGGAAGAAACAAATATGTAATCATTAATAGGATTGACATTTGAGAGCATTAGCCAAATTGGACATGGATTTTTTTAGTAATCCATGTTTACATTCCATTTAGTCTTTGGTACAATCATAAGTGTGAACTTTGCATTTTGTGTCCCGAATATTACTGTGATAAAATGTATATGTAGATCAGTTGACAGAGTATTTCTTCCACCATTTCTGGGAGCAATATTTTGAAGACATATAAATTAATATTGGGGGTACAAAGAGGTGTACCCTGTGTCTATGTATGTAGAGATAATGCATGAAGAGACCATACTGTGAATAAATAATATAACTGGTTACACTTTAAATAATCGATTGAATTTATATCTGAAAATATGCAGAAAATCTTATATTGATATACAATCATTAATTCCAACCAATTATACATATAATGGTAATATTACTTTAATGGTTTATCAAGACGGGTGTGTGAGATTTGCTTCAAAGCGATAATGGAAATTGAAAATAATGTGTTTGGAAAGAAGTCTCATGAAACGAGCAGTCAAGAAACATTAAGGAATACATGTGTTCTGAATCAGGAAGTGATTGAAAGTGAAACAAATGCCTATCAATTTGATAAATTGTGGATGAAGTATTTATCCTATGATGTGCATTAACTGAAGAAATAGTAATGTACCAGAGTTGAATAAAAATGAACGTCAAAATACACTTCATGTCCCATAGGAATCTATACGCATTGATGTTAAACTGGGTGAGTTACTGTAGAAATATTAGGATTTGTGTGCACCATTCACTGAAGTTTGTTTTCAGTACTAGGAAACAAATATGTATTTCAGGTGGATGAATATTTCTGATAATAATCTTGTGAAAAGTTGATCATAAATCCACATATATGAATATGAATGAATTTAGGGAGTGTATAATAAGACACATATATTTCATATTTTGAAAAATCTGGAGAGTATATATATATATATATATATATATATATATATATATATATATATATATATATCACACACACACAGACATTAAAAAGTAGCAATATATATGGCAATCTAAATTAATCATGAAATTTATATCATCCACAGATCCAAAAATATTCATTTTACTGAACATGGGTTTATGTATAATGTTGTTCAACTAGGAAGCTCACCCATAGGTTGAATTTTTCAGTTCCAACAGCGTTTAGAATGAGTGATCTATTCTCACAAATTGTATCTGCCAATTCATCCACCTCACAAGAATGTACGTGTGGTACCAGGTAGGATTTGATATGTGCATACAAAAATACATGTGCTGAATAGGCTACAGAGAAAGGGAGACAGGAATTCAAATATTTGTTAACTTTCAAAACACATGGAGAACTATTTAAATTGAAAATTTGCTAGATTTATAACTCCTACACTACATAATGCAAAAGGCAAGTCCAACTATGCACCATGCCTCCTCTGAACTGCTTGTATTTCTATTTTGTTGGGGTAATTTATCTCCATCATATTTGCATTAGTAGTCAGAGTCCAGTAGGGTAGGTTTTAGTGTCAGGGATTAAGTATTTTGAATGAAAAATTAGATAATGAATCCAATGTGTATGCAAAAAATCTTCCCATTCTCATCCAGAACAATGCCTTGACATTACATTCGCCCCAAGTAATACACAATTAGAGGAGAAGAGTTAGAAAATCTGTGAATACATATCTGGAATGGAAAATGCTCAGGACTTCACAAGCTTGGATGTGGAAGGGGAGTTTCCAAAAGAAAGGGACAGGATTGATAGACCCAACCTGATCATTTATTAAAATTGGGAGCCCACTTGCCAGAAAGCCATGAAAAGATAATTTTGGCTTTATTATAAATTACTGCAAATTCTGAACCTGCTTGAAATGTTTGCCCATGCCTTAAACTCACCCATGCCTGGCTCTCTGACCAGATTGCAGCCCTCTATGAAACTTTAGTGACAGCTCATTAATATTTTCTTTCCCTGGCCAGACAACGAGACTCTGAGGCTCTAATGGTCCTCATAATTTCTGATGTTGGGGTGAGCTTAAAAAAAATGTAAACTACCGTTAGTGTGATGCTTGTTAAAGTTCTGTTATCTGTAACCCCCTTTTTGTGCATCTTTCTGGGCTATATAGCTGGGCTATAGGAAAGGTGGGTTTGCTGTCTTGCTCCCGCCATTTTGGGAGGGAGAGGTAGCCTTTCCCTTTGAAATAATTAGCTTGCCTTAATTTGATTTTACTAGGAGTCAGTGGTCTTTACATGCGTTCCTGGTCTAATATTTTGGAGTTCCCCAGTGAGATGACCCTGCCGGACAAGATCACAAGACCAGACTGCTGTAAATTCTGAAGTTGGCCTTCCTTCCAGGGCTCCAAGCTTGAGAGCAACTCTAGGGTTTGTGCAACTTGAGATGGTCCAAGGCCTTGGAGTTAGCCTTCAGTTCAGGGAGCACTGCAGTGAACCACCGCATTAAAACTATTAGCAAGCACCTGTTGGAGGAGGCATCCATAGGTAATTGGTGCATTTATAACATCTGATATCCGGTTAAGGGAGATCTCTTCTGATGACAGAGAGGTGGACTGAGGAGGCTCACATATACTCCTGTCTGGGACAGTAACAAGAATCATTCTGTCATCTGTTCTGTTCTCTAGGGAATTCATCTGGAAGGGTAGAGAGGTGCCAACGGGCACGCATGCGCTCCTACGGGGAGCTTTAGGAAGACATTGCATTGCTCCTCTGTTTTCCTGTGTCGGCGCCGAATTTCTGGTTTTTTTTTTTTGTTGTTGTTGTTGTTGTTTTGTTCTGTGTTCTATATGTTTTTTGTTTGTTTGTTTTTGTGCATTTTGTTGTGTGATTTCTGTGGTGAAAACTTAAGGATATCGGACATGAAAATAAAGCAAGTAAGCCTGACACCCTTTGGACTGAGTTTAAAGGAACTGCAATGAACTTTACACCCGTTTGTTAAGCAGTATGAGAGAAGCCCCTCGCTGGCTGCCTGGAGCACACTCACTGCAGAGGGCAGTGCCTGTGGGGGACCTAAGAACTGAGTATCTCCCAGGTTAATAAGTGAAACTCCTTTAAAATCCCTTGTCCCACCAGATAAAGAGAGTCACAACCTTTTGGCAGAGTCCCTGTGTTTATCTTTGTTAGCAAAGCAATAAAACTTCGTTTTTCTTTTTCTCAAAACCCTGTCCTCATTTTTAAATTGGCATTAATTGGCTTCAAGTTCAGGAACCCAACTTTAAGTTACAAATTTTGATAACCCACCCGCACCCTGGAACTTTTTGAGAGCTGACTACAGAAATGTTAGGAGATGGAGCATGCTTGTGGTGGAACTGAACCAGAGGAGCAAATCCTGTAAGTAAAAAGAGGGACTGAGGGACTCCCAGCAGCTGCTGAAGCCTTAATTTTTCAGAGAATTCCCTAGGTCTTTCCCTGCAATTTAACGATAATGCCACCTCTGTCATCTTAAAAAAGAGGGAAAAAAAGGGGACACTAAATGCAGGAAAGTCACTATGGAGACCCTTGATTTTACATTTCAGGATGCTCCTCTGTGAAAACATCTGGTCCCCTTGTGGGGACATCTGTGGTGCAACTGGTGTAGGAGATTTTTCTCTTATCTGCTCTGTTTTAAAGGCTTCTGTCTGTCAGTCATAGTCTGAAGCTCCTTTCTCTCTGTCGTGTGTCTTTGTTTCTGGCACTTTAAGACATGTGCAATAATGTGTTGATATTATATATTGTTTCTTGGGAATGATTTTACCTGAATGTGTGTCTAAATGATGATGTTTTATTGTAACAATCTGGTAGCTTATTGGGTTTTTGAAGCATTGCAGAATCTTGCCGTTAAAAGTCAGATTCAGATAATTGTTTAGTTTATGATTTCAGATAATTCATGCCAGAGAACTTAAATACTTAGGATGGAAAACTAAAGAACTCTACTTCCAAGTTGGCAAGAAATTTTCCAATCATTCAGTCTTTTTTTTTTCACCAATTTTTAATTGGGTAGCCTGGGAAAATGTCACTGTGTGTACCAGTGCATTAATTTGGACAAGGATAGTAAATCATAGTATGGTATCTGTTGACAACACAAGATGTAAAGATATAAAATTTTGTAAATTTTGTCTTAAACTTGTATCAAAATTTTCAACATCCTATCTGGAAAATTATGGTTAAAATGCGTTAGGCCTGAGGTGTCTGCTCAGAATAGCAGTTTTTTCCTGCTCCTTCCAGACCTCAGCCAGGACTTAGATTGAAATGCAAATGAAAGAAGCCTGCAAGATCAGTAGGAGACTGATATGAGGCTTAAGGAAAAAAAAAAAGTAAATAGTATGGTATTTACTAATTACTGGTCAGTTATTTTTTCTAGGACTCTTATTTTTTTCCTTAGATCCTTTAATTTTTCTAACTCATAATTTTGATCCTACAGACCTAGGTTAATGTTTTTCTGATCTGTTCTATCTTTGACCAACTGTGGAGTTTTTAAAACATGGCAATGGAGATTTCACCTGCTAAAAGCTACAAGGCCTTTACTATTATTATGTGTGCACACTTTTGTTATTTGTTGTATGTCTATATATATATATATATATTCTTAATCATATATATGATAAAGAAATTAACATATATAAGGAGCGCTCATAATAAAAAAAAGCACTCATAAAAACAAATTTTAAGGGATGCCCTCTCTCACCACTTCGGTTCAACATAGTTCTCGAATCACTGGCCAGAGCAATTAGACAGACGAAAGAAATTAAAGGCATAAAAATAGGAAAAGAACTCAAATTATCACTATTTGCAGATGACATGATTCTATACCTAGCAGACCCAAAAGTGTCTACAAAGAAACTACTAGAGCTAATAAATGAATTCAGCAAAGTGGCAGGATATAATATCAACACACATAAATCAAAGACATTCCTGTATATCAGCCACAAATCCTCTGAAATGGAAATGAGGACAACCACCCCATTCACAATATCCTCAAATAAAATAAAATACTTGGGAATCAACCTAACAAAAGAGGTGAAAGACTTATACAATGAAAACTACAGAAACCTAAAGAGAGAAATAGAAGAAGATCTTAGAAGATGGAAAAATATACCCTGTTCATGGATAGGTAGAACTAACATCATCAAAATGGCGATATTACCAAAAGTTCTCTATAGGTTTAATGCAATGCCAATCAAAATCCCAACGGCATTTCTTGTAGAAATAGAGAAAGCAATCATGAAATTCATTTGGAAAAATAAAAGACCCAGAATAGCAAAAACAATGCTAAGCAGGAAGTGTGAATCAGGCAGGATAGCTATACCAGACTTCAAACTATACTACAGAGCAATAGTAACAAAAACAGCAGGGTACTGGTAGCAAAACAGGTGGGTGGACCAATGGTACAGAATAGAGGACACAGAAACCAATCCACAAAACTACAACTATCTTATATTCGATAAAGGGGCTAAAAGCATGCAATTGAAGAAGGATAGCATCTTCAACAAATGGTGTTGGGAAAACTGGAAATCCATATGCAACAAAATGAAACTGAATCCCTTTCTCTTGCCATGCACAAAAGTTAACTCAAAGTGGATCAAGGAACTTGATATCAAATCAGAGACATGGCGTCTGATAGAAGAAAAAGTTGGCTATGATCTACATACTGTGGGGTTGGGCTCCAAATTCCTCAATAGGACACCCATAGCACAAGTGTTAATAACTAGAATCAACAAATGGGACTTACTCAAACTAAAAAGTTTTTTCTCAGCAAAAGAAAGAATAAGAGAGGTAAATAGGGATCCTACGTCCTGGGAACAAATCTTTACTCCTCACACTTCACACAGAGCCCTAATATCCAGAATATACAAAGAACTCAATAAATTAGACAATAAGATAACAAATAACCCAATCAACAAATGGGCCAAGGGCCTGAATAGAAATTTCTCAGAGGAGGACATACAATCAATCAACAAGTATATGAAAAAATGCTCACCATCTCTAGCAGTCAGAGAAATGCAAATCAAAACCACCCTAAGATACCATCTCACTCAGTAAGATTAGCAGCCATTAGGAAGTCAAACAACAACAAGTGCTGGCGAGGATGTGGGGAAAAGGGTACTCTTGTACATTGCTGGTGGGACTGCAAATTGGTGTGGCCAATTTGGAAAGCAGTATGGAGATTTCTTGGAAAGCTGGGAATAAAACCACCATTTGATCCAGCTATTTTCCTACTCGGTCTATTCCCTAAAGACCTAAAAAGAGCACACTATAGGGACACTGCTACATCCATGTTCATAGCAGCACAATTCACAATAGCAAGACTGTGGAAGCAACCTAGATGCCATTCAATAGACGAATCGATAAAAAATATGTGGCATTTTTACACAATGGAGTATTACTCTGCATTAAGAAATGACAAAATCATAGAATTTGGAGAGAAATGGATGGCATTAGAGCAGATTATGCTAAGTGAAGCTAGCCAATCCCTCAAAAACAAATGCCAAATGTCTTCTTTGATATAAGGAGAGTAACTAAGAACAGAGTAGGGACGAAGAGCATGAGAAGAAGATTAACATTAAACAGGGATGAGAGGTGGGTGGGAAAGGGAGAGAGAAGGGAAATTTCCTGTAAATGGAAGAAGACCCTCAGGGGTATACAAAATTACATACAAGAGGAAGTGAGGGGAAAGGAGGAAAAATATGAGGGGGGAGAAATGAATTACAGTAGAGGGGGTAGAGAGAGAAGAGGGGAGGGGATGGGGGAGTGGGGATAGTAGAGGATAGGAAAGGCAGCAGAATACAAAAGACACCAGAATGGCAATATGTAAATCAATGGTTGTGCAACTGATGTGATTCTGCAATCTGTATATGGGGTAAAATCGGGAGTTCATATGCCACTTGAATCAAGTGTGAAATATAATATATCAAGAACTATGTAATGTTTTGAACAACCTACAATAAAAATTAATTTAAAAAAAGTGGATCCAAAGATCTTTAATTCACGTGATTAAAATTGTTCAATTTAAATTGGATAAACAGATAAAAATAAATGTTTTTAAATTTAAGCTTACAAGTTTTTATAGGTGTTCAAAAATCTAGTAAAATATTAATATCTACAAAATGTCTAAAATGCCTTGATTCTAGGACTTTTCCTTCAACAAAAAAATGGTTTACACTGTTCAATACATTTGTCTAATATTTTAATAAATAAGTAAAGTAAATTTGATGTGGAATTTCTCATTCTTGAGTACATTTGTTAGATACCCGATTGATTTACTAAGGTCTGTATCAGATTGTAAAAATCAGTCATGTGTTAAAGAGACAAAAATTTCTGAAAACATAAGTTTACCCATAACATTGTGTTTATTAAGTTTTATTTTTTCTAGAGCAAGCAACCATAAAAATTAAACAACTGATTAAATAAGAACTGTTATTTTAGAGCACTCTACTGCCATTTCTTTAAAAGCTAAACTTGGTTAATCTAGAAATATCAATGTAATATTGATGCTACTAATGTGCTCATATCTTCCAGGGATACAAGTCTGTAAGTTAGAAACATTTAAAGAGCATTATATCAAGCTGGTATTCTGAAGTTGTATGGTAAAAAAAATGTACTGGGGATTTATTTACCTGTTATCAATAAGATATGTAAAGTTTTATGTTACTTTTTTCATTGGGGAACAATTTAAATGTATTTTTAAGTTAATCAGAGCCTAATATATGTAACGGTTAAAATCTTTCAGCCTTTCTTTAATCCATGTTTTAAATGTGATGTCATATGATGTTAGATAATGTTCATGTGACCTCAAACAATTTATGTAAACTTTGTAAAATGATATTTAAAAAACAATGATCAGCTTTAGAACTAAAACACTTAATATTTATAAAGAGGCCTGCCTTACCTGAGATAAGGCTCTGTGTCCCATCTTACTACATGTGAGAATGACTACAAAAGGGGTAGGTCAGATTTTATTTCATTTAAAGTTATGTTCAAAAGTTCTTTTGTTTTTCTGTGAAGATTACTAGGATCTCAAACAGGGCATATAATGTATAACTCAGCCAAAAAATTCAGGGTAGCTATTACAGAAACTAAGTATTTTTACTCTTGTTAAAAAATTTTATTTTTAATTTGCTTATAAGTGATCTAAAGATTCCCTGTTAGTCTTTTACAGAAGTGTTGCTTTAATAACACAACATGGGTTAATTTAAGATAATAAGTCATCACCTACAAGACAGACAGAATAATACATATCCTAATTAATGAAAAGATAAATAATAATTAAGTTATAGATATTAAAGCCCAGTACTCTCAATATAAGGCTGTTAAAATTTATTTGCTGGATGTTTAAGATTAGGATTTAAAATTAAAGTTAAATGAATCGGCCAAGAAAACAAATATTAATATTTTAAGGTATACACTTTATGTTAGCCTCCCAAAATAAGTAAGACTGGAGGTTACAAAGAAGGATTCTCAGACAGGAATGCCTGATAACTATAAAAAGAGACTATTAAGAGGAGCTGCCAGAGGCAGAAAATTTAGTTTAGGGCCTACAGATATTCCTAACCTACAGAGGTAGGCTTGGTGTTTGCTAGTACGATTATCCAGCCCTGAGTAACAGAATTAAAGGTTTCTCTATTAGACACAGAGGTCATACTAGAAAAAGGATTTTGCAAGATCAGATGACATTAAATTAATAAACTGTATCTTATGGGGAGGGACAACTGTAAAACAAAAAATTAAATATTAAGTTGACAGTCCTGATAACTGAGGATATTAAAGAATGGTGAGGGAACTTCTATACGGTGACATGTTCCAGCTGCTGCAACATTTATTCATTACTCATGGTTTTTGTTACTCTCATAGAAGAACCCATTCCCAGATGACTTTACAACCTGTTCTTCCCCAACCAGACTTCAAACCAAGCTGAAATCTAAAAGGCAACTCATGTCCCTCAACTAAATTTTAAAAGGCAACTCATGTCCCTCATGCCATGACCCTTACGTCACCCTCTCTCAGCGCAGAAGAATCCAAAATGCGTGAGGCCTCCCTTCTTACAACAATGGAGCCAAAAATAAATAGACGATCAATATACGTAATTAATTAAGTCAGGTAAAATCAGGGAGACCCGTTTTGGGTGAGTTCTAGAAATTTGGAGACTGTTACCTGAGGGATTTAAATTTCCTCAGTGCACTTCCCTTAATCTATCAAAGATTTGAAAGGAACAGATAAGAAAAGGGGGGAATGATAGGCCCAACCTGATCTTTTATTAAAATTGGGAGCCATCTTGCCACAAAGCCATGATAAGATAATTTTGGCTTTACTATAAATTACTGCAAATTCTGAACCTGCTTGGAATGCCTGCCCATGCCTTGAACTCACCCATGTCTGGCTCTCTGACCAGATAGCAGCACTCTGTGAAACATTAGCGACACATCATAAATATTGGCCTTCCCTGGACAGACAATGACCATCTCTGAGGGTCTAATGGTCCTCACAAATTCTGATGTTGGGGCCAGCAAAAAAAAAAAATATATAGATATATATATATATAAACTACCATTAGTGTGATGCTTGTCCGAGTTCTGTTATCTCTAACCCCCCTTTTGTGTAACTTTCTGGGCTTTAAAGCTGGGCTGTAGGTAAGTTGGGGTTGCTGTCTTGTTCCGGCCGTTTTGGGAGGGAGAGTTAGCCTGGCTGGTGAAAATAATAAGCTTAGTTTAATTTGATTTTAATTGGAGTCAGTGGTCTTTTCTTGCATCCTTGTCTAACAGGTAAACACTCCACAAACATGGAGCTCTGCTGGCCTAACGACTTTTTGAGAAACTGCCTCTGAGTTTGGGCACTTGAAATATATGTTGTTTTCAGGAGCTTTAGCTTCCTTTGTTGTGAGACCATCAAAGCTGGCTCTGCATTTATGTGACCTGAAGAAATTGTTTTCTTATTTTCCAATGAAAATGAGGCAAAGTGCTGAATTCTCTCTTTGTAGGTAAACTGTGGCCACTGAAGGCTAAGTGTCTCCCTGTGTGGACTGTGTACCCATTTAGTCATCCTCCACTATTCATGGTGTTTCTTGCTGCTGCACTGGGAGTTTGGTATTTGCTCTACGAAATAAAAGAAGTTCAACTGGGACACAGTGCTGAAGGTAGTTCTGTCACGTGTGGTCGGTCAGAGTCTGCAGGAGAATGCACCAACCAGGATTCTATCCCACATAGCTTGCCCACTTGAAGATAGCAACCTGATTCGGAACATTGCCCTGAAACCTCTCCATATAACAAGATGCCTTTACATATAAGGGTCTGCTGGCTGCACCATGTCAGTCACAAGCCATTTGGAAGTCAATGGTAGATCCAAATGGCCCCAACACAAATTTTTTATCCCACACCTGCACACCACAGTTCTGGGCCCAATACTCAGCAGGCTCCAACATACTGGCATTTCAGTTCTACACCATTTTCATGAAACCCAGTCAATCAAACCACTGTCTGGAACACTCCTGATCAGCAACAGGACATCCAAATGTTCTCCTCTGACACCTGGTTATGGGAATTTCAAAAATTTCTTGGTATTTATCTAGCATTTTTCACGGATGAAGTTGGAGGCAATGTAGGTTTCAATTCTTTCAAGAACCATTAAATGGTATGGAAGCTCATTTCAATGAAAGCTCTGGAGAATTCTCACAGTCAAGGCTTCCCAAAGAGTGGCCAAAAGATCACATGAACCCAGGCCCATTGAGGTCTAGAGTGTGAGGTCCATGTTTGTTTTGAATCTCATCTATGGCTGCCAAGTCTTTCATAATAAAATCATGTGATATCGTGGCTGAGATTCCCGATGCTCTGTGGAAAGCCACCCTGGGACTTGATCTCAGTTTCCAAGGGCGACTCTAATGCGTGGCCTCCTAAAATCCCAAGAGAACTCATGGCAATATTTCTCTGAGGTCAGTTTCAGAACTCAGTCTGTAAGGGGAATCACACCAGACTTCAAGTCCAGGTGGACCCAGTCATCTATTTCAACCACCACACAAATGACCACAATTAAAACCAAAACACTCCCACATGGCCCTCATCTTCTTCCATATAGACACTCATCATAACCTCTGGCTGGGGTTTTCCATGAGGGGCAAAGCTCACGACAGTGTCCAAAATAAGCTCCCTTACCCCTCATTTGCCTAAAATCAGGGTGGCCTGGACACCCTTCCTGTGAACCAGTAGTGATCAAATATGCCTGCCATTTGTACTGCCCAGCTTCTCCAATATGAGGCCTACTGACTGTTTGGTATAGATTTTTTATGTGAATTGGAGTCATGAGAAAACCCAAGCAATTACGGGCTAGCCTCTGCAGGGTTTTGAAGAACTCATTTGACCCAATGGATCCCTCTTCTCACTTGATGTAGGTCAGAAACCTTACAGAGGAAGGCGAGGGACTTCAACCACAATGACTGCCCTTTTGGCCATTTTGGTTTTGGAAGCACAAAAGGAATCTTTCTTTAGATCCATCAGGTGCTGAGAATCTAAGCCACAGCCTCACACAGGGCCAAGAGGCTGATTCAGACACATCCCTTTTGGAAGAAATTAAGCAAAGAGCCACAGGTGATGCCCATTCATTTCCATTTGAAAACTGTTTTCTTCAGGCTTCACAAAGGGTTGGCCTGAGGCAAAGACCTTCCTGACATTCAGGGCAACAGAACATTATGTAAGAAAAGGCCCAAAGCAGGGTTTCTCCACTGAGATTTTACTGGTCACACTGATATCTGAGTTTTCTGAGATGCTTGCCATTCCCTTCAGCTATCCAGTACATGGCCATGTCACAGAGCTTGGAGGTGGTACATATCTTGGACTCAAAACCATGAGCCTGTTGTGGAGAGTGGCCAGAATTCAGGAAGAGTACAGGAACTTAGGAATATTGTAGGTGTTGCCCATCCATAAGGCAAGCCACAGTCCTTTCATAAATTGGGCAGGATGAATGCTGTTAAACTTTCTCCTGGAGAGGACAAATCCATTGATGCATTATCTTTTCTAATGTCTACAACCAGAGATACAGTGGGATACACAGATATAGAAACACTTGCCTTGTCAAACAACTTACTAGAAACAGTCCACTCAATACCAAACAAATAGCCTTTCCTACCTATCACGCCTTTCCTACTGTATCAACATACACTAGTTATTCATCACCCCCTGCCCCGGTTATTTTGCTGCAGTGGGACTGCTGCAGATGGTGGCCCATACAGGGAGCCCTGGGACACTTGGGGGTAAGTGACGAATAAAAGCTGCCCATCCATAGATAGGATGGGAGCAAATCTGCTCATCCCTAGGCAGATAGGGGGAGAGGAAAAACGGTCATTTCAAAAAATGGAGAAGATTGATACAGTATGATTGTGTCTTGTTTTATCTCAGTGTATTGTATTCTCTTTGTGATGAAAATAAAGAAGGGGTGAGAAGTAAATTGATAATGGAAAGAGGCACCCCAGTGGAAACAAGAGCAATTAGGGCATGTGTTGATGGAAGCCCAGGAAGTCTAATCAGAAAGAAAAAGAAAGTTAAGAAGAAGAAGGATTATCAGGAAAAAAGTTTCAGCAAAAGGCTGTTACTGAATACTTTTCGTTTCCGGAGTGTGTGTGAATAGGCGCCTCGGCTGCCACATGCTCAAGCCAGTCACTGTGCAGCAAGGGCTTTTCAAGCAGTGGCAGCCGGCAATTCCCCGCCCCCAGCCTGGGGAGCGGGGCCCCGTGGCAGTTTGAGTCCTGGAAACTCCCCAGGGCCATCTGTGGCTGCCCAGGATGCTACAGCCAGCCATAGATGCTACTGGCTCCCTGATGTTTGGTCATTTTCAATGCCAATAACTAAGCTACAATGGTTCTCCCACACCCGGAAGATAATAAATAATAAGCACTATTAAGGCTTTTTTCAAATGTAAAAAACCTTGAGATAATGTACTAAATTTTTCAGAAGGTTGTTTTCTTAGCACCTGGTGGAATACTATAGGATTTTCTTTAGCCAGTGGTAGGAGTTCCTGCCTTCATCCCAGTGCCCGTGAGGACAAGGGTGGAAGAATTTCCAGTGTTGCTGAGAAACGGAGGAGACTTTGGATCAAGCTAGCTGCCTTCAGAACTTTCCTGGGCTGTGATTTAAGCTAGCTGCCTGCAGAATTTACATGGACTGTGATTTAAGCTAGGTGCCTGCAGAACTTACCAGGACTGTGATTTAAGCAAGCTGCCTGCAGAACATACCTGGACTGTGGTTTACCTGAACTGTGAGTTAATCTATTGAGACACTGCTTTACCTGGACTGAGACAACAAACTATAATCTATAACAAATTTTAACTCGGTGTCTTTGCTAACAGTGTCATTGCTGGTATTATTTCTCCAAGTGCTTCATCAATTGGCTTGTATTGTGACATTTTGTATCCTCCCTTTCTGTTTGTAGCAGGTTATTTATGGTGTTTCTGTAAAACCACTGTGGTCTTTATTTAAATTAAATAAAAGGGGGAAATGTTAGAGTCTGTAAACATGTCAAAATAACACCTGGCATTTTGCCAGGGGAATGTTAGAGTGTGTAAACAAGTCTGGATGATGCCTGGCAAAATGCCAGAGGGAGTGGTTTGAGATGTAACAAAAGCGAGCCATTAAGTGTGGAGATTCCTGATTGGTTGACTGCAGTATCTAGTTTATGTTAATTAGATAAGCTGGGTGGAATGTATAAATACCTCTATTGTCCTACAATAAATGGCTTCCACTCCTGCTATATCAACATACACATGTTATTCATAACCCCCACCCCCCGGTTATTTTGCTCCAACCGGACCGCGGCAGTATCTGCCAAGTCAGAAACCTCTCAAGTATGAACATGTGATACCAGGTAGGATTCTATATGTGCATATAAAAATACATGTGCTGAATAGGCTACACAAAAAGGGAGAGAGGAATTCACATATTTGTTAACTTTAAAAACACATGGAGAACTATTTTAATTAAAATTGACTAGATTTATAACTCCTACCCTATATAATGCAAAAGGCAAGTACAACTATACAACATGACTCCTCTGAACTGCTTGTATTTCTATTTTGTTTGGGTTATTAATCTCCATCATATTAGGATTAGTAGTCAGAGTCTAGTAGGGTATGGTTTAGTGTCCAAAATAAGCTCCCTTGCCCCTCATTTGCCTAAAGTCATGGTGGCCTGGACACCCTGCATGTGAACCAAGAGTGATAAAA
Organism: Callospermophilus lateralis; assembly: GCF_048772815.1. Lineage (NCBI taxonomy): Eukaryota > Metazoa > Chordata > Mammalia > Rodentia > Sciuridae > Callospermophilus > Callospermophilus lateralis. Next base: position 152,420 of record NW_027516813.1, read on the forward strand.
TAGGACTGCAGTTAATACGGCTCTGCTTCTCCAATTTGAGGCCTACTGACTGTCAGGTAACGATTCTTTATGTGATTTGGAGTCATGAGAAAACACAACCACTTCTTCAGGGCATTGAAGAATTCATTTGAACCAAAGGATTCCTATTCTCACTTGATGTAGGTCAGAAACCTAACAAAGGAACGCAAGAGACTTCATTCACCATAACAGATCTTTTTGCCATTTTGGTTATGGATGCACACATGGGATCTTTCTTTAGATCCATGAGGTGCTGAGAATCTAAGCCACAACCGCACACAGGGCCAAGAGGCTGATTCAGACACATCCCTTTCCAAAGAAATTAAGCAAAGAGCCACAGGTGATGCCCTTTCATTTCCATTTGAAAACTGTTTTCTTCAGGCTTAACAAAGGGGTGGGCTGAGGGAAAGAACTTCCTGACATTCAGGGCAACAGAAATATAGGTAAGAGAATGGCCAAAGCAGGATTTCTCCACTGAGACTTTCCTGGTCACACTGATATTTGAGTTTTCTGTGATTCTCCCATTCCATTCAGCTGTCCAGTACATGGCCATGGCACAGAGCTTGGAGGTGGTATATATCTTGGACACAAAACCATGAGCCTATTCTGGAGAGTGGCCAGAATTCAGGAAGAAAACAGGAACTTAGGAAGATAGTAGGTGTTCCCCATCCATAAGACACACCGCAGTCCATCCATCAGTTGAGCAGGATGAATGCTGGGAAGCTTTCTACTAGACAGGATACATCCATTGGTGCATTCTGTTTTTTAATGTCCAAAACCACGTACACAGTGGGATACACCGAACTAGAATCACTCACCTTGTCAAACGATTTACTAGAAACAGTCCATTCCAAACCAAACAAACCACCTTTCCTACCTATTTTCAGAACATGAGACAAAACCACAAACTCACACCCACACCCACAAAGGCATCTCCTTCCCAAAAGGAAGTCTCTGACTCTCCAGTGTGTCCTCTGTCTGTTGAGCCAAACTATGTTCCCCGAAATGGCCAGTCCTGTCTCAGTTCTGGTTGCCTTGGCCAACTCTGTGAAGTTGTCAGGATCCAGTGGTGAGCCACTACCTGCTTTCTCAGGAAAGACCCTCTTCATATCTGCCCTGGCATTTGGCCATTCTCTCAGCAGTAGGTACCAAGAAAGACTGACTCTGTCCTTGGTAAATCCAAACAACTGAGCCCAGTGGGAGTGGGACTGGGACTGGCTCTGGGTGTCTGGCATCTTGGATCCCAATTTCAGAGAGTTCCAATACCAAGGATGTGAGGTAGGACACTTCCTTCAAGAACTGAATGAGGTCACTCCCTTGGCAACCACTTTGTCCTAACAGTTGCTTCCAAGGGTCCCATGAGATAGAGGCTGCACCTACTTCCTGTGACACTTTCGCAAGTTAGAATGGTATATCAACCATAGGCAACCGGGAACATCTCTCAACAAAGGCCTGGTTTGGTCCACCTTCTCTACATTTAGAATAGAGAGACTGATTCAGACACGACCCTTCATCCTGACCAGGTGGTTTGCCATGCAAGGTGACTTTTGCTCTCTCAACTCCTTCATAGCTGCCTACATCTTCTCCAGGTATCATTTCTGCATGGACCTTTGAGGTTCTCAGCAGGTTTAAGATGACCTACATTCCTGTATTGTAAAAACAATTCTGTCCCTGCTCTTCTGTAAACTTAGATTGAGGGAAGAGTGTATGGTTAGGGTTAATAAAAGGTTCGATTTGGGTTAAGAATCATTCTGCAGGATGAATAATTGTATTGGGAACCTGTAATATTTACAAGAATGTAAAAGTGAAATATTAGAATGAAAACAGAAATCTAGGTAAGATTTGAAGCCCAGAAGGGTATTGGGCCCTTGATTGGGATACATAGCTTTGAATTATGTTCTGCAGAGATGTCTCAGATAAATCGATGTACAATGGCATAGGACCTTGTACCTTGGATGATGGAATGTCGAAGAGAACTTCTAGTCAAAAAGGGATACTCGGTATTATTTGAAAGATAGTCAGTAGGTTTAGAAAGCAGAGAGAGTATAGGATTTAAACCAAAAGTTCTTTAGCAATAGGGTTTCGGGTAGAGAGTGAATGAAAATGTGAGCACATGTGAAGAGTCAGTCACAATGATAAACTGTGGAAAATATGTAGGAAAGCAGATATTAATAGAGACATTAGTAAATCAGGCAAATGATAAAGTGATTGATAGGATTAGACATTTTCAACAGGCTTGAGGTAAAATATATAATCTTAGGAAGAAACAAATATGTAGTGACCAATAGGATTGACATTTGAGAGCGTTAGGCAACCTGGACATGGGTGTTTTTAGTAATGCATACTCACTTTCCATTAAGGCTTCGGTAAAATCATAAGTGTGAACTTTGCTTTTTGTGTCCAGAAAATTACTGTGATAAAATGTATATGTAGATCAGATGACATAAGTATTTATTCCACCGTTTCTGGGAGCAATATTTTGAAGATATATAAATTAGTACTGGGGTTACAAATGGGTGTACCCTGTGTCTAGGAATATAGAGGTAATGCATGAATAGACAAAACTTTGATTAAACAATGTAACAAGTTCTAAATTTAAATAATGGATTGAATTGATATCTGAAAATATACAGGAAATCTTATATTGATATGCAATCATTCAATCCAACCAGGTATCCATCTTATTTTAATATTAGGCTTATGGATTATCATAAAGAGTGTGTGAATTTTGTTTCAAAGGTGATTATGGATTTCAGAAATAATGAGTTTGGAAAGAAGTCTCATGAAGAGACCAGACAAGAAACCTGGAGGAATACAAGAGTTTTGAATAAGGAAGTTATTGAAAGCGAAACAAATGCCTATAAATTTGTGAATTTGTTAATGAAATATATATCCTATGATGTGCATAAACTGAAGAAATAATAATGTACCAGTTTTGTTAAAAAATGAAAGTCAAAATACACATCATGTCCCATAGGAATCTACAAGCATTGATGTTAAACTGGGACAGTTACTTTAGAAATATTTGGATTTGTATGCACCATTCACTGAAGTTTGTTTTTAGTACTAGGAAACAAATATGTATTTCAGGTGGATGAATATTTTTGAAAATAATCTTGTGAAAAGTTGATTATAAATCCACATACATGTACATGAGTGAATTTAGGGAGTATATAATAAGACACATATGTTTCATATTTTCAAAAATCTGGAGAGTGTATATCTATCTATCTATCTATCTATCTATCTATCTATCTATACACACACACACACACTCAAACAGACATTAAAATGTAGCAATATATATATATATATATATATATATATATATATATATATATATATATATATATATATATATATATCATGAAATATATATAATCCACAGATCCAAAAATATTAATTTTACTAAACGTGGATTTATGTATAATGTTGTTCAACTAGGAAGTCACCCATAGTTTGAATTTTCACTTCCAATAGCATTCAGAGGAGTAATCTCTTCTGACAATTTGTATCTGCTAAGTCAGCAACCTCTCAAGAATGTACATGTGATACCAGGTAGGATTCTAAATGTGCATATAAAAATACATGTTCTGAATAGGCTACAGAGAAAGGGAGAGAGGAATTCACATGGTTGTGAACTTTAAAAACACATGGAGAACTGTTTCAATTAAAAATTGACTAAATTTATAACTCCTACCCTATATAATGCAAAAGGCAAGTACAACTATACAACATGAATCCTCAAAACTTCTTGTATTTCTATTCTGTTGGGGTTATTATTCTACATCATGTTAGGATTACTAGTCAGAATCTAGTAGGGTATGGGTTAGTGTCCAAAATAAGCTCCCTTGCCGCTCATTTGCCTAAAGTCATGGTGGCCTGGACACCCTGCATGTGAACCAGGAGTGATAAAATAAGACCGCAGTTAATACTGATCTGCTTCTCCAATTTGAGGCCTACTGACTGTCAGGTATAGATTCTTTATGTGAATTGGAGTCATAAGAAAACCCAAGCACTTATTCAGGGCTTTCAAAAATTTATTTGAACCAAAGGATCCCTATTCTCACTTGATGTAGTTCAGGAACCTAACAAAGAAAGGCAAGAGACTTCATCCATCATAACTGATCTTTTTGAAATTTTGGTTTTGGATGCACACATCGGATCTTTCTTTAGATCCATCAGGGGCTGAGAATCTAAGCCACAACCGCACACAGGGCCAAAGGGTGATTCAGACACATCCCTTTGCAAAGAAATTAAGCAAAGAGCCACAGGTGATGCCCATTCATTTTCATTTGAAAACTCTTTTTTTCAGGCTTCACATGAGGGTGGCCTGAGGCAAAGAACTTTCTGACATTCAGGGAAACAGATACATAGTAAGAGAATGGCCCATAGCAGGGTTTCTCCACTGAGACTTTCCTGGTCACACTGATATCTGAGTTTTCTGAGATTCTCCCATTCCCTTCAGCTGTCCAGTACATGGCCATTTAACAGAGCTTGAGGTGGTACATATCTTAAACACAAAACTATGTGCCTATTCGGGAGAGTGGCCAGAATTCAGGAAGAAAACAGGAACTTAGGCAGATAGTAGGTGTTGCCCATCCATGAGGCAAGCCGCAGTCCATTCATCAATTGGGCAGGATGAATGCTGCGAAGCTTTCTACTAGACAGAACACATCAACTGATGCATTCTCTTTTCTAATGTCGACAACCACGGACCCAGTGGGATACACAGACATAGAAAGACTCGCCTTGTCAAACGACTTACTAGAAACAGTTCACTACAATCCAATCAAACCACCTTTCTTTCGTATTCTCAGAACATGAGACAAAACCACAAACCCACACCCACACCCGCAAAGGCACCTCCTTCCCCCAAGTAGGTCTGTCATATCCGGAGTGTCCTCTGACTGGTGGGCCATACTATGTTCTCCCAAAATGGCCTGTCCTGTCTCAGATCTGCTCTACTTTGCCAACTCTGTGAAGTAGTCAGGAGCCAGCGGTGATCCACTACCTGCTTTATCAGGATAGGACCCTCTTCAGAGGTTTCCTGGCATTTGGCCATCCTCAAATCAGTAGGTACCAAGAAATATTGACTCTGTCCTTCGTAAATCCAAACAAGTTAGACCACTGGGACTTGGACGGGTTATGGCTCTGGGTGCCTGGCTTCCTGGATCCCAAGTTCAGAGACTTCCATCACCAAGGAAGTGAGGTGAAGTCACTTCCTTGAGGAACTGAATGAGGTCACTGCCTTGAAAACCACGTTGTCCTAACATTTGCCTCCAAGGTTCCCATGAGATGGAGGATGCCCCTACATCCTGTGACACTTTCACAAGTTCGAATCGTATATCAAACATAGGGACCAGGGATCAGCTCTCCACACAGGCATGGTTTGGTCTATCTTCTCTGTATTAAGAAGAATGAGGCTGATTCAGACACATTCCTTAATTCTACCAGGTTGTTTGCCATTGAGATGACTTTTGCTCTCTCAGGTCCTTCATCGCTGCCTACATCTTCTCTAGGGATCATTTCTGCATGTACCTTTGAGGTTCTCAGCAGGTGGAAGATCCCATGCATTCCTGTATTGTAATACCAACACTGTCACTGCTCTTCTGTAAAGTTAGATTGAGGGAACAGTGTATGATTAGGGTTAATAACATTTTCATTTTCGGTTAGGAACCATTCTGCTGGATGAATAATGTTATTGGAACCTGTGATTTTTATTAGAATACAGACGTGAAATATATGTACATAAACAGAAATCTAAGTAAGATTTGAAGCCCAGAAATCATTGGGCCCTTGATTGGGATACCTATCGTTGAATTACATTCTGCAAAAATGTCTCAGAGAAATCGATATACAATGGCATAAGACCTTGTAACTGGATGATTGAATGTAGAAGAGAACCTCCAGTCAAAAAGTGATAGTCGGTAGGATTAGGAAGATAGTAGGTAGGTTTTAAGAAGAAGAGTGAATATAGGATTTGGACCAAAAGTTCTTTAGCAATAGGATTTCGATTGGAGTGTGAATGTAAGTTTCAGAACATGTGAAGATTTAGTCACAATGATGAACTGTTGAAAAGCAGATACCAATAGAGACATTACAAAAACAGGCAAAGTATAAAGTGAGTGAGAGGATTAGACATTTTCAACAGGGTTGAGTTTGAATATATAATCTTTGGAAGAAACTAATTTGTAGTTACCAATAGGATTTTCATTTGAGAGCATTAGGCAACCTGGACATGGATGTTTTTAGTAATCCATGTTCACTTTTCATTTAGCTTTGATACAATCATAAGTGTGACCTTTGCTTTTTGTGTCCAGAATATTTCAGTGATAAAATGCATATGTAGATCAGGTGACATGGGTATTTCTTCCAACATTTCTGGGAGCAATATTTTGAAGACGTATAAATTAGTGTTGGGGGTACAAAGAGGTGTACCCTGTGTCTATGAATATAGAGATAATGCATGAAAATACCACATTGTGAATAAATAATATAACTGGTTCCACTTTAAATAATGGATTGAATTGATATCTGAAACTAAGTAAGAAATCTTATATTGATATACAATCATTCATTCCAACCAGTTGTACATCTAATGGTAATATTAGGGTTATGGTTTATTATGAGGGGTGTGTGAGTTTTGCTTCAAATGTGATAATGGAAATCGAAAATAATGTGTTTGGAAAGAAGTTTCAAGAAAAGACCAGTCAGAAACGGAGGAATACATGTTTTCTGAAGCAGGAAGTGATTGAAAGTGAAATAAATACCTATAAATTTGTGAACGTGTGGATGAAATATATATCCTATAATGTGCATAAACTCAAGAAATAGAAATGTACCAGTGTTGAATAAAAATAAACTTCAAAGTACATATCACGTCCCATAGGAATCTACTTGCATTGATGTTAAACTGGGTCAGTTACTGTAGAAATATTAGGATTTTTTTTTTTTTGGTGTTATACTACAATTTATTTTAGCACTAGAATGCCACAGAATTTAGAGGAAAGAGCAATAGATTTTTAGGTATAGCACTAATAATCTAACATTTAATGACTCTTTTGGGGAGTCTAGAAATTACATAAGGCTATGTAACATATATTTTATTATTTAACATTCATAAATGCTTGGGATTTTAGTAATATTTCTAGTTTTTTATTTTTTATTTTTTAAGTTGTTGATGGATCTTCATTTTGTTTATTTGTTTATGTGGTGCTGAGAATAGAACCCAGTTACTCACACATACTAGGCAAACATGTTAACACTGAATCACAAACCAAGCCGCTCCACTTTTGTCTTAACATCGAACACGCCTCTCCCTCTTCTTTACTCACTTTCTTCCTCATTTTCCCCCTTCTCTCTCTTCCTTTTTCGTTTTTCCTCCATATCTATTTTTCTCTCATGGCATTACAAACAGTTGTATGCTATGAAATTTAAATTTGAGACTGTTTTATATAGTCACTATTTTTTTTTTAAATTTAATAATTATAATCACCTGATAGATATATTACAATACATTTATTATACATATGTGTCTATATTCATGCATATGCATTACATATATTATGTATATATATATATATATATATATATATATATATATATATATATATACATATATATTTAAAAGTACTTTGATTAGCCTGTTAGAAATAATATACACCAAGACTTTCTTAATTCTGAAGTCTTCCAGAATTAACATCTTACAATGAAAATCAAATAAACATATTTAAGAAAAAAGGTATCATTCTATATTATCAATATTGATAATTTAATGTTTTTTATCACGTTACGCTTTAATATGGCATATTATATCTTATGAATTAGAGAAATTTTTTTGAACAACCTATTATTTAAGGACCATATCCACTGACATTTTAAATGGCTTTCTTATGATTTCAATTTCTATCAATTATGTATTAATTGCCAAATACTTATTTTAGTACTTTTCATATTCATAATTGATATAAAGTGAATTGTTTAATATTTCTGGTAATTAGTTACTTATTACAGTAGGGACATTATTAATAGTTCTAAATTTTTATAAGTAAATGGTACAAAGATATTTTCATGCAAAATTAAGAATAATTGCATGCTCTAAATGTTTGATTGTTGATACATATAATACAGAGCTTTTGATGAGTCTCTTCCCAGTAAAACATAAAATGCAAAGATATCGTTGGGTACGTATGTCCAAATAAAGATAATGAAAAATACACATTATCAGCTAGAAACTATTAAATAAAAGATGAAAAGAACAATCCAACACATTGTACCAACTTATCAGATGAGGCAGTATTCTGAAAGAATAGCCTAAGACTAGACCTGGTCCATGACAAAATATTTACCAAAAAATGAAATATGAAAAATATAGGAAATGCTATGAATTTTTCATGAAGGTAGGTGGATTATCCTTTAATCTCAATTAAGTGTATTTTCAAAAGCCAGTTTTCTGGTAAAATAAATTTGTGATAGATACAACTACACAAAACAAAGTTTCTGCTTAGCAAAATGAATGCATCTCAACACTTTTTTAGCTGATTTCTTGCCACTCAATTTTAAACCTTTATTTATTTATTTATTTTTATTGATTGTTCAAAACATTACAAAACTCATGATATATTATCTTTCATACATTTGACTCAATTGGGTTATGAACTCCCATTTTTCCCCAAATACGAATTGTAGAAGCACATTGGTTACACATTCACATTTGTACATAATGGCATAATAGTGATGTTGTATTCTGCTACCTTTTCTATCCCCTACTATCCCCCCTCCCCTCCCCTCCCATCTTTCCTCTCTACCTCATCTGCTGTTGTTCAATTCTCTCCATTGTTTTCCCCCCATTTCCCCTCACAACCTCTTATATGTAATTTTGTGTAACATTGAGGGTCTCCTACCATTTCCATATGCTTTCCCTTCTCTCCCCCTTTCTATCCCCCCACTCGTCTTTGTTTAATGTTAATCTTTTTCTCATGCTCTTCCTCCATGTTCTGTTCTTAGGTGCTCTCTTTATATCAAAGAAGACATTTGGCATTTTTTTTAAGGATTGGTTAGCTTAGCTTAGCATAATCTGCTCTAATGCCATCCATTTCCTTGCAAAGTCTATGATTTTGCCATTTTTTAGTGCTGAGTAATACTCCATTGTGTATAGATGCCACAGTTTTTTAACCATTCATCAATTGAAGGACATCTAGGTTGGTTCCACAGTCTAGCTATTGTGAATTGTGGCGCTATGATCATTGATGTGGCAGTATCCCTATAGTACGCTCTGTTAAGACCCTCTAGTCTGAGAAGGGTGATAGCTGCGTCAAATGGTGCATTCATTCCCAGCTTTCCAAGAAATCTCCATACTGCTTTACAAATTGGCCTTATCAATTTTCAGTACCACCAGTAGTGTACAAGTGTACCCTTTTCTCCACATCCTCGCCAACACTTGTTGTTGTTTGACTTCATAATGGCTGCTAATCTTACTGGAGTGAGATGGTATCTTAGGGTGGTTTTGATTTGCATTTCTCTGACTGATAGAGATGGTGAGCATTTTTTTATGTACTTGTTGATTGATTGTATGTCCTCCTCTCTGAAGTGTCTGTTCAGGTCCTTGGCCCATTTGTTGATTGGGTTATTTGTTATCTTATTGTTTAATTTTTTGAGTTCTTTTATATTCTGGATATTAGGGCTCTATCTGAATTGTGAGGGGTAAAACATTGTTCCCAGGATGTAGACTCTCTATTTACCTCTCTTATTGTTTCTCTTGCAGAGAAAAAACTTTTTAGTTTAAGTAAGTCCCATTTGTTTATTGTTGTTATTAACTCTTGGGCTATGGGTGTCCTATTAATGAATTTGGAGCCCGACCCCACAGTATGTAGATCATAGCCATCTTTTTCTTCTATCACATGCAGTGTCTCTGATTTCATCACTAGCTCCTTGATCCATTTTGAGTTAACTTTTGTGCATGGCGAGAGAAAGGGATTCAGTTTCATTTTGGTGCATATGGATTTCCAATTTTCCCAGCACCATTTGTTGAAGATGCTATCCATCTCCCAATATGCTTTTAGCCTCTTTATCATATATAAGAATGTTGTAATTTTGTGGATTGATTTCTGTGTCCTCTATTCTCTACCACTGATCCACCTGCCTGTTTTGGTACCAGTACCACGCTGCTTTTATAACTATTCTTTTGTAGTACAGTTTGAACTCTGGTATCGCTATACCTCCAATTTCAAATTCCTGCTTAGAATTGCTTTTGCTATTCTGGGTCTTTTGTTTTTCCATATGAATTTCATGATTGCTTTATCATTTCTACAAGAAATGCCGTTGGGATTTTGATTGGCATCCATTTTAACCTGTAGAGAACTTTGGGTAATATCACCATTTTGATGATGTTAGTTCTGCCTATCCATGAACAAAGTACATTTTTTCATATTCTAAGATCTCTTTCTATCTCTCTCTTTAGGGTTCTGTAGTTTTCATTATATAAATCTTTCACCTCTTTTGTTAGGTTGATTTCCAAGTATCTTATTTTCTTTGAGGATATTGTGAATGGAGTGGTGTTCCTCCTTTCCATTTCAGAAGTTTTGCTCCTGATATACATAAATGCCTTTGATTTATGCGTGTTGATTTTATATCCTGCCACTTTGCTTAATTCATTTATTATCTCTAGCAGTTTCTTTGTAGACCCTTTTGGGTCTGTTATATATATTATCATGTCATCCACAAATAGTGATAATTTAAGTTCTTGCTTTCCTATTTTTATGCCTTTAATTTCTATTGTCTAATTGCTCTGGCTAGAATTTCAAGAACTAAATTGAATAGAAGTGGTGATAGAGGGCATCCCTGTCTTGTTCCAGATTTTAGAGGCAATCCCTTCAGTTTTTCTCCATTTAGGATGATGCTAGCCTGAGGTTTAGCATATATAGCTTTTACAATGTTGAGGTAAGTTCCTGTTATCCCTAGTTTTTCTAGTGTTTTGAACATAAAGGGATGCTGTACTTTGTCAAATGTTTTTTTCTGCATCTATCGAGATGATCATATGGTTCTTGTCTTTAAGTCTATTGATGTGGTGAATAGTATTTATTGATTTCCGTATATTGAACTAGCCTTGCATCCCAGGGGTGAATCCTACTTGATCATGGTGCACAATTTTTTTTTGATATGCTTTTGTATTCGATTCATCAGGATTTTATTGAGAATTTTTGTATCCAAGTTCATTAGAGATATTGGTCTGTAGTTTTTTTTCGTTGAAGTGTCTTAGTCTGATTTCAAGATCAGGGTGATTTTGGCCTCATAGAATGAATTTGAAAGAGCTCCTTCTTTTTCTATTTCTTGAAAGAGCTTGAAAAGAATCAGTATTAATTCTTCTTTGAAGGTTTTGTAGAACTCCACTGTTTACCCATCCGGTCCAGGGCTTTTTTTCGTTGGTTATCTTTTGATGGCTTCTTCTATTTCTTCCTTTGTCATTGGTCTGTTTAAATTGTGTGTGTCTTCCTGACTCAATCTGGGCAGATCCTATGACTTAAGAAATTTATTGATATCTTCACTATCTTCTATTTTATTGGAATATAGGGTTTCAAAATACTTTCTAATTATCTTCTATATTTCTGTAGTGTCTGTTGTGGTATTGCATTTTTCACCCCCTATGTTAATAATTTGAGTTCTCTCTCTTCTTCTCTTCGTTATCATGGCTAAGGGCCTGTCAATCTTATTTATTTTTTCAAAGAACCAACTTTTAGTTTATCAATTTTTTCAATGATTTTTTGTTTCAATTTCGTTGATTTCTGCTCTTATTTTAATGTCGTCTACTACATTTGCTGTTGTTTTGCTCTTCCTTTTCTAGGTTTTTGAGGTGTAGTGTGAGTTCATTTATTTGTTGTTTTTTTTTTCTTTTTTTGTGGAAAGAACTCCAAGAAATGAATTTTCCTCTTAAAACTGCTTTCATTGTGTTCCATAGAGTACAGTAGGTGGTGTCTGTATGGTCATTTGTCTCTAAGAATTTTATTGTCTCCTCCTTAATGTCTTCTGTAACCCATTGATCATTCACTAGAATATTGTTCATTTTCCATGTGATGCAGGATTTTTCCTTCCTTCTTTTATCATTGATTTCCAGTTTCATTTCATTATGATCTGATATGGTGCATGGTATTATCTCCACGCCTTTATATTTACTAAGAGTTGCCCTATGACCTAATATATGGTCTATCTTTGAGTAGGATCCATCTGCTGCTGATAAGAAGGTGTATCCACTTGATGATGGTTGATATATTCTATATATGTTGGTTAAGTCTAGGTTATTGATTGTGCTGTTGAGTTCTATAGTTTCTTTATTCAGTTTTTGTCTAGAGGATGTGTCTAATGGTGAGAGCGGTCTGTTGACGTCACCTATAATTATTATGTTGTAGTCTATTTGACTCTTGAACTTGAGAAGAGTTTGTTTTATGAGTGTGGCAGCTCATTTGTTTGCTGCATACAAATTGGTAATTGTTATGTTATGTTGGTGGATGGTTCCTTTTAACGTTATATAGTGTCCTTCTTTATCCCTTTTGATTAACGTAGGTTTGAAGTTGATTGTATTTGATATGAGCTTGGCCACTCCTGCTTGCTTCCGTGTGCCCTGTGAGTGGTATGATTTTTCCCAACCTTTTACTTTCAGCCTGTGTATGTCTTTACCTATCATATGAGTCTCCTGAAGGCAGCATATTGTTGGATTTGTTTTTTTTGATCCAGGTTACTACCCTATGTCTCTTGAATGGTGAGTTTAGGCCATTAACATTTAAGGTTACAATTGAAATATGATTTGTACATCCATTCATGTTAATTTATTTATTTATTTTAGTTTGGCTAGTTTTTACTTTTTGGTTATTTTCCTCCCCCTTTACTGAGATACCTCCCACTGTTAGTTTGGGGCACTATTTTTCAATTCTTCTTCTTGTAGTATTTTGCCCAAAATCCTTTGCAGTGCTGGTGTTATGGGTGTGAATTCTTTTAGTTTTTATTCATTGTGAAAGACTTTAATTTTATTGTCAAATCTGAAGCTTAATTTTGCTGGATACAGTATTCTTTGTTGGAATTCATTATTTTTCAGTGTTTGAAATACATTGTTCCAGGATCTTCTCACTTTCAAAGTTTGTGATGAAAAATCAGTCGTTAATCTAATTGGTTTACCCCTGAATGTAATCCGCCTCCTTTCTCTCGTAGCTTTTAATATTCTCTCCTTGTTCTGTATGTTGGCTATCTTCATAATTATATGTCTTGGAGTTGGTCTATTATGGTTTTGAATGTTTGGGGTCCTGTAGGCTTCAAGGATTTGGCAATCCATTCCATCTTTCATCTCTGGGAAGTTTTCTAGAATTATTTCATTTAATATGTTGTCCATTCTTTCGGTTTGAATCTCTATGGCTTCTTCTATCCCGATGACTGTGAAATTTGTTTTTTTTTATGACATCCCATATCTTTTGAATAGACTGCTCTTGGGACTTAAGCATCTTTTCTGTGTTGACTATATTCTTTTCAAGTTGATAAACGTTGTCATCATTATCTGATGTTCTGACTTCTATTTGATCTAGTCTATTTGTAATATTCTCGTTTGAGTTTTAATTAATAGTTTCCTGCATTTCTAGGATTACTGTTTGATTTTTTTAAAGATCTCTATCTCCTGGTAAAGCTTGTTCTTTGCCATTTGAATTTGTTTAATTCATTTTCAAAATATACTTTTATGGCTAGGACTTGCTGATTCATGTATTCTCTAATATCCCTTTCCATCTGAGTTAGGTAAGCCTTGAGTTTTTTTCCCTATCCCTGTTTCTGATGATTCTAGGTCCTCCTGTAGAATTAAGTTGTCCTGCATTGTTTGTACACATTTTTTTCCTTTGTTTTTTCATGATGTTCACGTTGTTTTCCATCTCTATTTGATTGCTGTTTTTCTGCTCTATTCTATAGATTTGTTTTGGTTTAATATATCTGTTGTCTCTCCTTTGTGTTGGTAGACTATGCCTGCTAAAGTGAATTCTGCTTGGAAGGAATTGCGATGGCCGAGCTCCAGTGATGTCACCTGTCTGCTATGGCGGGCCCCAGGCTCCTTGCCAGGGTGTTCAAATGGGAGTGGGCTGGGACTGATCTGTCTCTGTTTGTTTTCAACTCCCGGTCGCCGGCGGGCGGGCGGTCTCCAGCTGTCCAGTCACACAGTCAGTGGGTCGGCTGTCACTGGTGGGCGGAAGATCTCTAGCCACCCAGTTGCATGTGCAGCCAGCGGGCGATTGGTCACTGGTAGCCAGGCGGGCACCAGCCACCCAGTCGCACCAGCAGCGGGCTGTTTGTGACCAGTGGGCGGGCGTTCTCCAGCCACCCAATCACGCGGGCCTGGCCTCTAGTCCCCTGTTATCTCCTGCTAGTCCTGGTTTCTCGTGCTAGACCAGATTTCCCCTGAGTGATGCCTCTCGGCAGCTCATACTGTCCTCTGGGCCTGCCATTTCTTGGGTGTAGATGGTGTCTATGAAGAACCCCGGCACTCTATTGTTTTGATTTTTTCCTCTTGCCCCTCTCCCAGCTCTGGCTAGACAGGTTTCGTTTTCGCCGCTGATGGGAGGGGAAGTTGAAGGTCAGGTGCCTCTAGTTTTCCTGACGTCTTTATGCAGGCTCTCTCTGATAATCTCTCCAATGGAAAGCCTAAGAGAGATTTTATGTGAATTCCCTGCTGTATGGGAGATGAGCTGAGTAACACAAACCTGTTTTATTGTTGCAATCTGTTGGAGAGTGGCGGTGGTTACTTCTGCTCTCCAAGATGGTGGCCGTTGGTTTCCTTCGTGGAGTTTTTATTGTGGGGGGATAGAACTGTAGCACTTCCTTCCCTGTCTGAAATCCCAAACTCAGCCCGGGGCTCAGTTGGAGGTCAGCCAGCAGGATTCCACAGAATCTGCAGCAACGTTTCTCCCTGCTGGCTGGTCGCTTCTAGGTGGTGCCCTGCTGTCTCTAGCCACGGGGCAGGCCACACAGATTTGTCAGCCCGGATCTCCGGTCGCACATTTGGCTCGTGTTTGAGACTCAATTACCGGACCTCATTGGTGGAAATCATTCTTCTAGGTTTTGGTGCACACCCATTTTTGTGTAAGATCCTAACAAGATAATTTTTTGTCGTTCTAACTCGTTATTCACCTGTGAAGTGGCGCAGTTCACAGGGTGTGAGTGGCAGATTCAGAGACATCCCTTCATCCTGACCAGGTTGTTTGCCATGGAAGATGACTTTTGCTGTCTCAGGTCCTTCATAGCTGCCTACATCTTCTCCATGGCTTATTTCTCCATGGACCTTTGAGGTTCTCAGCAGGTGAAAGATCCCCTACATTCCTGTATTATAAGACCAACTCTGTCCGTGCTCTTCTTTAAAGTTAGATTGAGGGAACACTGTAGGGTTAGGGTTAATAACATGTTTGATTTGGGTTAGGAATCATTCTGTTTATGAATAATTCTATTGAGAAGCTGCGATATGTATAAGAATATATAGTTGAAATATATGTAGGAAAACAGAAATCTAAGTAAGATTTGAATCCCAGAATGGCATTGGGCCCTTAAGTGGGATACTTAGCGTTGAATTACGTTCTGCACAGATGTCTCAGGTAAATTGATATACAATGTCATAGGACCCTGTACCTTGGAAGATTGAATGTAGATGAGAACATCCATTTAAAAACGTATAGTTGTTATTGAATGGTTAATTAAATAGGTACTTGTCACTTCCTGTTTTTCTCTATGCTTAACAAAACACTGTTGAAATCTTGAGAACTGTTTGCTAATCTTGTTCCCAGAATGTGCTGTCCCCAGTTTTCAAACTGCAGAATTTACTCTCTCACATGGTTGCATGCAAACTGCCCACTCCCACTGACCCATCAATAAACTTCCCTCCTTGCCCTCGGCAAGGAAAGTATATAAGCTCTGCTCAAGCTCTTCTCAGGGCTCTCTGCTGTATTCAAGTGAGCTCTGAGCCCCAGCATGCTGGAACTCCAATAAACCCTTTGCTGTTTCATGAGTCAGTTTCTTGGTGGTCTCTTCCTCCAATGCACGCCCGACCTTTACACATGAAGTTTCCACAGATATCTGGCAGCGGCAGATGAGAGACCCCAACGGGCTACTCTTGGGGTAAGTAAGTCTCCTATTCCTGGTTTCAGTTTTCAGGTTAGGACTTGGAAAAATGGCTATTGATGAAGAGTGTGAGCTCTCTCTGACAGTGGCTGACAGACGTGTCACAGAGCCACAGGCCACGTTCCTGGAGGACGCCCCAGAGGACTTGGGAAATTTAGTTATAATAGAT
Source organism: Callospermophilus lateralis (assembly GCF_048772815.1). Taxonomy (NCBI): domain Eukaryota; kingdom Metazoa; phylum Chordata; class Mammalia; order Rodentia; family Sciuridae; genus Callospermophilus; species Callospermophilus lateralis. Next base: position 168,741 of record NW_027516813.1, read on the forward strand.
TCCTCGACTCAGTGATTTTTTTTTTGGATTCGGTATTGCCAGCCCATTGGTTATTGCCGGCTACTCAGTCCTGATCTCAGTGTTGGACGTCCATTGCCTGTCTTTATTGTCTTGTCTTGTCTGTTTCATGTGTCGTTGCTTTCACTGTTTGTGGATCTTTCATTATGGGACAGAGCACTTCAATGCTAGATCTCAGTTTAAAGGGCGACTCTTATGCGTGGTCTCATAAAATCCCAACACAATTAATGGCAATACTTCTCTGAGCTCAGTTCCAGAACTCAGTCTCTAAGGGGAATCACACCAGAGTTCAAGCCCAGGTGGACCCAGTCATCTCTTCCAAATGCCACACAAATGACCACAATTAAAACCAAAACATTCCCCAATGGTCCTCATCTTCTTCCATATAGACACTCATCATAACCTCTGGCTGGACGTTTCCATGAGGGGCATAGCCCAAGACAGTGTCCAAAACATGCTCCCTTGCCGCTAATTTGCCTAAATTCAGGGGGGCCTGGAAATCCTTCCAGTGAACCAGGATTGATCAAATACGCCTGCCATTAATACTGATCTTCTTCTGCAATTTGAGGCCTACTGACTGTCAGGTGTAGATTCTTTATGTGAATTTCAGTCATAAGAAAACCCAACCACATCTGCAGTGCTTTGAAAAACTCATTTGACCCAAAGGATCCCAATTCTCACTTGATGGACGTCAAGAACCTAACAGAGGAAGGAGAGAAACTTCACCCACAATGACTGCTCTTTTGGCCATTTTGGTTTTGGATGCACACATGGGATCTTTCTTTAGATCTATCAGTTGCAGAGAATCTAAGACACAGCCTCACACAGGGCATAGAGTTGGATTCAGACACATCCATTTCCAAAGCAATTAAGCAAAGAGCCACAGGTTATGCCCATTCATTTCCATCTGAAAACTGTTTTCTTCAGGCTTCACAAAGGGGTGGTCCGAAACAAAGAACTTCTTGACATTCAAGGCAACAGAACATTATGTAAGCAAAAGGCTCAAAGAAGGGTTTCTCCACTGAGAGTTTACTGGTCACACTGATATCTGTGTTTTCTGAGATGCTCGCCATTCCCTTCATCTATCCGGTACATGGCCATGTCACAGAGCTTGGAGGTGGTACATATCTTGGACACAAAACCATGAGCCTATTCTGGAGATTGGCCAGAATTCAGAAAGGAAATTGGAAATTACTAAGATCGTTGGTGTTGCCCATCCTTAAGGAAAGCTGCAATCCATTCATTAATTGGGCAGGATGAATGCTGGGAAGCTTTCTACATGACAGGACAAATCCATTGATGCATTCTCTTTTCTAATGTCTACAACCACGGACATAGTGGGATACACAGACATAGAAACACTCGCCTTGTCAAACGTCTTACTAGAAACAGTTCAACCCCAAAAAACAAACCACCTTTCCTACCTATTCTCAGAACATGAGACAAAATCATAAACCCAAAACCACACCCATATTGGCACCTCCTTCCCCCAAGTAGGTCTGTGACTCTAGGGAGTGTCCTCTGACTGGTGGGCCATACAATTTTCCCCTGAAAAGTCCTGTCCTGTCTCAGGTCTGTTCTCCTTGACCAACTCTGTTAAGTTGTCAGAAGCTAGTGTTTAGCCACTACCTGCTTTCTCAGGAAAGGCCCTTCTTCAGAGCTCTCCTTGCTTTTGCCATCCTAACATCAGTAGGTACAAAGAAAGACTGACTCTGTCCTTGGTAAATCCAAACAAGTGAGCCCATTGGGACTGGGACTGGGACTGGCTCTATGTGCCTGGTTTCCAGTATCCCAAGTTCAGAGAGATCCATCACCAAGAAAGTGAGGTGAGGTCACTCCCTTCAGGAACTGAATAAATTCACTGCCTTGTAAACCATTTTGTCCTAATAGTTGCTTCCAAGTGTCCCATTAGATGGAGGCTTCCCCTACTTCCTTTGAAACTTTCACAAGTTAGAATGGTATGTCAACCTTAGGAACCCGGGAATAGCTATCCACACAGGCCTGGTTTGGTCAATCTCCTCTACATTAAGAAGAGAGAGGCTGATTCAGACACATCCCTTCATCCTGACCAGGGTGATTGCCATGGAAGATGACTTTTGCTCTCGCAGATCCTTCATAGCTGACTATATCTTCTCCAGGATTCATTTCTGCATGGACTTTGGAGGTTCTCAGCAGGTGGAAGATCCCCTACATTCCTGTATTGTAAGACCAACTCTGTCCCTGCTTTTCTTTAAATTTAGGTTGATAGAACAGTGTATTCTTAGGGCTAATAAAATGTTTGATTTGAGTTAGGAATAATCCTGCGGGATGAATAATGGTATTGGGAACCTGAGATATTTATAAAAATATAGAGGTTAAATATATGAATGAAAACCGAAATCTAGGTAATTTTGAAGCCCAGAAGGGCATTGGGCCCTTGATTGGGATACTTAACTTTGATTTACATTGTGTACAGATGTCTCAGATAAATAGATATACAATGGCATCGGACCTTGTAGCTTGGATTATTGAATGTTGAAGAGAACATCCAGTCAAAAACGGATAGTAGGTAGAATTAGGTACAGAGTTGGTTTAGGAAGAAGAGTGAGTATAGGATTTGGAACAAAAGTTCTGGAGCATTAGGGTTGTGGTTAGAGAGTGAAAGTGAACATAAGTTCATGTGAAGGGTCAGTCACAATGGTGAACTGGTGAAAATATGCAGGAAACCACATATCTTTAGAGACATTATGAAATCAGGCAAAGTATAAAGTGAGTGATATGATTATGCATTTTCAACAGGGTTGAGTTTGAATATATAATCTTAGGAAGAAACAAATTTCCCCTTCCTCTCCTGTTTTCTCTTTTCTTTCCACTATACAAAGTCTAATCTGGGACAGAAAAGATCCGTCCTTTATAGGGCATATCAGGACATATACAGGATTGCCTGGAGCCCTTAGTTTGGGTAATGATTTAGCAGATAAAACTACGCATGACATACATATTTTCTCTACAGTAGAAGAAGCTACAAATTTTCATAAAAAATTCCATGTCAATGCTAATACTATACATAAGCGCTTTAAAATAACTAAGGAACAAGCTAGACAAATAATAAAACAATGTCAAAATTGTGTGACCATTTTACCACAAGTTAATCTTGGAGTCAATCCTAGAGGATTGATACCTAACCATATTTGGCAGATGGACGTCACAAACTTGCCAGAATTTGGAAAATTAAAATATTTGCATGTTACAGTTGATACTTCTTCTGAATTTTTGATGGACTCCCTTCATGCCGGAGAAAAAAAACTAAAGATGTTACAGCTCATTGCTTACAAAATTTTGCCACTGTGGGCATTCCAAAACAGTTAAAAACAGATGTTGCCCCTGGTTATACTTTTACCTCTTTTAAAGAATTTTGCTCATCATTTTGCATTACTCATATAACAGGAATCCCATACAATTCGCAGGGACAAGGCATAGTTAAATGAGCTCATCAAACTATTAAAACGTACTAATTAAACGAAAAAAAAAGGAATTGGGAAGGGGTATATATTCCCCAAAGATAAACTTAAAATAACCCTTTTTACTCTAAACTTTGGAAATTTGGATTCATCAGGGCTTAGTCCTGTGGAAAGGCATATGTGTCCAAAAAATGTACATAAGCCCAAGGTACTTTGGAAGGATATTCTAACAGGACAATGGAAATGTCCTGACCCAGTAATTGTCTGGAGTTGGAGGTCTGTTTGTGTGTTTCCACAGGGAGAACAGCAGCCGATTTGGATTCCAGAGAGACTAACTAAAGCGATTTCTACAGATTAAAAGAATATGATTTGGCTCAAATCCATAACAGTTGATATCCAGAACTCCAGTTTGGCTATTCTTACATCTGTGACAAATCCAGGATGCTTTTTTCAATATCTATTTTATTATTACCCTTTCCCATGTCATGAAGTTCTATTTTGTTTTTTGAGCTCATACAAACCTAGGTTAATGTTTGCTGATCAGTTCTATTTTTGGACTATAGAGTTTTTAGACATTGCAATGGAGATTTCACCTGTAAAATGTTATAAGGCCTTTACTCTTATGTTATGTGTTGTATGTATTATATTACGTGTGCACACTTGTGTTTTTTGTTATATGTTTGAATGTACATATGTCCATATATCATATATGATGAGCGATCATGAAAAAATGGATCCAAATATATTTTTATACACTTGATGTAAATGTTTTAATTTAAATTGGGTAAACACCTGTTGAGGATTGTTTTAAAATGTGTACAAAAAAGGAGGTTAACAGATCTGTTTGTTTACTTTCACCTTTTCTTTTCATTATATTTAATAATTCTCTTCAAGACAATGTAAATTGTTAAGAAAATTGTTTTCTTTTAGTACCTTCTGGAATGTTACATAATTTTTCTTTGGCCATTATTGCCAAAGATCCTATCTTCATCCCAGTGCCTTGAAAGACAAAGATAAAACCAATCTACAGCTTCTGCAATAGCCATCACTGAACTGCTTGCAGAACTTGCCTGGACTATGTATCACCTGTATGCATTGTGAACTCACCTGCATGCATTGTGAACAATATGTTGGTGAATTGACTTGTGGTAGTGTTGGGGTATTTTTGCTGATGATGTCATCGGTGGTACAATTTTTCCAAAAGGAGCCGTCAATTGGCTTGGTGTATCTTCCTCCCTTCTGCTGTCATGGTCGTTCAGCTAAAATTTGGGCGCCAACAGAGGTGAGACAAAGAACCTCACCCCCCGCTGGTACAAAGACCTCTCCACAGGTGTGACTGTATACTGGACCTGTAGCTAGTGACGGGTAAGATCCAATTGCAATGGTACCAATCTAAGACTGGAGGCTGATACCTTGAGGTCAGCTCATTCAATAATGGGTAAGCACCATATGTACTATTGGACAACCTAAGGCAGGCATGGTCCCTAAGCCACATGCTTGTTGTTTAAACAGAGAGGGGGAGGTGTTGAGAGGCACAGCCCAAGGGGCCAAACAAACTTTCAGACTGCCAGCTGATGATTGGCTAACAGCGGCCCCAGCAACATCAAGCTAATTGGCTCCTCTGCGGTGATGCTCATTGGAGATGCTCATTGAGCAGTTTCCCCACCCTTTCAGACTGCAAGCTGATGATTGGCTCACAACAGCCCGAGCAATATCTAGCTGATTGGCTCCTCTGTGGTAATGCCATTGGGCTGTTTCCCCACCCTTTCAGACAACGGAGCTGCTCATTGTGGGACTTTTTGGGCTCTGCCCACACGACCCAGCCAATCGACCTCAAGAGAAGGAGTGTGGAGGTTGAGAGCTTGTGGTAAGCCAGTAGTGGCAGTTGGGCTCTGAGGGTTTTTCCCGAGGAGCTAATTTTTAGTCATGTGTGGTTCTAAAAGTAAGGTTAGTTTCTTTTGACAAGTGGCTCCTGAATTGTGCCCAGCCAGATTGCAGCAATCCTAAAGTGATGGAGAAAAAGAACCCAAACAGAATAGAAATACAAGCAGTTTAGAGAGGCATGGTGTATAGTTGGATTTACCTTTTGCATGATAAAGGGTAGGTGTTATAAATCTAGTCAATTTTAAATTGAAATAGTTCTCCATGTGTTTTATAGTTAACAAATATGTGAATTCCTATCTCCCTTTATCTGTAGCCTATTCAGCACATGTATTTTTGTATGTACATATAGAATCCTACCTGGTATCACATGTACATTTTTGTTAGATGGCTGACTTGGCAGATACAAATTTTTAGAAGAGGTCACTCCTCCTAAACGTTGTTGGAATTGAAAATTAAAACTATGGGTGAGCTTCCTAGTTGAACAATATAATACATAAATCCATGTTCAGTAAAATGAATAGTTTTGGATCTGTGGATGTTATATATTTCATGATGAATTTCGATTGGCATATATATTGCTACCTTTTAATGCCTCTCTCTCTCTCTCTCTTTCTATATATATATATATATATATATATATATATATATATATATATATATATATATATACATACACACACACACTCTCCAGATTTTTCAGAATGTAAAATATATGTGTCTTATTATACAATCAATAAATGCATTCATATTCATGAATGTGGATTTATAACCAAATGTTCACAAAGTTATTTTCAGAAATATTAATCCACCTTAAATACATATTGTATCCTAGTACTGAAATCAAAATTCAGTGAATGGTGCATAGAAGTCCTAATTTTTCTACAGTAACTGACCCACTTTAACATCAATGCAAGTATATTCCTATGGGACATGATGTGTATTTTGACCTTCATTTTTATTCAACACTGTTACATGACTATTTCTTCAGTTTATGCACATCATAGGATATATATTTCATTCACAATTTTGCAAATTGATAGGCTTTTGTTTCACTTTTAATCACTTCTTGCTTCAGTACACAAGTATTCCTCTATGTTTTTTGACTGGTCTTTTCATGATACTTCATTTTATTTTAGATTTCAATAATCACATTTAAAGCAAAACTCACCCACTCTTCATGATAAACCATAAACCTAATATTACCATTAGATGTATAAATGGTTGTAATGAATGTATGTATGTCAATATAAGATTTCCTGTAAATTTGTAAATATCAATTCAATCCAATATTTAAAGTTGGAACCAGTAATATTATTTATTCACAGTATGGTCTATTCATTCATTTTATCTATATTCCTAGACACAGGGAACACCTATTTGTACACCCTATACTAATTTATACACCTTCAAAATATTGCCCACAGAAATGGTGGAAGAAATACTCATGTCACCTGATCTACATATGCACTTTATCACAGTAATATTCTGGAAACAAAATGCAAAGTTCACACTTATGACTGTGCCAAAGCCTAAATGGAAAGTGTGCATGGATTACTAACAATATCCATGTCCAGATTGCCTAATTCTCTCAAATGTCAATCCTATTGGTGACTAAATATTTGATTCTTTCTAAAATTTTATACTCAACCTCTACCCTGTTGAAAATGTCTAATCCTATCACTCAATTTATACTTTGCCTGATTTCTTAATATCTCCATTGATATCTGCTTCCCCATATATTTTCCCCAGTTCATCATTGTGTCTGACTCTTCACATGTGGTGACATTTACATTCACTCTCTACCGCAAACCCTATTGCTAAAGAACTTTTTGTCCAAATCCTATACTCACTTTTCTTCCTAAACCTACTGACTATCTTCCTAATCCTACCAACTATGCCTATATGAGTGGATGTTTTCTTCTACATTCAATCATCCAATTTTCAAGGTCCTATGCCATTGTATATCGATTTATCTGAGACATCTGTTTAGAAGATATTTAAAAGCTAAGTATCCCAATCAAGGGCCCAATGCTCTTCTGGGCTTCAAATCTTACCTAGATTTCTGTTTTTATACTTATATTTCACCTATATATTCTTGTAAATATCACAGGTTCCCAATACCATTATTCATCCAGCAGAATGATTCCTATCCCAAATAAAACCTGTTATTACCCTAACCATACACTGTTCCCTCAATGTAACTTTACAGAATAGCAGGGAAAAAGTTGGTCTTACACTACAGGAATGTAGGGGATCTTCAACCTGCTGAGATCCTCAAAGGACCATGCAGAAATGATTTCTGGAGAAGTTGTAGGCAGCTATGAAGGACCAGAGAGAGGAAAACTCAACTTCCATGGTAAACAACCTGGTCAGAATGAAGGGATGTGTCTTTATCAGCCTCTTTCATCTTAATGTAGAGAAGATTGACCAAACCAGGCCTGTGTGGAGAGCTGTTCTCGGGTGCCTATGGTTGATATACCATTCCAACGTGTGAAAATGTCACAGGAAGTAGGGGCACCCTCCATCTCATGGGACCCTTGGAAGCAACTCTTAGGACAAAGTGGTTGCCAAGGCAGTGACTTCTTTCACTTCCTGATTGAGGTTACCTCACATAACGTCCTGGGTGATGGAACTCTCTAAACGTGGGATTCAGAAAGCCAGGCAAGCACAACCAGTCCCAGTCCCAGTCCCAGTGGTCTCACTTTTTTTGGATTTACCAAGGACAAAGTCTGTCTTTCTTGGTACCTACTGATGTGAGGATGGCCAAAAGACAGGAAAGCTAAGAAGAGGGGCCTTTCCTGATAAAGCAGGTAGTAGCTCACCACTGGCTTCTGACAACTTCACACAACATTCTTCCCTCAATGCAGCACAAAGGTCCCTTTCACTCATAAAGTTGAGGTCCAACCCTCAACTGTTCTGTAAAAGAACTTCAGAGAGAGAGGTTAAAGATTCCTGCAAAGCTGTTATGGAGGTTTCTAATATATTTAAGTTTTGGTCTATTTCTGCTTCTAACTGGGTCATTTGTTGTGTCCCATGGACCAGGGCAGTGGTTCCTGTGCCCACCCTTGTGGCAACTCCTATTCTTTATAGGATGGCTAAAGTGAGGGACATATGTTCCCAGTGAAACCGGGTTGTATGTCCCACCTATTCGATCTTCAAATGAACCTGCGTCATGATAGAGCATTCTGGGTAACATATGCACCATTACACAATTAATCACATCCGTTTTTCATTTCATGAAAACATCAACAATGTTTTAGTATATAGAATTATACTGTTGTAGGGACGGACAAGGCAAGGCACCTAAGATAGCACCAAAGACCGTGAAACAGTCCTATTTGGTTGCACCCAGATTCAGAGGGCATTGCTTCGGTTGTAATCAATTAATCTTCTGAATTCCAAGTTTAGGTAGTTTCAGAATTTTGTACCCAACATGTAAGAGAAGTGGCTCAGAAGATCACACTCTGCAAAAGTTCACAAAAAGCTGTTTTTGTTTCTGTTTTTTTTTTTCTCTGTTCTGGGCAAGTTAACTTTTCAAGGACAACTGGGTGGGGGAGAGCTTCTACTTCCCTTTCTTTTTTTCCCCCTGCCAGCTGTTACCATGGAGCCCAGATGGTAACTTCTTTATCTTTGAAATGTCGCCATCTCTGTGAAGCCCCAGTTCAAGGCCAGAGGAATTGTTCACATATTTTGTGAAAAACTAGTAAGGGGGTGTCTAGCTTAGGAGTGCTGATTATTTTTAGCCAGTGGCCAAGTGGAACAGGGCAACATTAAAAGAGGAAGGTTATCTACACTGAAATCGTTTATAGGGACTTTTTGCTGAAAGTCCTAAAGTCAGCCATGGTGAAGACTCCTGGAGAAGGTCAGTGAAAACTTTTCTGTGGGCCTGGTACAGAGGGGGGAGACAGAGAAGTCGGGGCTTAGAGCAGCTTCATGGATCTGAGAATGAGAAAGGAGAGATGTAAAATAATAATGGGAAAGGGGTTTGGGATATTCCTAGCAACAAAACTTGAGCAGTAGAACAGGTAGAGCAGAGGGGAAGAAGGGAGTGAGTATCCACAAAGCCTGTGAGGGACTTTAAATTTTTAGTAACCTGTTTTCAGTGATGAAAGAGCAACTTTAAAGGCCATTTTCATTACATTTGGATAAGGGTCTGAGGGCTCTCCTCAGCTGGTTTGAGCTATGGGTTAGCTGGAAAGAGGACCTGGTGGGACCCAGTGTGGGCAGTGACAAGAGAAGAGAGGAGTGAGTCGGTGGAGGGGTACCTCAGTACCTGCTTCTCAGCCAGGGGGCAATGGTCTGAGAACCGGTGTTGGTTTGGGTTTTTGATCTAGTAATTGAAGGGAAGAAATCAGGTTGCTGAGTTTGGAGTGACAGCAGATAGTCTGGAGAAGAAGGCTGAGGGTGAGGATCTATTGGAGAAGCATAGTTCAGGATGTGAGCGAAGGAGGGAAAAGGCCTCCACATAGGGGAATCTCCTTTTGCCCTTTTGAGAACTTGCAGAAGTTAAAAAGGTCACACAGTATTTGAGGATCTAGAGACCCCTCTGGGGGCCATGGGTTTTGGTTATCTAATTGGTCATATGGCCAATGCTGTGTACAGAATTTGATGAGGAGTTCGGGTTCCATCAGGAAGCCCCTGTATGCTCACATCCCCATGACTTACAGAAGAAATTGGCTTTTCCTCCACACAGCTGTTGCTGTTTGTGGCTTTGATTGTCTGCCGGGCAAACATAGTAATCTAGGCTAGCCAACCTGCACCTGGCTTACCTGTCCCGACATCCATAATGTTTGTTTCCATTATTTATGGTACAAAAGGTATTTAATGGAATTTTAGTGGGATCCTCTTCATCAGGGATATCCTAATAGGAAAGACCTATAGCCAGCTAACAAATGTCTGGGTGGAGAAATGGCCACCAGGTCCCAAAGTGGGCTATATGTGAGATAGATTATACTTCTTCTCCAGTAGGATTTGTGATCAGCCATCGCTGCTGAAAGGGCTGATGAGGGTTAGAACTACTGGTGGTCAAGGAGAGACTCTATAGCTTCATCCACCTGGCGAATACACAATTTGAAAGGGTTACCAGTCTCTTCCAGTTTCCAGGCAGAGTCTGGACAGGGTGCAGGCTTGAGATGAGAGGCCAGGATCCAGGAAGTGATTCTGTCTACCTTTACCACTGTAGGTGTTATAAGTAGAACCTGGTATGGTCCTTTCCAGTGGGGTTCCAGGGATGACACCTGATCTTGTCTTACATAGACAAAGTCTCCTACTTGATATTGATGTGGAGTCCCCTCATCTCCAGGTTGGTAGGCAGTGGCCAGCTGTTTTCACAGGTATCGCTGAGTTCTTTCAACAGCTGTATGTCTGTCAAGCATGGTGGTGTGGAAAGGGATCGTTAGGTCTTAGAGTTGGGGTTAGGTCCCTTACTGGAATAGGGGCCCCATAGGGAATTTCATAGTGGGTGAGGTTACACAAAGAAACAGAGAGAGAATTTCTTGCATGAAACATTGCATAAGGCAGAAGCATTGTCCAATCTTTTATGTCGGTCTCTAAGCTTAATTTCATTAAGGTCTCTTTAATGGTTCTATTCATTCATTCTACCTGTCCTGCACTCTGTGGTCTATAAGCACAATGTAATCCCCAGGGTACTGGCTAACCCCTAACGTACCTGGGTCATGAATGCAGGTCCATTATCAGACTCTGTTACCTTAGGCAGGTCGTATCTTGGAAAAAAATCTTCCAGGATCTTCTTGACCACCATTTGTGCTGTTTCTTTCTTTCTTTCTTTCTTTCTTTCTTTCTTTCTTTCTTTCTTTCTTTCTTTCTTTCTTTCTTTCTTTCTTTCTTTTTGGTGGGGAAGGCTTTAATCCATCCTGAAAATGTATCTACAAAGACTAGGAGATATTTAAGTCCATACCTTGCATGCTTAATTTCAGTAAAGTTCACTTCCCAGAATTGTCCTGGTCTTTTTCCTCCTAGGTGCTTTCCTCCAGGAAGCTTGGAAGGGTAAGCATAAACCAATTGATGGACCCGACAGGCTTTTGTTACCCATTCAGTCCTTTTGCTGTGATTTGGTTAGTGGAAAACTCTGTTCTTGATCCTTCAGGAATGCCTGCAGTTTCTTTGATCAAAGTTGAGTGAGTTGATGTACATTTTCTACTGACATAGTTAGAGCCATGACTATAGGAGTTTTTACTGAAGGATTTAGAAATCCCACTTGGTTGCCTTCAGGGTTAAAAGTTATTTTGGCCCAGAGCTTGGTGAGCAGATCTCTGCCCATCAATGGGGCCAGGCATTCTGTGATTACTAGGAAGGATTGATGGATTTTCCTTTTCCCAGGTCCATGGTCCTCTTAGTTGTCCAAGCCCGATACTTACTGCCATTTGCCCCTTGAACTAGAGACCTTTTATTTGATAGATGGCCCAATGGGGCCTTAAGGGCTGAGTATATTGCCCATGTATGCACTTCAAAGTTTACTGGGGTCCCCTACACTTCAAAAGTTACCCTGAGCTCCGGGAGGGGATGTTAGCCCCGACTTTTGGAGTCATCCTCAAGAGTCAGAATGGCTGGCTGGAGTGGCTGTCTCTTTCTAGGGAACTCTTTGGCCCAGTGTCCTTTTTTTTACAGTAGGCACAGTGATCTGAGGCAAGGAGTGGTCTCTGGCGTGGGCCCAGGTATCCCTTCCTGTCTCCCTGTTTCTTAATTTCTGGCCTATTTGTTGTTGTGACCAGGACCTTAGTCAGCGCCTTAGTCTGTCTTTTGTTTCTTTTATCCTCCCTTTGTTCCCTTCTCTTCCTCAGTTTCTCTCTTAAAGTATACCTTCTCTGCTTCTCTGACTAAATCTCTCAAAGTCATATCTTGTAATCCATCTAAGCATTTAAACTTTCTTTTAATATCCGGGGCAGCTTGCCCAATAAAGGCCATTGTGACAGATGACTTTTGATCCTCTGCCTGAGGATTGAAAGGAGTATATCTTCTATATGCCTCCATAATTCTCTCTAGAAACATAGAGAGAGGTTCTTCAGGCCCTTGAATAATCTCTCTTACCTTGGCCTAATTAGTTGGTCGCCTAGCGGCCGCACGGAAACCCACTATTAGAGCCCGGTGATAAGTGAACAGATGCTCCCTACCTTCAAAGATTTGGGGGCCACAGTTGGGTTGGTTCAAAGGAAAGCTGGCTTTGATTATCTTGGGAAGTTGTGTCAGTCACGCATCTGGTCAGAGGATATTTTTTTCCAGCTTCCAGGAGTATTCTATTTTGATCCCCTGTCATGAAGACAGTCCCTATGAGTTGTTGGCAGTCATCTCAAGTAGGCTAGTGTGAAAACATCAATGACTCAACCAGACCTGTGTGCCAGGTGGGGTGCTCAGAAAAAGGGGGATTGTTATATTTCCAATTATGTACGTCTGAAGAGGAGAATGGCCAAAACTGGTAGGCTTGCACTTTTTCCCCCATGGCTGTCGTCAATCTTTGGCCCATAGGGATGGAGGGGGAGCATCATGGGAGTTCCAGTGTTTTCAACTATTCACTGCTGGCGAGTTCCTATAGCCGGGCCAGCTTCCTCAAGGGAAGGAAGGGCTGTGTGTGCCACTGGGGAGCTATCTGGAGGGTGCTGTGCTCCTTCAATTGCAGAGAGGCTGAGTCAGCAGCAGGGGAATCACTTAGAGGGTGTTGGGGATTGGGGGAAGAGGGCAGGGGATAAGGAGGGGGAGGAGAATCCAGTAGAGTCAAATCTTGTGACTCAGGGAGAACAGAGGGTGGAGAAGGAAGAAGAGCAGAGGGTTTGAGAGATCATGGGGGAAGGAGTAGGAGCAGGGGCAGCGGTAAGGAAAGGCTTCACCCATGGAGGAGGAGATTTGCAGAGGTCCTGCAAAGTTAAGATATATGGCGGAATGATCCAGATGGCTATGTGGCCCTGGCTAAAAGACAATATCTCTAACTTTTTAAATTAGTGGGAAGTAGAAAGATCCTTCTAGAGGCCATCCGACTCAAAAGGTGGGTCATTCTGAGGCACAGAGCGTCTTCCAGGTCCAGTGTTTTACTAAATAAAAAAGATTCTGAGCCCTTATGTGGACTTTGGGCCAGTGATCAATGGTCAGGGACAGAGGCATTGAAGTGCTCTGTCCCATAATGAAAGATACACAAATAGTGAAAGCCACGACACATGGGGTCTCACATTCGCCGCTGCTGGATTTCAGTGGAACCTCCATATGAAAAGGTCGGGCAAGCCTTGGAGGAAGAGTCCACAAAGAGATTGTCACATGCAACAGCAAAGGGTTTATTGGAGGTCCAGCATGCTGGGGCTCAGAGCTCAATTGAAAAGAGATGAGAGCCCTGAGAACACCTTAATCAGAGTTTATATAATTTTCTTGGAGAGGGCAGGGAGGAAAATTTATTGATGGGTCCGGGTGAGTGGGCAGTGTGCGTGCACACGGGTGAGGGAGTACATTCTGCAGTTTGGCAGTTGGGGAGAGCACATTCTGGGAACAAGATTAGCAAAGAGTTCTCAAGATTTCAAAAGTGTTTTGTTAAGCATACAGAGAAACAGGAAGTGACAAGTACCTATTTTATTAACCTTTCACTACCGACTATCCCTTTTTGACTGGATGTTCTCTTCTACATTCAATCATCCAAGGTACAAGGTCCTAGGCCATTGAATATTGATTAATCTGACACATCTGTGCAGAACCTAATTCAAAGCTAAGTATCCCAATCAAGGGCCCAATTCTCTTCTGGGCTTCAAAACTTACCTAGATTTCTGTTTTCATACATGTATTTCACCTATATATTCTCATACATATCACAGGTTCCCAATACCATTATTCATCCAGCAGAATGATTCCTAACCCAAATCGAAAATGTTATTAACACTAACTGTACACTTTCCCCTCAATCTAACATTACAGAGAGGAGGGACAGAGTTAGTCTTACAATACAGGAATGTAGTGGATCTTCCACCTGCTGAGAACCTCAAAGGTCCATGCAGAAATGTCCTCTGGAGAAGACGTAGGTAGCTATGAAGGACCTGGGAGAGTAAAAGTCATCTTACATGACAAACATCCTGGCCAGGATGAAGGGTTGTGTCCAAATCAGCCTCTCTCGTCCTAATGTAGAGAAGATGGACCAAACCAGGCCTCTGTGGAGAGCTGTTCCCAGGTTCCTATGGTTGATATACCAATCTAACTTGTGAAAGTGTCACAGGAAGTTGGGGCAGCCACCATCTCATGTGACCCTTGGAAGCTACTGTTAGGACAAAGTGGTTGCCAAGCCAGTGAAGTCATTCAGTTCCTGAAGGAAGTGACCTCACCTCACTTCCGTGCTGATGGAACTCTCTGAACATGGGATCCAGGAAGCCAGGCATCCAAGCCAGTCTCAGTCACAGTCCCTGTGGGCTCACTTGTTTGGATTTACCAAGGACAGAGTCAATCTTTCTTGGTACCTACTGATGTGAGAATGGCCAAATACCAGAAAAGCTCTGAAGAGGGGCCATTCCTGAGAAAGCAGGTAGTGGCTCACCACTAGCTCCTGACAACTTCACAGAGTTGACCAAGGAGACCAGATCTGATAAAGGACAGGCCATTTTGGGAGAACATAGTATGGTCCAGAAGTCAGAGGACACTCTGGATAGTCATAGACCTACTTGAGGGAAGCAGGTGCCTTTTTGGGTGTTGGTGTGGGTTTGTGGTTTTGTCTCATGTTCTGAGAATAGGTAGGAAAGACGGTTTTGTGGTTGGAGTGAAATGTTTCTACTAAGTCGTTTCACAGGGCGTGTGTTTCTATGTCTGTGTATCTCACTGTGTCCGTGGTTGTAGACATTAGAAAAAAAGAATGCATCAATGGATGTGTCCTGTCTATTAGAAAGCTTCCGAGCATTCATCCTGCCCAATTAATGAATGGACCAGGGCTTGCATAATCAATGGGTAACACCTGCTATCTTCCTAAGTTCCAGTTTTCTTCCTGAATTCTGGCCACTCTCCAGAATAGGCTCATGGTTTTGTGTCCAAGATATGTACCACCACCAAGCTCTGTCACATGGCCATATACTGGATAGCTGAAGGGAATGGCGAGCATCTCAGAAAACTCAGATATCAGTGTGACTACTAACATCTCAGTGGAGAAACCGTGGTTGGGCCTTTTGCTTAACAATTGTTCTTTTCCCCTGAGTCAGGAAGGACTTTGCCTCAGGCCAACCCGTTTGTGAAGCCTGAAGAAAACCGTTTTCAAATGGAAATGAATGGGCATCACCTGTGTCTCTTTGCTTAATTGCTTTGGAAAGGGATGTGTCTGAATCAGGCTCTTGGCCCAGTGTGAGGCTGTGGCTTAGATTGTCAGCACCTGATGGATGTAAAGAAAGATCCCATGTATGCATCCAACACCAAAATGGCCAAAAGAGCAGTCATTGTGGGTGAATTCTCTTGTCTTTCTCTGTAAGTTTCCTGACCTCCATCAAGTGAGAATAAGGATCCTTTGGGTCTAATGAGTTCTTTAAAGCCCTGCAGAGGCTAGCACATTGGTGCTTGGGTTTTATCATGACTCCAATACACATAAATAATCTAAATCCCACAGTCAGTAGGACTCAAATTGGAGAAGTGGAGCAGTATTAAATGCAGGCCTATTGGATCACTCCTGTTTCACAGGAAGGGTGTCCAGGCCACTCAAACTTTAGGCAAATGAGGGGCAAGGGAGCTTATTTTGGATACTGTCTTGTACTGTGCTCCTCATGGAAACCTCTAGCAAGAGGTTATGTTCAGTGTCTATATGAAATAAAATGAGGGCCATGTGGGATTTTTTTTGGTTTCAATTGTTTTCATTTGTGTGGCGGTTGGAAGAGGTGACTGGGTCCACCTGGGCTTGAACAGTGGCGTGATTCCCCTTAGAGAGTGAGTTCTGAAACTGACCTCAGAGAAGTATTGCCATGACTTGTGTTGGGATTTTAGGAGGACACGCATGAGAGTCGCCCATGGAAACTGAGATATAGGCCCAGGGTACCTTTCCACAGAGCACTGGGAATCTCAGCCAGGATATCACATGATTTTATTCTTAAAGGCATGTCAGCCATAGTTGAGAATCAAAACAAACATGGACCTCACATTGTAGACCTCAATGAGCCTGGCTTCATGTGACCTTTTGGCCACTCTTTGGAAAGTCTTGCCTGTGAGAGTTCTCGATAGCGTTCATTGAAATGAGCATCCTCACCATTTAATGGTTCCCGAATGAATTAAAACCCACAGTGCCTCCAACTTCATCCTTGAAAAATGCCTAGATAAATACCATGAAATTTTTGAATTTCCCATGACCTGGTCGCACTGGGAACATTTGGATGTCCTACATCATTCATGAATCTATCAGGCAGTGCCTTGATTGACTGGGATTCATAAAAATGGTGTAGAACAGAGATACCAGTAAGTTAGAGACTACTGAGTGGTGGGCCTAGAGCAGAGGTGGGAAGGTGTATGATAAAACATCTTTGTGAGGCCATGTCAATCTGCCATTAGCTTCCAAATTGCTTGTGACTGACATGGTGCAGCCAGCAGAATGTTCAATGAAATGGCATATTGTTATATGGAGAGGTTTCAGGGCAATGTTCAGAACCAGGTTTCTATGGACAAGGGGGCAAGCTATGAGGGATAGAAGCCTGCTTGGTGCATTCTCCTGAGAACCCTGACCCACCACACAAGACAGAATTCCCTCCACCACTGTGTCCCAATTGAACTCCTTGTATATCGTGAAGCAAATACCAAAGTCCCAGTGCAGCAGCAAGAAACACCATGAAAATTGGAGGATGACCAAATGGCTTCACAGTCCCCCAGGGAGACACTTAGCCCACAATGGCCACAGTTTACCTACAAAGAGAGAATTCAGCACTGCTACCTCATGTACATTGGAAAATAAGAATCCATGTCCTCCAGGTCACATAGATGCAGACCCAGCTTTGATGGTCTCACTAGAAAGAAATCAAAAGCTCCTGAAAACAATATATATTTCAAGTGCCCAACCACATAGGCAGTTTCCCAAGAAGTCTTTAGGGCAACAGAGCTCCACATTTGAGAAATGTTTACTGTGTCCCTTACTTTGGGAAACTCCTCTAACACCTCCAAGGTTGTGAACTCCTGAGCATATTCCATTCCAGATATGTATTCACAGATTTTCTAACCCTTCTTCTCTAATTCTGTATTACTTGGGGCGGAGTTAATTACAATAAACTTTTCTGGAAGAGAATAAGAAGATTTTTGTGTAGCACATATTTGCATACACATTGTGTTCATTTTCCAATTTTCCATTCGAAATACTGATTCCCTGACACTAACCCATAGCTTGCTAGACTCTGACTACTAATCCTAATGTGATGGAGAAAAATAACTCAAACAGAAAAGAAATACAAGCAGTTCAGAGGAGAGGTGGTGTATAGTTGGGCTTGCCTTTTGCAATATATAGGTTTGGAGTTATAAATCTAGTCAATTTTTAATTGAAGTAGTTCTCCGTGTGTTTTTAAAGTTAACAAATATGTGAATTCCTGTCTCCCTTTCTCTGTAGCCTATTAAGCACATGTATTTGTATATGCACATATTGAATCCTACCTGGTATCACACGTACATACTTGTGAGGTGGCCAACTTGACAGATACAAATTGTGGAACAGAAAATTCAACCTATGGGGGAGCTTCCTAGTTGAACAACATTATATATAAATCCATGTTCAGTAAAATAAATATTTTTGGATATGTGGATCATATAAATTTCACGATGAATTTTGATTGGCATATATATTGCTACTTTTTAATTGCTCTGTGTGGGTTTTGTGTGTGTGTGTGTGTGTATATATATATATATATATATATATATATATATATATATATATATATATATATATTCTCCAGATTTTTCAAAATGTAAAATATATGTGTCTCATTATACACTCCTAAATTCATTAATGTTCTTATATTTGGATTTCTAATCAACTTTTCACAAGATTATTCTCAGAAATATTCATCCACCTGAACTACATATCTGTTTCCTAGTACTGAAAACTAAATTCAGTGAATGGTATATACAAATGCTAATATTTCTACAGTAACTTACCCAGTTTAACATCGGTGCAAGTAGATTCCAATGTTCCATGATGTCTATTTTGACGTTCATTTTTATTCAACACTGGTATATTAGTTTTCTTCATTTTATGCACATCATACGATATATATTTCTTCCACAATTTAGCAAATTTATAGGCATTTGTTTCACTTTCAATCACTTCCTGCTTCAGAACACATGTATTCCTCCAGCTTTCTTGACTAGTTTTTTCATGAGGCTTCTTTCTGAACACATTGTTTTCGATTTCCATAATCACTTTTGGGGCAAACTCACACACCCATCATGATAAACCATAACTCTATTATTACCATTAGATGTATAACTGTTTGGAATGAATGATTGTATATCAACATAAAATTTCTTATGTATTTTCAGATATCAATTCAATCCAATATTAAAAGTGGAACCTGTTATATTATTTATTCACAGTATGGTCTATTAAGGCATCATCTCTATATTCATACACCCAGGGTCTATGTATTTGTATCCCCAATACTAATTTATAAGTCTTTAAAATATTGCTTTCAGAAATGGTGGAAAAAATACTCTAGTCACCTGATATACATATACATTTCATTACAGTAATATTCCTGACACAAAATGCAAGGGTCACACTTATGACTGTACCAAAGCCTAAATTGAATGTGAGCATGTATTACTAACAACATCCATGTCCTGGTTCCCTAATGCTCTCAAATATTATTCCTATTGGTGACTACATATCTGTTTCTTCCTAAGATTATATATTCAAACTCAACCCTGTTAATAATGTCTTATCCTACCACTCACTTTGTACTTTGCCTGATTTCCTAATGTCTCCATTGATATCTGCTTTCAAATACCTTTTCTCCAGTTCATCATTGGGAATGACCCTTCAAATGTGCTGACATTTACATTTACTCTCTCACCAAAACCTTATTGCTAAAGAACTTTTGGTCCAACTCCTAGACTCACTCAAATGGGTTCTTCAAAGCCCTGCAGAGGGAAGCCCAGAGATTCTTGGGTTTTCTCATGACTCCAGTTCACATAAAGTATCTAAACCCCACAGTCAGTAGGCCTCAAATTCGAGAAGCAGAGCAGCATTAATGGCAGGCCTATTTGATCACTCCTGGTTCACAGGAAGGGTGCCCAGGCCACCCTGACTTTAGGCAAATGAGGGGGAAGGGAGCTTATTTTGGACACTGTCTTGGACTGTGTCCCTCATGTAAACCTCTAGCAAGGGATTATGATGAGTGTCTACATGGAAGAAAATGAGGGCCATGTGGGAGTGTTTTGTTTTTAATTGTGGTCACTTGTGTGGCGGTTGGAAGAGATGAATGGGTCCACCTGGGCTTGAACTCTGGTGTGATTCCCCTTAGAAACGGAGTTTTGGAAATGACCTTAGAGATGTATTGCTATGAATTGTGTTGGGATTTTTGGAGGCCAGGCATGAGAGTCGCCCATGCATGACAATATGCCTCAAATTGGAGAAGCAGAACTTAATGTCCAAATCCTTTACTCACCCTTCTTTTTAATCCTACCGTCTATCTTCCTAATCCCAGATAAATACCATGATATATTTGAAATTCCTATGACCAGGTGGCACTGGAGAATCTTTGGATGTCCTGTTTCTGATCATGAGTGTACCAGACAGTGGCTTAATTGACTTGGTTTTATGAAAATGGTGTAGAACAGAGATGCCAGTAAGTTGGAGCCTGCTGAGTAGTGGGCCTAGAGCAGTGGTGTGCAGATGTGTGATAAAATATCTGTGGTGGGGTCATGTGGATCTTCCATTGGCTTCCAAATGGCTTGTGACTGAAATAGTGTAGCCAGCAGACCCTTATATGTAAAGGCATCTCGTTATATGGAGAGGTTTAACGTCAATTTTAAGAAACAGGTTGCTATGGTCAAGGGGACAAGCTATGTTGGATAGAAGACTTGTTGGTGCATTCTCCTGGAGAACCTGACCCACCACACATGACAGAACTCACTCTAGCATTTTGTCCAAGTTGAACTCATTGTATTTCGTTAAGTAAATACCATACTCCCAGTGCAGCAGCAAGAAACACCACAAAAAGTGGAGGATGACCAAATGGCTTCACAGTCCACATGGGGAGACACTTAGACCCGAGTGGCCACAGTTTACCTACAAAGAAAGAATTCAGCACTGCTCCCTTATGTTCATTAAAAAAAAGAAACCATGTTCTCCAGGTCACATAGATGCAGACCCATCTTTGATGGTCTCACTACAAATGAAGCTAAAGCTCCTGACAACAACATATATTTCAAGTGCCCAAACGCAGAGACAGTTTCTCAAGAAGTTTTTAGGCCAGCAGAGCTCCATGTTTGTGGAGTGTTTACCCTGACCCTAACTTTTGGAAACTCCTCTACCAACTCCAAGGTTGTGAACTCCTGATTATGTTCCATTCCATATATGTATTCACAGATTTTCTAACTCTTCTCCTCTAATTGTGTCTTATTTGGGGTGAAGGTAATGGCAATTCATTGTTCTGGATGAGAGTGGGAATATTTTTGTGTGGCACATATTTGCATACACATTGGATTCATTTTCTTATTTTCCAATCAAAATACTGAAACCATGACACTAACCCATACCCTACTAGACTCTGACTACTAATCCTAATATGATGGAGGAAAAATAACCAAAACAAAATAGAAATACATGCAGTTCAGTGGAGGCATGGTGTATATTTGGACTTGCCTTTTACATGTTAAAGGGTAGGTGTTATAAATCTAGTCAATTTTTGGTTAAAATAATTCTCCATGTGTTTTTAAAATTAACTAATATGTGAATTCCTGTCTCCCTTTCTCTATAGACTATTCAGCACATGTATATTTATATGCACGTATAGAATCCTACCTGGTATCACAGGTTAATTTTTTTGTGTTGTCTGACTTGGAAGATACAAATTGTGAGAAGAGATCCCTCCTCCTAAACGCTGTTGAAACTGAAAATTCAACCTATGGGTGAGCTTCCTAATAGAAAAACATTATACAAAAATCCATGTTCAGTAAAATAATTATTTTTGCATATGTGAATTATATATATTTAATGATGAATTTCGATTAGCCTATGTATTGCTACTTTTTATAGTCTGTGTGTATGTTTTGTGTATATATATATATATATATATATATATATATATATATATATATATATATACATACTCTCCAGATTGTTCAAAATATGAAATATATGTGTCTTATATATACTCCCTAAATTTATTCATGTTGATGTATTTAGATTTATGATCGATTTTTCACAAGATTATTCTCAGAATTATTCATCAACTTGAAATATATATTTGTTTCCTAGTACTGAAAACTGACTTCAGTGAAAGCTGCACACAAATCCTAATATTTCTAGAGTAACTGACCCAGTTTAATATCAACGCAAGTAGACTCCTATGGGACATGACATATAATTTGACGTTCATTTTTATTCAACAATGGTACATTACTATTTCTGCAGTTTATGCACATCGTAGGATATATATTTTATCCACAAGTTCACAAATTTTTAGACATTTGTTTCAATGTCAATCACTTCCTGCTTCAGAACACAAGTATTCCTCCATGTTTCTTGACTGGTCTTTTCATGAGACTTCTTTCCAAAAATATTATATTTGATTTCCATAATCAGTTTGAAGCAAAACTCACACACACTTCAGGATAAACCACAACCCTAATATTACCATTAGATGTATTACTGGTTGAAATGAATGTATGTATATCAATATAAGATTTCCTGAATATTTTTAGATATCAATTTAATCCATTATTTAAAGTTGGAACAAGTAATATTATTTATTCACACTACGCTCTATTCATGCATTATCTCTATATTGATAGACACAGGGTACATCTATTTTTACCCACAATACTAATTTATACATCTTCAAAATATGGCTCCAAGAAATGGTGGAAGAAATACTCATGTTACCTGATCCACATATACATTTTATCACAGTAATATTCTGGTCAGAAAATGCAAATATCACACTTATGATTGTACCAAAGTCTAAATGGAAAATGAACATGGATTACTAAATACATCCATGTCCAGGCTGCCTAATGCTCCCACTTGTCAATCTTTTTGGGGACTACATATTTGTTTTTTCCTAAGATTATATATTGAAACTCAATCATATTGAAAATGTCTAATCCAATCACTCACTTTACACTTTGCATGATTTCCTAAAGTCTCTATGGATATCTGCTTTCCTACATATTTTCCCCAGTTCATCATTGTGACTGATTCCTCACACGTTCTGACATTCATATTCACTCTCTACCCGAAACCCTATTGCTAAAGAATTTTTGGTCCAAAACTTATACTCACTCTTCTTTTTAAACTTACAAACTGTCTTCCTAATACTACCAACTATCCCTTTCATCCTGGATGTTCTCTTCGACATTCAATCATCCAAGGTACAAGGTCCTATAACATTGTATATCGATTTATCTGAGACATCTGTGCAGAACATAATTCAAAGCTAAGTATCCCAATGAAGGTCCCAATGTCCTTCTGGGCTTCAAATCATACCTAGATTTCTGTTTCCATACTTATATTTTACCTATATATTCTTGTAAATATCGCAGGTTCCCAATACCATTATTCATCAAACAGAATGACTCCTCACCAAAATCGAACCTGTTATTAACCCTAACCATACACTGTTCCCTCAATCTACCTTTACAGAAGAGCAGGGACAGAGTTTGTCTTACAATAAAGGAATGTAGGGGATCTTCCACCTGCTTAGAAACTCAATGGTCCAAGCAGAAATGATCCCTGGAGAAGTATTAGGCAGCTATGTGGGACCTGAGAGAGCAAAAGTCATCTTCCATGGCAAACAACCTTGTCAGGATGAAGGGTTGTGTCTGAATCAGCCTCTCTATTCTTAATGGAGAGAATATGGACCAAACCAGGACAATGTGGAGAGCTGTTTCTGGTTCCATATGGTTGATATACCATTCTAACTAGTGAAAGTGTCAGAGGAAGTAGGGTATCCTCCATCTCATGGGACCCTTGGAAGCAACTGTTATAACAAAGTGGTTGCCAAGGCAGTGAACTCATTAAATTCTTGAAATAAGTGACCTACCTCACTTTCTTGGTGATGGAACTCTCTGAATTTGGGATCCAGGAATCCAGGCACACAGAGCCAGTCCCAGTCTCAGTCCCAGTGGGCTCACATGTTTGGATTTACCAAGGACAGAGTCTGTCTTTTTTGGTACCTACTGATGTGAGGATGGCCAAATGCGAGGAGAGTTCTGAAGACGGGCCTTCCCTGAGAAAGCATGTAGTGGTCAGAACAGGCTCCTGACAACTTCACAGTGTTTGACAAGGAGACCAGATCTAAGACAAGACAGGCCTTTTCGGGGGAACATAAAATGGCCCACCAGTCAAAGGACACTCTGGATAGTCACAGACTTACTTGGGGGAAGGAGGTGCCTTTTTGAGTGTGTGTGTGAGTTTGTGGTTTTGTCTCATGTTCTGAGAATAGGTAGGAAAGGCGGTGTGTTTGGTTTGGAGTGGACTATTTCTAGAAAGAACTTTGACAAGGCAAGTGTTTCTGTGTCTGTGTCTCCCACTGTGTCCATGGTTGTAGACATTAGAAAAGAGAATGCATCAATGGATGTGTCCTGTCTAGTAGAAATCTTCCCAGCATTCATCCTGTCCATTTTAGTAATGGACTGCAGGTTGCCTTATCGATGGGCAACACCTACTATCTTACTAAGTTTCTGTTTTCTTCCTGAATTTTGGCCACTCTCCAGAATAGGCTCATGGTTTTGTGTCCAAAATATGTACCACCTCCAAACTCTGTGACATGGCTATTTTCTGGATAGCTGGAGGGAATTGGAGCATCTCAGAAAACTCAGATATCAGTGTGACCAGAAAAGCCTCAGTGGAGAAACCCTGTTTTGGGCCTTTTGCTAACCTATTGATCTTTTGCCCTGAATGTCAGGAAGGTCTTTGCCTCAGGCCACCCCTTTGTGAAGTCTGAAGGAAACAGTTTTCAAATGGAAATGAATGGGCATCACCTGTGGCTCTTTGCTTAATTGCTTTCTAAAGCCATGTGTCTGAATCAGCCTCTTGGCCCTGTGAGAGGCTATGGCTTAGATTTTCAGCACCTGATGGATTTAAAGAAACATCCAATGTGTGCATCCAAAACCAAAATGGCAAAAACATAAGTCATTGTGGATGATGTCTCTTGCCTTCCTCTGTTAGGTTCCTGACCTTCTTCAAGGGAGTATAGGGATTTTTTGGGTCAAATGAGTTCTTCCAAGCTCTTCAGAGGTGCTTGGGTTTAATCATGAATCCAAATCACATAAGGAATTTATACCTGACAGTCAGTAGGCCTCTAATTGGAGAAGTAGAGCAGTATTAGCGGCAGACCTATGTGATCAATCCTAGTTCACAAAAAGGGTGTCCAGGCCACCCTGAGTTTAGGCAAATGAGGGGCAAGGAAGCTTATTTTGGACACTCTCTTGAGCTGCGCCATTCAAGGAATTCTCCAGCCAGAGGTTATGATGAGTGACTCTATGGAAGAAGATGAGGGCCATGTGGGATTGTTTTGGTTTTAATTGTGGTCATTTATGTGGTGGTTGGAAAAGATGACTGGGTGCACCTAGCCTTGAACACTGGTGTGATTCTCCTCAGAGACTGAGTTCTGTAACTGACCTCAGAGTAGTAATTGCTTTGAAAATGGTTGTGTCTTAATTAGCCTCTTGGCCCTGTGTGAGGCTGTGACTTAGATTATCAGCACCAGATGGATCGAAAGAAAGATCCCATGTGTGCATCCAAAACCAAAATGGCCAAAAGAGCAGTGACTGTGGATTAAGTCTCTTGCCTTTCTCTGTAAGGTTCTGAAAGAATAAAAGAAATTGAAATTGAAATTGAAATGTAAAGAACCAGGTTTGTAAACTTTCCAAGCTGCACTTTCCTGTGGCAGTTTAGACAATTCCCGGATCTGCCCATTAGATGTGTGTTGAAATCTTCCCTGACTACCTAGTTACTTAACAACCCTTTCCCAGAATCCCTGCAGCTCAGCAAGTATACATCTCAGGTATTCAACCAATCAGTTTAAATGTATACCCCTTCTTAGGGCTGACCAATCACCCCCTGCCCGAATTGTTCCCGCAAATGAAAGTGCTAATCATGCTTTAGAGTTGTTATTTGATTTTCCCATGGTATATGATGAATTGCTAAAGGAGGCTATGATGTATGTAAAGTCCCTGCCCTCTCTAAAGAATGTATATAAACTCTGCTCAAGTTGTTCTCAGGGCTCTTTGTTCTTTGCTCCTCTAATGTGAGCTCTGAGCCCCAGCATGCTGGACCCCCAATAAAACCTTTGCTGTTGCATGAGAAAGCCTCTTGGTGGTCTTTTTCTCTGACGTTCGCCCCACCTATTCATCTGGAGGCCCCAGGTGAGAAATCCGGCAGCGGCGGACGAAAGACCCCAATGGACTCCTCTCGGGGTAAGTAAGGCACCTCTTTCTGGTTTTGGGTTTCAGGTTATGGATTGGCAAAGTGGCTGTCAGTGAAGAGCATTAGCTCTCTCTGATGGTGGCTGACAGATGTGTCACAGAGCTACAGGCCACGTTCCTGGGGGACACTCCAGAGGACTAGAGAAATCAAGGAATACTAATTTCCTCAACTCGTTTATATTTTGCTTCAGGATTCGGTTCGCCAGCCCATCAGGTTTTGCCGGCTACTCAGTTTTGGTCATTGTTCTGAACTCATGTTGAGTTTTCGGGCTGTCTTTATTGTCTAACCCATCAGGTTTTGGCAGTTACTCAGTTCTAATCTTTGTCTTGGACTCATGTTAAACGTTTACTGTTTGTCTTTGTCTGTGTTGCGTTTGTGTCTTCACTGTCCCTGTTTGAGTAACTCTCATTATGGGACAAAGCACTTCCACTTCTCTGTCCCTGACACTTGATCATTGGACTGATGTCCGCTCAAGGGCCCAGAATCTTTCTTTTTCAGTAAAATGCCGTACCTGGCAGATTCTCTGTGCTTCAGAATGGCCCATTCTCGGAGTCAGGTGGCCCCCAAGAAGGATCCTTCTACTTCCCTCTAATCCGAAAAGTCAGAGATATTGTCTTTCAGCCGGGGCCACGTGGCCACCCAGATCAACAGCCATATACCCCTTCCCCCAGCATCCTATCATTCAAACCTTCCACTCCTCCCCCTCTTCCTTCCATTCTCCCTGAGTCACAAGACTGGACACTCCTCCCCCTCCTTATCCTCTACCCTCGCTCTCCAACCCCCAACACGTTCCAGATGATATTCTCGCCGCTGACTCAGCCTCTCCGCCGCTAGAGGCAATTGGGCCAGACCCAAGCACTCCAGGGGACTTCTCTGCAGCAGCAGCAACCCCTCCTCCCCTGGAGGAAGCTGGGCCACCTAAAGGAACCCGCCGGTGACGGATAATAGAAAACTCGGAAGCCCCTATGATGCTTCCTCTCCGTCCCTACGGGCCAATGAACCGATCCAACTGGCACCCAAACACCTTTAAATGTAGGTAGCATCTGTCCACTTATCGCCAGACTCTAATAGCGGGTCTCCGAGTGGCCGCCAGAGGGCCGACTAATTTGGCCAAGGTAAGAGAGATTATCCAAGGGCCTAATGAGTCTCCCTCTATGTTTCTGGAGAGAATTATGGAAGCATATAGGAAATATACTCCTTTTGATCCTCAGGCAGAGGATGAACAAGCATCTGTTGCAATGGCCTTTATCGAGCAGGCTGCCCTAGATATTAAGAGAAAGTTACAACGTCTAGATGTATTACAAGATAAGACCTTGAGAGATTTAGTAAGAGATGCTGAGAAAGTATATTATAAGAGAGAAACTGAGGAGGAAAGGGAACAGAGGAGAGAGACGGAAAGGGAACAAAAGGAGGATGAAAGGAGCAAAAGGCAGACTAAAGCATTGACTAAGGTTCTGGTCAGAGCACCAAATATGCCAGAAGTTAAAAAGCAGGGAGACAGAAAGGGATACCTGGGCCCCCGCCAATGGCTGCCCCTGGCCTCAGATCAGTGTGCCTACTGTAAAGAAAACAGGACACTAGGCCAAAGAGTGCCCCCGAAAGAAGCAGAGATGCCAGTCCGCCGTGCTGACTCTAGAAGAGGACTAGGAAAGTCGGGGCTCGGATCCCCTCTCCGAGCTCAGGGTAACTTTTAAAGTGGAGGGGACCCCAGTGAACTTTGAAGTGGATACAGGAGCAGTATAATCAACCTTTAAGACCCCACTGGGCCCCCTATCAAATAAATGGTCCCCTGTTAAAGCTACTAATGGCAGTAGATATTGGGCTGGGACAACTAAGAGGACTATGGACCTAGGAAATGGAAAAGTCCACCACGCTTTCCAAGTAATCCAAGAATGCCCAGCCCCATTGATGGGCTGGGATCTGCTTACCAAACTCTGGGCTAGAATAACCTTTAACCCTGATGGTCCCCAAGTGGAGTTTCTAAAGCCTTCAGTAGAAACTCCCATAGTCATGGCTTTGACAACATGCGTAGAAGATGAACATCAACACTTCGCGCCTCCTAGGACTGATCAAACAGGCAAACTACCCCAGAAATGGATAAAAGATTATCCTAATGCCTGGGCAGAAACTGCTGGGTTAGGTCTAGCCATATAACAACCTCCAATAGTAGTAGAATTAAAAGCCTCTATCTCTCCAATCAGTGTTAAACAATATCCTCTAATCAAAGAAGCTAAGGATGGGATAAGGGCCCATATTCAGAAATACCTGGCTCTTGGGGTCTTAAGGCCCTGTCATTTGTCCTAGAATATCCCCCTGCTACCAGTAAGAAAGCCAGGAACTGGGGACTACCGGACGCTTCAATACCTAAGAGAGATCAACAACAGAGTGCAGGACATTCACCCCACTGTACCGAATCCATATAATTTGCTTAGCGCTCTGAATCTGGAGCAGGAATGGTACACTGTGCTAGACTTAAAAGATGCTCACTTTTGCTTGCCCGTACATAAGGACAGTCAGTTGCTGTTTGCTTTTGAGTGGATAGACCCCGAAAAAGGAACATCTGTCCAACTAACCTGGACTAGACTCCCACAGGGGTTCAAAAACTCTCCCACTCTCTTTGATGAACGTCTCCACAAGGACTTCAATGACTTCAAAACTGCACACCCCGATGTCACCATACTCCAATATGTGGATGGTCTGCTACTGGCAGCCGACACCAAAGAGAACTATGAGTCTGGGACCCAAGCATTATTTTCCAAGCTTGCTCGGCTTGGATATAGGGCTTCTGCCAAAAAGGCCCAAATTTGTCAGCAAGAAGTAATCTTCCTGGGTTATTCTCTTAGGGGTGGCAAAGGATGGCTCACTGAGCCCACAAAACGAACCTTTGTGCAGATACTGCCCCCATCTAATAAGAGACAACTCAGGGAGTTTCTTGGGACTGCCGGCTTTTGCAGGTTATGGATTCCTGGGTTCGCGTCTCTGGCTGCCCCTTAATAGCCGCTGATAAAGGGGGATGCCCACTTCCAATGGACCCCTGAGCACCAACAAGCTTTTGATAATGTCAGAAAAAAGGTGCTGCTATCTGCTCCGGCCTTAGCACTCCCAGATATAGAAAAACCCTTCAGTCTCTACATCGAGGAAAAGAAAGGAATAGCATGGGTTGTGCTCACTGAGACTTTGGGACCTTGGAAAAGGCCGGTAGAATACTTATCAAATAAACTGGACCCAGTGGCTAATGGGTCGCCCCATTGCTTAAGAGCTATAGCAGCGGCAGCCCTTCTAATAAAAGATGCTGATAAATTAACGTTGGGACAGAAGCTAACGATTATAGTCCCCCATGCCCTGGAGTGCATCATCTGTCAGCCTCCAGAGATGTGGCTATCAAACTCTAGAATAACCCACTACCAGAACCTCTTGCTTGACAAAGACAGAATCACGCTGGGACCCGCTGCTCCACTCAACCCGGCTACACTGCTGCCAGAAGAATCATCAAGACCCGTCGCTCATGAGTGTCAACACATACTGGCAGAGGAAACCAGTATACGACGAGACTTGAAGGATCAGCCACTGCCTTGCCCTGAAGTTGTATGGTTTATGGATGGCAGCAGCTTCCTCCAAGATGGTAAGCGGTGGGCTGGAGAAGCAGTAGTTAGCAAAATTAATGTCATCTGTTCCTCTGGCCTCCCAGAACTGACATCAGCCCAAAAAGCAGAACTGATTGCCCTTACGAAAGTATTGGAACTAGCAACAGGCAAAAGGGCCACCATATACACTGATAGCCGCTATGCATTTGCCACTGCAAATGTGCACGGGGCTATTTACCAGCAAAGGGGGTTATTAACCTCCACCTGGAAAGAAATAAAGAACAAAGATGAGATCCTCCAACTTCTCTCAGCAGTGCAGGGCCCTAAGGAACTAGCTATAGTGCACTGCCCAGGGCACCAGTAGGGAAACGAACCCGTGGCGGTTGGAAAAAGAAGGGCAGATGAGGAAGCTTAATTGGCAGCCCTAAATGGAGTGACTGTGTTAACTTTTTCCACACCAGGGGGAACAACAATCAGGAGACTTGGCCGCACCGGAACATTCAGGCAACTTATCATCTGAGGAGACAGATACAGAACTCTGGGATCCTACAGAGCCAAGTTTACAATTTCAAAAAGCCCACCTTTATGTCAAAGACGTACACCAGCTCACCCACTTAGACTCAGAGAAGATATAGGCACTCTTAAAGGACCGGAGAAAGGACTTATTATTGACTGACTCACAGAGGAAAGAAATAGCTGAGCAGGTGACTAGAGCTTGTCAAGTCTGCCAAGTAGTTAATGCTTACCCATGCAAGCTTCCTGCAGGGAAGCGCTTACAAGGAACCAGACAAGGACAATTCTGGGAATTGAACTTTACTGAAATTAAGCCAGCAAGGTATGAACTTAAATATCTCCTAGTCTTTGTAGATACTTTTTCAGGATGGGTCGAAGCCTTCCCCATGAAGAAAGAAACAGCTCAGATGGTAGTCAAAAAGATCGTAGAAGACATTTTTCCAAGGTTCGGCCTGCCTAAGGTAATAGGGTCCGCTAACGGACCGGCACTCATGCCCCAGGAAAGTAAGGGATTTGCCAGGACCCTGGGGATTAATTGGAAGTTACATTGTGCTTATAGACCCTAGAGCTCAGGACAGGTAGAAAGGATGAATAGAACCATCAAAGAGTACTTAACAAAATTAAGCTTGGATACTGGCATAAAAAATTGGACTATGCTCCAACCTTATGCACTGTTTTGTGAAAGAAATACCCCCTCCGCCTCTTTGTGTAACCTCACCTCTTATGAAATTCTCAATTGCCCTTCCTCCATTAGGGGACCTAATCCCAACTATGAGACTTAATGATTCCTTTCACACCCCCTTGCTTGACAGATTTAAAGCCCTTTAACAAACCCAGCACCCAGCGATACCTGTGGAAACATTTGGCCTCTGCTTATCAGACTGGAGACGAGGGAACCCCACATTGATATCAAGTGGGAGGCTTCGTCTACGTGAGATGGCGTCAGGTGTCATCCCTGGAACTCCACTGGAAAGGACCATACCAGGTGCTGCTTATAACACCCACAGTGGTGAAAGTGGATGGGATCACTTCCTGGATCAATGCCTCCCATCTCATGCCTGAGCCCTGTACAG
Organism: Callospermophilus lateralis; assembly: GCF_048772815.1. Lineage (NCBI taxonomy): Eukaryota > Metazoa > Chordata > Mammalia > Rodentia > Sciuridae > Callospermophilus > Callospermophilus lateralis. The sequence goes on from NW_027516813.1 coordinate 199,831, forward strand.
ACTCTGGCTGGAAACTTCTACAGACTGGTATCCATCTCAAGTTGCGTGTCCGTCATGTGGGTAGGGCTATGGATTCTTCCCATGACCACCAGCTGCCCTAATCCCCATCAGCGTGCTCAGCAACAAGGGCAAGTAATGAATCCTAATGGGCAAGTAGTGTGATCTATTTCACAAACAGCCACCTTATGGACTTGGTGGCCATCTCTCCACCCGGACATTTGTCAGCTTGCCATAGGCTTCCCTGACTGGGATCTCCCTGACATAGAGGACCCCACACAGATCCCACTCAAACCCTAACCAGGGCAACATAGACCACCTTAACCCATGAATTATGGATGTCATCTCCCCCAGCTCAGGTGTAAACTAGCCTGTCTTGACTATTATGTGTGCCCACCTGATTTCCAAAGTCATAAAACAGGCCCAAACCTGTGGAGGACCCAGTGACTTTTATTGTAGATCTTGGGGTTGTGAACAAACGAAAGCTGCATGGTGGAACCCAAACTCCCCAGAAAGGTATGATTCTGGTAGGATGAAATGACACCTGGATTGATCCCAAGAAATGTGCTGCTAGCCCAGTGGTGTCAAAAACTCGCTGTGGAAAGAATACTCTATGTTACCCCCTCAATATAACTTTCACTTCCAAAGGAAGGGGCTACCTCAGAAAAACCTGGCCTATGGGAAATACGTGGGGAATGCGATTCTATATTTATGGCCCAGGTGATGAATTTGGTCTCTGGTTCACCGTCTGGCTTAAAAAGAAAGAAAATCCCACAGCAATAGGACCCAATCCCCTCAAGCCAGGAATTAAGCCTCCTAAACCTTCCATGCCTAGATCTACCAGAACCCCTCTACCATCTAATACTTCCTGGATTCCGTCTTTGCCTACTTCCCCAGTCCAGAGTACATCTGACTCCTCCCCCTGGGAACTAATTAAAGGAACCTTTATGGTACTGAACTCCACACAGTCAGAACTCCTTGTATTTCAGCCCAGGTCTTTGACAGCCCTGTATATTATTGTGTAATGGTGCAGATACTCTCCAGGGTACTCTATCATAATGCCTAATCATTTGAAGGTCTACTAGGGGGACAAACAACCCGATATCAAGGGGAACCATTGTCCTTTACTCTAGCCATCCTATTGGGGATAGGAGCTGCTGCAGGAGTGGGTATGGGAACAGCTTCTATGATGCGTGGTTAACAACAAATGGCCCAATTATAAACAGCAATAAATCAAGACTTGAAGACATTAGAGACCTCCATCACAGCTTTGCAGGAATTTTTAACCTCTCTCTCTGAAGTTGTTTTACAGAACAGGTGAGGATTACACCTCCTCTTGATGAGGGAGAGGGCCTCTGTGTTGCACTGAGAGAAGAATGTTGTTTTTATGCTGACCATATTGGAGTTGCAAAATAATTCATGAGTAAAATAAGAAAATACCTTGAAGAGCGCCAGAGAGAATGGGAGATTCAACAAGGGTGCTTTGAGTCATGGTTAACCCAGTACCCCTGGTAACTACACTAATATCAGACTTAGCTGGACCCCTGATCATCCTTATGGTGTTGCTAACTGTGGGACCTTGTTTGCTTAACCACATACTTTCCTTTCTCCAGGCTCAGATTAGGCAGGTGAAACTCATGATAATCAGACAGAAATATGCTGCAGTGGTAGGAATAGAATGTGAAACCCCACAATAATTTTGATTCATTACTTTTAAGATTAAAAGTAGTCAGAAAAAGGGGTGGGAAATGAAAGAATAAAAGAAATTGAAATTGAAACGTAAAGAACCAGGTTTTGTACATTTTCCAAGCTGCACTCAGAACCTGAAATTCCTGTGGCACTTAAGACAATTCCCGGATCTTCCCATTAGATGTGTGTTGAAATCTTCCCTGACCACCTCGTTACTTAACCACCCCTTCCCAGAAACCATGCAGATCTGCACGTATACATCTCAGTGCTTCAACCAATCAGTTTAAATGTATACTCCTTCTCACGGCTGACCAATCACCCGCTGCCCAACCTGTTCCCGCCAATGAATGTGCTAATCATGTTTTAGAGTTATTATTTGATTTTCCCGCGGTATATGATGATTTTCTAAAGGAGGCTATGATGTATGTAAAGTCCCTGCCCTCTCTAAAGAATGTATATAAACTCTGCTCAAGTTGTTCTCGGGGCTCTTTGTTCTTTGCTCCTCTGAAGTGAGCTCTGAGCCTCAGCATGCTGGACCCCCAATAAACCCTTTGCTGTGGCATGAGACAGTCTCTTGGTGGTCTTTTCCTCCGAAGTTCGCCCGACCTTTTCAGTTCCTGACTTCCGTCAAGTGAGAATAGGGATCATTTGGGTCAAATGAGTTCTTCAAAGCCCTACAGTGGATAGCCCATAGGTGCTTGGGTTTTCTCATGACTCCAAATCACATAGAAAATCTACACCTGACAGTCATTAGGCCTCAAATTGGAGAAGCAGAGCAGTATTAAAGGCAGGCTTATTTGATCACTCCTGGTTCAAAGGAAGGGTGTTTAGGCCACCCTGACTTTTGGCAAATGTGGGGCAATGGAGCTTATTTTGGACACTGTCTTGGGCTGCACCCCTCATGGAAACTTCCAGCCAGAAGTTATGATGCGTGTCTGTGTAGAAGAAGATGAGGCCCATGTGGGAGTGTTTTGATTTAAATTGTGGTCATATGTGTGGTAGCTGGAAGAGATTACTGGGTCCTCCTGGGCCTGAACTCTGGTGTGACTCCTTTTAGACACTGTGTCCTGGAACTGAGCTTAGTGAAGTATTGCCATGAGTTGTGTTGGGATTTGAGGAGGCCATGCATGAGAGTCGCCCTTGGAACCTGAGATGTAGGCCCAGGGTAGCTTTCCACAGAGCACTGGGAATCTCAGTCAGGATACCACAAGATTTTATTCTGAAAGACTTGGCAGCCATAGTTGAGATCAAAACACTCATGGATCTCAATTGTAGACCTCAATGAGCCTGGCTTCAGGTGACCTTTTGGACACTCTTTGGGAAGCCTTGCCTGTGAGAGTTCTCCAGAGTTTTCATTGAAATGATCATACTCACCATTTAATGGTTCCTGCATGAATTGAAATCCACTGTGCCTCCAACTTCATCCTTGATAAATGGCTAGATAAATAGTTTAAATTTTTGAAATTCCCATGAACAGGTGGCATACAGAACCTTTGGATGTCCTATTTCTGATCATGAGTGTACCAGACAGTGCCTTGATTGATTGGGTTTAATGAAAATGGTGTAGAACCGAGATGCCAGTAATTTGGAGCCTGATGAGTAGAGGGCCTAGCGCAGCGGTAGGCAGGTGTGTGATAAAACATCTGTGATGGGGCCATGTGGATCTGCCTTTGGATTCCAAATGTCATGAGACGGACATGGTGCAGCCAGGAGACCATTATAAGTAAACACATCTTGTTATATGGAGAGGTTTTAGGGTAATTTACAGAATCAGTTTGCTACGGTCAAGGGAGCAAGCTATGTGGTATAGAGGCCGGTTTCATGAATGCTCATGTGTGAGCCACCACATGTGATAGAACTCCCTCCAGCACTGTGTCCCAGTTGAACTCCTTGTATTTCATGAAGCAAATACAAAACTTGCAGTGCAGCAGCAAGAAACACCAGGAAAATTGGAGGATTACTAAATGGCTTCACAGTCCACACGGGCAGACACTTAGACCACTGTGTCCCAGTTGAACTCCATGTATTTCGTGAAGCAAATACCAAAGTCGCAGTGCAGCAGCAAGAAACACAATGAAGAGTGGAAGAGGAACAAATGAATATACAGTCCACGCGGGGACACACTTAGCCCCAAGTGGCCATAGTATACCTACAAAGAGAGAATTCAGCACTGCTCCCTCATGTTCATTGGAATATTACAATTTATGTCCTCCAGGTCACATAGATGCTTACCCAGCTTGATCGTCTCACTAGAAGGAAGCAAAAGCTCCTGAAAACAACATATATTTCAAGTGCCCAAACTCAGAGGCAGTTTCTCAAGAAGTCTTTAGGCCAGCAGAGCTCTGTGATTGTGGAGTGCTTACCCTGTCACTTACTTTTGAAAACTCCTCTACCACCTCCATGGTTGTGAACTCCTGATCAAATTCCATTTCAGATATGTATTCACATATTTTCTATCTCTTTTCCTCTAATTGTGTCTTACTTGGGGCGAAGGTAATGTCAAGGGATTGTTCTGGATGAGAGTGGGAAGATTTTTCTGAAGCACATATTTGCATACACATTGGATTCATTTTCCTATTTTCCATTCAAAATACTGAATCACTGACATTAACACATACCCTACTAGACTCTGACTACTAATCCTAATATGTTGGAGAAAAATACCCCCAAAAGAATAGAACTACAAGCAGTTCAGAGGAGGCATGGTGGATAGTTGGGCTTGCCTTTTGAATTATATAGTGTAGGAGTTTTAAATCTTGTCAATTTTTTTTTTGAAATAGTTCTCCATGTATTTTAAAAGTTAAGAAATATGTGAATTCCTGTCTCCCTTACTCTGAAGCATATTCAGCACCTGTATTTTTATATGCACATTTAGAATCCTACATGTTACCACACGTACATTCTTGTGTGGTGGCTGAATTGGCAGATACAAATTGTGAAAAGGGATCACTCCTCCTAAACGCTGTTGGAACTGAAAATTCAACCTGTGGGTGAGCTTCCTAGTTGAACAACATTATACATAAATCGATGTTCAGTAAAATGAATTTATTTGGATCTGTGGATGATATATATTTCATGGTGATTTTAAATTGGCATATAGTGCTACTTTTTAATGTCTGTGAATGTTTGTGTGTGTGTGTGTGTGTGTATATATATATATATATATATATATATATATATATATATATATATATATACACACTCTCCAGATTTTTCAAAATATGAAATATATGTGTATTATTTTACACATCCTAAATTTTTCATATTCATGAATGTGGATTTATAATCATCTTTTCACAAGATTATTCTCAGAAATATTCACATACCCTACTAGACTCTGACTACTAATCCTAATATGATGGAGAAAAGTAACGCAAACAGAATAGAAATACAAGCATTTCAGAGGAGGCATGTTGTATATTTGGACTTGCCTTTTGCATGATAAATGGTAGGTGTTATAAATCTGGTCAATTTTCAATTGAAATAGTTCTCCATGTGTTTTTAAAATTAACAAATATATGAATTCCTGTCCCTTTCTCTGTAGCCTATTCATCACATGTATTTTTATATGCATTTATAGTATCCTACCTGGTATCACATGTACATTTTTGTGAGTTGGCTGACTTGGTAGATACAAATTTTGAGAAGAGATCACTCCTCCAAATCGTTGTTGGAACTGAAAATTCCACCTATAGGGGAGCTTCCTAGTAGAAAAACATTATACATAAACTCATGTTCAGTAAAATAAATATTTTTGCATCTTTGGATGATATATATTTATAGATGAATTTTGAGTGGCATATATATTGCTACTTTTTAATGTCTGTGTGTGTGTGTTTTGTGTAAATATATATATATATATATATATATATATATATATATATATATATATATATATACTCTCCAGATTTTTGAAAATATGAAATATATGTGTCTTATTTACACTCGCTAAATTTATTCATGTTCATGGACTTGGATTTATAATCAACTTTTCACAAGATTATTCTCAGAAATATTCATCCACCTGAAAAACAGATTTAACTAATATTTCTACAGTAACTGACCAAGTTTAACATCAATGCACCTCGATTCCGATATGACAAGCTGTGCATTTTGACGTTCATTTTTATTAAACCCTGGTACATTAATATTTATTCGTATTATGGACATCATAGGATATATATTTCATCCACAAATTCACAAATTTATGGGCATTTGTTTCACTTTCAATCAGTTCCTGCTTCAGAACACATGTATTCCTCCAGGTGTCTTGACTGGTCTTTTCATGTGACTTCTACCCAAACACATTATTTTCGATTTCCATAATCAATTTTGAAGCAAAACTCACACCCTTTATGATAAACCATAACCCTAATATTACAAATAGATGTATAATTGGTTTGAATGAATGTATGTTTATCAATATAAAATTTTCTTTATATTTTCAGATATCACTTCAATCCATTTTTTAAAGTTGAAACCAATTATATTCTTTATTCACACTATTGTCTATTCATACATTTTCTCTATATTCAGAGACACAGGGTGCACGTATTTGTACCCCCAATACTAATTTATATGTCTTCAACATATTGCTTCCAGAAATGGTGGAAGAAATACTCATGTCACCTGATATAAATATACATTTTTTCAGTGTAATATTCTGGACACAAAACGCAAATGTCACACTTATGATTGTACCAAATCCTAAATAGGAAGTGAGCATGGATTACTAAAACCATCCATGTCCAGGTTGCCTAATGCTCTCAAATGTCTATCCTGTCAGTGACTACATATTTGTTTCTTCCTAAGATTATATATTAAATCTCAACCTGTTGAAAATGTCTAATCCTATCACTCACTTTATACTTTGCCTGATTTCCTAATGTTTCTATTGATAAATGCTTTCCTACATATTTTTTCCAGTTCATCACTGTGACCAACTCTTCACATGTGCTGACATTTACATTCACTCTCTAACCAAAACTCTATTGCTAAAGTACTTTTGGTGCAAATCCTATTCTCACTCTTCTATCTAAACCTACACTATCTTCCTAATCCTACCGACTATCCCTTTTTGACTGGATGTTTTCTTACACATTCAATCAACCAAGGTACATGGTCCTTAGCCATTATATATCGATTTATCTGAGATATCTGTGCAGAACATTGTTCAAAGCTAAGTTTCCCACTCCAGTGCCCAGTGCACTTCTGGGCTTCAAATCTTATCTAGAATTCCATTGTCATACTTATATTTCACCTCTATATTCTTATAAATACCACAGGATCCCAATATTCTTATTCATCCAGCAGAATGATTCCTAACACAAATCGAACCTGTTATTAACCCTAACCATATACTGTTCCCTCAATCTATCTTTACAAAAGAGCAGGACTGAGTTGGTCTTACAATACAAAAATGTAGGGAGACTTTCACCTGCTGAGAAGCTCAAAGGTCTATGCAGATATAATCCCTGGAGAAGATATAGGGAACTATGAAGTACCTGAGAGAGAAAAAGTCATCTTCAATTGCAAACAACCTGGTCATGACGAAGGGATGTGTCTGAATCAGCCTCTATCTTCTTAATGTAGAGAAGATGGACCAAACCAGGCCTATGTAGAGAGCTGTTCCCAGGTGCCTATTGTTGATATAACTTTCTATCTTGTGAAATTGTAACAGGAAATAGGGGCAGCCTCCATCTCATGAGACCCTTGGAAGCAACTGTTAGGACAAAGTGGTTGCAAAGGCAGCAAATTCAATCAGTTCCAGAAAGAAGTGACCTCATCTAATTTTCTTGGTGAAGGAACACTCTAAACTTGGAATCCAGGCACCCAGAGGCAGTCCCAGTTCCAGTCCCAGTGGGCTCACTTGTTTAGATTTACAGAGGACAGAGTCCGTCTTTCTTGGTAAATACTGATGTGAGTATGGCCAAATGCCAGGTGAGCTCTGAAGAGGGGCCTTTCCTGCGAAAGCAGGTAGTGTCTCACTGCTGGTCCCGGACAATTTCACAGAGTTAGCCAAAGAGACCTGATCTGAGACAGGACAGGCCGTTTCGGCGGAACATAAAATGGTCCACCAGTCAGAGGGCTCTCCAGATAGTCACATACCTACTTGGAGGAAGGAGGTGCCTTTGTGGTTGTGGGTGTGAGTTTGTGGTTTTGTCTCATGTTCTGAGAATAGGTAGGAAAGGCAGTTTGTTTGGTTTGGAATGGACTGTGTCTACTGAGTCCTTTGACAAGGCAAGTGTTTCTATGTTTGTGTATCCCACCGTGTCTGTGGTTGTAGACATTAGAAAAGAGAATGCATCAATGGATTTGTCATGTCTAGTAGAAAGCTTCTCAGCATTCATCCTGCCTAATTTATGAATGGACTGTGGATTGCCTTATGGATGTGCAACACCTACTATCTTCCAAAGTTCCTGTTTTCTTCGTAGAATTATGGTCACTCTTCAGAATAGGCTTATGATTTTATGTCCACCATATGAACCACCTCCAAGATCTGTGACATGGCTATGTACTGGATAGCTGAAGGGAATGAGAGCATGTCAGAAAACACAGATATCATTGGGACCAGGAGAGTCTCAATGGAGAAACCCTGCTTTGGGTCTTTTGCTTACCTATTTGTCTGTTGCCCTGAATGTCAGGAAGTTCTTTGACTCAGGCCACCCCTTTTTGAATCCTGAAGAAAACAGTTTTCAAATGAAAATGAATGGGCATCACCTTGGGCTCTTTGCTTAATTGCTTTAGAATGGGATGTGTCTGAATCAGCCTCTTGGCCCTGTGTGAGGCTGTGGCTTTGATTCTCAGCACCTGATGGGTCTAAAGAAGGATCCCATGTGTGCATCCAAAACCAAAATGGCCAAAAGAGCGGTGATTGTGGATGGAGTCTCTCGTCTTCCTCTGTAATGTTCCTGCCTCCATCAAGTGAGAATAGGGATCCTTTGGGTCAAATGAGTTCTTCAAAGCCCTGCAGAGTCTAGCCCATAGGTGCTTGGGTTTTCTCATGACTCCCATTTACAAAAAGAATCTAAACCCCACAGTCACTAGGCCACAAATTGCAGAAGTGGAGCAGTATTAACGGCAGGCCTATTTGATCACTCCTGGTTCACAGGAAGGGAGTCCGGGCCTTTAGGCATATGAGGGGTAAGGAAGCTTCTTTTGGACATTGTCTTGGGCTGTGCCCCTCATAGAATCCTCCAGCCAGAGGTAATGATGAGTGTCTATATGGAAGAAGATGAGGTCCATGTGGGAGTGTTTTGGTTTTAATTGTGGTCACTTGTTTGGCGGTTGGAAGAGATGAATTGGTCCATGTGGGCTGGAACTCTGGCGTAATTACCCTTAGAGACTGCATTCTGGAACTGATCTTAGAGAAGTATTGCAATGAGTTGTGTTGGGATTTTAGGAGGCCACGCATGAGGGTAGTCCTTGGAAAATGAGTCTTGACCCAGGGTTGCTTTCCACAGAGCACTGGGAATCTCAGCCAGGATATCACATGATTTTATTCTGAAAGACTTGGCAGCAATAGTCGAGAGTCAAAACAAACATGGACCTCATATTGTAGACCTCAATGGGCCTGGCTTCATGTGAACTTTTGGCCACTCTTTTGGAAGCCTTGCCTGTGAGAGTTCTCGAGAGCTTTCATTAAAATGAGTTTCCTCAACATTTAATGGTTCCTGAATGAATTGAAACCCACAGTGCCTCCAACTTCATCCTTTAAAATTGGTTAGATAAATACCATGAAATTTTTAAAATTCCCATGAGCAGGTGGCACTGGAAAACCTTTGGATGTCCTGTTTCTGATTATGAATATACCAGAAGGTGCCTTGATTGACTGGTTTTCATGAAAATGGTATAGAAAAGAGATGCAAGTAAGTTCGAGCCTGCTGAGTAGTGGACCTAGAGAAGTTGTGGGCAGGTGTGTGATAAAAAATCTGTGGTTTGGCCATGTGGATCTGCCTTTGGCTTCCAAATGGATTATGACTGATATGGTGCAGCCAGCAGACCCTTCTCTGAAAAGGCATCTTGTTATATGTAGGAGTTTCAGGGCAATGTTCAGAATCAGGTTGCTATGCTCAAGGAGGCAAGCTGGTGGGATAGAAGCATGGTTGGTGCATTTTCCTGCAGACCCTGACCCACCACACGTGACAGAACTCGCTCCAGCACTGTGTCCCAGTTGAACTCCTTGTTTAATGAAGCAAATGCCAAATTGCGAGTGCAGCAGCAAGAAACAGCACGAAAAGTGGAGGATGACCAAATGGGTTCACAGTGCACACGGGGAGACACTTAGCCCCCATTGGTCACAGTTTACCTACAAAGAGAGAATTTAGCAATGCTGCCTCATGTTCATTGGAAAACAAGAAACCATGTGCTCACAAAGGTCACAAAAATGCAGACCCAGCTTGGATGGTCTCACTACAATGGAAGCAAAAGCTCCTGACAACAACATATATTTCATGTGCCCAACCTCAGAGGCAGTTTCTTAAGAACTCTTTAGGCCAGCAGAGCTCCATGTTTGTGGAGAGTTTACATTGTCCCTTAATTTTGGAAACTCCTCTACCTTCTCCAAATTTGTGAAAATTGAGCAGTTTCCATTGCAGATATGTATTCACAGATTTTCTAACTCTTCTCCTCTAATTGTGTCATACATGGGGCGAAGGTAGTGTCAAGGCATTGCTCTGGATGAGAGTGGGAAGATATTTGTGTAGCACATATTTGCATACACATTGCATTCATTTTCAATTTTCTATTCGAAATACTGAATCCCTGACACTATCCCATACCCTACTATCCTCTGAGTACTAATCCTAATATGATGGAGAAAAATACCCAAACAGAATAGAAATACAAGCAGTTCAGAGGAGGCATGCTGCATACTTGGACTTACCTTTTGCATGATAAATGGTAGGTGTTATAAATCTAGTCAATTTTTAATTGAAATAGTTCACCATGTGTTTTTAAATTAAACAAATATATGAATTCCTGTCTCCCTTTCTCTGTAGCCTATTCATCACATGTATTTTCATATGCACTTATAGAATCCTACCTGGTATCACATGTACATTTTTGTGAGGTGGCTGACTTGGCAGATACAAATTGTGAGAAGAGATCACTCCTCCAAATTGCTGTTGGAACTGAAAATTCCACCTATAGGGGAACTTCCTAGTAGAACATCATTATACCTAAACTCATGTTCAGTAAAATAAATATTTTTGCATCTGTGGATGATATATATTTAAAGATGAATTTCCATTGGCATATATACTGCTACTTTTAAATGTCTGTGTGTGGGTATGTGTGTGTGTGTGTGTGGGTATGTGTGTGTGTGTGTGTGTGTGTATGTATATATATATATATATATATATATATATATATATATATATATATATATATATACACTCTCCAGATTTTTCAAAATATGAAATATATGTGTCTTATATACACTCTCTAAATTCATTCATGTTCATGCATGTGGATTTATAATAAACTTTCCAAAATATTAGTCTCAGAAATATTCATCCACCTTAAATACGTATTTGTTTCCTAGTACTGAAAACTAACTTCAGTGAATGGTGCATACAAATGTTAATAATTCTACAGGAACTGATCCAGTCTATCACCAATGCAAGTAGATCCCAATGGGACATGATATATAATATGATGTTCATTTATATTCAACACTGGTACATTATTATTTCTTCAGTTTTTGCTCATCATAAGATATGTATTTCATCCACAAGTTCACAAATTTGTAGGCAGTTCTTTAAACTTTAATCACTTCCTACTTCACAACACATGTATTGTCAGGGTTTCTTGACTGGTCTTTTCATGAGACTTCTTTCCAAACACATTATTTTCGATTTCCATAATCACTTTTGAAGTAAAACTCACACACTCTTCATGATAAACCAAAACACTAATATTGACATTAGATGAATAACTGGTTGGAATGAATGATTGTATATGCATATAAGATTTCCAGTAATTTTTCAGATATCAGTTCATCCCATTATATTAAGTTGGAACAAGTTATATTACTTATTCACAGTATGGTCTATTCATGCTTTATCTCTATATTCATAGACATAGGGTACACCTCTTTGTACGCCCAATACTAATTTTATGTTTTCAGTATATTGCTACCAAAAATGGTGGAAGAAATACTTATGTCACCTGATCTACATATACATATTATCACAATAATATTCTGGACAAAAATGTAAATGTTACACTTATGATTGAACCAAGCAAAGCCTAAATGAAAAGTGAACATAGATTACTAAAAACATCCATGTCCAGGGTGCCTAATGCTCTCAAATGTCAATATTATTGGTGACTTCATATTTGTTTCTTTCTAACATTCAACCTCAAGCCTGTTGAAAATGTCTAATCCTCTCACTCACTTTATACTTTCTCTGATTTCGTAATATCTTCATTGATATCTTCTTTTCTACATGTTTTCCCCACTTCATCATCGTGACTGGCTCTTCATATGTGCTGACATATACATTCACTCTCTAACTGAAATCCTATTGCTAAAGAACTTTTGTTCCAAATCATATACTCACTCTTCTTCCTAAAAGGACCGACTATCTTCCTAATCCTACCGACTATCCCTTTTTGAAGGGATGTTCTCTTCTACATTCAATCTTCCAAGGTACAAGGTACTATGCCATTGTATATCAAATTATCTGAGACATCTGTGCAGAACATAATTCAAAGCTAAGTATCCCAATCAAGGGCCCAATGCCCTTATGGGTTTAAAATCATACCTGGATTTCTGTTTTCATACTTATGTTTCACCTCTACATTCTTGTAAATACACCAGGTTCCCAATACCATTATTCATCCAGAAGAATGATTCCTATCATAAATCGAAATCAAACCTGTTATTAACCCTAAACATACACTGTTCCCTCAATCTCATTTTACAGAAGAGCAGGGACAAAGTTGTTCTTACAATACAGAAAAGTAGGGGACCTTCCACCTGCTGAGATCCTCAAAGGTCCATGCAGAAATGATACCTGGAGAAGTTGTAGACAGGTATGAAGGACCTGAAAGAGCAAAAGTCATCTTCGATGACAAACCACCTGGTCAGGATGAAGGGATGTGTCTGAATCAGCCTCTCTCTTCTTATTGTGGAGAAGATGGACCAAACCAGGCCTGTGTGTGTGCCTATGGTTGATATACCATTCTAAATTGTGAAAGTGTCAGAGGAAGAAGGGGCAGCCTCCATCTCATGGGGCCCTTGGAAGCAACTGTTAGGACCATGTGGTTGCCAAGGCAGTGACCTCATTCAGTTCCAAAGAAAGTGTCATACCTCATTTCCTTGGTGATGGAACTCTCTGAACTTGGTATCCAAGAAGCCAGGCACCCAGATGCAGTTCCAGTCCCAGTCCCAGTGGGCTCACTTGTTTGGATTTACCAAGGACAGAGTCAGTCTTTCTTGGTACCTACTGATGTGAGGATGGCCAAATGCCAGGAGAGCTCTGAAGAGGGACCTTTCCTGAGAAAGCAGGTAGTGGCTCACCACTTTTTCCTGACAACTTCACATAGTTGGCCAAGGAAACCAGATCTGAGAGAATACAGGCCATTTCGGGGGAACATAGTATTGCCCACCAGTCAGAGGACACTCCGGATAGTCACAGACCTACTTAGGGGAAGGAGGTGCCATTGTGAGCATGGGTGTGTGGTTTTGTCTCTTGTTCTGAGAATAGGTAGGAAAGGCGGTTTGTTTGGTTTTCAGTGAACTATTTCTAGTAAGTCATTTGACAAGGTGAGTGTTTCTATGTCTGTGTATCCCACTGTGTCCGTGGTTGTAGACATGAGAAAAGACAATGCAACAATGGATGTGTCCTGTGTAGTAGAAAGATTCCCAGCATTCATCCTGCCCAATTTATGAATGGACTGCAGCTTGCCTTATGGATTGCAAAACCTACTACCTTCCTAAGTCCCTGTTTTCTTCCTGAATTCTGGCAACTCTCCAGAATAGTCTCATTGTTTTGTGTCCAAGATATGTACCAACTCCAAGGTCTTTGACATGTCCATGTACTGGATACCTGAAGGGAATGGCCAGTATCTCAGAAAACTCAGATATGAGTGTGACCAGAAAAGTCTCAGTGGAGATACCATGATTTGGGCCTTTTGCTTACCTATTGTTCTGTTGCCCTGAATGTCAGGAAGATGTTGGGCTCAGGCTACCCCTTTGTGAAGCCTGAAGAAAACAGTTTTCAAATGGAAATGAATGGGCATCACCTGTGGCTCTTGCTAAATTGCTTCGGAAAGGGATGTGTCTGAATCAGGCTCTTGGCCCTGTGTGAGGCTGTGGCTTAGATTCTCAGCACCTGATGGATCTAAAGAAAGATCCCATGTGTGAAACCAAAACCAAATTCGCAAAAAATTTCAGTCATTGTGAATGAATTCTATTGCCTTTCTCTGTTAGGTTCCTGAAATCAATCAAGTGAGAATAGCGATCCTTTTGGTCAAATAAGTTCTTCAAATCTCTGCAGAGGTGCTTGTCTTTTCTCATGACTCCAGTTCACATAAAGAATCTACACCCCACAGTCAGAAGGCCTCAAATTGGAAAAGCGGAGCAGTATTAATGACAGGCCTATTTGATCACTCCTGGTTCACAGGAAGGGTGTCCTTCCCACCCTGACTTGAGCCAAATGAGGGGCAAGGGAGCTTATTTTGGACACTCTTTTGGAATGTGCCCCTCATGGAAAGCTCCAACCAGAGGTTATGATGAGTGTCTATAAGGAAGAAGATGGGGCCATGTGATAGTGTTTTGTTTTTAATTGTGTTCATTTGATTGGCGGTGTGAAGAGATGACTGGGTCAACCTAGGCTTGAACTCTGGTTTGATTCCCCTTAGAGACTGCGTTCTGGAATTGACCTCAGAGAAGTATTGCCATGAAAAGTGTTGGGATTTTAGGAGGCCACGCCTGAAAGTCACCCTTGGAAACTGAGATCTAGGCCCAGGGTGGTTTTCCAAAGAGTACTGGGAATCTTAGCCAGTATATCACATGATTTTATTCTGAAAGACTTGGCAGGGATAGTTTTGAGTCAAAACACACATGGACCTCACATTGGAGACCTCAATGCGCCTGGCTTCATGTGACCTTTTGGCCACTCTTTTGGAAGCCTTGCCTCTGAGAGTTCTCCAGAGCTTTCTTTGAAATGAACTTCCTCAACATTTAATGGTTCCTGAATGAATTGAAACCCACAGTGCCTCCAACTTCATCCTTGAAAAATGGCCAGATAAATACCATGAAATTTTTAAAATTCCCATGACCAGGTGGCACTGGAAAACCTTAGGATGTCCTGTTGCTGATCTTGAGTGTACCAGACCCTGCCTTAATTCACTGGGTTTCATGAAAATGGTGTAGAACAGAGATGCCATTGAGTTAGAGCCTGCAGAGTGTGGGCCTAGAGAAATGGTGTGCAGTTTTGTGATAATACATCTGTGTTGTGACCATGTGGTTCTGCCATTGGCTTCCAAATTCATTGTGACTGCCATGGTGCAGCCAGGAGACCCGTATATGTAAAAGCATGTTTTTATATTGAAAGATTTCAGGGCCATGTTCAGAACTAAGTTGCTATGGACATGGGGGCAAGCAAGTTAGAGCCTGCAGAGTATTGGGCCTAGAGAAGTGGTCTGCAGTTGTGTGATAATACATCTGTGTTATGGCCATGTGGATTTCTCATTGGCTTCCAAATTTTTTGTGACTAACATGGTGCAGCCAGGAGACCCGAATATGTAAAAGCATGTTTTTATATGGAGAGGATTCAGGGCCATGTTCAGAATCAAGTTGCTATGGACAAGGGGGCAAGGTATGTGGGAAAGAAGCCTGGTTGTTGCATTCTCCTGCAGACCCTGACCCACAACACGTGACAGAACTCCCTCCAGCACTGTGTCCCTGTTGAACTTCTTGTATTTTGTGAAGCAAATACCAAACTCCCAGTGCAACAGCAGGAAACACCACGGAAAGTGGAGGATGACCAAATGGCTCCAAAGTCCACATGGGGAGACAATTAGACCCCAGTGGCCACTGTTTACCTACAAAGAGTGAATTCAGCACTGCTGCCTCATGTTCACTGGAAAATAAGAAACCATATCCTCCAGGTCACATAGATGCAGACCCAGATTTTATTGTCTCACTACAAAGGAAGCTAAAGCTCCTGAAAATAACGTATGTTTCAAGTGCCCAACCTCAGAGGCAGTTTCTCAAGATGTCTTTACGTCAGCAGACCTCCATGTTAGAGGAGTGTTTACCATGTCCCTTACTTTTGGAAACTCCTCTACCACCTCCAAGGTTCTGAACTCTGAGCATTTTCCACTCAAGATATGTATTCACAGATTTTCTAACTCTTCTATTCTAATTGTGACTTACTTCAGGCGAAGGTAATGTCAAGGATTTGTTCTGGATGAGAGTGGGAAGATTTTTGTGTAGCATATATTTGCATACACATTTGATTCATTATTCTATTTTCCATTTGAAATACTGATCCCTGACAATAACTCATAACCTACTGGACTCTGACTACTACTCCTAATATGATGGAGAAAAATAACCCAAACAGAATAGAAATCCAAGCAGTTCAGAGGAGGCATGGTGTATAGTTGGACTTGCCTTTTGCATAAAAAAGGGTAGGTGTTATAAATCTAGTCAATTTTCTGTTGAAATAGTTATCCATGTGTTTTTAAAGTTAACAAATATGTGAAATTCCTGTCTCCCTCTCTCTGTAGCCTATTCAGCACATGTATTTTTATATGCACATATAGAATCCTTCCTGGTATCACACGTACATTCTTGTGAGGTGGCTGACTTGGCAGATACAAAATGTGAGAAGAGATTACTCCTCCTAAATGCTGTTGGAACTGAAAATTCAATGTATGGGTAAACTTCCTAGGTAAACAACATTATACATAAATCTATCTTCAGTAACATGAATATTTTTGAATCTGTGGATGATGTATATTTCATGGTGAATTTCAATTGGCATATATATTGCTATTTTTATACTCTCAATTTGTGTGTGTGTGTGTGTGTGTATATATATATATATATATATATATATATATATATATATATATATATACTCTCCGGATTTTTCAAAATATGAAATGTATGAGTCTTATTATACACTCCCTGAATTCATTCATGTTCATGTATGTGGATTTATAATCAACTTTTCACAAGATTATTCTCAGAAATACTCATCTACCTGAAATACATATTTGTTTCCTAGTACTGAAAACTAACTTCAGTGAATGGTGCATACAAATTCTAATATTTCTACATTAACGGACGCAGTTTAACATCAATTCAAGTAGATTCCTATGGGACATGATGTGTATTTTAAAGTTCATTTTTATTCAACACTGGTACATTACTATTTCTTCAATTTCTGCACATCATCGTATATATTTATCATCCACAAGTTAGCAAATATATAGGCGTTTGTTTCACTTTAAATCACTTTCTGCTTCAGAACACATGCATACCTCCAGGTTTCTGGACTGGTCTTTTCATGAGACTTCTTTCCAAACACATTATTTTCAATTTCCATAATCACTTTTGAAGCAAAACTCAAACACTCTTCATGAAAATCCATAACCCTAATATTTCATTCAGATGTATAACGGGTAGGATTAAATGTAGTATATCAATATAAGGTTTCCTGTATATTTTCAGATATCAATTCAATCCATTATTTAAAGTTGGAACCAGTAATATTATTAATTCACAGTATTGTCTATTCATGCATTATCTCTATATTCATAGACAAATGGTACACCTATTTCTACCCAAAATACTAATTCATATATCTTCAAAATATTGCTTCCAGAAATGGTGGAAGAAAAACTCCTATTACCTGATCTACATATATTATTTATTATAGTAATATTCTGGACACACATAGGAATGTTCACACTTATGATTGTACCAATGTAATGGTCGGGCGAGCGTCGGAAAAGAGACCACGAAGAGACTGTCTCATGCAACAGCAAAGGGTTTATTGGGGGTCCAGCATGCTGGGGCTCAGAGCTCACTTGAATAGAGAAGAGAGCCCTAAGAACAGCTTAAGCAGAGCTTATGCAATTTACGTGGTGAGAGCAGGGAGGGAAATTTATTGATGGGTCAGGTCGAGTGAGTGGTTTGCATGCCAATGGGAGAGGGAGTACATTCAACAGTTTGGCAATTGGGGACAGCACATTCTGGGAACAAGATTAGCAAACAGTTTTCAAGATTTAATCAGTATTTTGTTAAGCATACAGAAAAACAAGAAGTTAAAAGTACATATTTTATTAACCTTTCATTCCCCACTTCTTATTCTGGTTAATTTTAATCATAAAAATGAGCATTGCGGGGTCTCACATTTTATGTCTTCTAGTGAGGTATATTGTTGTCTGATTACCATAAGTTTAACTTATCCAATTTAAGCTTGTAGAAAGGAAACTAGATGGTTGAGCAAACAGGGTCCTACAATTAGCAATGAAATGAGGATTATTAATGGACTGGCCAGGGCTGATAAAAGCGTAGTTAACCAGGGGGACTGTGTGAACAAAGACTCAAACCACCCTTTTTGTGCATCTCTCTCTTGTTGATGCTCTTCTAGGCGTCTTCTTAATTTACTCATAGATTTTTTTCACAACTCCAGTATGGTCGGCATAAAATCAACTTTTTCCCTCAATGCAGCACGAAAGCCCCCTTCTCTCACGAAGAGGAGGTCCAACCCTCGCATGTTCTGTAAAACAATTTCAGAGAGAGAGGTTAAAGATTCCTATAAAACTGTGATGGAGGTTTTTAATATCTTTAAATTTTGGTCTATTGCTGCTTCTCATCGGGTCATTTGTTGTGTCACATGGACTAGGACAGTGATTCCTGTGCCCACACCTGCAGCAGCTCCTTTTCCTAATAGGATGGCTAAAGTGAGGGATACAGGTTCCCAGAGGAACCGGGTTGTATGCCCCCCTATTTGATATTTAAATTAACCTGCCTCATGATAGAGCACTCTGGGAAACATCTGAACATTACATAATTAATCACATCTGTTGACCATTTTATGAAAACATAAACAATGTTTAAGTATATAGAATTATACTGTTGTAAGGACGGACAAGTCAAGGCACCTAAGATAGCACCGAAGACAGTGAAACATACCTATTTGGTTGCAACGGATTTAGAGGGCATTGCTTCTGTTGTAATCAATTAGTCACCTGATCTCCAAATTTAGGTAGTTTCCGAATTTTGTACCCAACATGTAAGGGAAGGGGCTCAGAAGTTCACAGTCTGCATAAGTTCACAAAAAGAAGTTTTCGTTTCTATTGTTTTTTTCATCTGTTCTGGGCAAGTTAACATTTTAAGGACACCTGGAGTGGGAGAGCTTTTTTCTTCTCTTTTTTTTTTTTTCTCACTGCCAGCTGTAACAATGGAGCTCATTTGGTAACTTATTTATCTTAGAAATGTAACCATGTCTGTGAAGCCCCAGCTCAAGGCCAGAGGCCTTGTTCACATGTTTTGTGAAAAACTAGTAAGGGGGAGTCTAGATTAGGAGTGCTGATTTTTCCAGCCAGTGGCCAAATAGAACAGGGAAACACGAAAAGGGGAAGTTTATCTACATTGAACTCTTTTATAGGGACTCTTTGGCTGAAAGTCCTAAAGTCAGCCATGGTGAAGACTGCTGGAGAAGGTCAGTTAAGACTTTTCTGTGGGCCTGGTATAGACGGGGAAGACAGGGAAGGCGGGTCTGAGAGCAGCACCTTGGGTCTGAGCATGAGGAAGGAGAGATGTAAAAGAATAATGGGAAAGGGGTTTGGAATTTTCCAGGCAACAAAACTTGAGCAGTAGAACAGATAGAGCAGAGGGGAAGATGGGAGTTTGTATCCCAAAAAGCCTGTGAGGGACTTTAAATTCTTAGTAACCTGTTTTCAGTGATGACAGAGCAACCTTAAAGGCCATTTTCATTACATCTTGGATAGGGATCTGAGGGCTCTCCCTAGCTGGTTTGAGCTTTGGGTTAGCTGGTAAGAGGACCTGGTGGGACCTGGTGCGGGCACTGACAGGAGAAGAGAGTAGTGAGTGGGTGGATGGGTACCTCAGTACCTGCTACCTCAGCAAGGGGGCAATAATCTGAGAACCGGCGGTTTGGGTTTTTGATCTAGTAATTGGAGGGAAGAAATCAGGTTGCTGAGGTGGGAGTGACAGCAGAGAGTCTGGAGCAGAAAGCTGAGGGTGAGGATCTATTGGATAAGCATAGTTCAGGATGTGAGCGAAGGAGGGAAAATGCCTCCACTTAGGGGAATTTCCTTCCACCCTTTGAGCACTTGCCGAAGTTAAAAAGGTCACGGAGAATTTTAGGATCTAGAGACCCCTCTGGGGGCCATCGGTATTGGTTGTGTAATTGGTAATATGGCCAATGCTGTGTATTGAATTTGATGAGGAGTTTGGGTTCCACCAGGCACCCCTGTATGCTCACATTCCCATGACTTACAGAAGAAGTCGGCATTTCCCCCACACAGCCATGTCTGTTTGTGGCTTTGATAGTCCGCTGGGCAAACATAGTAATCTAGGCTAGCCAACCTGCATCTGGCTCTCGTGTCCCTACATCCATAATGTTTGTTTCTATTACCTATGATACGGAAAGGATTTATTGGAATTTTAGTTGGCTCAACTTCATCAGGGATATCCCAATAGGAAAGACCTATAGCCAGCTGACAAATGTCTGGGTGGAGAGATGGCCACCATGTCCCTAAAGGGGCTGTATGCAAGATAGACCATACTTCTTGTACAGTAGGATTTGTGATCAGCCATTACTGCTGAACAGGCTGATGAGGGTTAGGACTACTCTTGGCCAAGGGGAGAGTCTGTAGCCTTATCCACATGGCGAATACGCAATTTGAAAGTGTTACCAGTCTTTTCCAGTTTCCAGTCAGATTTTGGACAGGGCGCAGGCCAGAGATGAGAGACATGGATCCATGAAGTGATTCCGTCTACATTTACCTCTGTAGGTGTTATATGTAGCACCTTATATGGTCCTTTCCAGTGGGGTTCCAGGGATGACACCTGATGTCGTCTAATGTAGACGAAGTCTCCTACTTGGTATCGATATGGAGTCCCCTCGTCCCCAGGTTGGTCGGCAGTGGCCAGATGTTTCCACAGATATTGCTGATTTCTTTCAAGAGCTTTAAGTCTGTCAAGCAAGGGGGTGTGGAAGGGATCGTTAGGTCTTAGAGTTTGGGTTAGGTCCCTTACTGGAGGAGGGACCATAGAGAATTTCATAGGGGGTGAGGTTACACAAGGAAACAGAGGAGTATGAGTATTTCTTGCATGAAACAGTGCATAAAGCAGGAGAATAGATAGATCTTTTATGCCGATCTCTAAGCTTGATTTTGTTAAGTCTCTTTAATGGTTCTATTATTTTTTTTTTACCTGTACTGAGCTCTGGGGTCTATAAGCACAATGTAATTTCCAATTAATCCCCAGGGTCCTGGCTAATCCCTGACTTACCAGGGCAATTAACGCCAGTCCATTATCAGACCCTATTGCCTTAGCCAGTCCGTATCTTAGAAAAATATCTTTCAGGATCTTCTTGACCACCATTTGTGCCATTTATTTTGTTGTTGTTTTTTTTTTTTTTTTTGTGTGTGTGTGTGGGGGGGGAAGGCTTCAATTAATTCATCCTGAAAATGTATCTACAAAGACTAGGAGATATTTAAGTCCATAACTTCCTGGCTTAATTTCAGTAATGTCCACTTCCAAGAATTGTCCTGGTCTGGTTTCTTGTAGGTGCTTTCCTGCAGGAAAGTTGGAAGGGTAAGCATTAACCAATTGACAGACCCGGCAGGCTTTTGTTACCCGTTCAGTTATTTTTTTCGCTCTGAGTCGGTTAGTGGAAAACTCTGTTCTTGATCCTTCAGGAATGCCTGCAGTTTCTTTGAACCAAGGTGAGTGAGTTGATGTACATTTTTAACTTAGTTTAGGGCTTTCTGAAAATGCAAGCTGGGCTCAGTGATGTTGAGGGTTTCAGTGTCAGTGTCCTTAGATGTTATCAAAAGCTTGCTGGTGCTCAGGGGTCCATTAGAATTGGGCATCTCTCTTTAACAGCGGGTATAAAGGAGCAGCTAAGGACGCAAACCCAGGTATCCATAAGCTGCATAAGCCAGCAGTCCCAAGAAACTCTCTGAGTTGTCTGCTGTTAGATGGGGGTGGTATCTGCTCAATGGATTGTTTTCTGGTCTCAGTGAGCCATCGCTTACTGCCCCTAAGGGAATAGTCCAGGAAGATTACTTCTTGCTGGCAAATTTGGGCTTTTTTGGCAGAAGCACTATACCAGAGTTGAGCAAGCTCGTATAATAATAATTGGGTTCCAGACTCACAGTTTTTCTTGGTGTTGGCTGCCAGTTGCAGGTCATCAACATATTGAAGCAGGGTGACGTCAGGGTGCATAGTTCTGAAGTTGTTGGGGTCTCTGTGGAGGGCTTCATCAAAGAGAGTGGGGGAGTTTTTGAACCCCTGTGGGAGTCTAGTCCATGTTAGTTGACCAGACGTCCCGGTTTCTGGGTCTACCCACTCGAAATCAAATAGCAACTGACTATCTTTATGCAGAGGCAAGCAAAAGAAAGCATCTTTTAAGTCCAGAACAGTATACCATTTCCGCTCATGGTTCAGAGTGCTAAGCAGATTGTACAGATTATGTACTGTGGGGTGAATGTCCTGCACTCTGTTGTAGATCTCTCTTTGGTCTTGAATGGTGCGATAGTCCCCGGTTCCTGGATTTTTATACTGGTAACAGGGCAGTGTTCCAGTTCAAATGACAGGGCCTTAGGACCCTTAAGGCCAGATATTTCTGAATATGGGGCCTTATCCCATCTTTAGCTTTTTTGCTCAGAGGATATTTTTTGACATTGATGGGGGGGCTGAAGTTTTTAACTCCACTGTTATTGGAGGATGTTTCATGGCTACGTGTAACCCAGCAGTTTTTTTCCTAGGCATCTGCGTAATCTGTTATCCATTTCCGGGGTAGCTTGCCTGTTTGATCAGTCTTGGGGGGTTTGACAAGTTGATGTTCATCTTCTACTGACATAGTAAAAGCCGTGACTATAGGAGTTTTTACTGAAAAATTTAGAAATTTCACTTGGGGGCCTTCAGGGTTAAAAGTTATTCTGGCCTGGAGCTTTTTGAGCAGATGTGTGCCCATCAATGGGGTCGGGCATTCTGGGATTACTAGGAACGAGTGATGGATTTTTTCTTTCCCCAGGTCCATGGTCCTCTTAGTTGTCTAAGCCCCATATTTACTGCCATTAGCCCCTTGAACTAGAGTCCTTTTTGTTTGATAGATGGGCCAATGGGGCCTTCAGGGCTGAGTATACTTACCCTGTATCCACTTCAAAGTTTAACCCCCCCCGGCGAGTACTTTATGTTCTTTTGGCCGGGCCAGCTACCTCCAAGGAAGGAGGGGCTGTGTGTGCCATGGGGTAGTCACCTGGAGGGCGCTGGGCTGGCCTATATTCCTCCAATGGTGGAGAGTCTGAGTCAGCAGCAGGGGAATCACTTAGAGGGTGTTTGGGTTTGGAGGACAAGGGCAGGGCATAAGGAGGGGGAAGAGAGTCCAGTAGAGTCTTGAGACTCAGGGACAACAGAGGGTGGAGGAGGGGGAGCAGAGGGTTTGAGAGATAGAAAAGTGGGAGAACCAGTAGGAGCGGGGACAGGGACAAGGAAAGGCTTCAACCATGGAAGAGGAGATTTGCAGAGGTCCCGCAAACTAAAGATATATTGCTGTTGATCTGGATGGCTATGTGGCCCCGGCTGAAAGACAATATCTCTGAGTTTTTGAATTAGTGTGAAGTAGAAAGATCCTTCTGGGGGCCATCCGACTCCAAAGGTGGGTCATTCTGAGACACATAGAGTCTTCCAGATCTGACGTTTTACTGAAAAAAAGAAGATTCTGAGCCTTTAAGCAGACTTTGGTCCAGTGATCAAGGTTCAGGGACAAAGGCATTGAAGTGCTCTGTCCCATATGAAAGATACACAAATAGTGAAAGCAATGACACACGACACAGACAAGACAAGACAATAAAGACAGGCAATGGACGTCCAATACTGAGAACAGGACTGAGTAGCCAGGAAAACCTGATGGGCTGACAATACCGAATCCAAAACAAAATATCACTGAGTTTAGGAGACTATTGTTACTCGGTTTCCCGAGTTCTCTGGGGCGTCCCCCAGAGACGTGGCCTGTGGCTCTGTGACACTTCTGTCAGCCACCGTCAGAGAGAGCTCATGCTCATCACCAATAGCCATTTTGCCCATCCCTAACCTGAAACCTGAAACAAGAAAGTGGCGCCTTACTTAACCTGAGATGAGCCTATTGGGGGTCTTTCGTCCAACGCTGCTGGAACTCGCTGGGGCGCTCAGATGTAATGGTCAGGCGACCATTGGAGGAAGAGACCACCAAGACCCTGTCTCATGCAACAGCAAAGCGTCCAAAATTCTGGGGCTCAGACCTCACTTGAATAGAGCAGAGAGCACTGAGAACAGCTTAAGCAGAGCTTATATACTTTTCTTGAAGAGGGCAGGGAGGGAAGTTTATTAATGGGTCAGGGCAAGTGGGCGGTTTGCATGTAAACGGGTGAGGGTGTACATTCTGCAGTTTGGCAGTTGGGGACAGCACATTCTGGGAACAAGATTAGCAAAAAGTTTTCAAGATTTCAAGAGTGTTTTCTTAAGCATACAGAAAAACAGGAAGAGACAAGTAGCTATTTTATTTATTTTCAACAAAGCCTAAATGGAAAGTGAGCATGAATTACTAAAAACATTCATGTCCAGGTTGCCTAATGCTCTCAAATGTCAATTCTATTGGTGACTACATATTTCTTTCTTCCTAAGGTTATATATTCAACCTCAACCCTGTTGAAAATGCCTAATCCTATGACTCACTTAATAATTTGCCTGATTTCCTAAGGTCTCTATTGATACCTCCTTTCCTACATATTTTCCCAAATTCATTATTGTGACTGACACTTAACATGGGCTGACATTAATATTCACTCTCTAACCGAAACCCTATTGGTAAAGAACTTTTTTCCAAATCTTATTCTCACCCTTCTTTCTAAACCTACTGACTATCTTCC
This sequence comes from Callospermophilus lateralis, assembly GCF_048772815.1. Taxonomy (NCBI): domain Eukaryota; kingdom Metazoa; phylum Chordata; class Mammalia; order Rodentia; family Sciuridae; genus Callospermophilus; species Callospermophilus lateralis. Next base: position 224,650 of record NW_027516813.1, read on the forward strand.
TAATTCCACCGACTATCCCTTTTTGACTGGAGGTTCTCTTCGACATTCAATCATCCAAGGTACAACGTCCTATGCCATTGTGTATGGATTTATCTGAAACATTTGTGCAGAAAGTATAACATTGCTAAGTATCCCAATCAAGGTCTCAATGCCCTTCTGGGATGCAAATCTTACCTAGATTTCTGTTTCCATACTTTTAACTCACGTCTATATTCTTATAAATATCACAGATTCCCAATACCATTATTCATCCTGCAGAATGATTCCTAACCCAAATCGAAACTGTTATTAACCGTAACCACACAGTGATCTCTCAATCTAACTTTAGAGAAAAGCAGGGACAGAGTTGGCCTTAAAATATAGGGATGTAGGGGATCTTCCACTTGCTGAGAACCTCAAACGTCCATGCAGAAATGATCCCTGAAGAAGATGTAGGCAGCTATGAAGGACCTGAGAGAGCAAAAGTCATCTTCCATTGCCAAAAAACCTGGTCAGGATGAAGGGATGTGGCTGAATCAGCCTCTCTCTTAATGTACAGGAGACGGACCAAACAAGGCCTTTGTGGAGCGCTGTTTCTTGGTGCCTTTGATTTATATATCATTCTAACTTGTGAAAATGTCACAGGAAGTAGGGGCAGCCTCCATCTCATGGAACCCTTGGAAGCAACTGTTAGGACAATGTGTTTGCCAAGGCAGTGACCTCATTAAATTCCTGAAGGAAGTAACCTACCTCACTTCCTTGGTGATGGAACACTTTAAACTTGGGATCCAGGAAGCAAGGCATTGAGAGCCAATCCAAGTCCCAGTCCCAGTGGGCTCACTTGTTTGGTGTTACTAAGGACAGAGTGAGTCTTTCTTGGTACCTACTGATGTGAGGATGGCCACATGCCAGGGACCTTTCCTGAGAAAGTAGGTAGTGGCTCTCCACATGCTCCTGACAACGTCACAGAGTTGGCCAAGGAGACCAGATCTGAGAATGGATAGGCCATATCAGGGGAACATAGTATGACCCACCAGTCAAAGGACACTCTGGATAGTTACAAACCTACTTGGGGGAAGGAGGTGCCTTTGTGGGTGTGGGTGTGAGTTTGTGGTTTTGTCTCATGTTCTGAGAATAGGTAGGAAAGGTGGTTTGTTTGGATTGGAATGGACTTTTTCTAGTAAATTGTTTGACAAGGCGAGTGTTTCTATGTCTGTTTCTCCCACTGTGTCCGTGGTTGTAGACATTAGAAAAGAAAATCCATCAATGGATGTTTCCTGTCTTGTAGAAAGCTTCCCAGCATTCATCCTGCCCAATTAACGCATGGACTGTGACTTGCCTTATGGATGGGCAACACCTACTATCTTACTACGTTTCTGTTTTCTTCCTGAATTCTGGCCACTCTCAAGAATTGGCTCATGGTTTTGTGTCCAAGATATGTACCACCTCCAAGCACTGTGACATGGCCATGTACATGATAACTGAAGGGAATGGGAGGATCTCAGAAAACTCAGATATCAATGTGACCAGTAGAGTCTCAGTGGAGAATCCTTGCTTTGGGCCATTTGCTTACCTATTGCTTCATTGTCCTGAATGTCAGGAAGGTCTTTGCCTCAGGCCACCCCTTTGTGAAGTCTTAAGAAAACAGTTTTCAAATGAAAATGAATGGGCATCACCTGTGGCTCTTTGCTTAATTGCTTCCAAAAGGGATGTGTCTGAATCAGCCTCGTGAACCTGTGTGAGGCTGCTGCTTAGATTCTTAACACCTGATGGATCTAAGGTAAGATTCCATGTGTGCTACAAATACAAAATGGTCAAAATAGCCGTCATTGTGTATGAAGTCTCTCGCCATCTTCTGTAAGGTTCCTGACCTCCATCCTGGCCTGCAAAGGCTAGACCATAGATGCTTGGGTTTTTTCATGACTCCCATTCATATAAAGAATTTATACCTGGCAGTCAGTAGGCCTCAAATTGGAGAAGTGGAGCAGTAATAAGGTCAGGCCTATTTGATCACTCCTGGTTCACAGGAAAAGTGTTTAGGCCACACTGACCTTAGGCAAAATAGGGGCGAGGGAGCATATTTTGGACAGGGTCTTGGACTTCACCCCTTTTGGAAACGTCCAGCCAGAGGATTTGATGAGTGTCTACATGGAAGAAGACGAGGGCTATGTGAAAGTGTTTTGGTTTTAATTGTGGTCATTTGTGTGGCAGTTGGAAGACATAACTGTGTCCACCATGGCTTGAACTTTGGTGTGATTCCCCTTAGAGACTGCGTTCTGGACCTGACCTCAGAGAAGAATTGCCATGAATTGTGTTGGGATTTCAGGAGGCCACGCATGAGAGTCCCCATTGGAAACTGAGATATAGGCCCAGGTGGCTCTCCACAGAACACTGGGAATCTCAGCTACGATATCACATGATTTTATTCTGAAAGACTTGGCAACCATAGTTGAGATTCAAAACACACATGGACATAGCATTGTAGACCTCATTGGGCCTGGCTTCATGTGACCTTTTGGCCACTCCATGGGAAGCCTCGCCTGTGAGAGTCCTCCAGAGCTTTCATTGAAATGAAATTCCTCACCATTTAATGGTTCCTGAAAGAATTGAAACTCACAGTGCCTCCAACTTCATCCTTGAAAAATGGCTAGATAAATACCATGAAATTTTTGAAATTCTTATGACCAAGTGGCACTGAAGAACATTTGGATGTCCAGTTGCTGATCATGAGTGTACCAGAGAGTGCCTTGATTGACTGGGTTTCATGAAAATGGTGTAGAAGAAAGAATCCTGTATGTTGGCGCCTGCTGAGTAGTGACCCAGAGCTGTGGTGTGCAGTTGTGTCATAAAATATCTCTGGTGGGGCCATTTGGATCTGCCATTGACTTCCAAATGTCTTGTGGCAGACATGGTGCAGCCAGTAATTTCTATATGTCTGATCTCTTCATATAAAGGCATCTTGTTATATGGAGAGGTTTCAGGGCCGTGTTCAGAATCAGGTTGCAATGGTTGAGGGGGCAAGCTATGTGGGATATAAGCCTCATTGGTGGATTCTCCTGGAGACCCTGACCCACCACACGTGTGAGAAATCCCTCCAGCACTGAGTCCCTGTTGATCTCCTTGTATTTCATGAAGCAAATACTAAACCCCCAGTGCAGCAGCAAGAAACACCATGAAATGTGGAAGATGCGCAAATGGCTTCACATACCACATGGGTAGACACTTAGCCTTCAGTGACAACAGTTTCCCTACAAAGAGAGAATTCTGCACTCCTGCCTCATGTTCATTGGAAAATAAGAAACCATGTCCTCCAGGTCACATAGATGCAGACCCAGCTCTGATGGTCTCACTACAAAGAAGCTAAAGCTCCTGACAGCAACATATATTTCAAGTGCCCAAGGTCAGGGAGAGTTTCTCAATAAGCTTTAGGCTGGCAGAGCTCCATGTTTGTGGAGTGTTTACCTGTTTGACCAGGACAGGAGAAAAGACCACTGACTCCAATTAAAATCAAATTAAAGCAAGCTTATTATTTTTCCACTGGCTGAGCTGCCTATCCCTCTCAAAATGGCAGAAACAAGACAGCAACCCCACCTTTCCTACAGCCCAGCTTTATAGTCCAGTAAGTTACACAAAAGGGGGGTTACAGATAACAGAACTCGGAGAAGCATCACGCTATTGCTAGTTTACAATTTTTTTTTTTTTGCTGGCCCCATCATCAGAATTTATGAGGACCATTAGAGACTCACGAGAGTCGTTGTCTAGCCAGAGAAGGCCAATATTTATGAGGTGTCACTAAATTTTCAGAGAGGGCTGCTATCTGGTCAGAGAGCCAGGCATGGGTGAGTTCAAGGCACGGACAGGCATTCCAAGCAGATTCAGAATTTGCAGTAATTTATAGGAAAGCAAAATTATCTTTTCATGACTTTGTGGCAAGATGGCTCCCAATTTTAATAAATGATCAGGTTGGGTTTATCATTCCCCCCCATTTTTTTTTGCTTTTTAATATTTTTTAAATTAATTTTTATTGTAGGTTGTTCAAAACATTACATAGTTCTTGATATATCATATTTCACACTTTGATTCAAGTGGGATATGAGCTCCCATTTTTACCCCATATACAGATTGCAAAATCACATCAGTTGCAGAACCATTGATTTACATATTGCCATTATGGTGTCTGTTGTTTTCTGCTGCCTTTCCTATCCTCTACTATCCCCCCTCCCCCCTCCCCTCCCCTCTTCTCTCTCTACCCCCTCTACTGTAGTTCATTTCTCCCCCTTATATTTTTCTCCTTTCCCCTCACTTCATCTTTTATGTAATTTTGTATACCCCTGAGGGTCTCCTTCCATTTACATGCAATTTCCCTTCTCTCTCCCTTTCCCTTTCACCTCTCATCCCTGTTTAATGTTAATCTTCTTCTCATTCTCTTCGTCCCTACTCTGTTCTTAGTTACTCTCCTTATATCAAAGAAGACATTTGGCATTTGTTTTTAAGGGATTGGCTAGCTTCACTTAGCATAATCTGCTCTAATGCCATCCATTTCCCTCCAAATTCTATGATTTTGTCATTTCTTAATGCAGAGTAATACTCCATTGTGTATAACTGCCACATTTTTTTTTATCCATTCGTCTATTGAAGGGCATCTAGGTTGGTTCCACAGTCTTGATATTGTGAATTGTGCTGCTATGAACATGGATGTAGCAGTGTCCCTATTGTGTGCTCTTTTTAGGTCTTTAGGGAATAGACCGAGTAGGGGAATAGCTGGATCAAATGGTGGTTCCATTCCGAGCTTTCCAAGAAATCTCCATACTGCTTTCCAAATTGGCCGCACCAATTTTCAGTCCCACCAGCAATGTACAAGAGTACCCTTTTCCCAACATCCTCGCCAGCACTTGTTGCTGTTTGACTTCCTAATGGCTGCCAATCTTACTGGAGTGAGATTTGCAACAAAATGAAACTGAATCCCTTACTCTCGCCATGCACAAAAGTTAACTCAAAGTGCATCAAGGAACTTGATATCAAATCAGAGACATGGCGTTTGATAGAAGAAAAAGTTGGCTATGATCTACATACTGTGGGGTCGGGCTCCAAATTCCTCAATAGGACACCCATAGCACAACAGTTAATAACTAGAATCAACAAATGGGACTTACTCAAACTAAAAAGTTTTTTTCTCAGCAAAAGAAACAATAAGAGAGGTAAATAGGGAGCCTACGTCCTGGGAACAAATCTTTACTCCTCACACTTCAGACAGAGCGCTAATATTCAGAATATACAAAGAACTAAAAAAATTAGACAATGAGATAACGAATAACCCAATCAACAAATGGGCCAAGGACCTGAACAGAAATTTCTCAGAGGAGGACATACAATCAATCAACAAGTATATGAAAAAATGCTCACCCTCTCTAGCAGTCAGAGAAATTCAAATCATTCCCCCTTTTTTAATGTGTCCCTTCCAAATTTTTGATAGGGTAGGGAAAGAGCAATAAGGGAATTTTAATCCCTCAGGTAACAGTCTCCAAATTTTTAGAACTCACCCAAAATTGGATTCCTGGTTTTACCTGACTTAATTAATTACTTATATTGATATTCTATTTATTTTTGGCTCCATAGTTGTAAGACGAGAGGCGTCACTCATTTTGGCTTCTTCTGAGCTGAGAGAGAGTGACGTGAGTGGGCACAGTATAAGGGACATGAGTTGCCTTTTAGAAGTCAGTTGAGGGACATGAGTTGCCTTTTAGAAATCAGTTCGTTTTGAAGTCTGTTTGGGGAAGAACAGGTTGTAAATTCATCTGGGGATGGGTTCTTCTGTGTGAGAAACAAGAACCATGAGTACTGAAAAAATGTTGCAGCAGCTGGAACATGTCACTGTATAGAAGTTCCCTCAGCAGGCTTTAATATTCCTAGTTATCAGGACTGTCAACTTAATATTTAACATTTAGTGTTACAGTTATCCCTCTCCATAAGATACAGTTTAATGATTTAATATCATCTGATCTTGCAAAATCATTTTACTAGTATGACCTCTGTGTGTAATAGAGAAACCTTTAATTCTGTTACTCAGGGCTGGATAATCGTACCAGCAAACACCAACCCTACCTGTAGGTTAGGAATATCTGTAGGCCTTAAACTAAAAATTTCTGCCTCTGGCAGCTCCTCTTGATAGTCTCTTTTTATAGTTATCAGGCATTCCTTTCTGGGAATCCTTCTTTGTAGCCTCCAGTCTTACTTATTTTGGGAGGCTAACATAATGTGTATAAAAAATTATTATTATTATTATTAATATTATTATTTAAAATGCCCAAGAATGGCTGTATTTTGGTTTTAACTGTCTTTCCTAAGTGTTTATCATGAAACAGTCAAACTGACTTTTGTTTCTATCTATTGTTAACAGTCAGCTGAGCTTTTATGGGAGTCATTCCTGGGGAAACTTGAGAGCAGCTTCTCAGTTCTGATAGTGCCATTTGCGCTAGGTGGGTCCAGGTCTTGCTTGACCATGTGGCTACCCTTGGAAGCATCAGGGATGTCTCCCTTCTCTGTTGACTCTCCTCTTCTTAGCAAATGCCCTGATTGGCTTTCTGTTCTCCAGGGGTCTCATTAATCTCCCTAATTGGGAAGATATGAGGCCCAGAGTTGTAAAGCTCTTTGAGAAGTCCCTTGTTCCCTGGATTCAGACTGACTCAGAGGGCAAGAGGCAAATATTGGTTTTCTTGTCCCTTTTCATGTAACTTTAATATAAATCCTAATCTTAATCATCCAGCAAATAAATTTTAACAGCCTTATATTAAGAGTACTGGGCTTTAATGTCTATAACTTTATAATTATTTATCTTTTTTATTAACTGGGATCTGTATTATTCTGTCTGTCTTGTAGGTGATGACTTATTATCTTAAATTAACCCATGTTGTGTTCTTAAAGCAACACTTCTGTAAAACACTAACAAGGAATCTTTAGATCACTTATAAGGAAATTACAAAATAAAATTTTTTAACAAGAGTAAAAATACTTAGTTCGTGTAATAGCTACCCTGAAGTTTTAAGCTGAGTTATACATTATATCCCCTGTTTGAGAACCTAGAAATCTTGACAGAAAAAAAACAACTTTTGAACATAACTTTAAATGAAATAATATCTGACCTACTGCTTTCTTAGTCATTCTCACATATAGTAAGATGGGACACAGAGCCTTATCTCAGGTAAGGCAGGGCTCTTTATAAAACTTAAGTGTTTTACTTCTAAAGATGATCTTTGTTTTTTTAAATATCATTTTACAAAGATTACATATATTATTTGAGGTCACATGAACATTAGTTAACACCATATGATATCACATTTAAAACATGAATTTAAGAAAGGCTGAAACTTTTTAACCTTTATATAGATTAGACTCTCATTAACATAAAAATACATTTAAATTGTTCCCCAATGTAAAAAGTAACATACAACTTTACATATCTTATTGATAAGAAGTAAATGAATGCCCAATATATTTTTTTACCACACAACTTCAGAACACCAGCTTGAAATAATGCTCTTTTAAAGTTTCTACCTTACAGATTCGTATACCTGAAAGATATGAGCACATTAATAGCATCACAATTACATTGAAGTTTCTACATTAACCAAGTTTAGCTTTTAAATAAATGGCAGTACAGTGCTCTAAAATAACAGTTCTTATTTAATCAGTTGTTTAATTTTTATGGTTGCTTGCTCTAGAAAAAATAAAACTTAATAAACACAATGTTATGGGTAAACTTATGTTTTAAGAAATTTTTGTCTCTTTAACACATGACTGATTATTACAATCTTATACAGACATTAGTACAAACTTATACAGACCTTAGTAAATCAATCAGATATCTAATAAAAGTACTCATGAATGAGTAATCCCATATCAAATTTACTTTACTTATTTATCAATATATTAGACAAATATATTGAACAGTGTAAACCATTTTTTTGTTGAAGTAAAGTCTTAGAACCAAGGCATATTAGAACATTTGTAGACATTAATATTTTATTAGATTTTTGAACACCTAGAAAAACTTGTAAGCTTAAATTTAAAGACATTTATTTTTATCTCTTTATCCAATTTAAATTCAACTATTTAAATCACTTGAATTAAAGATCTTTGGATCCACTTTTTAAAATTTGTTTTTATGAGCGTTTTTGTTTTAATGAGTGCTCTTTATAAATGTTAATTTGTGTATCATATATATGATATACGGACATATGAATATATAGACATACAACACATAACAAAATTGTGCACACATAATAATAGTAAAGGCCTTGTAGCTTTTCCAGGTGAAATATCCATTGCAATGTTTCAAAAACTACACAGTTAGTCAAAGATAGAACTGGTCAGAAAAACATCATCCTAGGTCTTTAGGATCAAAATCATGAGCTCAAAAAAAAAAAAAAAGAATCTAAGGAAAAAATAAGAGTCCTAGAAAAATTGAATGGCCATTAATTAGTAAATACCATACAGTTTAATTTTTTTTAGGCCTCAGATCACTCTCCTACTGAGCTTGCAGGCCTCTTTCATTTGCCATTCAACATAAGTCCTGGCTGAGGTCTGGAAGGAGCAGGAAAAAGCTGCTATTCTGAGCAGACACCTCAGGCCTAAGGCATTTCAACCATAATTTTCAGGTTCAGATGTTGAAAATTATAACACAATTTTAAGACAAAATTCACAAAATTTTATGATACAAGTTTAAGACACAGTTTACAAAATTTTACATCTTTATATCTTGTTTTGTCAACAGATACCATACCATGATTTACTATCCTTGTCCAAATTAATGCACTGGTAGACACAGTGACATTTTCCCAGGCTACCCAATTAAAAATTGGTGAAAAAAAAGCCTGAATGATTGGGAAGTTACTTGCCAACTTGGAAGTAGAGTTCTCTAGTTTTCCATCCTAAGTATTTAAGTTCTCTGGCATGAATTATCTGAAATCATAAACTAAACAATTTCCTAAACCCGACTTTTAACTGCAAGATTGTGCAATGCTTCAAAAACCCATTCAGATGCCAGATTGTTACAATAAAACATCATAATTTAGATACACATTCAGCTAAGATCATTCCCAAGAAATGATTTATAATATCAACACATTATTGCACATGTCTTAAAGGGCCAGAAACAAAGACAAAAGACAGACTGAAAGGAGCTCCAGACTATGGCTTACAGACAGAAGCCTTTAAACCAGAGCAGATAAGAGAAAAATCTCCTACACCAGTGGCACCATAGATTTTCCCACAAGGGAACCAGATGTTTTCACAGAGGGAGAACCTGAAATGTAAAATCAAGGGTCTCCATGGTGACTTTACTGTATTTAGTGTCCCCTTTTTCTTTTTCTCTTTTTTAAGAAAACAGAGATGGCAAAATCCTTACAGTGCAGGGAAGGAAGTAGGTAATTCTCTGAAGCAAAAGGGCTTGGGCAGCTGCTGGAAGTCCCTCAGTCCCTCCTTTCACTTACAGGATTAGCTCCTCTTGTTCGGTTCCACCCCAAGCACGCTCCGTCTCCTAACATTTCAGTAGTCAGCTCTCAAAGAGTTCCGGGGTGTGGGGGGTACCAAAAATTGTAACTTAAAGTTTGGTTCCTGATTTTGAAGCCAATTAATACCAATTTAATAATGAGGACAGGGTTTGAGAAAAAGAAAAAGGGAGATTTACTGCTTTGCTAACAAAGGAGAAAAACAGGGGTCTCTGCCCAATGGTTGTGATTCTATCGATCTGAAGGGACAAGGGGTTTTAAGGAGTTTTACGTGTTAACCTGGGAGATACTCAGTTCTTAGGTCCCCAGCAGGCATTGCCCTCTGCAGTGGGTGTGCTCCAGGCAGCCAGCTAGGGGCTTCTCTCATCCTGCTTAACAAAGGGTATTAAAGTTCATCACAGTTCTTTAAAACACAGTCCAAATGGGTGTCAGTTTACTTGCTTTATTACCCATTTTCAGTTAAGTTTTACCACAGAAATCACACAACAAAACACACTAAAACAAACCAAAAAAAAAAAAAAACATATGAAACACAGAACAAAACACACAAAAAAAACAGAAAACCAGCGCAGAAACAGAAAAACAGAGGAACTATGCAACGTCTTGCTAAAGCTCTGGGATAGGAGCTCCTGCGTGCCCATTGGCACCTCTCTATGCTTTCAGAGGAATTCCCTACAGAACATAACAGAGGACAGAATGATTCTCGTTACTGTACCAGACAGGAGTATATGTGTGTCTCCCCAGGACACCACTCTGTCATCAGAAGAGATCTCCCTTAACCGGATATCAGATGTTATATAGGCGCCACTTACCTATGGAGGCCTCCTCCACCATGTGCTTGCTAATAGTTTTAGGGCGGTGGTTCACTGCAGTGCTCCCTGGACCAAAATCTCACACCAAGGCCTTGGAAATTGCCTCTCCATGCCGGAGCCCTGGAGGGAAGGCCAGCTTCAGAATTTCCAGTAGTCTGGTCTTGTGATCTATTGGGGCAGGGTCATCTCGATGGGAAACTACAAAATATTACACCAGGATGCAAGAAAAGACCACTGACTCCAATTAAAATCAAATTAAGGCAAGCTTACTATTTCAAAGTGGATCCAAAGATCTTTAATTCACGTGATTTAAATGGTTCAATTTAAATTGGATAAACAGATAAATATAAATGTCTTTAAATTTAAACTTACAAATTTTTCTAGGTGTTTAAAAATCTTATAAAATATTAATGTCTACAAAAGGTCTAATATACCTTTGTTCTAGGACTTTTTCTTCAACAACAACAAAAAAATGGTTTAAACAGTCTCCTACTCTAAGCCATTTTCTACCATCAATGGACCCTTCAGGGGGAAACCATGGACACAATTCTCCTATGTATGAAAAGAATAATTTTAAGTCCTTTTTCTTAACATGTGCCCCCTATGTCTTGAGGGCCTCCTTGAGGCCTGACAAAAACAAATCATGTGACGAAACTGCTTGTCCCATGGTGGGTCACTCACCATGTGTCATCCCCACTCTCCTCCTGGATCTGTCTTTCGGTGGTGTCTGCTGAGGCAATCGCAAGCTCCGCTTTTTTAAGTCTTCCCTGAGGACAGGTTTCCCCCTCAGTCAAAGGCTCGAGCCCCAGTAGGTAGGTGCCAGATATCCCGGCCGGCAGGACACATCAACGGGGGTGGTGAACCTAGATGGGGAGTAATGAAGGGACAAGAGACACGAGAGATGACAGCAAGACAGGAGTTTTAATCAAGCTGCAAATTTTTATTGTTCACACAGGGGTATTTATATACTGGGTATGGGAAAGCTCTCTTATTGGCAGTTCCTGGATGTCTTCACAAGGTGAGATAACCTCAGGATGTTTCAGTAAGACAGATGGCCCCATGATGTCTCAGGGAAACAGATGGTTACAGGATATCTCCTAGGCAGGATGTCTCCCAGGGGGCTGTTTCTTGTAAGTGTCAGGCTATTCTATGAAGGAGAAATTCCTTCTACCCCTGACAGTCAGGGATTTAGTATTTTAAATGGAAATTTGGAAAATGAATCCAAAGTGTATGCAAATATGTGCTACACAAGAATCTTCCCACTCTCATTCAGAACAATTCCTTGACATTACCTTCGCACCAAGTAAGACACAATTAGAGAAGAAAAGTTAGAAAATCTGTGAATACATATCTGCAATGGAAAATGTTCAGGAGTTCACATCTTTGGAGGTTGTAGAGGAGATTCCAAAAGTAAGAAACAGGGTAAAAATACCACAAACATGGAACTCTGCAATCCTAAAGACTGTTTGAGAAACTTCCTCTGAGGTTGGCACTTGAAATATATTTTGTTGTCAGGAGCATTAGCTTCCTTTGTCATGAGACCATCAGACCTGGGTCTGCATATATGTGACCTGGAGGACATGGTTTTTTTATTTTCCAGTGGACATGAGGCAGAAGTGCTGAAATCTCTCTTTGTAGGTAAACTGTTGCCACTGGGGGCTAAAAGTCTCCCAGTGTAGACTGTGAAGCCATTTGGTCATCCTCAAATTTTCGTCGTGTTTCTAGCTGCTGCACTAGGAGTTTGGTATTTGCTTCATGAAATACAAGGAGTTCAACTGGGACACAGTGCTGGAGGGAGTTCTGTCACGTGTTGTGAGTCAGGGTCTGCAGGAGAATGCACCAACCAGACTTCTATCCCACATAGCTTGCCCGCTTGACCAAAGCAACCTCATTCTGAACATTGCCCTGAATACTCTCCAGGTAACAAGATGCCTTTACATGCAAGGGTCTGCTGGCTGCACCATGTCAGTCACAAGCCATTTGGAAGCCAATGGCAGATTTACATGGCCCCACCACACATGTTTCATCACACACCTGCACACCACAGCTTTGGCCCCACTACTCAGCAGGCTCCAACTAACTAGCATCTCTGTTATACACCATTTTTATGAAACCCAGTCAATCAAGGCACTGTCTGGTACACTTTTGATCCGCAACAGGACATCAAAAGTTTCTCCCATGCCACATGGTCATGGGAATTAAAAAAATTTCATGGTATTTATCTAGTCATTTTTCAACAATGAAGTTGGAGGCACTGTGGGTTTCAATTCTTTCAGGAACCATTAAATGGTGAGGAAGTTCATTTCAATGAAATCTCTGGAGAACTCTCACTGGCAAGGCATCCAAAAGAATGGCCAAAAGGTCCCATGAAGCAAGGCCCATTGAGATCTACAATGTGAGGTCCATGTGTGTTTTGACTCTCAACTATGGCTGCCAAGTCTTTCAGAATAAAATCATGTGATATCCTGGCTGAGATTCCCAGTGCTCTCTAGAAAACCAACCAGTGCTTAGATCTCAGTTTCCAAGGGGGAGTCTCTTGTGTGGCCTCCTAAAATTCCAACACAATTCATGGCAATACTTCTCTGTGGTCACTTCCAGAAATCAGTCTCTAAGAGGAATCACACCAGAGTTCAAGCCCAGGTGGACACAGTCATTTCTTCCAACCGCCAAACAAATGACCACAATTAAAACCAAAACACTCCCACATGGTCTTCAACTTCTTCCATAAAGACACTCATCATAACTTCTGGATGGAGGTTTCAATGAGGGGCACAGCACAAGAGAGCGTCCAAATAAGCTCCCTTGCCCCTCATTTGCCTAAAGTCAGCGTGGCCTGCACACCCTTTCTGTGAACCAGGAGTGATCAAATAGACATACCGTTAATACTGCTCTGCTTCTCCAATTTGAGGCCTATGACAGTCAGGTATAGATTCTTTATGTGAATTGGAGTCATGAGAAACCACAAGCACCTATTAGCTAGCCTCTGCAGGGCTTTTAAGAACTAATTTGACACAAAGTATCCCTATTCTCACTTGATGGAAGTCAGGAACCTTACAGAGGAAGGTGAGAGACTTCATCCACAATAACTGCTCTTTTGGCCATTTTGGTTTTGGATGCACACATGGGATCTTTCTTTAGATCCATCAGATGCTGAGAATCTAAGCTGCAGCCACACACATGGCTAAGAGACTTATTAAGACATATTCCTTTCCCAAGCAATTAACCAAAGAGCCACAGGTGATGCCCATTCATTTCCATTTGAAAACTGTTTTCTTCAGGCTTCACTAAGGTGTCGCCTGAGGTAAATACCTTCCTGACATTCAGGGCAACAGAACCATAGGTAAGCAAATAGCCAAAAAAGGGTTTCTCCACTGAGACTTTCCTGGTCACACTGATATCTGAGTTTTCTGAGATGCTCGCCATTTCCTTCAGCTATCCAGTACAAGGCCATTTCACAGAGCTTGGAGGTGGTACATACCTTGGACACAAAACCATGAACTTATTCTGGTGAGTGGCCAGAATTCAGGAAGAAAACAGGAACCTTGGAATAAGAGGTGTTGCCCATCCATAAGTTAAGCCAATGTCCATTCATAAATTGGGCAGGTTGAATGCTGGGAAGCTTTGTACTAGACAGGACACATCTATTGATACATTCTCTTTTCCAATGTCTAGAACCACGGACACAGTGGGATACACAGACATAGAAACACTTGCCTTGTGAAATGACGTACAAGAAACTGTTCACTCCAAACCAAACAAACTGCCTTTCTTACAAATACTCAGAACATGAGACAAAACCACAAACCCACACCCACACCCACAAAGGCACCTCCTTCCCCCAAGTAGGTCTGTGACTATTTGGAGTGTGCTCTGACTGGTGGGCCATACTATGTTCCCTCGTAGTAGCCTGTCCTGTCTCAGATCTGGTCTCCTTGGCCAACTCTGTGAATTTGTCAGGAGACTGCAGTGAGCAACTGACTTTTTCTCAGGAAAGGCCTGTCTTCAGAGCTCTCCTAGCATTAGGCCAACCTCACATCAGTAGGAACCAAGAAAGACTGACTCTGTCCTTGGTAAATCCAAACAAGTGAGCCTACAGGGACTGGTACTGGGACTGGCTCTGGGTGCCTGGCTTCTGGGATCCCAATTTCAGAGAGTTCCATCACCAAGGAAGAGAGGTGAGGTGTCTTCCTTCAGTAAGTGAATGAGGTCACTGCCGGGGCAACCACTTTGTCCTAACAGCTGCTTCCAAGAGTCCCATGAGATGGAGGCTGCCCCTACTACCTGGGACAGTTTCACAAGTTAGAATGGTATATCAACCATTGGCACCCTGGAACAGCTCTCCACACAGGCCTCCTTTGGTCCATCTTCTCTACATTAAGAAGAGAGAGGCTGATTCAGACACAACCCTTCATCCTGATCAGGTTGTTTGCAATGGAAGAAGACTTTTGCTCTCTCAGGTCATTCATAGATGCCTACATCTTCTCCAGGGATCATTTCTGCATGGACCTTTGAGGTTCTCAACAGGTGGAAGATACCCTACATTCCTGTATTTTAAGAACACTCTGTCCCTGTTCTTCTGTAAAGTTAGATTGAGGGAACAGTGTATGGTTAGGGTTAATAACATGTTCGATTTTGGTTAGGAATCATTCTGAAAGATGAATGTCGAAGAGAACATCCATTCAAAGTAGGATAGTCGGTAGGATTTTGAAGAAAGATGGTAGCTTCAGAAAGAAGAGTGAGTATAAGATTTGTAGGAAAAGTTCTTTAGCAATAGGGTTTCGGCTAGAGTGAATGTAAATGTCAGCACATGTGAAGAGTCAGTCACAATATTGAACTGGGGTAAATATGTAGGAAAGCAGATATCAGTAGAGACATTAGGAAATCAGGCAAAGTATAAATTGAGTGATAGGATTAGACATTTTCAACAGGGTTGAGGTTGAATATATAATCTTAGGAAGAAACAAATATGTAGTCACTAATAGGATTGACATTTGAGAGCATTAGGCAACCTGGACATGGATGTTTTTAGTAATGCATGCTCATTTCCGTTTAGGCTTTGGTACAATCAGAAGAGTGACCTTTGCATTTTGTGTCCTGAATATTACTGTGACAAAATGTATATGTAGATCAAATGACATGAGTATTTCTTCCACCATTTCTGAGAGCAGTATTTTGAAGACGTATAAATTAGTATTGGGGGTACAAAGAGGTGTACCCTGTGTCTATGAATATAGAGATAATGTATGAATAGACCATTGTGTGAATAAATAATATAACTGGTTCCCCTTTAAATAATAGATGGAATTGATATCTGAAAATATATAAGGAATCTTATATTGATATACAATCATTCATTGTAATCAGTTATACATCTATTGGTTATATTAGGATTATTGTTTATCATGAATGATGTGTGAGTTTTGCTTCAAAAGTGATTATGGAATTTGAAAATAATATGTATGGAAAGAGTTCTTATGAAAATACCAGGCAAGAAACATGGAGGAATTCATGGGTTCTAAAGCAGGACGTGATTGAAAGTGAAACAAATGCCTATAAATTTGCTAACTTGTGAATAAAATATACATCCTATGATGTGCATAAACTGCAGAAATAGTAATGTACCCGTGTTGAATAAAAATGAACATCAAAATACACATCATGTCCCATAGGAATCTACTTGCATTGATGTTAAACTGGGTCAGTTATGATAGAAATATTAGGATTTGTATGCACCATTCACTGAAGTTAGTTTTCAGTACTAAGAAACAAATATGTACTTCAGGTGGATGAATATTTCTGAGAATAACCATGTGAAAGTTGATTATAAATCCATATACATGAATATGAATGAATTTATGGATTGTATAATAAGACACATATATTTCATATTTTGAAAAATCTGTAGAGTGTATATTTATACACACACACACACACACAGAGACATTAAAAAGTAGCAATATATACACCAATCGAAATTCATCATGAAATATATATAATCCACAGATCCAAAAGTATTCATTTTTGTGAAAATGGATTTACGTATAATGTTGTTCAACTAGGAAGCTAACCCATGGGCTGAATATTCAATTCCAACAGCGTTTTGTAGGAGTGGTCTCTTATCACAATTTGTATCTGCCAAGTCAGCCACCTCACCAGAATGTACGTGTGGCACCAGGTAGGATTCTATATGTTCATATTAAAATACATGTGCTGAATAGGCTACAGAGAAAGGGAGACAGGTATTCACATATTTGTTAAGTTTAAAAACACATGGAAATCTATTTCAAGAAATACTTGAGTAGATTTTTAACTCCTACGCTATATCATGAAAAAGGCAACTCCAACTATACAACATGCCTCCTCTGAACTGCTTGTATTTCTATTTTGTTTGGTTTATTTTTCTCCATCATATTATGATTTGTAGTTGGAACCCTGGGCTTGTTCTGCCGGTCGGTCGCAGGTCTGGCTACCTTGCAGGCACGTTCGGCCTCTCTGCTCTGCCCTTACTTTAATTGGGGTGACGTGTCTACCACGCCAGTGGGTCGCTGGGCCTGTTCCGGGCGTGGGCGACGACTCTGCTCTGCCACTACTCCAATTGGGGTGACGTGTCTACCATGCCGGCAGGCCGCCTGGCCTGTTCCGCAGGTCCGTTGCAGGTCTGACTACTTCGCGGGCTCGGGCTGTGGCTCTGCTCTGCCCCTCTGGCTTGATGACAAAGTGAGAGAGACTTGGGTGTTTGTGAGTCACTTTCTTTACCAACAGACCAACTGTTTCTGTCGTCACTGGTATTGATGAAGTTATCTCCTTCACCGCTTTGTGATGACATCAGATCTCTGCCATGTTGGTATCCCATGCGAACGGCAGCATTTAGTTCCGTTTGCCGGGTGACCAAAGCAACGGGTGAGTCCTGACTGGCCCTCACAAGCCCCATCTCAATCCTGTTGCCACTGCCTATGAAGGATTGGTTGGTATTTACCTCCACAGTATTCAGCAGGACCCGGACCGAGAAGCAGTTTCTGCGGGTTCTTTAGTCCTGGGCCAGAGCAGTTCCAGGAGCCGGAATTTGGCCGCTCCGTGCTCGGTGTATGTTTTGATAGGAGCAGGCTCTAAGAAGAAATTTCTGTGGGTTCTTTAGCACTGAGCCTGAGTAATTTGTCTGCGAGATGCAGGTGAATGGCAGCCTGAAATTACCTGTTCTATAGCTGAATGAGATGCGATCAGTCGAAAACAGCGATGGTGATGTCAGCTCTCCAAGATGGTGGCCGCTGGCTTCCTCTGTGGTATGACCGGTGTGGAGAACCGAATTGGACTGCTTCCTTCCCCCGTCTCAAACCCAGAATTCAGCACTGACCACAGTGATTGCACAGCTGGCAGGAGCCCACAGAATTTTCAGTGCTGTATCTTTGCGTTGCTATCTGGTCGTTTCCCGGTGCGCACAGCAGATTCTAGCCGCAGGGTGATTTGCTGAATAAGCAGCGTGACCCTCCCTGTGGACAAATCACTCAAGTTTGAGCGCCCGTAGCTGATTGGCCAGTGCTGGAAATCCTTCCTCTAGGTTTTGGAGCACCTCAATTTTGCTGAAAATTCCTAACAAGATAGCTTTTAGCCTTTCTAACTCGTCATTCTCCACACAGTGATGTGGTACACGGGGATGATGAACTCCCATTGGGGCCATCATATGATCCCCTGAAGT
Organism: Callospermophilus lateralis; assembly: GCF_048772815.1. NCBI lineage: Eukaryota > Metazoa > Chordata > Mammalia > Rodentia > Sciuridae > Callospermophilus > Callospermophilus lateralis. The sequence goes on from NW_027516813.1 coordinate 242,640, forward strand.
TAGTTGTCAGTACTAGGAAAAAACAAATGTGTATTTCAGGTGGATGAATATTTCTGAGAATAATCTTGTGAAAAGATGATTATAAATCCACATACGTGAATATGAATGAATTTAGGGAGTGTATAATAAGACACATATACTTCATATTTCGAAAAATCTGGAGAGTGAATACATATATATATATATATATATATATATATATATATATATATATATACACACACAGAGAGACATTAAAAAGTAGCATTATGTATGCCAATCGAAATTCACCATGAAATATATATCATCCACAGATGCAAAAATATTCATTTTACTGAACATGGATTTATGTTGTTCAAATAGGAAGCTCACCCATAGTTTGAATTTTCAGTTCGAACAGCATTTAGGAGGAGTGATCTCGTCTAACAGTTTGCATCTGCCAAGTCAGCCAACTCACAAATATGTACGTGTGATACCAGGAAGGATTCTATATGTGCATATAAAAATACATGCGCTGAATAGGCTACAGAGAAAGGAAGACAGGAATTCACATATTTGTTAAATTTAAAAACACATAGAGAACTATTTCAATGAAAAATTGACTAGATTTATAACACCAAGCCTTCATCACGCAAAAGGCAAGTCCAACTATACACCATGCCTGCTCTGAACTGCATGTATTTCTATTCTGTTTGGGTTATTTTTCTCCATCATATTAGGATTAGTAGTCAGAGTCTAGTAGGGTATTTTTTAGTGTCAGGGATTCAGTATTACGAATAGAAAATAGGAAAATGAATTCAATGTGTATGCATATATGTGCTACACAAGAAACTTCCCACTCTCATCCAGAACAATGCCTTCACATTACCTTGTCCCAAAGTAAGACATAATTAGAGGAGAAGAATTAGAAAATCTGTGAATACATATCTGGAATGGAAAATGCTCAGGAGTTCAAAACCTTGGGGGTGGTAGAGGAGTTTCCAAAAGTAAGGGACAGGGTAAACCCTCCACAAACATGGAGTTCTGCTGGCCTAAAGACTTCTTGAGTAACTGCCTCTGAGGTTGGGCACTTGAAATATATGTTGTTGTCAGGAGCTTTAGTTTCCTTTGTAGTGAGACCATCAAAGCTGGATCTACATCTATGTGACCTGGAGGACATGTTTTCTTATTTTCCAATGAACATGGCACAGCAGAGATTAATTCTCTTTTTGTAGGTAAACTAAGGCCATTGGGGCTAAATGTCTCCCCGTGTGGACTGTGAAGCCCTTTGGTCATCCTCCACTTTTCATGGTCTTTCTTGCTGATACACTGGGAGTTTGGTATTTGTTTCATGAAATAGAAGGAGTTGAAATCGTCCCCGTGTTGGAGGGAATTCTGTTACGTTTGGTGGATCAGTGTCTACAGGAGAATGCACCAGTCAGGCTTCTATCCCACATAGCTTGCCCCCTTGTCCACAGCAACCTGATTCTCAACATTGCCCAGAATTGTCTCCATATAACAAGATGCCTTTTCATATAAAGGTCTGCTGGGTGCACCATGTCAGTCACAAGCCATTTGAAAGCCAATGGCAGATCCAGATGGCCACAACACAGATGTATTATCACACACCCGCACACCACTGCTCTTGGCCCACTACTCAGAAGGCTCCAACTTACTGGCATCTCTGTTCTACACCATTTTCTTGAAACCCAGTCAATCAAGGCACTGTCTGGTACACTCATGATCAGCAATAGAACATCGAAAGGTTTTCTAGTGCCCCCTGGTCATGGGAATGTCCAAAATTTCATGATATTTATCTAGCCATTTTCAAGGATGAAGTTGGAGCCACTGTGGGTTTCCCATTCATCCAGGAACCATAAAATTTTGAGAAAGCTCATTTGAAAGAAAGCTCTGGAGAACTCTCACAGGCAAGGATTCCCAAATAGGGGCCAAAAGGTCACATGAAGCCAGGCCCATTGAGGTCTACAATGTGAGATCCATGTGTGTTTTCTCTCTTAACTATGGCTGCCAACTATTTAGGAATAAAATCATATGATATCCTGGATGAGATTCCAAGTGTGATTTTGAAATCCATCATGGGCCTAGAACTCAGTTTACAAGGGTGACTCTCATGTGTGGCCTCCTAAAATCCCAACACAATTCATGGAAATACTAGTCTGAAGTCAGTTTCAGAACTCAGACTTATGGGGAATCACACCAGAGTCCAAGCCCAGTTGGAACGAGTCATCTTTTCCAACCACCACACAAATGACCACAATTAAAACCAAAACACTCCCACATGGCACTGAACTTATTCCATATAGACATTCATCATAACCTTTGGCTGGAGTATTCCATGAGGGGCACAGCCCAAGACAGTGTCCAAAATGAGCTCCCATGCACCTCATTTGCCAAACTTCAGGGTGGCCTGGACATACTTCCTGTGAACCAGGAGTGGTCAAATAGGCCTGCCCTTAATACTGATCTGCTTCTCAAATTTGAGGCCTTCTGACTGTGGGGTTTAGATTCTTTATGTGAATTGGAGTCATGAGAAAACCCCAGCAGCTCTGCAGGGCTTTGAATAACACATTTGACCCATAGGATCCCTATTCTCACTTGATGGAGGTCAGGAACCTAACAGAGGAAAGCAAGAGACTTCATCCACAATGACCGATATTTTTACCATTTTGGTTTTAGATACACACGTGGGAACTTTCTTTAGATCCATCAGGTGCTGAGAATCTAAGCCATAGCCTGACAGAGGGTCAAGAGGCTTATTCAGACACATCCCTTTCCAAAGCAATTAAGCAAAGAACCACAGGTGATGCCCATTCATTTCCAATTGAAAATGGTTTTCTTCAGGTTTCACAAAGGGGTGGCCTGAGGCAAAGACCTTCCTAACATCCAGGGCAATAGAACAATAGGTAAGCAAAAGGTCCAAAGTAGGGTTTCTCCACTGAGACTTTCCTGGTCACACTGATATCTGCGTTTTCTGTGATGCTCGCCATTCCATTCTGCTATCCATTACATGGCCATGTCAAAGAGCTTGGAGGTGGTACATATATTGGACACAAAACCATAAGCCTATTCTGAATAGTGGCCAGAATGCGGGAAGAAAACCAAAACTTAGGAAGATAGTAGGGGTTGCTCATCTATAGGGCAAGCTGCAATCCATTCACAAATTGGGTAGGATGAATGCTGGGAAGCTTTCTACTAGATAGGACATATCCATTGTTGCATTCTCTTTCACATGTCTACAACCACGGACAGTGTTGGATACATTTACATAGAAACACTCGCCTTGTCAAATGACTTTCTAGAAACAGTCCACTCCAAACCAAACAAACCGCCTTTCCTACCTATTCTCAAAACATGAGATAAAACCACAAACCCACACCCACACACACAAAGGCACCTCCTTCCCCAAGTAGGTCTCTGACGATCCAGAGTGTCTTCTGACTGGTGGGCCATTCTATGTTTCAATGAAATGGCCTGTCCTGTCTCAGATCTGGTCTCCTTGGCCATCTCTGTGAAGTTGTGAGGATCCAGTAGTGAACCACTTCCTGCTTTCTCAGGATAGGCCCCCTCTTCATAGCTCTCTTGGCATTTGGCCTTCCTCACATCTGTAGGTACCAAGAAAGATTGACTCTGTCCTTGGTAAATCAAAACAAGTGAGCCCACTGGGACTGGGACTTGGAATGGCTCTGGGTGCCTGGTTTCCTGGATTCCAAGTTCAGAGAGTTTCCTCACCAAAGAAGTGGGGTAGGTCACTTCTTTATGGAACTGAATGAGGTCACTGCCTTGACAACCACTTTGTCTTAACAGTTGCTTCCAAGGGTCCCATGAAATGGAGGCTGCCCCTACTTTCTCTGACACTTTCACAAGTTAGAATGGTATATCAAACATAGGCTCCTGGGAACAGCTCCCCACACAGGCCTGGTTTTGACCATCCTCTCTACATTAAGAAGAGAGAGGCTGATTCAGACACATCCTTTCATCCTGACATCTTTGTTTGACATAGAAGATAACTTTTGCTCTCTCAGGTCCTTCATAGCTGCCTACGTCTTCTCCAGGGATCATTTCTGCTTGGACATTTGAGATTTTCAGCAGGTGGTAGATACCCTACATTGCTGTATTGTAAGATAAACTCTGTCCCTGCTCATCTGTAAAATTAGATTGAGTGAACAGTGTATTGTTAGGGTTAATAACATGTTCCATTTGTGTTTGGAATCATTCTGTGGGATGAATAATCGTATTTGGAACCTGGTATATTTATAAGAGTATGTAGTCGAAATATAAATATGAAAACAGAAGTCTAGGTAAGATTTGAATCCCAGAAGGGCATTGGGCTTTTGATTTAAATACTTAGCTTTGAATTAAGTCCTGCACAGTTGTTTCAGATCAATTGGTATACAATGGCATAGGACCATGTACCTTGAATGATTGAATGTTGAAGAGAACATCCATTCAAAAAGGGATAGTAGGTAGGATTAGGAAGATAGTCATTAGGTTTAGAATCAAGAGTGAGTATAGGATTTGGACTAAAATTTCTTTAGCAATAGGGTTTCAGGTAGAGAATGAATGTAAATGTCAGCACATGTGAAGAGTCAGTCACAGTGATGAACTGGGGAAAATATGTAGGAAAGCAGATATCAATAGAGACATTAGGAAATCAGGCAAAGTATAAAGTGAGTGATAGGATTAGATATTTTCAACAGGGTTGAGGTTGAATATTTAATCTTCAGGAGAAACAAATATTTAATCACCAATAGGATTGACATTTGAGAGCATTAGTCAACCTGGACATGGATGTTTTTAGAAATACATGCTCACTTTCCATTTAGACTTTGGTACAATTATGTGTACACGGTGTCTATGAATATAGAGATAATGAATGAATAGATCATAATGTGAATATATAATATAACTGGTTTCAACTTTCAATAATGGACTGAATTGATATCTGAAAATATACAGGAAATCTTATATTGATATACAATAATTCATTCCATCCAGTTATACTTCTAATGGTAATATTAGGGTAATGAGTTTTCATGAAGAGTGTGTGAGTTTTGCTTCAAAAGTGATTATGTAAATCGAAAATAATGTGTTTGGAAAGAAATCTCATTAAAAGCCCAGTCACGAAACCTGGAGGTCTACATGTGTTTTGAAGCAGGAATTGATTGAAAATGAAACAAATTCCTATAAATTAGTGAACTTTGGATGAAATATATATTCTATGATGTGCAAAAACTGAATAAAATAGTAATGTACCAGTGTTGAATAAAAATAAACATCAGAATACACATCATGTCCCATAGAAATCTACTTGCATTGAAGCTAAACTGGGTCAGTTACTGTAGAATTATTAGGATTTCTATGCACCATTCACTGAAGTTAATTTTCAGTACTAGAAAACAAATATGTATTTCAGGTGGATGAATCTTTCTGAGAATAATCTTGTGAAAAGTTGATTATTAATCCACATACATGAACATGAATGAATTTAGGGAGTGTATAATAAGACAAATATATTTCATATTTTTGATAATCTGTAGAGTATATATATATATATATATATATATATATATATATATATATATATACACACACACACACACACACAAAACACACACAGACATTAAAAAGTAGCAATATATATGCCAATTGAAATTCACTATGAAATATATATTATCCACAGATCCAAAAATATTCATTTTACTGAACATGAATTTATGTATAATGTTTTGCAACTAGGAAGGTAACCCATATGTTGACTTTTCAGTTCCAAAATCGTTTAGGAGGAGGGATCTCTTCTCACAATTTTTATCTGCCAATTCAGCCAAACTCACAAGAATGTACGTGTGATACCATGTAGGATTCTATATGTGCATATAAAAATACATGTTCTGAATAGGCTACAGAGAAATGGAGACAGGAATTCACATATTTGTTAACTTTAAAAACACATTGAGAGGGTGAGGGGCAGAGCCACCGCCCATGCCTCCAAGGCAGATGGACCTCTGACCCACTCATAGAACAGGCCCAGCACCCGCAGAGTGGCAGAGCCACCGCCCACACCTGTAAGGTCGGCGGACCTGCTACTGACCTTCAGAACAAGCCCAGTGGCCTGCTGGGTTGGTAGGCACATTGCCCCTATTGTAGGAGGGGCAGACCCTCTACTGCACCTGCAAGGGAGACTTTTCAAGGATACAAGAGCAATATAAATATATGGGGGAATTTTCAATAACACAACAGTTTCAACAAGCAGAAAGAAATGCGAACAGTATGAAAAGACAAGGAAAGACAGGACCACAAGCAATGCAGCTCAACTCAAGGTTAGAAGAGGTTATATCTGCAGCATATGGAATGTCTTGAGTGGTCAACAGGTCACATGAAGCCAGGCCCATTGGGGTATACAGTATGAGGTCCATGTGTGTTTTGACTGTCAACTATGGCTGCCAAGTCTTTCAGAATAAAATCATGTGATATCCTGGCTGGATTCCCAGCACTCTGGGGAAAGCCACCCTGGGGCTAGCTCTCAGTTTCCAAGGCGACTCTCAGGCATGGCCTCCTAAAATCCTAACAAAATTCATGGCAATACTTCTCTGAGATCAGAATCAGAAATCAGTTTCAAAGGGGAATCACACCAGAGTTCAAGCCCAGGTGGACCCAGTCATCTCTTCCAACCACCACCCAAATGAACACAATTAAATCCAAAACACTCCCACATGTCACTCATCTTCTTCCATATACACACTCATCATTACCTCTGGCTGGAGGTGTCCATGAGGGGCCCAGCCCAAGACAGTGTGCAAAATAACCTCCCTTGCCCCTCATTGGCCTAAAGTCAGGGTGGCCTGGACACTCTTCCTGTGAACCAGGATGGATCAAATAGGCCTGCATTTAATACTGCTCCACTTCTCCAATTTGAGGCCTTCTGACTCTGGGGTTTAGAGTCTTTATGTGAATTGGCATCATGACAATGTCCAAGCACCTATGGGCCAGGTTCTGCAGGGATTAGAAGAACTCATTTGATGCAAAGGATCCCTATTCTCACTTGATAGAAGTCAAGAACCTTACAGAGGAAGGTGAGAGACTTCATCAACAATAACTGCTCTTTTGGCCATTATGGTTTAGGATGCACACATGGGATCTTTCTTTAGATCAATCAGGTGGTGGGAATATAAGCCAAAGCCTCACACAGGGCAAAGAGGCTGATTCAGACCCATCCCTTACCAAAGCAATTAAGCAAAGAGCCACAGGTGATGCCCATTCATTTCCATTTGAAAACTGTTTTCTTCAGGCTTCACAAAGTTTGGCCTGAGGCAAAGACCTACCTGACTTTCAGGACAACAGCAGGCCCAAAGCTGGGTTTCTCAATTGAGACTTTACTGGTCACACTGATATCTGAGTTTTCTGAGATACTCCCAATTAAATTCAGCTATCCAGTACATGGCCATGTCACAGAGCTTGAAGGTGGTACATATCTTGGACACAAAACCATGAGCCTATTCTGGAGAGTGGCCAGAATTCATGAAGAAAACAGGAACTTAAGAAGATAGCAGGTTTGGCCCAACCATAAGGCAAGCCACAGTCCATTATCAACTGGGCATGATGAATGCTGGGAAGCTTTCTACTAGACAGGAGACATCCATTGATGCATTCTCTTTTCTAATGTCTACAACCACGGACACAGTGAGATACACAGACATAGAAACACTCGTCTTGTCAAATGACTTACTAGACACAGTCCACTCCAAACCAAACAAACTGCCTTACCTACCTATTCTCAGAACATGAGGCAAAACCTCAAACTCACACCCACACCCACAAAGGCACCTCCTTACCCCAAGTAGAACTGTAACTATCCGGAGAGGTCTCTGACTGGTGGGCCATACTATGTTCCCACAAAATTGCCTGTCCTGTCTCAGATCTGGTCTCCTTAGACAATTTGATGAAGTTGTCATGAGCCAGCAGTGAGACACTACCTGATTTCTCAAGAAAGGCCCCTCTTGAGAGCTCTCCTGGCATGTAGTCATCCTGACATCAGTAGGTACCAAGAAAGACTGACTCTGTCTGTGGTAAATCCAAACAAGTGAGCCCACTTGGACTGGGACTGCGTCTGGCTCTGGGTGCCTGGTTTCTTGGACTCAAAGTTCAGAGAGTTCCATCACCAAGGAAATGAGGTAGGACACTTCCTTCAGGAACTGAATGAGGTCACTGCCTTGGCAACAACTTGGTTCTAACTGTTGCTTCCAAGGGTCCCATGAACTGGAGGCTCCCCCTACTACCTGTGACACTTTCACAAGTTAGAATGGTATATCAACCATAAGCACCCGGGAACAGCTCTCCACCCAGGCCTGGTTTTGTCCATCTTGTCTACATTAAGAAGAGAGAGGCTGATTCAGACGCATCCCTTCTTCCTGACCAGGTTGTTTACCATGGAAGTTGACTTTTGCTCTCTCAGGTCCTTCATAGCGGCCTACATCTTTTCCAAGGATCATATCTGCATGGACATTTGTGGTTCTCAGCAGGTGATAGATCCCCCGCATTCCTGTATTCTAATACCAACTCTGTGCCTGCTCCTCTGTAAAGTTAGATTAAGGAAACAGTTTATGGTTAGGGTAAATAAGAGGTTTGATTTTGGTTAAGAAACAATCTGTGGGATGAATAATGATATGGGAACTTGTGATATTTATAAGAATATACAAGGGAAATATATGTATGAAAACAGAAATCTAGGTAAGATTTGAACCCCAGAAGGGCATTCGGCCCTTGATTGGGATACTTAGCTTTGATTTACGTTCTGTACAGATATCTCAGATAAATCGATATACAATGACATAGGACATTGTACCTTGGATGATTGAATGTAGAAGAGAACATCCAGTAAAAAAGGGATAATCAGTAGGATTAGGAAGAGTGTCAGTAGGTTTAGGAAGAAGAATGAGTATAGAATTTGGAACAAAAGTTCTTTAGTCATAGGATTTCGCTAAGAGATTGAATGTAAGTATCAGCACATGTGAAGAGTCTGTCACAATGATGAACTGGGAAAAATATGTAGGAAAGCAGATATCAATAGAGACCTTACGAAATCAGGCAAAGTATAAAGTGAGTGATAGGATTAGACATTTTCATCAGGGTTGAGTTTGAATATATAATCTTAAAAAGAAACAAATATGTGGTCACAAATAGGATTGAAATTTGAGAGCATTAGACAACCTGGACATGGATGTTTTTATTAAACCATGTTCACTTTCCATTTAGGGTTTTGTACAATCAAAAGTGTGTAGTTTGCATTTTGTGTCCAGAATATTACTGTAATAAAATGTATATGTAGATCAGGTGATATAAGTATATCTTCCAGCATTTCTGTAAGCAATATTTTGAAGATGTATAAATTATTATTGGTGGTACAAAGAGGTGTACCCTCTGTCTATAAATATTGAGATAATGCATGAATAGTCAATTCTGTGAATAAATAATATAACTAGTTCCACTTTTAATAATGGATTGAATTGATATCTGAAAATATCTTAAAAATCTTATAATGATATACAATCATTCATTCCAACCACTTATACTTCTAATGTAATGTTAGGGTTATGGTTTATCATGAAGGGTGTGTGAGTTTTGCTTCAAAAGTGATTATGGAATTCGAAAATAATGTGTTTAGAAAGAAGTCTCATGAAAAAACCAGTCAAGAAACATGGAGGAATACATTTGTTCTGAATCAGGAAGTGATGGAAAGTGAAACAAATGCCTATAAATTTGCGAACTTGTGGATGAAATATATATCCTAAGATGTGCATAAAGTGAAGAAATAATAATGGACCAGTGTTGAATAAAAATGAATGCCAAAATACACTTCACGTCCCATTGGAATCTACTTGCATTGATGTTCAACTGAGAAAGTTACTGTAGAAATATTAGGATTTGTAAGCACCAGTCTCTGAAGATAGTTGTCAGTACTAAGAAACAAATATGCAGTTCATGTGGATGAATATTTCTGAGAATAATCTTGTGAAAGTTTATTATAAATCCACATAGGGGAATATAATGAATTTTAGGAGTGAACAATAAGACACATATATTTCATATTTTGAAAAATCTGGAGACTCTCTCTCTCTCTCTCTCTCTCTCTCTCTCTATATATATATATATATATATATATATATATATATATACAAACACACACAGAGACATTATAAAGCAGCAATATTATGCCAATCGAAATTCACCATGAAATATATATCATCCACTGATCCAAAAATATTCATTTTACTGAATATGGATTTATGTATAATGTTGTTCAACTAGGAAGCTCACCCATAGGTTGAATTTAAAGTTCCAAAAGCGTTTAGGAGGAGTGATCTCTTCTCACAATTTGTATCTGCCAAGTAAGCCACCTCACATGAATGTAAGTGTGGTACCAGGTATGATTCTATATGTGCATATAAAAATACATTTGCTGAATAGGCTACAAAGAAAGGGAGACAGGAATTCATATATGTGTTAACTTTAAAAACACACGGAGAACTATTTCAACAAAAAAATTGACTAGATTTATAACTCCTACCCTATATAATGCAAAAGGCAATCCAACTATACACCATGCCTCCTCTGAACTGCTTGTATTTAATTCTGTTTGGGTTATTTTTCTCCATCATATTAGGATTAGTAGTCAGAGTCTAGTAGGCTATCGGTTAGTGTCAGGGATTCAGTATTTCGAATGGAAAATTGGTAAATGAATCAAATGTGTATGTAAATATGTGCTACACAAAAAACCTTTCCACGCTCCTTGAGAACATTACCTTCGCCTCAAGTAAGACACACTTAGAGGAGAAGAGTGAGAAAATCTGTGAATACAAATCTGGAATGGAATATGCTCAGGAGTACACTTTAGAAGAGGTAGAGGAGTTTCCAAAAGTAAGGGACAGGGTAAATACTCCACAAACATGGAGCTCTTTGGCCTAAGACTTCTTGAGAAACTGCCTCTGTGATTGAGCACTTGAAATATATGTAGTTGTCAGGATCTTTAGCTTCCTTTGTAGTTACATCATCAAACCTGGGTCTGCATCTACGTGACCTGGACGACATGGTTTATTATTTTCCAATGAACATAAGGCAGCAGTGCTGAATTTTCTCTTTGTAGGTAAACTGTGGCCACTGGGGGCTAATTTTCTCCCCGTGTGGACTGTGAAGCCATATGGTCGTCCACCACTTTTCATGGTGTTTTTTGCTGCTGCACTGGAGTTTTGTATTTGCTTCATGAAATAAAAGGAGTTCAACTGGGATACAGTGCTGGAGGGAGTTCTGTCACGTGTAGTGGGTCAGGGTCTGCAGGAGAATGCACCAAGCAGGCTTCTATCCCACATAGCTTGCCCCCTTGACCATAGCAACCTGATTCTGAACATTGCCCTGAAACATCTCCATATAACAAGATGCCTTTACATATAAGGGTCTGCAGACAGCACCATGTCAGTAACATGCCTTTTGGAAGCCAATGGCAGATCCACATGGACCCACCACAGACGTTTTATCACACACCTGCCCACCATTGCTCTAGACCCACTACTCAGGCTCCAACTTACTGGCATCTCTTTTCTACACCATTTTCATGAAACCCAGTCAATCAAGGCACTGTCTGGCATACTCATGATCAGCAACAGGACAACCAAAGGTTCTCCAGTGCTACCTGGTCATGAGAATTTCAAACATTTCATGGTATTTATCTAGCTATTTTTCAAGTATGAAGTTGGAGTCATTGTGGGCTTCAGTTCATTCAGAAACCATTAAATGATTAGGAGGCTCATTTCAATAAACGCTCTGGAGAACTCTCACAGGTAAGTCTCCCCAAAGAGTGGCCAAAAGATCACATGAAGACAGGCTCATTGAGGTCTACCATGTGAGGTCCATGTGTGTTTAGACTCTCAACTATTTCTGCCAAGTTTTTCAGAATAAAATCATGTGATATGCTGGCAGATATTCCCAGTGCTCTGTGGAAAGCCAACCTGGGCATAGATCTCAGATTTCAAGGGCGACTCTCATGTGTGGCCTCCTAATATCCCAACACAATTCATGGCCATGCTTCTCTGAGGTCAGTTCCAGAACGCACTCTCTAAGGGGAATCACACCAGAGTTTAAGCCCAGGTGGACCCAGTCATCTCTTCCAACTGCCACAAAAATGACCACAATTAAAACTAAAACACTCCCACATGACCCTCATCTTCTTGCATATATACACTCATCATCACCTCTGGCTGGAGGTTTCCTTGAGTGGTGCAGCTCAAGACAGTGTCCAAAATAAGCTCCCTTGCCCCTCATTTGCCTAATGTCCGGGTGGCCTGGACACCCTTCCTGTGAACCAGGAGTGATCAAATAGGCCTGCCATTAATACTGCTCTACTTCTACAATTTGGGGCCTACTGACTGTCGGGTATATATTCTTAATGTGATTTGGAGTCATGATAAAACTCAAGCACCTCTGCATGGATTTGAATATCTTATTTGACCCAAAGGATCCCTATTCTCACTTGATGGAAGTCAGGAAACTTACAAAGGAAGGCGAGAGACTTCATCCAAAATGAGTGCTCTTTTGGCAATTTTAATTTTAGATGCACACATGGGAACTTTTCTAGATCCATCAGGTGCTGAGAATCTAAGCCACATCCTCAAACAGGGCCAGAGGCTGATTGAGACACATCTGTTTCCAATGCAATTAAGCAATTAGCAACAGGTGATGGCCATTCAATTCCATTTGAAAACTGTTTTCTTCAGGCATCACAAATGGGTGGCCTGAGGCCAAGACATTCCTGACATTTGGGCAACAGAATAATAGGTAAGAAAAAAGCCAAAAGCAGGGTTTCTCCACTGAGATTTTACTTGTCACACTGATATCTGTGTTTTGTGAGATGTTCGCCATTCCCTTCAGCTATGCAGTACATGGCCATGTCACAGAGCTTGGATGTGGTACATATCATAGACACAAAACCATAAGCCTATTCTGGAGAGTGGCCAGAATTCAGGAAGAAAACAGGAACTTAGGAAGATAGCAGGTGTTACCATTCAATAAGGCAACCCACAGTCCATTCATAAATTAGGAAGGATGAATGATGGGAAGCTTTCTACTAGACAGGACACATCCAATGATGCATTCTCTTTTTTAAAGTCTAAAACAATGGAAACAGTGGGAAACACAGACTTAGAAACACTCGCCTTGTCAAACGACTTACTAGAAACAGTTTACTCCAAACCAAACAAACCGCCTTTCCTACCTATTCTCAGAACATCAGACAAAACCACAAAAACACACCCAAACCCACAAAGGCACCTCCTTCCCCCAAGTAGGTCTGTGACTTTCCGGACTGTCCTCTGACTGGTGGGCCATATTATGTTCCGACATCATGGCCTGTCCTGTCTCAGATCTGGTCTCCTTGGCCAACTCTGTGAAGTTGTCAGGAGCCAGCGGTGAGCCACTACCTACTTTCTCAGGAATGGCCTCTCTTCAGAGCTTTCCTGGCATTTGGCCATCCTCACATCAGTAGGTAATAAGAAAAACAGATTCTGTCCTTGGTAAATCCAAACAAGGGAGACCACTGGGTTGGGAGTGGGACTGCCTTTGTGTGCCTGGCTTCCTAAATTCCAAGTTCAGAGAGTTCCATTACCAAGGAAGTGAGGTAGGTCACTTCCTTCAAGAACTGAATGAGGTCACTGCCTTTTCAATGACTTTGTCCTAAAAGTTGCTTCAAAGGGTATCATTAGATGGAGGCTGCCTCTACTTCCTGTGACACTTTCACAAGTTAGAATGGTATATCAACATTAGGAACCCAGGAACAGCTCTCCACAAATGTCTGGTTTGGTCCATCTTCTCTACAATAAGAAGAGAGAGGCTGATTCAGACACAACCCTCGATCCTGACAGGGTTGTTTGCTATTGAAGATGACTTTTGCTCTTTCAGGTCCTTCATAGCTGCCTACATCTTCTCCAGATATAATTTCTGAACAGATCTTTGAGGTTCTCACCAGGTGGAAGATCCCCTACTTTCCTGTATTATAAGACCAACTCTGTCCCTGTGCTTCAGTAAAGTTAGATTGAGGGAACAGTGTAGGGTTAGAGTTAATAACATGATAGATTTGGGTTAGGAATCATTCTGCTGGATGAATAATGGTATTGGGAACCTGCGATATTTATAAGAATATAGAGGTGAAATATATGTATGAAAACAGAAATCTATTTAAGATTTGAAGCCCAGAAGGGCATTGGGCCATTGATTGTGATACTTAGCATTGAATTACGTTCCTCATAGATGTCTCAGATAAATCGATATACAATGGCATAGGACCTTGTACCTTGGTTGATTGAATGTAGAAGATAACATCCAGTCAAAAACGATAGTCTACAGGATTAGGATGATAGTCGGTAGGATTAGGAAGAAGAGTGAGTTTAGGATTTGGACCAAAAGTTATTTAGCAATAGGGTTTCGGGTAGAGAATGAAGGTAAATGTCAACACATGTGAAGAGTCAGTCGAATTATGACCTGGGAAAAATATATAGGAAAGCAGATATCAATAGCGACATTACGAAATCAGGCAAAGTATAAAGTGAGTGATAGGATTATTCATTTTCAACCGGGTTGAGTTTCAATATATAATCTTAGGAAGAAACAAATATGTAGTCACCAATAGCATTGACATTTGAGAGCATTAGGCAACCTGGAAATGGATGTTTTTATCAATCCATATTCACTTTCCATTTAGGCTTTGGTACAATCATAAGTGTGACCTTTGCACATTTTGTCCAGAATATTACTGTGATAAAATATATATGTAGATCAGGTGACATGAGTACTTCTTCCAACACTTCTGGGAGCAATATTTTGAAGATGAATAAATTAGTGGGAGTACAAATAGGTGGACCATGTGTATATGAATATAGAGATAATGCATGAATAGAACATACTGTGAATAAATAATATAACTGGTTCCAACTTTAAATAACGGTTTGAATTGATATCTGAAAATAAACAGGAAATCTTATATTGATATACAAACATTCATTCCAACCAGATATTCATCTAATGGTAATATTTGAGTTATGGTTTATCATGAAGAGTGTGTGTGTTTTGCTTCAATACCGATTATGGAAATCAAAATAAGGTGTTTGAAACAAAATCTCATGAAAAGACCAGTCAAGAATCATGAAAGAATACATGTGTTCTGAATCAGGAAGTGATTGAAAGTGAAACAAATGCCTATAAATTTGTGAACTTGTGGATGAAATATATATCCTCTCATGTGCAATCCTGAAGAAATAGTAATGCACCAGTGTTGAATGAAAATGAACGTCAAAAGACACATCATGTCCCATAGGAATCTACTTGCATTGATGTTAATCTGGGTCAGGTAATGTAGCATTATTAGGATTTGTATGCACCATTCACTGAAGTTAGTTTTCAGTACTAGGAAGATAATATAAATTTCAGGTGGATGAATATTTCTGAGAATAATCTAGTGAAAAGTTGATTATAAATCCACATAAATGAATATGAATGAATTTAGGGAGTGTATATAAGACACATATATAAAATATTTTGAGAAATCTGGAGAATATATATATATATATATATATATATATATATATATATATATATATATATACAAAACGCAAACACAGGCATTGAAAAGTAGCAATATATGTGCCAAACGAAATTCATCATGAAATATATATCGTCCACAGATGCAAAAATATTTATTTTACTCAACATGGATATGAATAATACTGCATTACTAGGAAGTTAAAACATTGGTTGAATTTTCAGTTCCAACAGCGTTTAGGAGGAGTTTTCTCTTCTCACAATTTGTATCTGCCAAGTCAGCCATCTCACAATAGTATACGTGTGATGCCAGGTAGGATTCTATATGTGCATATAAAAATACATGTGCTGAATAGGCTACAGAGAAAGGGAGACAGGAATTCACATATTTGTTAACTTTAAAAACACATGGAGATCTATTTCATTTAAAAATTAAGTACATTTATAACACCTACCCTTTATCATGCAAAAGGCAAGTTCAACTATACACCATGCCCCCTCTGAACTGCTTGTATTTCTATTCAGCTTGGTTTATTTTTCTCCATCATATTAGGATTAGTAGTCAGAATCTAGTAGGTTTTGGGTTAGTATCAGGAATTCAGTATTTCTAATGGAAAATTAAAAAATGTATCCAATGTTTATGGAAATATGTTCCACACAAAAATCTTCCCACTCTCATTCAGAGCCATGCATTGACATTACCTTCACCCCAAGAAAGACACAATTAGAGGAGAAGAGATAGAAAATCTGTGAATACATATCTGGAATGGAATATGCTCAGGAGTTCAAAACCTTGGAGTTGGTAGATGAGTTTCCAAAAGTAAGGGACAGTGTAAACACTCCACAAACATGGAGCTCTGCTGGCCTAAAGACTTCTGCAGAAAATGCCTCTGAGGTTGGGCACTTGAAATATACGTTGTTTTCAGGAGCTTTAGTTTCCTTTGTAGTGAGACCATCAAAGCTAGATCTGCATCTACGTGACCTGGAGGACATGGTTTCTTATTTACCAATGAACATGAGGCAGCAGTGTTGAATTCTCTCTTCGTTGGTAAACTGTGGCAGCTGGGGCCTAAGTGTCTCCCCATTTGGACTGTGAAGCCTCTTGGTCATCCTATACTTTTCGTGGTGTTTCTTGTTGTTGCACTAGGAGTTTGGTATTTGCTCCATGAAATAAAAGGAGTTGAACTGGGACAAAGTGCTGGAGGGAGTTCTGTCACGTGTTGTGGGTCAGGGTCTGCAGGAGAATGCACTAACCAGGCTTATATCCCACAATGCTTTGCCCATTGACCATAGCAAACTTATTCTGAACATTGCCCTGAAACCTCTCCATATAACAAGATGCCTTTTCATACAAGCGTCTGCTACCTGCACCATGTCACTCACAAGCAATTTGGTAGGCAATGGCAGATTCACATAGCCACAACACAGATGTTTTATCACACACCTGCACACCACTACTCTAGGGCCACTACTCAGCAGGCTCCAACTTACTGGCATCTCTGTGCTACATAATTTTCACCAAACCCAGTCAATCAAGACACTGTCTGGTATGCTCATGATCAGCAACAGGACATCCAAAGTTTCTCCAGTGCCAACTGGTCATGGGAATTTAAAAAATTTATGATATTTATGTATCCACTTTTCAAGGTTGAAGTTGGAGGCACTGTGGGTTTCAATTCATTCAGGAAACATGAAATGCTGAGTAAGCTCATTTCAATGAAAGATCTGAAGAACTCTCACAGGCAAGGCTTCCCAAAGAGTGGCCAAAAGGTCACAAGAAGCCAGGCCTATTGAGTTCTACAATGTGAGGTGTATGTGTGTTTTGACTCTAAACTATGGCTGCCAAGTCTTTCAGAATAAAATCATGTGATATGCTGGCTGAGATTTCCAGTGCTCTGTGGAAAGCCATCCTGGGCCTATATCTCAGTTTCCAAGGGCGACTCTCATGCGTGGTCTCCAAAAATTGCAACAAAATTCATGGCAGTACTTCTCTGAGGTCAGTTCCAGAACTCAGTCTCTAAGGGGAATCACACCAGAGTTCAAGCCTATGTTGACCCACACATCTCTTCCAACACCCACACAAATGACCACATTTAAAACCAAAACACTCCAACATGACCCTCATCTTATTCCATCTAGACACTCATTTTTATCTCTGGCTGGAGTTTTCCATGAAGGACGCAGGCCAAGGCAGTGTCCAAAATAAGCTCCCTTGCCCCTCATTTGCCTAAAGTCAGGGTGCCCTGGACATCCTTCTTGTAATCCAGGAGTGAACAAAAGACCTGCTGTTAATACTGCTCTGCTTCTCCAAATTGAGGACTACTGACTCTGGGGTTTAGGTTTTTTATGTGAATTGGAGTCATGAGAAAACCCAAGCACCTATGGGCTAGCCTCTGCAGGGATTTGAAAAACTAATTTGAAACAAAGGATCCCTATTCTCACTTGATGGAGGTCAGGAGCCTTACAGAGGAAGGCGAAAGACTTCATCCACAATGACTACTCTTTTGCCCATTTTGGTTTTGGATGCACACAATGGGATCTTTCTTTAGATATATCAGGTGCTGAGAATCTAAGCCACAGCCTCACACAGCGCCAAGAGGCTGATTCAGACACATCCCTTTCCAATGCAATTAAGCAAAGAGCCACAGGTGAGGCCCATTAATTTCTATTTAAAAAATGTTTTCTTCAGGCTTCACAAAGCTGTGGTCTGAGGCAAAGACTTTGCTGACATACATGGGAAGAGAACAAAAGGTAAGCAAAAGGCCCAAAGCAGGGTTTCTCCACTGAAACTTACTGGTCACACTGATATCTGAGTTTTCTGAGATGCTCGCCATTCCTTCAGCTATCCAGTACATGGCCATGTCACAGAGCTTGGACGTAGTACATATCTTGGACACACAACCATGAGCCTATTCTGGAGAGTGGCCAGTATTCAGGAAGAAAACAGCAACTTAGGAATATAGCAGGTGTTGCCCATTGATAAGGCAAGCTGCATTGCATTCATAAATTTGGCAGGATGAATGCTGGAACGCTTTCTACTAGACAGGACACATCCATTGATGCATTCTCTTTTCTAATGTCTACAACCACGGACACATTGGGATACACAGAAATAGAAACAGTCACCTTGTCAAATCACTTATTAGAAACAGTTCACTCCAAACCACACTAACCACCTTTCCTACCTATTCTCAGAACATGAGACAAAACCACAAACACACACCCACACCCACAAAGGCACCTCTTTTCCCCAAGTAGGTTTCTGACTATCCAGTGTGTCCTCTGACTGGTGGGCCATACAATGTTTTCCCAAAATGGCCTGTCCTTTCTCAGATCTGGTCTCCTTGGTGAACTCCATGAAGTTGTCAGGAGCCAACAGTGAGCCAATACATGCTTTCTCAGGAAAGGCCAATCTTCAGAGCTTTCCTGGCATTTGGCCATGCACACATCAGTAGGTAATAAGAAAGACTGACTCTGTCCTTGGTAAATCCAAAGAAGTGAGAACACAGGGACAGGGACTGGGACTGGATTTGGGTGCCTGGCTTCCTGAATCCCAAGTTCAGAGATTTTCATCACCAAGGATGTGAGGTGAGGTCACTTCCATCAGGAACTGAATGAGGTCACTGCCTTGGCAACCATGTTGTCCTAAAGGTTGCTTCCAAGGGTACCAAGAAATGGAGGCTACCCCTACTTCCTGTGACACTTTCACAAGTTAGAATGGTATATCAACCATAGGCAACTGGAAACAGCTCTCCACACAGGCCTGGTTTGGTCCTTCTTCTCTACATTAAGAAGAGAGTGGCTGATTCAGACACATCCCTTCATCCTGACCAGGTTGTTTGCAATGGAAGATGACTTTTGCTCTCTGTTCCTTCATAGTTACCCAGTTAGCCACTACTTCTTCAGGGATCATTTTTGCATGGACCTTTGAGTTTCTCGGCAGTTAGAACATCCCCTACATTCCTGTATTGTAAGACCAACTCTGTCTCTGCTCTTCTGTAAATTTAGATTGTGGGAACAGTGTATGGTTACGGTTAATAACAGGTTTGATTTGGATTAGGAATCATTCTGCTGGATGTATAATGGTATTGGGAACCTGCAATATTTACAAGAATATATAGGTAAAATATAAGTATGAAAAGAGAAATCGAGGTAAGATTTGAAGCCCAGAAGGGCATTGGGCCCTTGATTGTGATACTTAGCTTTGTTTTATTTTCTGCACTGATGTCTCAGATAAATCGATATACAATTGCATAGGACCTTGTACCTTGGATGATTGATTGTCAAAAAGAACTTTCAGTTAAAAAGGGATAGTCGGTAGGATTAGAAAGATAGTCGGTAGGTTTAGAAAGGAGAGTGAGTATAGTATTTGGACCAAAAGTTATTTAGCTATAGGGTTTTTTGTATAGAGTGAATGTAAATGTCCACACATGTGAAGAGTCAGTCACAATGATGAACTGTTGAAAATATGTAGGAAATATATCAGATATCAATAGAGACATTAGGAAATCTGGTAAAGTATATTCGGTAGTGAGTGTTTAACAAAATAGGTACTTGTCACTCCCTGTTATCCTGTATGCTTAATAAAACACTGTTGAAATCTTGAGAACTGTTTCCTAATCTTGTTTCCCTAATGTGCTGACCCCAACTGCCAAACTGCAGAATGTACTCCCTCGCTCGTTTGCACGCAAACATCTCACTCACCCGGACCCATCAATAAACTTCCCTCCCTGCCCTCTCCAATTAAAATATATAAGCTCTGCTTAAGCTGTTCTGAGGGCTCTCTGCTTTATTCAAGTGAGCTCTGAGCCCCAGCATGCTGGACCCCCAATAAACCCTTTGCTTTTGCATGAGACAGTCTCTTGGTGGTCTCTTCCCGTGACACTCACCCGACCTTTACATATGGATGTTCCACCGAGATCCGGCAGCGGCGGACGAGAGACCCCAACAGGCTTCTCTTGGGGTATGTAAGGTGCCTCTTTCTGGTTTCAGGTTTCAGGTTATGGCTTGGCAAAATGGCTGTCAATGAAGAGTGTGAGCTCTCTCTGATGGTGGCTGACATACGTGTCACAGAGAAACAGGCCAAGTACCTGGGGGACGCCGCTGAGGATTCTGGAATCGAGGAACAATAGTCTCTTCGAATCAGTGATATTTAGTTTCAGATTCGGTATTGCCAGCCCATCGGGTTTGCCGGCTACTCAGTCCTGGTCTCAGTGTTGGACGTCCATTGCGTGTCTTTATTTTCTTGTCTTGTCTGTGTCATGTGTTGTTGCTTTTACTGTTTGTGTATCTTTCATTATGGGACAGAGCACTTCAATGCCTCTGTCCCTGACCCTTGATCACTGGACCAAAGTACACTTAAGGGCTCAGAGTCTTTCTTTTTCAGTAAAACCCTGGACCTAGCAGACTCTCTGTGACTCAGAATGGCCCACCTTTAGATTCGGATGGCCCCTAGAAGGATCGTTCTACTTCCCACTAATTTAAAAAGTAAGAGATATTGTCTTTCATCCAGGGAAACATAGCCATCCAGATCAACAGCCATATATCTTTACTTGGAAGGACCTCTGCAAATCTCCTCCTCCATGAGTGAGGCCTTTCCTTGCCCCTGCCCCTGCTCCTACTCCTTCCCCCATGATCTCTCAAACCCTCTGCTCCTCCTCCTCCTCCACCCTGTGTTCTCCCTGAGTCAAAGATTTGACTCTACTGGACTCTCCTCCCCCTCCTTATCTCCTGCCCACATCCCCCAACTCCCAACACCCTCTAAGTGATTCCTCTGCTGCTGACTCAGCCTCTCCACCCTTGGAGGAAGCGAAGCCAGCCCAGCGCCCGCCAGATAACTCCCCCGCTGCACACACAGCCCCTCCTCCGCTGGAGGAAACTGGTCCAGCTAAAGGAACTCGCCGGCGGTGAATATTTGAAAATGCTGGAACTCCCGTGATGCTCCCCCTCTATCCCTACGGGCCAGTGACTGTCGACGTCCTTGGGGGAAAAATGCAAGACTATCAATATTGGCCTTTCTCCTCTTCAGACCTATATAACTGGAAAAATAACAATCCCCCTTTTACCGAGGACCCCACCCGGCTATCAGGTGTGGTTGAGTCATTGATGTTTTCACAAGAGCCTAATTGGGATGACTGCCAACAACACCTAGGGACTCTCTTCATGAGAGAGGAACAAAAGAGAATCCTCCTGGAAGCTAGAAAAAAATATTCTCGGACCAGATGGGTGACCGACACAACTTCCCAAAATATTCAACACGGCTTTCCCTTGAACCAACCCAACTAGGCCCCCAACACCTTTGAAGGTAGGGAGCATTTGTCCACTTATCACCGGGTTCTAATTGCGGGTATTTTAGTGGCCGCTAGGTGACCAACAAATTTGGCCAAGGTAAGAGAGATTATTCAAGGGCCTGATGATTCCCCCTCTATGTGTCTAGAGAGAATTATGGAGGCATATAGGAGATATACTCCTTTCAATCCTCAGGCAGAGGATCAAAATGCATACGCATGATGGCCTTTATTGGGCAAGCTGCCCTGGATATTAAAAGAAAGTTACAATGCTTAGATGGATTACAAGATATGACTTTGAGAGATTTAGTCTGAGAAGCCAAGAAGGTATACTATAAGGTAGAAACTGAGGAAGAGTAGGGAGCAAAGGGAGGATAAAAGAAAAAGACAGACTAAGGCATTGACTAAGGTCTTGGTCTCAAAAACAAATAGGCCAGAAATAAGAAACATGGAGACAGGAAGGAATACCTGGGCCCACACTACAGGCCACCCCTGGCCTCAGATCCATGTGCCTACTGTAAAGAAAATGGACTCTGGGTCAAAGAGGGCCCTAGAAAGACACAGCCATGCCAGCCAGCCATTCTGAATCTGGAGGATGACTAAGAACGTCAGGGTTCAGATCTCCTCACAGAGGTCAGGGTAACTTTTGAAGTAGAGGGTACCCCAGTAAACTATGAAGTAGATACAGGGGCAATATACTCAGCCCTTAAGGCCCCATTGGGCTCTTTTTCAAATAAAAGGTCTCTAATTCAAGGGGCTAATTACAGTAAATATCGAGATTGGACAACTAAGAGGACCATGGACCAGGGGGAAAAAATATCCATCACTCCTTTTTAGTAATCCAAGAATGCAGTGCCCCATTGATGGGCAGAGATCTGCTCACCAAGCTCCGGGCCAAAATAACTTTTAACCCTGAAGGCCCCCAATTGGAATTTCTAAATCCTTCAGTAAAAACTCCTATAGTCACGGCTCTAAATATGACAGTAGAAAATGTACATCAACTCACTCACCTTGGTTCAAAGAAATTGCATTCATTCCTGAAGGATCAAGAACAGAGTTTTCCACTAACCGACTCACAGCGAAAGAAAATAACTAAACGGGTTACAAAAGCCTTTCGGGTCCATCAATTGGTTAATGCTTACCCTTCCAAGCTTCCTGCAGGAAAGCACCTACGAGGAGCCAGACCAGGACAATTCTGGGAAGTGGACTTAACTAAAATTAAGCCAGCAAGGGATGGACTGAAATATCTCCTAGTCTTTGTAGATATATTTTCAGGATGGATTGAAGCCCTCCCCAGGAAAAAAAAAGAAAAAAGAAAAAACAGAAACAACACAAATGGTGGTCAAATCATCCTGGAAGATATTTTTTCAAGAAACGGCCTCCCTAAAGTAATAGGGTCTGATAATGCACCGGCGTTTGTGGCTCAGGTAAGTCAGGGGTTTGCCAGGACCCTGGGGATTAATTGGAAGTTACATTGTGCTTATAGACAACCGAGTTCAGGACAGGTAGAAAGAATGAATAGAAACATTAAAGAAACCATAACAAAATTAAGCTTAGAGACCGGCATAAAAGATTGGACTATGCTCCTGCCTTATGCACTGTTTAATGCAAGAAATACTCCCTCTGTTTCTTTGTGTAACCTCACCCCCTATGAAATTCTCTATGGTGCCTCTCCTCCAGGACGGGACCTAACCCCAACTCTAAGACCTAACGATCCCTTCCTCACCCCCTTGCTTGAAAGACTTAAAGTTCTTAAAAGAACTCAGGGATACCTGCGAAAACAGATGGCCACTGCCTACCAAACTGGGGACGAGGGAACTGCACATCGATATCAAGTAAGAGACTTCGTCTAGGTAACATGACATCAGGTGTCATCCCTGGAACCCCGCTGGAAAGAACCATAGCAGGTGCTACTTATAACACCTACAGCAGTAAAGGTAGACAGAATCTCTTCCTGTATCCATATCTCTCATCTCAAGCCTGCGGCCTGTCCAGACTCTGACTGGAAACTGGAAAAGACTGGTAACACTTTCAAATTGTGTATTCGCCATGTGGATAAGGCTATAGACTCTCCCCTTCACCACCAGTAGTACTAACCCTCATCAGCCCGTTCAGCAGCGATGGCTGATCACAATCCTACTGGAAAAGAAGTATGGTCTATCTTGCATACAGCCCATTTAGGGACCTGGTGGCCATCTCTCCCCCCAGATATTTGTCAGCTGGGTATAGGTCTTTCCTATTGGGATATCCCTGATGAAGAGGATCCCACTAAAATTCCATTAAATCCCTTCTACACAATAGATAATGGAAACAATCAATATGGATGTAGCGACACGTGAGCCAGATGCAGGTTGGCTTGCCTAGATTACTGTTTGCCCGGCGGTCTATCAAAGACACAAAACTCACGGCTGTGTTGGGGGATAGCCGACTTCTTCTGTAAGTCATGGGGATGTGAGCATACAGGAAGTGCCTGATGGAACCCAAACTCCTAATCAATTTCTGTACAAAGCATTGGCCATATTACCAATTAGATAACCAAAACCGATGGCCCACAGAGGGGTCTCTTGATCCTCAAATCTGCATGACCTTTTTAACTTCTGCAAATGATCAAAAAGGTGAAAGGTGATTCCCCTATGTGGAGGCCTTTTCCCTCCTTTGCTCACATCCTCAACTATGCTTCTCCAATAGATCCTCACACACAGCCTTCTGCTCCAGACCTGCAGCGGTCACTCCCACCTCAGCAACATGATTTCTCCCCTCCAATTTCTAGATCAAAAACCCAAACCTCCGCCAATTCTCAGACCATTACTCTCTTGCTGAGGTAGCAGGTACATAGGTACCCCTCCACCCACTCACTAATCTCTTCTCCTGTCAGAGCCCGCACCGGGTCCCAGCAGGTCCTCTTACCAGTTAACACAAAGCTCAAATCAGCTGAGGAGAGCCCTTAGACCCCTATCCAAAATGAAATGAAAATGGCCTTTAAAATTTCTTTGTCATCACTGAAAACAGGTTACTAAGAATTTAAAGTCCCTCACAGTTTTTTAGGGATACTAACTCCCATCTTCCCCTTTGCTCTACCTGTTCTACTGCTCAACTTTTTGTTTCTAGGAAAATCCCAGACCCCTTTCCCATTATTCTTTTACATCTCTCCTACCTCATTCAGATCAATGGAGCTGCTCACAGCCACACCTTCCCAGTCTTCCCCCTCTGTACCAGGCCCTCAGAAAAGTCTTAACTGACCTTCTCCAGAAGTCTTCACCATGGCTGACTTTAGGGCTTTCAGCAAAAGAGTCCCTATAAAAGAGTTCAGAGTAGATAAACTTCCTCTTTTAGTGTTGCCCTCTTCTACTTGGCCACTGGCTAAAACAATCAGCACTCCTACGCTAGACACCTCATTACTAGTTTTTCACAAAATATGTGAACAAGGCCTCTGGCCTTGAGCTGGGGCTTCACAGAGATGGCTAGATTTTTATGATAAAGATGTTACCAACTGGGCTCCATGGTAACAGCTGGCAGGGGGAAAATATAAAGGGAAGAAAAAGCTCTCCCTCACCCAGGTGTCCTTGAAAGTTAACTTGCCCAGAACAGAGGAAAAAGCAGGAAAAAAACTGCCTTTTGTGAACTTCTGCAGACTGTGAACTTCTGAGCCCCTTCCCTTACATGTTGGGTACAAAATTCTGAAACTACCGAAACTTGGGTTTCAGGGGATTAGTTGATTACAACAGAAGTAATGCCCTCTGAAACCGTTTGCAACAAACAGGACTGTCTCCCTGTCTTTGGTACTATCTTAGGTGCCTTGCCTTGTCCGTGCCTAAAACAGTATAATTCTATATACTTAAACATTGTTTATGTTTTCATCAAATGGTCAACAGCTGGGATTAATTGTGTAATGGTGCAGATGTTTCCCAGAGTGCTTTATTATGACGCAGGCTCATTTGAAGATCAAATAGGTGGCCATAAAACCCGGTTCCACTGGGAACATATATCCCTCACTTTAGCCATCCTATTAGGAATAGGAGTTGCTGCAGGGGTGGGCACAAGAACTACTGCCTTGGTCCATGAGACACATCAAATGACCCAATAAGAAGCAACAATACACCAAAACTTAAAGATATTAGAAACCTCTATCACAGCTTTTCAGGAATTTTTAACCTCTCTCTCTGAAGTTGTTTTACAGAACAGTCGAGTGTTGATCCTCCTCTTCATGAGAGAAGGGGTCCTTTGTTCTGCATCGATGGAAGAATGTTGTGTTTATGCTGACCATAGTGGAGTTGTTAAAAAATCTATGAGTAAATTAAAAAATGCCTTGAAGAGTGTCAACGAGAGAGGGAGGCCCATAAAGGGTGGTTTGAGTCTTGGTTCACACAGTCCCCTCGTTAACTATGAATTTATCAACCCTGGCCAGTCCAATAATAATCCTCATATTATTGCTAACTATAAAATCCTGTTTGCTAAACCGTGTAATTTCTTTTCTCCAAGCTCAAATTGGACAAGTTGAACTTATGGTAATACCCCACTAGCAGACATAGAATGTGACACCCGGCAATGATCACTTTTATGATTAAAAGTAGGCAGAAGAAGAATTGGGGGATGAAAGGTTAATAAAATAGGCACTTGTTACTTCCTTTTTTTCTGTACGCTTAACAAAACACTGTTGAATTCTTGAGAAATGTTTTCTAATCTTGTTCCCATAATGTGCTGTCCCCAACTGACAAACTGCAGAATGTACTCCCTCACCCGGTTGCACGCAAACTGCCCACTTGCCCTGACCCATCAATAAACTTCCCTCCGTGCCATCACAAAGGAAAGTATATAAGCTCTGCTTAAGCTTTTCTCAGGGCTCTCTACTCTATTCAAGTGAGCTCTGAGTACCAGCATGCTGGACCCCCAATAAACCCTTTGCTGTTTCATGAGATAGTCTCTGGGTGGAATCTTCCTCCAACGCTCGCCTGACCTTTACTTGGATGATTGAATGTTGAAGAGAACATCCATTCAAAAAGGGATAGTCGGTAGGATTAGAAATATAGCTGGTAGGATTAGGACGAAGAGTGAGTATAGGATGAACTGGAGAAAATACGTAGGAAAGCAGATATCAATAGAGACATTATGAAATCAGGCAACGTATAAAGTGAGTGATAGGATTAGACATTATCAACAGTGTTGAGTTTCAATATATAAACTTAGGAAGAAACAAATATGTACTAACCAATATCATTGACATTTGAGAGCAATAGGCAACCTGGACATGAATGATTTTAGTAATCCAGGATTGCTTTCCATTTAGGCTTTGGTACAATCATAAGTGTGACCTTTGCATTTTGTGATCTGAATACTACTGGGATAAAATGTATATGTAGATCAGATGACATGAGTATTTCTTCTAACATTTTGGGAGCAATATTTTGAAGACGTATAAATTAGTATTGGGGGTACAAAAGTTGTACCCTGTGTCTATGAATATAGAAGTAATGCATGAATTGACAATACTGTGAATAAATAATATAACTGTTTCAACTTTAAATAATGGATTGAATTGATATCTGAAAATATATAAGAAATCTTATATTGATATACAATCATTCATTCCATCGAGTTATACATCAAATGGTAATATTAGGGTTATGTTTTATCATCAAGGGTGTGTGAGTTTTGCTTCAAAAGTGATTATGGAAATGGAAAATAATGTATTTGGAATGAAGTCTCATGAAAAGACGAGTCAAGAAACATAGAGGAATACATGTGTTCTGAAGCAGGAAGTGATTGTAAGTATAACAAAAGCCTATAAATTTACTAACTTGTGGATGAAATATATATCCTATGATGTGCAAAAACCGAAGAAATAGTATGTAACAGTGTTTAATTAAAATGAACGTCAAAATACACATCATGTCCCATTGGAATCTACTTGCATTGATCTTAAACTGGGTCAGTTACTGTAGAAACAATAGGATTTGTAAGGACCATTTAATAAAGTTAGTTTTCAGTACTAGGAAACAAAAATATATTCCAGGTGGATGAATATATCTGAGCATAAACTTGTGAAAATTTGATTATAAATCCACATTAATTAACATGAATGAATTTAGGGAGTGTATATATGACACAAATATTACATATTTTGAAAAGTCAGGAGAGTGTATATATATATATACAAAAAACACACACAGACACATTAAAAAGTAGCAATATATATGCCAAACAAAATTCATCATGAAATATACATAATCCACAGGTTCAAATATATTCATTTTACTGAACATGGATTTATGTATAATGTTGTTCAACTAGGAAGCTCACCCATAGGTTGAATTTTCAGTTCCAAAAGCATTTAGGAGGAGTGATCTCTTCTCAGAATTTCTTTCTGCCAAGTCAGCCACTTCACAAAATTGTATGAGTGATACTAAGTAGGATTCTATTTGTGCATATAAAAATACATGTGCTGAATAGGCTCCAGAGAAATGGAGACAGGAATTCACACATAAGTGAACTTTAAAATCAATGGAGAACTATTTCAATTAAAAATTCACTAGATTTGTATCACCTACGAAAAATCATGCAAAAAGGCAGTCCAACTATACATGATGCCTCCCCTGAACTGCTTGTATTTCTCTAGTGTTTGGGATATTTGCCTCCATCATATTAGGATTAGTATTCAGAGTCTAGAAGGGTGTGGGTTAGTGTCAGGGATTCAGTATTTCGTATGAAAAATAGGAAAATGAATGCAATGTGTATGCAAATATGTGCTACACAAAATCTTCCCACTCTCATCCAGAACAATGCCTAGACATCACCTTCGCCCCAAGTAAGACACAATTAGAGGAGAAGAATTAGAAAATCTTTGAATACATATCTGCAATGGAAAATTATCAGGAGTTCACAACCTTGGATATGGTAGAGGAATTTCCAAAAGTAAGAGACAGGGTAAACCACTCCACAAACATGGACCTTTGCTTGCCTAAAGACTTCTTGATAAACTGCCTCTAAGGATGGGCACTTGAAATATATGTTGTTGTCAGGAGCTTTAGCTTCCTTTCTAGTGAGACCATCAAAGCTAGGTCTGATTCTCTGTGACCTGGAGGATATGCTTTCTTATTTTCCAATGAACATGAGGCAGTAGTGCTGAATTCTCTCTTTGTAGGCAAATTGTTGCCACGGGGGCTAAGTGTATCCACATGTTGACTGTGAGTCCATTTGGTCATCCTCCACATTTCGTGGTGTTTCTTGGTGCTGCACTGGGAATTTGGTATTTGCTTCACGGAATACAAGGAGCTCAACTGGGACTCAGAGCTGGAGGGAGTTCTGTCAGGTATGGTGGGTCAGGATCTTCAAGAGAATGCACCAACCAGGCTTCTATCCCACATAGTTTGCCCCCTTGACCATAATAACCTGATTGTGAACATTTTGGTTAAACCTCTCCTTATAAAAAGATGCCTTTACATATAAGAGTCTGCAGGATGCACCATGTCAGCCACAAGCCATTTGGAAGTCAAAGGCAGATCCACAAGGCCCCAGGACAGAAATTTTATCAAAAAACTACACACCACTGCTCTTGGTCAACTACTCAGTAGGCTCCAAGTTACTGGCATCTCTGTTCTACACCATTTTCATGAAACCCAGTCAATCAAGGCATTGTCTGGTACACTCAGGATCAGCAACAGTACATCCAAAGGTTCTCCTGTACCACCTGGTCAAGGGAATTTCAAAAATATCATGGTATTTATCTAGCCATTTTTCAAGGATGATATTGGAGGCACTGTGAGTTCCAATTATTTTAGGAACCATTCAATGGTGAGGAAGCTCATTTCAATGAATGCTCTGGAGAACTCTCACAGGCAAGTCATCCAAAAAAGTGGCAAAATGGTCACGTGAATCCAGGCCCATTGAGGTCTACAAAGTGAGGTCCATGTTTGTTTTGACTCTCAACAATGTCTGCCAAGACTTTCAGAAAAAAATCATGTGATATCCTGGCTGAGATTCCCAGTGCTGTGTGGAAAGCCACCCTGAGCCTAGATCTCAGTTTCCAATGGCGACTCTCATGCGTGGCCTCCTAAAATCCCAACGCAATTCATGGCAATACTTGTATGAGTTCAGTTCCAGAACTCAGTCTCTTAGGGGAAACACACCAGAGTTCCAGCTGAGGTGGACCAAGTAATCTCTTCCAACCACAATTAAAACCAAAACACTCCCACATGGCCCACATCTTCTTCCATTCAGACACTCATCAAAACCTCTGGCTGAAGGTTTACATGATGGGTGCAGCCCAAGACAGTGTCCAAAATATGCTCCCTTGCCCCTCTTTTGCCTAAAGTAAGGGTGGACTGGACCCCTTTCCTCTGAACCTGGAGTGATCAAATAAGCCTGTCGTTAATACTGCTCTGATTCTCCAATTTGAGGCCTACTGACTGTCAGGTATAGATTCTTTATGTGATTTGGAGTAATGAGGAAACACAAGCACCTATTGTCTACCCTCTGCAGGCCTTTGAAGAACTCATTTTAACCAAAGGATCCCTATTCTCACTTGATGGAGGTCAGGAACCTAACAGAGAAAGGCAAGAGACTTCTTCCAGAATGACTGATATTTTTACATTTCGGTTTTCGATACACACATGGGAACGTACTTTAGATCCATCAGGTGCTGAGAATCTAACTCATAGCCTGACACAGGGACAAGAGGCTTATTCAGACACATCCCTTTCCAAAGCAATTAACCAAAGAGCTACAGGTGATGCCCATTAATTTCCATTTGAAAACTGTTTTCCTTCAGGCTTCAAAAAGGGGTGGCCTGAGGCAAGAAACTTTCTTACACTCAGGGCAACAGAACAATAGGTAAGCAAAAGGCCCAAAGCAGGGTTTCTCCACTGAGACTTTCCTGGTCACATTGATATCTGCATTTTTTGCGATGCTCGCCACTCCATTCTGCTATCCAGTACATGGCCATGTCACAGAGCTTGGAGGTGGCACATAACTTGGACACAAAAACATGAGCCTATTCTGGATAGTGGCCAGAATTCGGGAAGAAAACAGGAACATAGGAGGATAGTAGGGGTTGCTCATCCATAAGTCAAGCTACAATCCACTCATAAATTGGGTAGGATGAATGCTGGGAAGCTTTCTACTAGACAGGACGTATTCATTGATGCATTCTCTTTTCTCATGTCTACAAACACGGACACAGTGGGATACACAGACACTAGCCTTGTCAAACGGCTTTCTAGAAGTACTCCACTCCATACCAAACAAACTGCCTTTCCTACCTATTCTGAGAACATGAATAAAAACCACAAACTTACACCAACAACCACAAAGGCACTTCCTACCCCCAATAAGTCTTTGACTATCCAGAGTGTCCTCGGACTGGTCGACCATAGTATGTTACCCTGAATTGGCCTGTCCTGTCTCAGATCTGGTCTCCTCGGCCAACTCTGTGAAGTTGTCAGGAACCAACTGTGAGCGACTACCTGCTTTCTTAGGAAAGGTCCCTCTACAGAGCTCTCCTGGCATTTGTCCATCTTCACATCAGTAGATACCAAAAAAGACTGTCTGTCCTTGGTAAATCGAAACAAGTTATCCCACTGGGACAGCGACTGGGACTATCTCTGGGTGCCTGGCTTCCTGGATCCCAAGTTCAGAGAGTTCCATCACCAAGTAAGTGAGGTGAAGTCACTTTCTTCAAAAATGAATGAGGTCACTGCCCTGGCAACCACTTTGTTCTAACAGTTGCTTCAAATGGTCCCATGAGATGGAGGGTGCTCCTACTTCCTGTGACACTTTCACAAGTCAGAATGGTATATCAACCATAGTCAACGGGGAACTTCTCTCCACACAGGCCTGCTTTGGTCCATCTTCTCTACATTAAGAAGAGAGAGGCTGATTCAGACACATCCTTTCATCCTATCCAGGTTGTTTGCCATGTAAAATAAGTTTTGCTCTCTCAGGTCCTTCATAGCTGTCTACAACTTTTCCAAGGATCATATCTGCATGGAACTCTGAGGTTCTCAGCCGGTGGAAGATCACCTACATTCCTCTATTGTAAGACCAACTCTGTCCATGCTCTTCTGTAGTTAGATTGAGGGAAGAGTGTATGCTTAGGATTAACAACAGGTTCGATTTGGGTTAGAAATAATTTGGGGGATGAATAATGGTATTTGGAACCTGCAATATTTAAAAGAATATAAAGGTGAAATGTAAGTATGAAAACCGAAATATATGTAAGATTTGAAGCCCGGACGGCTATTGAGCCCTTGATTGGGATACTTAGCTTTGAATTATGTTCTGCACAGATGTCTCTGATAAATCGATATACAATGGCATAGGACCTTGTGCCTTGGATGACTGAATGTGGAAGACAACATCCAGTAAAAAAGTGAGAGTCGGTAGGATTAGGAAGATAGTCGGAAGGTTTAGAAAGAAGAGTGAATATAGGATCTGGACCAAAAGTTCTTCAGCAATAGGGTTTCGGGTAGAGAGTGAATGTAAATATCAGCACATGTGAAGAGTAAGTCACATTGATGAACTGGGGAAAATATGTAGGAAAGCAGATATCAATAGAGACATTAGGAAATCAGACAAATTATAAAGTGAGTAATAGGATTAAACATTTTCACAGGGTTGAGGTTGAATATATAATCTAAGGAAGAAACAAACATGTAGTCACCAATAGGATTGACATTTGAGAGCATTAAGTAACCTGGACATGGATGTTTTTAGTAATTCATGCTCACTTTCCATTTAGGCTTTGTTACAATCATCAGTATGATCTTTGCATTTTGTGTCCAGAATATCACTGTGATAAAATGTATATGTAGATCAGGTGACATGAGTATTTCTTCCACCATTTCTGGGAGCAATTTTTTGAACATGTATCAATTAGTATTGGGAGTACAAATAGGTGTACTTTGTGTACTTCTAATGGTAACATTAGGGTTACGGTTTATCATGAAGTGTGTGTGAGTTTTGCTTCAAAAATGATTAAAGAATCGAAAATAATATGTTTAGAAAGAAGTCTAGTGAAAAGACCACTAAATAATCATAAAGGAATACATGTTTTCTGAAAGAGGAAGTGATTGAAAGTGAACCAAATGCCTATAAATTTGTGAACTTGTGGATGAAAGGATATATCCTATGATGTCCATAAACTGAAGAAAAAGTAATGTACCAGTGTTGAATAAAAACAAACTTCAAAATACATATCTTGTCCCATAGGAATCTAACTGCATTGATGTTAATCCTGGTCAGTTACTATAGAAATATTAGGATATATAAGGATCATTCACTGAAGTTAGTTTTCAGTACTAGGAAACAAATATGTATTTCAGGTGGTTGAATATTTCTGAGAATAATCTTGTGAAATGTTAAATGTTGATTATAAATCCACATACACGAACTAGAATGAATTTACGGAGTGTATAATAAGACACATATATTTCATATTTTGGAAAATCTGGAGACTATGTGTATATATATATATATATATATATATATATATATATATATATATATATATACACACACACACACACACACACACACACACACAATTAAAATGTAGCAATATATATGCCAATCGAAATTTATCATGAAATATATATCATCCACATACCTAAAAATATTAATTTTACTGAACATGGATTTATGTTTAATGTTGTTCACTAGGAAGCTCACCCATAGGTTGAATTTTCAGTTCCATCAGTATTTAGGGGCAGTGATGTATTCTCATAATTTGTAAATTCCAAAGTCAGTTTGCTCACAAGAATATACGTGTGATACCAGGTAGAAGTCTATATATGCATAAAAATATACATGTTCTGAATAGGCTACACAGAAAAGGAGACAGGAATTTACATATGTGTTAACTTTAAAAACTCATGGAGAAATATTCCAATGAAAGGTTGACAAGAATGATAACACATACCTTGATAAAGCAGAAGGAAAATCCAAGTATACACCATGCCTCCTATGAAAGGCCTGTATTTCTATCCTGTTAGGTTTCTTTTTCTCCATCATTTTAGGATAAGTAGTCAGAGTCTATTAGGGTATGGGTTAGTGTCAGGGATTCAGTATTTCAAATGGTAAATAGGATAATGAATCCAATGTGTATGCAAATATGTGCTACACAATAAACTTCCAACTCTCATCCAGAACAATGCCTTGACATTACCTTTGGCCCAGTGAGACACAATTAGAGGGGAAGAGTTTGAAAATCTGTGAATACAAATCTGGAATGGAAAATGCTCAGGAGTTCCCAACCTGGGAGCTGGTAGAGGAGTTTCCAAAAGTACGGGACAGTGTAAACACTACACAACCATGGAGCTCTGCTTGCCAAAAGAATTCTGGAGAAACTGCCTCTGAGGTTTGGCACTTGAAATATATGTTGTTGTCAGGAGCTTTATCTTCATTTGTCATGAAACCATCAAAGCTGGGTCTGCATCTATGTTACCTGGAGAACATGGTTTCTTATTTTCCAATGATCATGAGGCAGCGGTGCTGAATTCTCTCTTTGTAGGTAAACTGAGGCCACTGGGCCGAAGTGTCTCCCACGTGGACTGTGAAGCCATTTGGTCATCCTCCAATTTTCGTGGTGTTTCTTGCTGCTGCACTGGGAGATTGGTATTTGCTTCACGAAATACAAGGAGTTCAACTGGGACACAGTGTTGGAGGGAGTTTTGTGACATGTGGTGGTTCAGAGTCTGCAGGAGAACGCACCAACCATGCTTCTATCCCATATGCTTGCCCCCTTGACGATAGCAAACTGATTCTAAACATTGCCCTGAAACCTCTCCATATAACAAGACGCCTTTACATATAAGGGTCTGCTTGGTGCACCATATCAGCTAAAAGCCATTTGGAAGTCAATGGCACATCCACATGGCACCACCACAAATATTTTATCACACACCTGCACATCACTGATCTGGGCCAACTACTCTGCAGTTTTCAACTAACCGGCATCTCAGTTCTACACCATTTTCATTATACCCATCAATCAAGGCACTGTCTGGTATAATAATGATCAGCAACAGGACATCCAAATGTTCTTCATTGCCACCTCGTCATGCGAATTTCAAAAATTTCATGGTATTCATCTATCCATTTTACAAGGTTGAAGTTGGAGCCATTGTGGCTTACAATTCATTCAGGAACCATTAAATGGTGAGGAAGCTCATTTCAATGAAAGCTCTGGTACAATCATAAGTGTAAACTTTGCTTTTTGTGTCCAGAATATTACTGTGATAAAATGTATAAGGAGATCAGGTGACATGAGTATTTCTTCCACCATTTCTTTGAGCAATATTTTGAAGACGTATAAATTAGTATTGGGTGTACAATAGGTGTACGCTGTGTCTTTGGATATAGAGATAATGCATGAATAGACCATACTGAGAATAAATAATATAACTGGTTCCAATTTTAAATAATTTTTTGAATTGATACATGAAAATATACAGAAAATCTTATATTGATATACAATCATTCATTCCAACCAGTTCCACATTTAATGGTAATATTAGGGTTATGGTTTATCATGAACAGTGTGTGAGTTTTGCTTCAAAAGTGATTATGGAAATCAATAATAATGTGTTTGGCAAGAAGTCTCATGAAAAGACCAGTCAAGAGACCTGGAGGAATACATGTGTTCTGAAGAAGGAATTGATTGAACGTGAAACAAATGCCTGTAAATTTGTGAAATCGTGGATGAAATATATATACTATGATATATATATATATATATATATATATATATATATATATATATATATATATATATATATATATATATATATATAAAACATAGGTGAAATATATGTATAAAAACAGAAATGTAAATAAGATTTGAAGCCCTGAAGGGCATTGGGCCCCTGATTGATATCCATATCTTTGAATTACTTTCTGCAAAGTTGTCTCAGATAAATCCATATACAGGGGCATAGGACCTTGTACCTTGGATGATTGAATGTAGAAGAGAACATCCAGTAAAAAAGGGATAGTCAGTAGTGAAAGCTTAATAAAATAGGTACTTGTCACTTCCTGTTTTTCTGTATGCTTAACAAAACACTTTTGAAATTTTGAGAATATTTGCTAATCTTGTTCCCAGAATGTGCCGTTCCCTACTGCCAAACTGCAGAATGTACTCCCTCACCTGGTTGCACGCAAACTGCCCAGTCGCCCAGACTCATCAATAAACTTCCCTCTCTGCCCTCTCCAAGGAAAGTATATAAGCTCTACTTATGCTGTTCTCAGGGCTCTCTGCTCTGTTCAAGTGAGTTCTGAGCTCAAACATGCTGGACCCCCAGTAAATCCTTTGCTGTTGCATGATAAAGTCTCTTGGTTGTCCCTTCTTCTGACGCTAGCCCGACCTTTACATATGGAGGTTCCACCTAGATCGAGCAGTTGTGGACGAGAGATCCCAAAGGACCCCTCTCAGGTAAGTAAGGCGCCTCTTTCTGGTTTCAAGTTTCAGGTTAGGGCTTGGCAAATTGACTGTCAATGAAGAGTGTGAGCTCTCTCTGACGATGCCTGACAGTGGTGTTACAGAACTCAAGCCATGTCTCTGGAGGACACCACAGAGGACTCCGGAAATTGAGGAACAATAGTCTCCTCGACTCAGTGATATTTTGATTCGGATTCGGTATTGCCAGCCCATCGGGTTTTGCTGGCAACTCAGTCCTGGTCTCAGTGTTGGACGTCCATTGCCTGTCTTTATTGTCTTGTCTTGTCTGTGTCATGTGTCGTTGCTTTCACTGTTTGTGTATCTTTCATTATGGGACAGCGCACTTCAATGCCTTTTTCCCTGACCCTTGATCACTGCACCAAAGTCCGCTTAAGGGCTCAGAATCTTTCTTTTTCAGTAAAGTGCCGGATGTTGCAGATTCTCTGTACCTCAGAATGGCCAACATTTGGAGTTGAATGGCCCCTAGATGGATCTTTCTACTTCCCACTAATTTAAAAAGTCAGAGATATTGGCTTTTAGCCAGGGCCACATAGCCATCTGGATCAACAGCCATGTATCTTAACTCAGCAGGACCTCTGCAAAGCTCCTCCTCCATTGGTGAAGCCTATCCTTGCCGCTGCCCCTGCTCCAACTTCTTCCCCCAGGAACTCTCAAACACTCTTCTTCTTCTTCTCCTCCACCCTCTGTTCTCCCTGAGTCACCAGATTTGACTCTACTGGACTCTCCTACCCCTCCTTATCCCCTGCCCTGGTTCCCCAGCCCCCAACACACTCTAAGTGATTCCCCTGCTGCTGACTCAGCCTCTCGTCCATTGCAGGAAGCTAAGCCGGCCCAGCGCCCTCCAGATAATTTCCCTGTGGCACACACAGCACCTTCTCCCATGGAGGAAGCTCTCCCAGCTAAAGGAATGCACTGGTGGCAAAAGATTGAAAACCCTGGAAATCTCGGGATGCTCCCCCTCCTTCCCTAGAGGCCAATGGTTATCGATGGCCATGGGGGAAAAATGCAAGCCTACCAGTATTGGCCTCTCTCCAGACCTATATAACTTAAAAAATTACAATCCCCCTTTTCCGAGTACCCAACACAGCTCTCAGGTGTGGTTGAGTCATTAATGTTTTCACAACAGCCTACTTCAGAAGACTGCCAACAACTCCTAGGAACTCTCTTCAAGACAGAGGAACAAAAGGGAATCCTCCAGGAACCTAGAAAAAAATATCCTCGGACCAGATGTTCATCCGACACAACTACCCAACATAATCAAAGCCGGCTTTCCCTTTAACCGACCCAACTGTTACCCCAACACCTTTGAAAGTAGGGAGCTTCTGTCCACTTATAGCTGGGCTCTAATACTGGGTCTCCAAACAGCCGCTAGTGACAAACTAATTTGGCCAAGGTAAGAGAGATTATTCAAGGGCCAGATGAATCTCCCTCTATGTTTCTAGAGAGAATTATGGAGTCATATAGGACATATATTCCTTTCGATCCTCAGGCAGAGAATCAGAAGGCATCTGTCATGATGGGCAAACTGCAATCGATATTAAAACAAATTTACAAAGCTTAGATTGATTACAAGATATCACTTTGAGAGATTTCGTCAGAGAATCTGAGAAAATATACTATAAGAGAGAAACTGAGCAAGAGAAGGGAGCAAAGTGAGGTTAATGAAGCAAAAGGCAGACTAAGGTGTTGACTAAGGTCCTGGTCACAACAACAAATAGGCCAGAAATTAAGAAACAGGGAGACAAGAAGGGATAAGTTGGCCCACGACAGAGGCCACCCCTGGCCTCAGATCAATGTGCCTACTCTAAAGAAAAAGGACACTGGGTCAAAATTGCCTTAGAAAGTGACAGCCAGGCCAGCCAGCCATTCTGACTCTGGAGGATGACTAAGAAAGTCGGGTCTCATATCCCTTCCCCGAGCTCAGGGAAACTTTTGAAGTGGAGGAGACCCCAGTAAACTGGATACAGGGGCAATATACTCAGCCCTTAAAGCCACAATAGGCGCTCTATCTAATAAAAGGTCTCAAGTTCAAAAAACTAATGGCAGTAAATATCGGACTTGGACAACTAAGAGGACCATTGACTTGGGGAAAGGAAAAATCCATCATTTCTCCCTAGTAATCCCAGAATGCCTGGCCCCATTGATGGGCAGAGATCTGCTCACCAAGCTCTGGGCCAAAATAACTTTTAACCCTGAAGGCCCCCAAGTGGAATTTCTAAATCCTTCAGTAGAAATTCCAAGAGTCACGGCTCTAACTATGTCAGTAGAAAATGTACATCAACTCACTCACCATGGTTCAAAGAATCTGCAGGCATTCCTGAAGGATCAAGAACAGAGTTTTCCACTAACTGACTCACAGTGAAGGAAATAACTGAATGGGTAACAAAAGCCTGTCGGGTCCATCAATTAGTTAATGCTTACCCTTCCAAGCTTCCTGCAGGAAAGCACCTACGAGGTACCAAACCAGGACAATTCTGGGAAGTGAACTTTACTTAAATTAAGCCAGCAAGGTATAGACTTAAATATCTCCTAGTCTTTGTAGGTACATTTTAAGGATGGATTGAAGCCTTCCCCTCAAAATAAAAGAAAAAAGAAAAGAAAAGAAATAGCGCAAATTTTGGTCAAGAAGATCCTAGAAGATATTTTTCCAAGATATGGCGTGCCTAAGTTAAAAGGGTCTGATACTGGACCAGCGTTCATGGGCCAGATAAGTAAGGGGTTAGCCAGGACCCTGGGGATTAATTGGAAGTTACATTGTGCTTATATACCCCAGAGTTTAGGACAGGTGGAAAGAATGAATATAACCATTAAACAGACCTTAAAAAATTAAGCTTAGAGACCGGAATAAAAGATTGTACTATGCTACTGCCTTATGCACTGTTTCATGAAGGAAATAATCACTCTGTTTTTTGTGTAACCTCACCCCCTATGAAATTCTCTATGGTGCCCCTCCTCCAGGAAGGGACCTAACCCCAACTCTAAGACCTAACGATCCCTTTCACACCCCTTGCTTGACAGATTTAAAGCTCTTGAAAGAACTCAGGGATACCTGTGAAAACGGCTGGCCACTGCCTACCAACCTGGGGACAAGGGGACTCCACATCGATATCAAGTAAGAGACTTTGTCTAGGTAAGATGACATCAGGTGTCATCCC
This sequence comes from Callospermophilus lateralis, assembly GCF_048772815.1. Classification (NCBI taxonomy): domain Eukaryota; kingdom Metazoa; phylum Chordata; class Mammalia; order Rodentia; family Sciuridae; genus Callospermophilus; species Callospermophilus lateralis. The sequence goes on from NW_027516813.1 coordinate 282,086, forward strand.
TGGAACCCCACTGGAAAGGACCATACCAGGTGGTACTTATAACACCTACAGAAATAACAAAAAGAAAAAAAAAATTGAAAATAAAGAAAGGAAGAAATTAAAAAAAATAATAATGATAATAAAAAAGAAAATTAAAATTTAAAGAAATAATACTACTAATAATAAAATAAAAAAATTGAAAACATAAAATAAGTTAAAGAACAACTACACCAACAAAAAATAAAAATGAAAGAAAAAGAAAAAAAAACATAAATGCAGTCATAGATTTCGATTAACTTCTCTTAAACTAGGTGGTGCTGTGCCCACTGGGCCAAGCTTCTCCTCTCAAAGGTGGGAACCATTAACTGTGCAGCAGCTCTAAGTCCCAGACTGGGTGGGTCTCCAATCCTGAGTGCCTAGGGCCTTCTCTTGTGTTTCCTCAAACCAGGCCCCGCTCACCACAATACTGGCTACACGCCAGTTCTGCTGCTCCTGGGAGCCCTGTTTTCATGAATACCTGGGCACACTCTCCCTGTTTGCCTCCCTCAGCCCCTAAGTTTGTAGAGCTTGGGGCTGAGAACCCTCAGCAAATTTGCTTGCCCTCCAGGAGCCACGCCCCTGGTAGCTGGTGCAAGAGACCTCAGTTGTCTGTACTGGTGGGAGTGGTAGCCGAGAGCTCCTGAACGCAAGTCCAATGCCACTCCTGATTCCCTCGGTCTGGCTATGGAGCTCACAGGAGAGCTAGGAGGGGCCCTTATGAAAGAGCTGGGAGGGGCTCTTAAGGTTTCTCCACTGTGTGGAGAGAGATGGCTAGGGGATTAAACACCTGTCACAAAGGTTTCAATGAAGATATCTCCTCCACTCGTGATGTCAGTTCTCTGCCATGGTGGTATCTCGTGCAAATGGTGACCGTTCTTTCCCTTTGCCGGGTGACCAATGCAACGGGTGAGTCCTGACTGACTTTCCCAAGCCCCATTTCAGTCCTTTGGCCACTGCCTATGAAGGCTCAGTTGGCTTTTACCTCTGTAAATTCAGAAGGGCCGACCAATTATTTCAGCGGGATCTTTAGTGCTGAGTCATGAGAAGCAGGCGAACTGGAGGTTGAATGCAGCATATCCGGACTCGGTGTGTGTGTTCTGAGGGGCCCAGATTGTACGCCCCAGATCCACATCAGCTGAGCATTGCCTAGTGATCCTGAGCAAACAGCATTTAGACAGTTTACGGCTCCCTATGCCCGCACATTTGAAGATGTCAGAGACTTGATCTCTCTGCACCTGCCACCATGTTAGATCTCCTCAATGATATTCATGTTACCCTTACAGCTTCCTGGCATAAGCAAGTTCTTGGGATTGTAACACTACTGCTGTTGTTTCCAGTCCAGATTTCTAGAAATGAATCCTTGCCGCCATTGCCTCTGCCTCTGGACCATGCTCACGTTAGCCGCGCTCATGGGTGCTGCGCTCGAATGTGACTATAGCGGAACCACCGCGGCCTCCATTGCTCCTCAGCCCGGTGCCCATCCCCTGGGGCCCAAGCAGCTGCCACCATGGCTCTCCGGACCCCTCCTCCAGAGCACAGGTCCCTTAGCAGGGGAATGCAGAATGACCCCAGAGACAGGCTCTGCCCGAAGGTGCAGCGGCGAACAGGCGACCTAGGCGCTCGAGGCCACGGTCCAGCCTTCAGAGGACAGGACTCGGCCCTTAGCCCAGCTCCAACCTCTAGATGCGGCAGCCGGACAATTTAGACAGAGTCATCAAGACAGCCAGCAGAAAGCAAATGGTGGCTCCTGAGGAGTGGATTTTCGGCACAGAAACCACAGCCCAGCGAACAATCCCAGTCCATAAACTCTCCCTGTATATAAAAATATTTTAAAAAAGGGGGAGGAAGTAACTGAGCTTTCTTTGCATCAGGTACTTACAATCCACTGCTGATTACACATTCAGGTTCTCTGCCTGGAGCGAAGCGAAAGAGGAAGCAGATGCGCGCAAAGCGCCCATGGCTTTGAGCAGCCAAGCGTCTCTTTTTCCATCTCTTTGTTCTTCCTGCTGCTTGGCAAGTGGTCTACTACAGATTAACAGTAAAAGGAGCTCTAACCAACTGCACGAAATCTCAATTAAAGCCGCTGCACTGAGCACCACACTCAGCATTTCAGCAACCCCCGTACGCAGCGGCCATCTTCCCTACCAGGTTTGCTTTTTCGGATTTCGGTTTTTGTTGGCAGAGTGGCTGCCAGCAGAGAGCGTAAGTTCCCACTGGCGGTGGTGGACAGACGTGTCCTGAAGCCACAGACCACGTCCTTGCAAGGAACTCCTTGGACGATTCGGGGAGGGACGGATGTGTCCTAATTAGGTGACTCTGCTGCCAACCTGACAGGTCTTGCTGGCTACTTATGTCTCTCAGGTTGAATTCACTGTCTGTCTTTGTGGTCTAACCCATCAGGTTTTGCCAGTTACTAGGTTCTAATCTCTCCTTCTGAACTCGTGTTAAACGTTAACTGTGTGTCCGTGTTTGTGTCACGTTTGTATTGTCGTTGTCTCTGTTTGAGTATCTCTCATTACGGGCCAAAGCCATTTCATGACTCTGTCCTTGAAGCCTTTTCTGGTCCCTGGCTCCAACCTGACCCCTTTGCCCACGATCCTATCACTCAAACCTTCTGCACCTCCCCCTCTTCCCTCCATTCTCACTGAGTCACAAGTTTGAAGATCTTAGGGTTGTGAACAAACGGGAGCTGCATGATGGTCTTTGTGTGTCTTTTTGTCTGTGTTTCTGTTAAATGTGATGGCATTGTGTGGACCGATGCAGAGTCCCGTGTTCCAACCTGCCTTAGATGTGTGGAAGTAACTTTAGCTAAATTTTAACCTAATGCTTCTCCTGTGAGGGACCAAAAGTCAATAGAACCGCCAGCTTTTCTGTTCTCACCTTTTACACCTCTCTTAGCTGTGTTTTAAAGAACTTTGATGTACTTTACTCCCCTTGGTTAAGCGAGATTAGGGAAGCACTGTTTTCTTTTCTTTCCATAGCTGGGTTGAGCACGCCAACTGCAGAGGGAAATGCCTGGGGTCTAAGAACTTTGATATCTCGCATAAACTTTTCTCAAAACCCTGTCCTCATTATTAAATTGGCATTAATTGGATTTGGGGATGGGATCCAAACCTTCAGTCATAAATTTTGACACCCCAGAGTGGACTTTAAAGGAGTCCCCACTCTGCCCTCTTGGGGAAGCATAGAACTCAAAAAACTGCAAGCAGAAAATGAACTATTTGGGAGCTGACTACTGAAAAGTTGGGAGATATAGAATATGCCTGGTGCCTGGGGTCAAACCAAACCAGAGGAACTAATCCTGTAAGTAAAAAGTGAGGCTAAGGGACTCCCAGCAGCTGCCCGAGCCATTTTGCTGTGGGGAACTCCCTTATTCCTTACCTGCACTTTAAGGATTACTCCACCTCTGTTTGCTTAACAAAAGGGAGAATGAATGCAGTAATATGTTGATATTATAGATTGTTTCTTGGGGATGATCTTGGCTGAATGTGTATCTAAAAGATGATTTATTATTGTAACAATCTGGTATCTAAATGGGTTTCTAAAGCATTGCACTATCTTACAGTATAAAGTTGGGTTTAAACAATTGTTTAGTTTGATTTCAGATAGTTCATGCTAGAAACCTAAAATACTTAGGATTAAAAAAAATATTAAAGAGTTTAAATTTTTAACTAGGTAGCCTGAGAAAATTCCACTAGATATACCAGTGCATTAACTTGGGCAAAGAAAATAAATTATGATATGGTATCTGTTCCCCTCAGTGTGTAAGATTTAAAAAAAATGGTGCTAAATTAAAAGGTTCGTCTGGCTTATTGAAATGGCATTAATTAGCAACAATCTTGGAAATATTTAAAGCTTAATTTCGGATACCCATGGCAGTGTGTGGATTTTTAAAAAATTTTTCAGCCAATTTAATGTAACTTAATACTACTTTTGAAATTTCAGAACAAAGAAAGTGGGTTATTATCTTATAGAAACTTTTTTGCGATGGTGCCATTTATATTATCAAAAAATGATCCAATTTTCAGTTTTGTGTGAGCAAATTTTTCTAGTGTAGAAAAATCTAAAGATGTAAAATTTTGAGAATTACATCTTGAACTTGCATCATAATTTTCAACATTCAAACCTGGAAATTATGACATAGCTATAATGCCTTAGGCATGAGGTTTCTGCTCAAAATTCGCGTCTTTCCAGTTTTCGAGACCTCAGTCAGGACTTAAGTTGATATGCAATCAGGAAGAGACAGATAAAAAGGAGTAAAAGTTTATGTTTACCTGAACTCAAACTAGACTCAACGAATAAGTACATTATATGGTATTTACTAATTACTGAATTGTCATCTTTTTTAGGACTCTTGCTTTTTCTTAGATTGTGTATTTTTTTTTTCTTTTTTTGAGCTCATAATCTTTATCCTGCAGATCGGTAAATGTTTTCGGATCAGATCTATTTTTGATCAACTGTGGAGTTTTTAAACATTGCAATGGAGATTTCACCTGAAAAAGCTACAAGGCCTTTACTATTGTGTTATGTGTTACATTTGTGTTATGTGTTGTATGTCGGTATGCCTGTATGTGTGTAAGTCAATATATAATGCAGTGATATGACAATTGATAGATGAGGAGCGCTCATGAGAAATTTAAAAATGGATTCAAATATCTTTGATTCACGTGATTCAAATGGTTCAATTCAAATTGGGTAAAAAGATAAAAATAAAGATGTCTTTAAACATAGGCCTATAAGTTTTCTAGGTGTTCAAAAACGCCCTAGTATAATGTTGATGTCTATAAAATAATCTGCTAAAATTCAGAAATTTACATGTATTCTTTCAAAATGTGAACAGAAAGAGGTTAACAAATGGAAAAGAGAAACTAAAAGGTTCTAGATATAGATTTAATAGAGGGAAAATGTGTTTCTGGATAAGAGAGTCTATATGATTAAGTAATTAAAAGGTTTAATAATAAAAAAGTTTTGTGTAAGTTGGTTATATGTGTAAGTTTTGAGCAAGTAATCTTAAAAAATTAAACAGCTGGTTAAACTAGTACTGTTTTTACAAAATTGTGCCATGTTATTTCTTTAAAAAGCTAAACTTGGTTAATACAAAAACATCAATGTAATTGTGGTGTTAATGTGTTCATATCTTCCAGGTATACAAGTCTGTAAGGTAGAAGCTTCAAAAGAGCATTGTATCAAGCTGGTGTTCTAAGGTTGTATGGTAATTCTAGGCTTAAAAGTAAAACATGTTGGAGATTTATGTCTGTCATTTGTGTTCTATAATTGGACTTCTTTTCAATAAGATATTTACAGTTCCATCATACTTTCTACACTGAGATACAATCTAAATGTATTTTTAAGTTTATGAGAGCCTAAACTCTGAAGGTATTATTGTAAAACACAAAGGTAATTCCCATTCATTTCCATGTGAAAACTGTTTTCTTCTGGCTTCACAAAGGGGTGGCCTGAGGCAAAGACTTTCCTGATATTCAGGGCAACATAACAATAGGTAATCAAAAGGACCAAAGCAGGGTTTCTCCACTGAGACTTTACTGGTCACATTGATATCTGAGTTTTCTGAGATGCTTGCCATTCCCTTCAGGTATCCAAAACATGGCCATGTCACAGAGCTTGGAAGGGGTCCATATCTTGGACACAAAACCATGAGCCTATTCTGGAGAGTGGCCAGAATTCAGGAAGAATACAGGAACGTAGGAAGATAGTAGGTGTTTCCCAGTGATAAGGCAAGCCACAGTCCATTCATGAATTGGGCAGGATGAATGTTGGGAAGTTTTCTCCTTGACAGGACACACCCACTGAGACATTCTCTTTTTTAATGTCTACAACTACGGACACACTGGGATACACAGACATAGAAACACTCACCTTTTCAAAGGACTAACTAGAAACAGTTCACTAGAAACCAAACAAACCACCTTTTCTAACTATTCTCAGGACATGAGAAAAAACCACAAACCCACACCCACACCCACAAAGGCACCTCCTTCTCCATGTTCGTTTGGAGCTACCCAGAGTGTCCTCTAACTGGAGCACCATACTATGTTCCCCAGAAATGGCCTGTCATGTCTCAGATCTGGTCTCCTTGGACAACTCTGTGAAGTTGTCAGGAGCCAGCAGTGAGCCTCTACATGCTTTCTCCGAAAGGGCCCCCCTTCAGAACTTTCCTGACATTTGTCCATCCTCACATAAGTAGGTACCACGAAAGACTGATTCTGTCCTTGGTAAATCCAAACAATTGGGATCACTGGGACTGGGGCTGGGACTGGGTCTGGGTGCCTGGCTTCCTGGAACCCAAATTCGGAGAGTTCCATCAACAAGGATGTGAAGTGAGGTTACTTCCTTCAGGAACTGAATGACGTCACTGCCTTGGCAACCACTTTTTCCTAACATTTGCTTCCTAGGGTCTCATAAGATGGAGGATGCCCCATCTTCCTGTGACACTTTCACAAGTTAGAATGGTTTAAAAACCATAGGCAACTGGGAACACCTGTCTGCACAGGCCTAGTTTGGTCAATCTTCCCTACATTAAGAAGAGAGAGGATGATTCAGACACATCCTTTCATCCTGACTGGGTTGTTTGCCATGGAAGAATACTTTTGCTCTCTCAGGTCTTTTATTGCTGCCTACATCTTCTCCAGGAATCATTTTTGCATGGACCTTTGATGTTCTCAGCAGTTGGAAGGTCCCCTACATTCCTGTATTGTAAGATCAACTCTGTCCCTGCTCTTCTGTAAAGTGAGATTGAGGGAATTGTGTATAGTTAGGATTAATAACATGTTCGATTTGTATTAGGAATCATTCTGCTGGATGAATAATGGTATTGGAAACCTGCAATATTTATAAGAATATATAGGTGAATATAAGTATGAAAACAGAAATCTAGGTAAGATTTGAAGCGCTGAGAGGTATTGGGCCCTTGATTGGGATACTTAGCTTTGAATTACATTCTGCACTGAGGTCTGAGATAAATTGATATAGAATGGAATAAAACACTATACCTCCGATGATTGAATGTAGAAGAGAACATCCAGTCAAGAAGTGGTAGTCGGAAGGATTAGGAAGATAGTAAGTTTTGGAAGAAGAGTGAGTCTAGGAGTTGGACCAAGACTTTTTTAGTAATAGGGTTTTTGTTAGAGAATGAATGTAAATGTCAGCAAATGTGAAGAATCAGTCACTATGATGAACTGGGCAAAATATGTAGGAAAATAGATATCAATAGTGACATTAAGAAATAAGGCAAAGTATAAAGTGAGTGAGAGGATTAGACATTTTCAACAGGGTTGAGGTTGAATATATAATCTTAGCATGAAACAAATATCTCCTCACCAATAGGATTGACATTTGAGAGCCTTAGGCATCCTGGACATGGATGTTTTTAGTAATTCTTACTCACATTCAATTTAGGCGTTGGTACAAACATAAGTGTGACCTTTGAATTTTTTATCCAGAATATTACTATGATAAAATATATATGTAGATCTGGTGACATGAGTATTTCTTCCACCATTAAATGGAGCTATATTCTGAAAACTCATAAATTAGTATTTGGAATAAAAAAGTTGTACCCTGTGTCTATGAATATAGAGATAATGGATGAATAGTCCATACTGTGATTAAATAATATAACTGGTTTCAACTTTAGAAATTGGAATAAATTGATATCTGAAAATATACAGGAAATCTTATATTGATATACAATCATTCATTCCAACCAATTATACATCTAATGGTAATATTAGTGTTATGGTTTATCATAAAGAGTGTGTGAGTTTTGCTTCAAAATAATTATGGAAATCAAATATAATGCGTTAGGAAGAAGTATCATGAAAAGACCAGTCAAAAAAAAGGAGGAATACGTGTGATCTGAAGCAGGAAGTGATTGAAAGTGTACCAAATGCCTTTAAATTTGTGAAATGTGGATGAAATGTATTTTCTAAGTTGTCCATAAATTGAAGAAATAGTAATGTACCAGTGTTGAATAAAAATGAACATTAAAATACACAACATTTCCCATAGGAATCTACTTGCATTGATGTTAAACTGGGTCAGTTACTTTAGAACTATAAGGATTTGTATGCACCTTTCACTGAAGTGAGTGTTCAGTACTAGAAAAAAAATATGTACTTGAGGTGGATGAATATTTCTGAAAATAATCTTGTGAAAATTTGATTATAAAACCACATACATGAACATGAATGAATTTAGGGAGTGTATAATAAGAGACATATATTTCATATTTTGAAAAATCTAGAGAGTGTAGATTTTTCACAAAACACACACAGAGATATTAAAAAGCAGCAATATATATGACAATCGAAATTCATCATGAAATACATATCATACACAGATCCAAAAATATTTATTTTACTGAACATGGATTTATGTACAATGTTGTTCAACTAGGAAGCTCACCCATAGGTTGACTTCTCAGTTCCAACAGCGTTTAGGAGGAGTGATCTCTTCTCACAATCTTTATCTGCCACGTCAGCCATCTCACAAGAATTTACGTGTGGTACCAGGTAGGATTCTATATGTGCATATAAAAATACATGTGCTAAATAGGCAAGAGATAAAGGGAGACAGGAATTCACATATTTGATACCTTTCAAAACACATGGAGAAATATTTCAATTAAAAATTTACCAGATTTATAACACCTACACTTTATCATGCAAAAGGCAAGTCCAACAATACACCATGCCTCCTCTGAACTGCTTGTATTTCTATTCTGCTTGGGTTATTTTTCTCCATCATATTAGGATTAGTGGGCAGACTCTAGTAGGGTATGGGTTGGTGTCAGATTTCAGTAATTCGAATGGAAAATAGGAAAATGAATCCATTGTGTATGCAAATATGTGCTACAAAAAATCTACCCATTCTCATTCAGAACAATGCCTTGACATTACCTTCACCCCAAGTAAGACACAGTTAGAGGAGAAGAATTAGTAAATCGGTGAATACATATCTGGAATAGAAAATGCTCAGGAGATCACAACCTTGGGGGTTGTAGAGGAGTTTTCAAAAGTAAGGGACAGGATGAACACTCCACAATCGTGGAACTTTGTTGGCCTAAAGACTTCTTGAGAAACTGCCCCTGAGGTTGGGCACTTGAAATATATGTTGTTGTCAGGAGCTTTAGCTTTCTTTGTAGTGATACCATCAAAGATGGGTCTGCATTTATGTGACCTGGAGGAATTGGTTTCTTATTATCCAAAGAACATGAGGCAGCAGTGCTGTATTCTCTCTTTGTAGGTAAACTGTGGACACTGGGGGCTAGGTGTCTCCCTTTCTTGACTGTGAAGCCAATTGTTCCTCCTACAATTTTCGTGATGTTTCTTGTTTCTGCACTGGTATTTTGGTATTTGCTTCATGAAATACAAGGAGTTCAACTGGGAAACAGTGCTGGAGGGAGTTATGTCATGTGTAGGGGGTCAGGGTCTGCAGATGAATTCACCAACCAGCCTTCTATCCCACATAGCTTGGCCCCTTGTCCATAACAAACTGATTCTGATCATTGCCCTAAAACCTCTCCATATAACAAGATGCCTTTACATATAAGGGTCTGCTGGCTGCACCATGTCATCCAAAATCCATTTGGAAGTCAATGGCAGAACCACATGGCCCCACCACAGATGTTTTATCATACACCTGCTCACCACAGCTCTGGGCCCACTTCTCAGCAGGCTACAACTTACTGGCATCTTTGTTCTACACAATTTTTAAGAAAACAAGTCAAACAAGGCACTGTCTGGTACACTCATGATCAGCAAGAAGACTTCCAAAGGTTCTCCAGTGACACCTGGTCATGGGAATTTCAAACATTTTATGGTATTTACTGAGCCATTTTTCAAGGATGACGTTGGAGGCACTGTGGGTTACAATTCATTCAGGAACCATTAAATGTTGAGGAAGCTCATTTCAATGAAAGCTCTACAGAACTCTCACAGGTAAGGCTTCCAAAAGAGTGGCCAAAAAACACATATATTTCATATTTAGTAAAATCTGGACAGTGTGTGTGTATACACACACACACACACACACACACACACACACACACAGAGAGACATTAAAAACTAGCAATATATATGCCAATCGAAATTAATCGTGAAATATATATCATCCACGTATCCAAAAGTATTCATTCATTTTACTGAACATGGATTTATGTATAAGTTGTTCAACTAGGAAGCCCACCCATAGGTTGAATTTTCAGTTCCAACAGCATTTAGGAGGAGTGATCTCTTCTCACAATTTGTATCTGCCAAGTCAGCCACCTCACAAGAAAATACGTGTGATACAAGGTATGATTCTATATGTGCATTTAAAAATACGTGTACTGAATAGGATACAGAGAAATGGGGGAGACAGGAATTCACATATTTAATAAGTGTAAAAACACATGGAGAACTCTTTCAACAAAAAATTGACTAGATTTATAACTCCTACGCTATATAATAGAAAAGGCAAGTTCAACTATACAACACGACTCTTTGATTTGCTTGTATTTGTATTCTGTTTGGGTTATTTTTCTCCATCATGTTAGGATTAGTAGTCAGAGTCTAGTAGGGTATGGGATAGTATCAGGGATTGAGTATTTCGAATGGAAAATTGGAAAATGAATCCAATGTGTATGCAAATATGTGCTACACAAAAATCTTCCCACTCTCATCCAGAACAATGCCTTGATATTACCTTCGCCCCAAATACCACATTTAGAGGAGATGAGTTAGAAAATCTGTGAATACATATCTGGAATTGAATATGCTCCGGAGTTCACAACCTTAGAGGTGGAAGAGGAGTTTCCAAAAGTAAGTGACATGGTAAACACTCCACAAACATGGAGTTCTGCTGGCCCAGAGACTTCTGGAGAAAATGCCTCTGAGGTTGGGCACTTGAAATATACGTTGTCAGGAGATTTAGCTTCCTTTGTAGTGAGACCATCAAAGCTGTGTCTACATCTATGTGACCTGGAGGTCATGGTATCTTATTTTCCAATGAACATGAGGCAGCAGTGCTGAAATCTCTCTTTGTAGGTCAACTGTGGCCACTGGTGTCTAAGTGTCTCCTCGTGTGGACTGTGAAGCCATTTGGTCATCCTCCAATTTTCGTGGTTTTTCTTCCTGATGCACTGGGAGTTCGGTAATTGCTTCACGAAATACAAGGAGTTCAACTGGGACACAGTGCTGGATGGAGTTTTGTCACGTGTGGTGGGACAGGGTCTGTAGGATTATGCACCAACCAGGCTTCTGTCCAACATAGCTTGCCCCCTTTACCAAAGCAACCTGATTCGGAACATTGCCCTGAAACCTATCCATACAACATGATGCCTTTACATATAAGGGTCTGCTGACTGCACAATGTTAGTCGAAGTCATTTGGAAGCCAATGGTAGATCCACATGAAACTACCATAGCTGTTTTATTTCACACCTGTACACCTTTGTTCTAGGCCCACTACTCAGCAGGGTCCAACTAATTGGCATCTCTGATCTTCACAATTTTCGTGAAACCCAGTCAATCAAGTCACTGTCTGGTACACTCATGATCAGCAATAGGATATCCAATGGTTCGCCAGTGCAACCTGGTCATGGGAATTACAAAAAGTTCATGTTATGTATTGAGCCATATTTCAAGAATGAAGTTGGAGGCACTGAGTTTTTCAATTAATTCAATAACCATCAAATGGTGAGGAAGCTAATTTCAATGAAAGCTCTGGAGGACTATCACAGGAGAGGCTTCACAAAGAGTGGCCAAAAGTTCACATGAACCCAGGCCCATTGAGGTCTACAATGTGAAGTCCATGTGTGTTTTGACTCTCAACTATGGCTGTCAAATCTTTCACAATAAAATCATGTGATATCCTGGCTGAGATTCCCAGTGCTCTGTGGAAAGCCACTCTGGGCGTAGATCTCAGTTTCCAAGGGCCAATCTTATGTGTGGCCTCCTAATATGCCAACACAATTCATGGCAATGCTTCTTTGAGGTCAATTCCAGAACTCAGTCTTTATGGGGAATCACACCAGAGTTCAAGCCCAGGTGGACCCAGTCATCTCTTCCTACCACCACACAAATGACCACAATTAAAACCAAAAAACTCCCACATTGCCCTCATCTTCTTATATATAGACACTCATCATAACCTCTGGCTGGAGGTTTCCTTGAGGGGTGCAGCCCAAGGCAGTGTACAAAATAAGCTCCCGTGCCCCTCATTTGCCTAAAGTCATGGTGGCCTGGACATGTTTCCTGTGAACCAGGAGTGATCAAATAGGCCTGCCATTAATACTGCTCCGCTTCTCCAATTTGAGGCCTACTGACTGTGCGTTTTAGATTCTTTATGTGAATTAATGTCATGAGAAAACCCAAGCAACTATGAGCTAGCCTCTGTAGGATTTAAAGAATTCACTTGACCCAAAGGATCTCTATTCTCACTTAATTGAGATCAGGAACCTTACAGAGGAAGTCAAGAGACTCTATCCACAATGACTGTTCTTTTAGCCATTTTGGCTTTGGATGCACACATAGCAGGAGTTGGCCATCCATAAGGCAAGCGGCAGTCCATTCCTAAATTTGGTAGAATGAATGCTGGGGAGCTTTCTCATAGACAGGACACATCCACTGATGCATTATCTTTTATAATGTCTACAACCACGGACAGTGAATTACAGACATAGAAACACTCACATTGTCAAAAGACTTACTAGAAATAGTTCACTCCAAACCAAACAAACCGCCTTTCCTACCTATTCTCAGAACATGAGACAAAACCCCAAACTCATACCCAAACCCACAAAGGCACCTCCTTCCCACAAGTAGGTCTGTGACTATTCGGAGTGTCCTCTGACTGGAGGGCCATACAATGTTCCTCCAAAATAGCCTGTCCTGTCTCAGATCTTGTGTCTTTGGCCAACTTTCTGAAGTTGTCAGGAGTCAGCGGTGAGGCACTACCTTCTTTCTCAGGAAAGGCCCCTCTTCAGAGCTTTTCTGCCATTTCGACATCCTAACATCAGTAGTTAGCAAGAAAGAATGACCCTGTCCTCGGGAAATCCAAAAAGTGAGAACACTGGGACTGGGACTAGGACTGGCACTGTTTAACTGGCTTCCTGGATCCCAAGATCAGAGAGTTCCATCACAAAGGAAGTGAGGTGAGGTCACTTCCTTCAGGAACAGAATGAGTTCACTGCCTTGGCAACCATTTTGTCTTAACAGTTGCTTCCAAGGGTCCCATGAGATGGAGGCTGCCCCTGGTTCCTGTGACACATTCACAAGTTAGAATGGTATATCAACCATAGGCACCTGGGAACAACTCTCCACACAGGTCTCATTTGGTCCATCTTCTCTACATTAAGAATAGAGAGGCTGATTCAGACACAACCCTTCATCCTGACCAGGTTGTTTGCCATGGAAGATGACTTTTGCTCAATCAGGTCCTTCAAAGCTGCCTACATCTTCTTCAGGGATCATTTTTGCATGGATCTTTGAGGTTCTCAGCAGGTGGAAGATCCCCTACATTCCTGGATTGTAAGACCAACTCTGTCCCTGCTCTTCTGAAAAGTTAGATTGAGGTAACAGTATATGGTTAGGGTTGATAACATGTTCGATTTGGGTTAGGAATCATTCTGCTGCATGAATAATGGTATTGGGGGATGCCACCGAGGACTCGAGAAATCGAGGAACAATTGTCTCCTCGACTCAGTGATTTTTTGTTTCAGATTCGGTATTGCCAGCCCATAGGGTTTTGCCTGCTATGCAGTCCTGGTCTCAGTTTTGGACGTCCATTGCCTGTCTTTATTGTCTTCTCTTGTCTGTGTTGTGTGTTGTTGCATTCACTGTTTGTGTATCTTTCAATATGGGAAAGAGCACTTCAATGTCTCTGTCCCTGACCCTTGATCACTGGACCAAAGTTCGCTTAAGGGCTCAGAATCTTTCTTTTTCAGTAAAACTCCAGACTTGCCAGACTGTCTGTGCCTCAGAATGTTTCACCTTTCAAGTCGGATTGCCCCTAGAAGCATCTTTCTTCTTCCCACTAATTTAAAAAGTCAGAGATATTGTCTTTCAGCTGCGCACACATAGCCATCCTGATCAACAGCCATGTATCTTAACTTTGCAGGACCTCTGCAAGTCTCCTCCATGCATGAAGCCTTTCCTTTTCCCTTTCTCTGCTCGTACTGCTTCCCCCATGATCTCTCAAACCCTCTGCTTCTCCTCCTCCACCACCCTCTGTTCTCCCTGAGTCACAAGATTTGACTCTACTGGACTCTCATCCCCCTCCTTGTACCCTGCCCTCATCCCCCAACCACCAACCCCCTCTAAGTTATTCCCCTGCAGCTGACTCAGCCTCTCCGCCATTGGAGGAAGCTAAGCTGGCCCTACGCCCTCCAGATAACTCCCCCACAGCACACACAGCCCCACCTCCCCAGGAGGAAGCTGGCCCAGCTAAGGGAACTCGCTGGCTTCAAATGATTGAAAACCCTGGAACTCCCGTGATGCTTTCAGAACATGAGAGAAAACCACAAACTCACACCCACACCCACAAAGACACCTCCTTCCCACAAGTAGGTCTGTGACTATCCGGAGTGTACTGTGACTGGAGGGCCATACAATGTTCCCCCAAAATGGCCTGTGTGTCTCAGATCTTGTGTCTTTGGTCACCTCTCTGAAGTTGTCAGGAGCCAGCAGTGAGGCACTACCTTCTTTCTCTGGAAAGGCCCTTCTTCAGAGCTTTCCTGTTATTTGGCAATCCTAACATCAGTAGTTAGCAGGAAAGAATGACTCTGTCCTCGGGAAATCCAAAAAGTGAAAACACTGAGACTGGGAATAGGACTGGCACTGTTTAAGTGGCTTCCTGGATCCCAAGTTCAGAGAGTTCCATCACCAAGGAAGTGAGGTTAGGTCACTTCCTTCAGGAACAGAATGATTTCACTGCCTTGGCAACCATTTTGTCCTAACAGTTGCTTCCAAGAATCCCATGAGATGGAGGCCATGCGTGTTTTGAATCTTAATTATGGCTTCCAAGTCTTTAAGAATAAAAGCATATAATATCCTGGCTGAGATTCCCAGTGTCCTGTGGAAAGCCACCCTCGAACTAGATCTCAGTTTCCTAGGGCGACTCTCATGCGTGGCCTCTTAAATCCCAACACAATTCATGGCAATACTCCTCTGAGGTCAGTTCCAGAACTCAGTCTCTAAGGGGAATCACAGCAAGTTCAAGCCCAGGTGGACCCAGTCATATCTTCCAACTGCCACACAAATGACCACAAATAAAATCAAAACACTCCCACATGGCCCTCATGTTCTGCCATATAGACACTCATCATAAACTCTGGCTGGAGGTTTACATGAGGGGCGCAGCCCAAGTCAGTATCCAAAATAAGCTCCCCAGCCCCTCATTTGCCTAAAGTCTGGGTGGCCGGGACACCCTTCTTGTGAACCAGGAATGATCAAATAGGCCTGCCGTTAATACTGCTCTGCTTCTCCAAATTGAGGACTACCTACCTTGGGGATTAGATTGTTAATGTCAATTGGTGTCATGAGAAAGCCCTAGCAGCTATGGGCTGGCCTCTGCAGGGCTTGGAAGAACTCATTTGACCCAAAGATTCCTATTCTCACTTGATGGAAGTCAGGAACCTTACAGAGGAATGCGAGATACTTCACCCACAGTGACTGCTCTTTTGGCCATTTTGGTTTTGGATGCGCACATAAAATCTTTCTTTAGATCCATCAGGTGCTGAGAATCTAAGCCATAGCCTCACACAGGCCAAGAGGCTGATTCAGACACATCCCTCTCCAAAGCAATTAAGCAAAGAGCCACAGATGTTGCCCATTCATTTCCATTTGAAAACTCTTTCTTCAGGCTTTCTAAAGGGTTGGCCTGAGGCAAAGACCTTACTGAAATTCAGGGCAACAGAACAATAGGTAATTAGAAGGAACAAACCAGGGTTTCTTCACTGAGAAATGTAAAATCCATTGGTGTGCCACTAACTGCTTTCTCAGGAAAGGCCCCTATTCAGAGCATCCCTGGCATTTGGCCATCCTCACATCTGTAGGTACCAAGATAGCTTGACTCTGTCCTTGGTAAATCCAACAAGTGAGACCAATTGGAGTGGAACTGGGACTGGCTCTGTGTGCCTGGCTTCCTGGATCCCACATTCCATCACCAAGGAAGTGAGGTCAGGTCACTTCCTTCAGGAACTGAATGAGGTCACTGCCTTGGCAACCATTTTGTCCTAACAGTTGCTTCCAAGGGTCCCTTTAGATGGAGGCTGCCCCTGCTTACTGTGACACATTCACAAGTTAGAATGGTATATCAACCATAGGCACCCGGGAACAGCTTTCCACACAGGTCTCATTTTTCCATCTTTTCTACATTAAGAATAGAGAGGCTGATTCAGACACAACCCTTCATCATGACCAGGTTGTTCGCCATGGAAGATGACTTTTTCTCAATCCGGTCCTTCAGAGGTGCCTACATCTTCTTCAGGGATCATTACTGCATATACCTTTGAGGTTCTCAGCACGTGGAAGATCCCCTACATCCCTGTATTGTAAGACCAACTCTGTCCCTGCTCTTCTCTAAAGTTAGATTGAGGTAACAGTGTATGGTTAGGATTGATAACATATTCGATTCGGGGTTAGGAATCATTCTGCTGAATGAATAATGGTATTGGGAACCTGCAATATGTATAAGAATGTACAGGGGAAATATATGTATGAAAACAGAAATCTAAGTAACAATTGAAGCCCAGAAAAACATTGGGCCCTTGATTGGGATACTTAGCTTTGAATAAATCGATATACAATGACATAGAACCTTGTACCTTGGATAATTGAATGTAGAAGAGAACATCCAGTCCAAAAGGATAGTCGGTAGTGAAAGGTTATTAAAATAGTTAATTGTCACTTCCTGTTTTTCTGTATGCTTAAAAAAACACTGTTGAAATCTTGAGAACTGTTTGCTAATCTTGTTCCCAGAATGTACTGTCCCCAACTGCCAAACTGTAGAATATGCTCCCTCACCAGGTTGCATGTAAACCGCCCACTCGCCCTTACCCATCAGTATACTTCCTCCCTGCCCTCTCAAGAAAAGTAAATAATCCCTGCTTAAACTGTTGTCAGGGCTCTCTGCTCTATTCAAGTGAGCTCTGAGCCCCAGCATGCTGGACCCCAAATAAACCCTTTGCTGTTGCATGAGACAGTCTCTTGGTGGTCTCTTCCTCTGACACTCGCCGGACCTTTACATATTGATGTTCCACCGAGTTCCGTCACTGGCGGACGAGAGACCCCAAAGGGCTCCTCTCGGAGCAAGTAAGGCACGTCTTTCTGGTTTCAGGATTCATGGTAGGGCTTGGCAATATCGCTTGCCATGAAGAGCCTGAGTTCTCTCTGACTTTGGCTGAGAGACCTCTCACAGAGACACAGGGCACCTCCCTGGGGGACGCCGCAGAGGACTCAGGAAATCAAGGAACAATTGTCTCCTCGATTCAGTGATATTTTGTTTCGGATTCGGTATTGCCATTCCATCGGGTTTTGCTGTCTACTGATTCCTGGTCTCAGTGATGTACGTCCATTGCCTGTCTTTATGGTCTTGTTATATCTGTGTCATGTGTCGTTGCATTTAGTTTGTGTATCGTTCATCATGGGACAGAGCACTTCAATGCCTCTGTCCCTGACCCTTGATCACTGGACCAAAATTCGCTTAAGGGCTCAGAATCTTTCTTTTTTTAGTAAAACGCTAGACCTGGCAGACTCTCTGTGCCTCAGAATGGCCCACCTTTAGAGTCGTATGGCCCCTAGAAGGATCTTTCTACTTACCACTAATTTAAGAAGTCAGAGATATTGTCTTTCAGCAGGGGCCACATAGTCATCCAGATCAACAGCCATATATCTTAACTTTTCAGGACCTCTGCAAATCTCCTCCTCCATGGGTGAAGCCTTTTTTTGCCCTTGCCTCTGCTCCTACTCCTTCCCCCATAATCTCTCAAACCCTCTACTCCTCCTCCTCCTGCAAACTCTGTTCTTCCTGAGTCACAAGATTTGACTCTACTGGACTCTTCTCCCCCTCCTTATCCGCTGCACTCGTCCTCTAACCCACAACACCCTCTAAGTGATTCCCGTCCTGCTGACTCAGCCTCTCTACCATTGGAGGAAGCTAAGCGGGTAATAGGGTCTGATAATGAACCCGTGTTCATGGTCCAGGTAAGTCAGGGGTTAGCCAGGAAACAGGGGATTAATTGGAAGTTATATTGTGCTTATAGACCCCAGAGTTCAGGACAGGTAGAAAGAATGAATAGAACCACTAAAGAGATTTAACGAAATTAAGCATAGAGACCAACATAAAAGATTGTATTATGCTCTTGCCTTATGCAATGTTTCATGCAAGAAATACTCCCTCTCTTTCTTTGAGTAACCTTACCCCCTGTGAAATTCTCTATGGTGGCCCTCCTCCAATAAGGGACCTAATCCCAACTCTAAGACCTAACCATCACTTTTATACCCCCTTGCTTGACAGACTTAAAGCTCTTAAAAGAACTCAGTGATACCTGTGAAAAAAGCTGGCCACTGCCTACCAAACTGGAAATGAGGGGACTCCACATCAATATCAAATAAGAGGGTTCATCTACTTAAGACGACATCAGGTGTCATCCCCGGAACCCCGCTGGAAAGGACCATACCAGGTGCTACTTATAACACCTACAGTGGTAAAGGTAGACAGAATCACTTCCTGGATCCATGCCTCTCATCCCAAGCCTGCGCCCTGTCCAGACTCTGGCTGGAAACTGGAAAAGACTGGTAATACTTTCAAATTGCATATTCGCCATGTGGATAAGATTATAGACTCTCCCCTTGGCCACAAGTAGTCTTAACCCTCATCAGCCCATTCAGCAGCGATGGCTGATCACAAATTCTACTGGAAAAGAAGTATTATCAATCTCACAAAGAGTCAACTTAGGGACCTGGTGGCCATCTCTCCACCCAGACATTTGTCAGCTGGCTATATGTCATTCCTATTGAGATAACCCTGATGAAGAGGATCCCAATAAAATTTCATTAAATCCCTTCTGTATCATAGATAATGGAAACAAACATTATGGATGTAGGGACACGCGAACCAGATGCAGGTTGGCTAGGCTAGATTAAAATGGTTGCCTGGCAGACTATCAAAAACACAAAACGTCACGGATGGGTGGGGAAAAAGCCGACTTCTTCTGTATGTCATCGGGATGTGAGCATACAGGGGCTGCCTGATGGAATCCAAACTCCTCATCAAACTCAGTACACAGCATTGGCCATAGTACCAATTAGATAACCAAAACCGATGGCCCCCAGAGGGGTCTCTAGATCCTCAAATTCTGGGTGACCTTTTTAACTTCTGCAAGTGCTCAAAAGTGTGAAAGGAGATTCCCCTATGTGGAAGCCTTTTCCCTCCTTCACTCACATCCTGAACTATGCTTCTCCAATAGATCCTCACTCTCAGCCTTCTGCTCCAGACTCTCTGCTGTCACTCCCACCTCAGAAACCTGATTTCTCTCCTCGAATTACTAGATCAAAACCCCCTAACTTCGCCGGTTCTCAGGTAGCAGGTACTAAGGCACCCCTGTACCCACTCACTCCTCTCTTCTCCTGTCAGTGCCTGCACCGGGTCCCACCAGGACCTCTTACTAGCTAACCCAAAGCTCAAACCAGCTGAGGAGAGCCCTCAGACCCCTATCCAAGATGTAATAAAAATGGCCTTTAAAGTTGCTTTGTCATCACTGAAAACAGTTTACTAAGAATTTGAAGTGTCTCACAGGGTTTTGGGATACTCACTCCCATCTTCCCCTCTACTGTACCTGTTCTACTGCTCATGTTTTTGTTGCTAAGAAATCCCAAACCCCTTTCCCATTATTCTTTTACATCTCTCCTTCCTCATTCTCAGATCCTCGGAGCTGCTCTCAGCCCCACCTTCCCCGTGTTACCCCTCTGTGCCATGCCCACAGAAAAGTATTAACTGACCTTCTCCAGAAGTCTTCACCATGGCTGACTTTAGAACTTTCAGCAAAAGGCTCCATATAAAAGAGTTCAATGTAGATAAACTTTCACTTTTTGTATTGCCCTGTTCTACTTGGCCACTGGCTAAAAACTCAGCACTTCTAAGCTAGACAACCCCTTAATAGTTTTTCCCAAAATATGTGAACAATGCCTCTGGCTTTGAGCTGGCGCTTCACAGAGATGCCTACATTTGTAAGATTAAGAAGTTACCAACTAGGCTCCTTGGTAACAGCTGGCAGGGGGGAAAAAGAAAGGGAAGAAAAAGCTCTCACCCTCCCAGGCGTCCTTTAAAAGTAAACTTGCACAGAATAGAGAAAAAAACAGAAACAAAATTTGCTTTTTGTTAACTTCTGCAACTGTGAACTTCTGAGCCCCTTCCCTTACATGTTGGGTACAAAATTCTGAAACTATCTAAACTTGGGGTTCAGGGGATGAATTGATTACAACAGAAGCAATGCCCTCTGAATCCGGTTGCACCCAATTAGGACTGTTTCCCTGTTTTTGGTGCTATCTTAGGTTGCCTTGCCTCGTCCGTCCCTACAACAGTATTATTCTATATACTTAAATATTGTTTATGTTTTCATGAAATGGTCAACAGATATGATTAATTATGTAATGGTGCAGATGTTTTCCAGAGTGCACTATCATAACACAGGTTCATTTGAAATCAAATGGGGGGGCATAGAACCCGGTTCCCCTGGGAACATATACCCTCACTTTAGCCATCCTATTAGGAATAGGAGTTGCTGCAGGGGTGGGCACAGGAACCACTGCCCTGGTCCATGGGACACAACAAATGACCCAATTAGAAGCAGCAATAGACCAAAACTAAGATATTAGAAACCTCCATCAGAGCTTTGCAGGAATCTTTTACCTGTCTCTCTGAACTAATTTTACAGAACAGTCGAGGGTTGGACCTCCACTTCATGAGAGAAGGAGGCCTTTGTGCTGCATTGAGGGAAGAATGTTGTTTCTATGCCGACAATACTGGAGTTGTAAAAAAATCTATGAGTAAATTAAAAAGACAACTTGAAGAGAAACAACCAGAGATAGAGGCCCAAAAATGGTTGTTTGAATCTTGGTTCACACAGTCTTCATGGTTAACTATGCTTTTATCAACCCTGGCCGGTCCAATAATACTCTTCATATTGTTGCTAACTATAAAACCATGTTTGCTCAACCGTGTAATTTCTTTTCTCCAAAGAAAGTTAAACTTATGGCAATACCCCACTAGCAGACATAGAATGTACACCCAAAAATGATCACTTTTATGACTAAAAGTAGCCAGAAGAAGAAGTGGAGAATAAAAGGTTAATAAAATTAGTACTTGTCACTTCCTGTTTTTCTGTATGCTTAACAAAACACTGTTGAAACATTGACAACTGTTTGCTAATCTTGTTCCCAGAATGTGCTGTCCCCAACTGCCAAATTGTAGAATGTACTCCCTCACCAGTTGCATGAAAACTGCCCACTCGCCCTGACCCATCAATAAACTTTCCTCCCTGCCCTCTCCAAGGAAAGTATATAAGATTTGCTTAAGCTGTTCTCAGGGCTCTCTGCTCTATTCAAGTGAGCACTGAGCCCCAGCATGCTGGACCCCCAATAAACCCTTAGCTGTTGCATGAGACAGTCTCTTGGTGGTATCTTCCTCTGCCGCTCACCCGACATTTATTGGATGATTGAATGTAGAAGAGAACATCCTGTCAAAAAGGTATAGTTCATAGGATTAGGAAGATAGTTGGTAGGTTTAGGAAGAAGCGAGAGTATAGGATTTGGAAAAAAAGTTCTTTAGCAATAGGGTTTCAGTTAGAGAGTGAAGTTAAATGTCAGCACACGTGAAGAGTCAGTCACAATGACAAACTGGACAAAATATGTAGGAAAGCAGATATCAATGGAAACATTACAAAATCAGGCAAAGTATAAAGTGATTGACAGGATTAGAGATTTTCAAGAGGGTTGAGTTTGAATATATAATCTTGGGAAGAAACAAATATGTAGTCACCAATAGGATTGACATTTGAGAGCACTAGGCAACCTAGACATGGAAGTTTTTAGTAATACATGTTCACTTTACATTGTGGCTTTGGTACAATCATAAGCATGACATTTGCATTTTGTGTCCAGAATATTACTGTGATTAAATGTATATTTAGATCAGGGGCCATGAGTATTTCTTCCACCATATCTGGGAGCAATATTTGAAGACGTATAAATTCATATTGGGGAAACAAAGAGGTGTACCCTGTGACTATGAATATAGAGATAATGCATGAGTAGACATTACTGTGAATATATAATGTAACTGGTTCCACTTTTAATAATGATTTGAATTGATATCTGAAAACTTATAAGAAATCTTATATTGATATACAATCATTCATTCCAACCTGTTACACAAATAATGGTAATATTAGAGTTATGGTTTATCATGAAGAATGTGTGAGTTTTGCTACAAAAGTGATTATGGAAATCAAAAATAATATGTGTGGAAATAAGTCTCATGAAAAGACAAGCCAAGAAAGATGGAGGAATACATGTGTTCTGAAGCAGGAAGTGATTGAAAGTGAAAAAAATTGTCTATAAATTTTCTAACTTGTGCTTGAAATATATATATCCTATGATATGTATGAACTGAAGAAATAGTAATGTACCAGTGTTGAATAAAAATGAATGTTAAACTACACATCATGTCCCATCAGAATCTACTTGCATTGATGTTAAACTTACTGTAGAAATATTAGGATTTGTATGCACCATTCACTGAAATTAGTTTTCAGTAATAGGAAACAAATATGTATTTCAGGTGGATGAATATTTCTGAGAATAATTTTGTGAAAAGTTGATTATAAATCCACATACAAGAATATGAATGAATTTAGGGAGTGTATAGTAAAACCCATTTTTCATTATTTGAAAAATCTGGAGAGTATTATATATATATATATATATATATATATATATATATATATATATATATATACATATATATATATATATATATATATATATATATATATATATATATACAGAGAGACATTAAAAATAGCAATATATATTCCAATGGACAATCACCATGAAATATACATCATCCACAGATGCAAAAATATTCATTTTGCTGAACATGGATTTATGTATAACGTTGTTAAACCAGGAAGCTCACCCATAGTTTGAATTTTCAGTTCAAACAGCATTTAGGAGGAGTGATCTCTTCTCACAATTTGTACCTGCAAAGTCAGCCAGCTGAAAAGAATGTAGATGTGATACCAGGTAGGATTCTATATGTGCATATAAAATTGCATGTGCTTAACAGTCTACAGAGAAATGGAGACAGGAATTCACATATTTTTTAACTTTACATACACATGGTGAACTATTTCAACAAATAATTGACTAGATTTATAACTCCTACCCTATATAACACAAAAGGCAAGTGCAAAAATACAACATGCCTCCCCTGAACTGCTTGCATTTCTATTCTGTTTTGGTTAATTTTCTCCATCATATTAGAATTAGTAGTCAGAGACTATTAGGTAATGGGTTTGTGTCAGGGTTTCAGTATTTAGAATGGAAAATTGGAAAATGAATCCAACGTGTATGTTAATATGTGCTACCAAAAATCTTCCCACTCTCATCCAGAACAACGCCTTGACATTACCATCAATCCCAAGTAAGACACAATTAGAGAAAAGTTAGAAAATCTGTGAATATATTTATGGAATGGAAAATGCTGAGGATTTCACAACCTTGGAGGTGGTAGAGGAGTCTCCAAAAGTAAGGGACAGGGTAAACACTCCACAAACATGGAGTGCTGCTGGCCTAAAGTCTTCTAGAGAAACTGCATCTGAGGGTGGGTACTTGAAATATATGTTGTTGTCAGGAGCTTTAGCTTCCTTTGTAGTGAGACCAACAAAGCTGTGTCTGCATCTATGTGACCTGGAGGACATGGTATGTTATTTTCCAATGAACCTGAGGCAGCAGTGCTGAATTCTCTCTTTGTGGCCAGTGGGGGCTAAGTGTTTCCCCGTGTGGACTATGAAGCCATTTGGTCATCCTCCACTTTTCCTGGTTTTTTTTTTGCTGCTGCACTGGGAGTTAAGTATTTTCTTCATGAAATACAAGGAGTTCAACTGGCACACAGTGCTGGAGGGAGTTCTGTCACTTGTGGTGGATCAGGGTATGCAGGAGAAAGCACAAACCAGGCTTCTATCTCACATAGCAACCTGAACCACCTTGAACATAGCAACCTGATTCTGAACATTGCCCTGAAAACTCTCCATATAACAAGATGCCTTTGCATAGAAGGGTCTGCTAGCTGCACCATGTCAGTCAAAAGCCATTTGGAAGCCAATGGCAGATCCACATGGCCCCACCACAGATGTTTTACCACACTCCTGCCCACCAATTCTCTAGGCCCACTAGTCAACAGGCTCCAAGTTACTGACATCTCTCTTCTTCACCATTTTCATGAAACCCATTCAATCTAGGCACTGTCTGGTATACTCATGATCAGAAACAGGACATCCAAAGTTTCTCCAGTGCCACCTGGGTATGGGAATTTCAAAAATTTCAAGGTATTTATCTAACCATTTTTCAAGGATGAAGTTGGAGGCACTGTGGGTTTCAATTCATTCAGGAACCATTAAATGGTGAGGAAGCTCATTTCAATGAAATCTCTGGAGAACTCTCACAGGCAAGGCTTCCCAAAGAGTTCCAAAAGGTCACATGAAGCCAGGCACATTGAGGTCTACTATGTGAGGTCCATGTGTGTTTTGGGGTGTGTTTAAGGCTGCCAAGTCTTTAAGAATAAAATCATATAATATCCTGGCAGAGATTCCCAATGTCTTGTGGAAAGCTACCCTCGAACTAGATCTCAGTTTCCAAGGGCGACTCTCATGCGTGGCCTCTTAAATCCCAACACAATTCATGGCAATACTCCTCTGAGGTCAGTTCCAGAACTCAGTCTCTAAGGGGAATCACAGCAAGCCCAGGTGGACGCAGTCATCTCTTCCAACTGCCACACAAATGACCACAAATAAAATCAAAACACTCCCACATGGCCCTCATGTTCTGCCATATAGACACTCATCATAAACTCTGGCTGGAGGTTTACATGAGGGGCGCAGCCCAAGTCAGTATCCAAAATAAGCTCCCCAGCCCCTCATTTGCCTAAAGTCTGGGTGGCCGGGACACCCTTCTTGTGAACCAGGAATGATCAAATAGGCCTGCCGTTAATACTGCTCTGCTTCTCCAAATTGAGGACTACCTACCTTGGGGATTAGATTGTTAATGTCAATTGGTGTCATGAGAAAGCCCTAGCAGCTATGGGCTGGCCTCTGCAGGGCTTGGAAGAACTCATTTGACCCAAAGATCCCTAATCTCACTTGATGAAAGTCAGGAACCTTACAGAGAAATGCAAGATACTTCATCCACAGTGACTGCTCTTTTGGCCATTTTGGTTTCGGATGCGCACATGGGATCTTTCTTTAGATCCATCAGGTGCTGAGAATCTAAGCCACAGCCTCACACAGGGCCAAGAGGCTGATTCAGACACATCCCTTTCCAAAGAAATTAAGCAAAGAGCCACAGATGATGCCCATTCATTTTCTTTTTTTTTTTTAATTAATTTTTATTGTAGGTTGTTCAAAACATTACATAGTTCTTGATATATCATATTTCACACTTTGATTCAAGTGGGATATGAGCTCCCATTTTTACCCCATATACAGATTGCAGAATCACTTCAGTTGCACAACCATTGATTTACATATTGCCATTCTGGAGCCCATTCATTTTCATTTGAAAACTTTTTCATCAGGCTCCATAAAGGGTTGGCCTGAGGCAAAGACCTTACTGACATTCAGGGCAACAGAACAATAGGTAATTAGAAGGCACAAACCAGGGTTTCTTCACTGAGACTTTTCAAAATCCAGTGGTGTGCCACTACCTGCTTTCTCAGAAAAGGCCCCTCTTCAGAGCTTTTCTTCCGTTTGGCCATCCTCACATCTCTAGGTACCAAGATAGCCTGACTCAGTCTTTGGTAAATCCAAACAAGTGAGACCACTGGGAGTGGAACTGGGTCTGGCTCTGTGTGCCTGGCTTCCTGGATCCCACATTCCATCACCAAGGAAGTGAGGTCAGGTCACTTCCTTCAGGAACTGAATGAGATCACTGCCTTGGCAACCACTTTGTCCTCACAGTTGCTTCCAAGGGTCCCATGAGATGGAGGCTTTCCCTACGTCCTGTGACACTTTCACAAGTTAGAATGGTATATCAACCATAGGCAACTTGAATCAGCTCTCCACACAGGCCTCCTTTGCTCCATCTTCTCTACATTAAGAAGAGAGAGGCTGATTCAGACACAACCCTTCATCCTGACCAGGTTGTTTGCCATGGAAGATGACTTTTGGTCTCTCAGGTCCTTCATAGCTGCCTACATCTTGGACCTTTGAGGTTCTCAGCAGGTAGAAGATTGCCTACATTCCAGTATTATAAGACCAACTCTGTCCCTGCTCTTCTGTAAAGTAAGATTGAGGGAACACTGTATGATTAGGGTTAATAACAGGTTCGATTTGGGTTAGGAATCATTTTGCTGGATGAATAATGGTATTGGGAACCTGCAATATTGATAAGAATATAGAGGTGAAATGTACTCATGAAAACAGAAGTCTAAGTAAGATTTGATGCCCAGAAGGGTATTGGGCCCTTGATTGGGTTACTTACCATTGAATTACGTTCTGCACAGATGTCTCAGATAAATCCATATACAATGGCATAGGACCTTGTACCTTGGATGACTAAATGTCGAAGAGAACATCCAGTCAAAAAGGGATAGTCGGTAGGATTAGGAAGATAGTAGGTAGGTTTAGGAAGAAGAGTGAGTGTAGGATTTGGAACACATGTTATTTAGCAATAGTTACAGAATGAATTTAAATGTCAGCACATGTGAAGAGTCAATCACAATGATGAACTTGGGAAAATATTTAGGTAAGCAGATATCAATAGAGACATTATGAAATGAAGCAAAGTATAAAGTGAGAGATAGGCTTAGATATTTTCAACAGGTTTGAGTTTGAATATATAATCTTAGGAAGAAACAAATATGTAGTCACCAATAGGTTTGTCATTTGAGAGCATTAGGCAACTTGGACATGGATGTTTTTAGTAATCTATGTTCACTTTCCATTTAGGCTTTGGTACAATAAAAAATGTGAACTTTGAATTTTGTGTCCAGAATATTTTTGTGATTAAATGTACATGTAGATCTGGTGACATGAGTATTTCTTCCACCATTTCTGGGAGCAATATTGACTGACTACTACTGACTGATAGGTATAGATTCTTTATGTGATTTGGAGTCATGAGAAAACCCAAGCACCTCTTCAGGGTTTCAAGAACTCATTTGACCCAAAGGATCCCTATTCTCTCTTGATGGAGGTCAGGAACCTAAGAGAGGAAGGAAAGAGACTTCATTCACAATTACTGAACTTTTTGCCATTTTGGTTTTGGATGCACACATGGAATCTTTATTTAGATCCATCAGGTGCTGAGAATCTAAGTCACACAGGGCCAAGAGGCTGATTCAGACACATCCTGTTCCAAAGCAATTAAGCAAAGAGCCACAGGTGATGCTCATTCATTTCCATTTGAAAACTGTTTTGTTCAGGCTTCACAAAGGGGTGGCCTGAGGCAAAGACCTTCCTGACATTCAGGACAACAGAACAATAGGTAAGCAAAAGGTCCAAAGCAGGGTTTCTCCACTGAGACTTTCCTGGTCACACTGTCCCTGCTCTTCTGTAAAGTTAGATTGAGGGAACATTGTATGGTTAGAATTAATAGCACATTCGATTTGGGTTAGGAATCATTCTGCAGGATGAATAATGGTATCAGGAACCTGCAATATTTACAAGAATATATAGATGAAATATGAGTATGAAAACAAAAATCTACGTAAGATTTGAAGCCCAGAAGGACAATGGGCCCTTTAGTGGGTTACTTAGCTTTGAATTATGTTCTTCACAGATGTCTCAGATAAATCGATACACAATGGCATAATACCTTGTACCTTGGATGACTGAATGTCGAAGAGAATATCCAGTCAAAAAGGGAAAGTCAGTAGAATTAGGAAGATAGTTGCTAGGTTTAGAAACAACAGTGAGTATAGAATTTGGACCAAAAGTTCTTTAGCAATAGCTTTTCAATAAGAGAGTGAATGTAAATGTCAGGACATGTGAAGAGTCAGTTACAATGATGAACTGAGGAAAACATGTAGGTTAGCAGATATCAATAGAGACATTAAAAATCAGGCAAAGTATAAAGTGAGGGATAGAATTAGACATTTTCAACAGGCTTGAGGTTGAATACATAATCTTAGGAAGAAACAAATATATAGCGACCAATAGGAATTACATTTGAGACAATTTGGCAACCTGGACATGGATGTTTTTAGTAATCCATGGTCACTTTTCATTAAGGCTTTGGTACAAACATAAGAGTGACCTTTGCTTTCTGTGTCCAGAGTATTACTGTGGTATAATGTATATGTAGATCAGGTGACATAAGTATTTCTTTCACCATTACTGGGAGCAATATTTTGAAGACATATAAATTCATATTGGGGGAACAAAGCGGTGTACTCTGTGTCAATGAATATAGAAATAATTCATGAATAGATCATACTGTGAATAAATAATAAAAATGATTCCAACATTAAATAATGAATTGATTTGATATCTGAAAATATACAGAAAATCTTTAATTGATATACATACATTCATTACAACCAGTTATACATCTAACAGTAATATGAGGGTTATGGTTTATCATGAAGAGTGTGTGAATTTTGCTTCAAAAATGATTATGGAAATCGAAAATAATGTGTTTTGAAAGAAGTCTCATGAAAAGACCAGTCAAGAAACCTGGAGGAATATATGAGTTCTGAAGCAGGAGGTGATTGAAATTGAAACAAATGTCTATAAATTTGAGAATTTGTGGAAGAAATATATATGCTATGATGTGCATAAACTGAAGAAATATTAATATACCACTGTTTAATAAAAATGAACTGCAAAATACACATCATGTGCCATAGGAAACTGCATGCATTGATGTTAAACTGGGTATTACTGTAGAAATATTAGGATTTGTATGCACCATTCTCTCAAGTTAGTTTTCAGTACTAGGAAACAAATATGTATTTCAGGTGGATGTATATTTCTGAGAATAATCTTGTGAATAGTTGATCATAAATTCACATACATGAATATGAATGATTTTAAGGAATGTATAATAAGACTCATATATTTGATAATTAGAAAAATTTGGAGAGTGTGTGTATACACACACACACACACACATATACATATATATACACACACACAGACACACACACAGAGAAATTAAAATCTAGCAATATATATGCCAATCGAAATTCATCATAAAATATATACCATCCACAGATGCAAAAATAATTATTTCACTAAAAATGTTTTTATGTATAATGGTGTTCTACTAGGAAGCTCACCCATAGGTTGAATTTTCAGTTCCAACAGCGTTTAGGAAGAGTGATCTCTTCTCATAACTTCTATTGGCCAAGTCACAAACCTCACTAAAACGTACGTGTGATAACAGGTAGGATTCTACATGTGCATATAAAAATACATGTGTTGAATAGGCTACAGAGAAAGGAGACAGGAATTTGTTGAGAGCCACATATGAAGGGGCCCCAGCAAACTTCCAGCTGACAGCAAAATTCCAGCTGTTGGATGATTATTGGCTAACAGTGGCCCCAGCAACATCTAGCTCATTGGAGATTCTCATTGAACTGTTTCCCCGCCCTTTCAGACTGCAAGCTGATGATTGGCTCACAGCGGCCCCAGCAACATCTAGCTGATTGGCTCCTCTGTGGTGATGCTCATTGGACAGTTTCCCTGCCCTTTCAGACCACGGAGCTGCTCATTGGGGGACTTTTTTGGCTCCACCCACGCAACCCAACCAATCGGCCTCAAGAGCAGGAGAATTGTGGAAGGTGGAGAGGCTTGTGGGAGTGACAGAGACTTTATAAGGAAGCCAGTGGTGGCAAGTTGGGCTCTGAGGGTTTTTCCTGAGGAGCTGTTTTGTATGGCGTGAGTTTTTCTAAAAATAAAGCTCATTTCTTTTGACAAGTGGCTCCTAACTCTTCCCAGCCAGACTGCAGCATTTCCTCGCTTGCACAGGGAACGACTGAGGGTAAGTGATAAGGTAAACTGCTCGCCCCTGAGGGCAGGGCAAGAGGATGGGTAGCCATTTTAAGATTCCTCTTTAGTTTTGCTTCACTTTTGTTTTAAGCTGCCTGTCCATGGAGATGATTGAGACGGAAGAAAAACCACTCACATATGAGGAAAAACTATTCACGTCTGAGGAACAGATAGGGAGAAAGTACGGACACACATGTCAGGAGGAAAGAAAGGCTATAATGACTTTTTGTTGTTCCCTTTTTATTTCAGTCTGTCTCTGTTTTGTTTGGAGTCATCTTGTTGGGTTTTATTATAGTAGAAATACGGGATCAGAAATTAGTAAAAAACAAACTGAAAGAGTGTTAAGTAAATTGTTAGAGGAAGGAGGTGTATCAGTAAAATCAAGAACAGTCAGGGCATACAGTGATAAAATACAAAAATGTACCCCATGGCCTTTTAAGGAGGAGTTGTTAAGTATATCATAATGGAACCATCATGGTGAAGATTTCAAAAGAGTAGAAAAGAACAGCCCAGGGACTCAGCCAGTTGGCACATTGCCATTGTGGACGTTCATATCTGCTTTGCTTAGTCCAAAGAATTCAGTTAAGACACAGATAGAGGAATAAAGCTTAGAGCAGAAAAAGCCATCAGGGGCAAAGTTACAAAAGGAGACTGCTACTAAGATCTTTCTATCACCAGAGGGCATAAGTGTCCAACCACAGCGCCACCTCTACAGGAAACTGTTACTAACACCTTTCTATCACCAGAGGATGTAAATGTCCAACTAACAAGGCCATCTCCATATGCTGGGAGGCCCCCAACCCCCGCAGTTGATAGTTCGGTTCCTGAGACAGGATCTCAAGTATTTACATGCCCGGTATTTTAGGTAGGAGGGCAGAGAATTCACCTTGCTTTAAATTTTAAAATAGTGAAGCAGCTAAAAGAGGCTGTAACAACCTATGGTCCTCAAGCACCCTTCATTGTAAGCTTGGTCCAATCTATTAACAACTTAAATGTGATGCCAGTAGATTGGGCTAATATGTGTAAAGCTGTGCTAAAGGGAGGACAATACCTGTTATGGAAGGTTGCCAATGAGAAATTTTGCAAGGAGACGGCTAGGCGAAATGCAGCAGCTGGTTATCCTCAGAGAAATCTAGATATGTTGTTAGGAAAGGGACCTAATGAGGATCAGCAGCAACAAATTCCATATGATCATGGTATATACGAATTAATTGCTGTAGAAGTGGTTAGGGCATGGAAGACTTCACAAGGACTTGGAGGATTACAAGGTCAATTATCTAAGGTAATACAAGGAGCTAATGAATCTTATGCTGAATTTGTAGATAGGCTTATTAAAACAGCTACCAGAGTTTTTGGGAATACAGAACAAGCAATTCCATTAATAAAACAACTGGCTTATGACCAAGGGAATTGTTGGTGCAGAGATATCATTAGACCATGGAAACATGAAGATTTAAACACATATATTAAATTATGTAGAGACATTAATGAATAAGAGCAAGTCGTTGCAGCTACAGTAAAACAGGCTTTAGATGCCAGGCCAAGAACATGCTAGAATTGTGAAGAAAAGGACATTTTAAAAGGAATTGCCCCATAGGAGGAGGGTTTAACAAAACTAGGAATCAAAGGAGTAGAATACCGTGTATTTGCCCATGATGCCATAGAGGAAGACATTGGGCTAATGAATGTCATTCTCAAACAAACATAGAAGGTACTTCATTATCAAAAAATGAACAAAGACTAGGTGTTTATCCACAATATTATGGAGAAAGGCATCAGGCTCCACTGCCAAAAAATGGAGAGGTGGGCCCAATGCTCTGTGTCCCAAAACCACAAATATACGGAGCACTGGAGGAACCCAGCAACCCCATCAGGATAGTGCACAGGACACATTTTTTATCAGATCCCTCGTCAGACAAACCAGAGGGAGTACAGGGTTGGACATCAGCGCCTCCGCCAGATCAGTACTAATTCCAGAGATGAGAGTTCAAATAATTCCCACAGGGCTGAAAGTACCTCTTCCCAAAGGAACAGTAGGCTTATTATTAGGATGCAGCTCTTCTACTCTAAAAGGACTTAGGATAATTCCTTGGGTAATTGTTTCCGATTATGAAGGTGAAATAAAAATTATAGCCAGTTCTCCAAAGGATTTATCAGTAATTTCACCAGGAGATAGAATAGCACAGTTATTAATAATACTCAGCCTACATAATAAATTTTCTAGTCATTCTGTAGAAAGAGGTTCCATGGGATTAGACTACACAGGTGTAGATTGGGCTATGCTTTCTTTAAATTTAGATTCTCGCCCCATGCTAAAACTAAATATTCAAGGACATGAATTTAATGGGCTACTGGATACAGGTGCAAACTCTAGCATCATCTCTCATCAAGAATGGCCAAAACATTGGCCATTACAACAAGCCACTCAAATGCTTTGAGGCCTAGGAGTGGCGACTAATCCCCTTAAAGGTGCAATTGTATTAGATTGGAAGGATCCTGAAGGATGTGAAGGAACTATACAGCCATATGTATTGGATCATCTTCCCGTTAATTAATGGGGATGAGATGTCCTTGATCAATTAGGTTTGACATTAACAAATAAGGTCAACCAAAATGCACCCACTACTATGGCTAGACAAGGTTTTAGGAAAAGAAAAATATTAGAAAAACAAGAAGAAGGAATAGGAGCACCAACACAAATAGATCAAGGAACAGACAAAAATGTGTTGGATTTTCAGAAAGGGCCACTGAGACAATAAAAATTACTTGGAAATCAGAAAGACCAGTATGGGTTCCTCAATGGCCCCTGACTAAAGAAAAGATACAAGCAGCCCATGACCTGATCAAACAACAATTAGCGGAAGGACATATACAACCTTCTGTATCTCCCCATAATACTCCCATTTTTGTCACCAAAAAGAAATCTGGTAAATGGAGATTATTGCAAGATTTAAGAACCATTAATAATGAGATGGTTATTACGGGACCTGCTCAATCAGGGATTCCTCAATTGTCTGCTTTGCCAAGAACTTGGTGTGTTTTAGTTATACATATTAAAGATTTTTTTTTTTCATTTCCAATTCATCCTGAGGATAGTCCACGTTTTGCATTTACTATCCCTGCACTGAATCATGAAGCTCCTTATCAGAGGTAAGAGTGGAAACTACTCCCTCAAGGGATGGCTAACAGCCCAACTACATGTCAAATTTATGTTAACAAAGTAATCCTGCCATTTAGAAATCAAAATCCTTAACTACAAATATTTCACTATATGGATGATGTATCATTTGCACACAAAGCTAAAAACACATTGCTAGAATGTTATGTCACACTTACAAACTGATTAAAAAAATTATAATCTAGAGATAGCAATAGATAAAGTATAATTAAAATTTCCAATAAATTATTTAGGAGTTCTATTATCCTCAACCATGGTCAGTCCACCAAAAATTCAAATAGAAGTAGATCAACTCCAATCAACTAATGACTTTCAAAGTTATTAGGAGACATAAATTGGATAAGGCCTTAACTAATTATACCAACAGGAGAGTTGGGACCTTTATTTGATATCCTAAAAGGTCTATTAGATCCAAATTCACCCAGAATGTTAACACCTGAAGCAAGAAAGGCATTAAAAATCATTGAAACATAAATGGGAAATATGCATTTGGATAGAGTTGATATAATTTTGCCTTTATTATTTATTGTACTACCAACAAAAAAAAGTATTTCTACAGGAGTGTTTTGGCAAGAAGGTCCATTATTATGGATTCATTTATCTTATTCTTCTCACACTATTATTACTAGGTATCCTGAGACTGAGGGACAATTAATATTCATAGGAATAAAAGCAGCAAAGTGAGTGTGTGGAATTTCACCCAATAAAATTATTACTCCATATTCTTTGAATCAAATTGATAAATTAGCTAATGAGTTAAATACTTGTGCAGTAATCATGTGTAAATCAAATGTTTCATTTGATAACCACTTACCATCTAATCTTTTATTGTCTTTTTGGTCATCGCATCCTGTAATTTTTCCAAAAATGACAAGAAAACAAGTATCATGAATGCTCCAAGTATATTCACTGATGAGACAAATCATGGCACAGCAGCAATAGTTACACCTGATCAAACTTTTACATTTTTACTACCCAAACAATCAGCTCAAAAGGTAGAGCTTAATACAGTATTACAAGCTTTTGTGATGTTTAAAGATTCTGTATTTAATTTATTTTCCCTTAGTCAGTATATAGTTAATGCTATAGTATCCCTTGAAGATGCTGGTAGTATTTCCCCTTCCGCTACTGTTTTCTCTTTGCTTTCCAGTATACAATGTCTAATCTGGGACAGAAAAGATTCATTCTTTATAGGACATATCAGGGCACATACAGGATTGCCTGGAGCCCTTAGTTTTGGCAATGATTTAGCAGATTAAACTACACATGACTTACATACATATTTTCTCTACACTAGAAGAAGCTGCAAATTTTCATAAAAAGTTTCATGTCAATGCTAATACTTTACAAAAGTGTTTTAAAATAACTAAGGAAAAAGATAGAAAAATAATAAAACAATGTCAAAATTGTGTGACCTTTTTACCACAAGTTAATCTTGGAGTCAATCCTAGAGGATTGATACCTAACCATATTTGGCAGATGAATGTCACACACTTGCCAGAATTTGGAAAATTAAAATATTTGCATGTTACAGTTGATACTTCTTCTAGATTTTTGATGGGCTCCCTTCATGCGGGGGAAAAAACTAAAGATGTTATAGCTCATTACTTACAAAATTTGCCACTTTGGACATTACAAAACAGTTAAAAACAGATAATGCCCCTGATTATACTCCTACCTCTTTTAAACAATTTTTCTCATCATTTGGCATTACTCATATAACAGGAATCCCATACAATCCACAGGGACAATGCATAGTGAAAGAGCACATGAAACTATTAAAATGTACTTATTAAAGCAAAAAGACGCAATTGGGAAGGGGTATGAATTCCCCAAAGATAAACTTTAAATAACCCTTTTTACTCTAAACTTCTTAAATTTGGATTCATCAGGACTTAGTGCTGCGGAAAAGCATATGTGTCCAAAAAATGTGCATAAGTTCAAGGTACTTTGGAAGGATATTCTAACAGGACAACAGAAATGTCCTGACCCAATTATTGTCTGAACTCGGGGGTCTTTTTCTGTGTTTCTACAGGGAGAACAGCAGCCGATTTAAATAACAGAGAGATTAACTAAGGTCCTGACCCAGAGATTGCCTGGAGTCGGGAGTCTCTTTATGTGTTTCCACAGGGAGAACAGCAGCCAAATTGGATTCCAGAGAGATTAACTAAAGTACTGACCCAGTGATTGTCTGGAGTCAGGGGTCTGTTTGTGTGTTTCCACAGGAAGAACAACAGCCGATTTGGATTTCAGAGAGATTAACTAAAGCGATTTCTATAGACCAAAATAAGATGATTTGGCTCAAATCCATAACAGCTGATATCCAAAACTCCAGTTTCACTATCCTTACATCTGTGACAGAACAGGGATGCTTTTTTCAATATCTATTTTATTATTGCCCTTTCCCGTATCATGAAGTTTTATTTGTTTTTTTGAGCTCATTGAGACCTAGGTTAATGTTTTGCTGATCAGTTCTATATTTTGACTATAGAGTTTTTAAACATTGCACTGGTGATTTCACCTGTGAAAAGTTATAAGGCCTTTACTATTATGTTATGTGTTGTATGTATTATATTTTGTGTGCACACTTGTGTTTTGTGTTATATGTTTGAATGTACGTATGTCCATATATCATATATGATGAGTGCTCATAAAAAAAATGTATGCAAATATTTTTTTTATTCACGTGATCTAAATAGTTTAATTTAAATTGGGTAAACAACTGTTGAGCATTGTTTTAATATGTGAACAAAAAAGGAAGTTAACAGACCTGTTTGTTTACTTCATCTTTTCATTTCATTATATTTAATAATTCTCTTCAAAATAATGTAAATTTTTAAGAAAATTATTTTCTTTTAGTGCCTTCTGGAATGTTAAATAATTTTCCTTTACCCATTATTGCCAGAATTTCTATCTTCATACCAGTGCCATTGAAGTCAAAGATAAAACCAATCTACAGCTTCTGCAATAGCCATCCCTGAAATTCTTGCAGAACTTGTCAGGACTATGTATCACTTTTATGCATTGTGAACTCTCTCTTGGTGAAGCCACTTGTGGTAGTGTTGGGGTATATACGCTGACGCTATCAGCAGTGGTACAATTTTTCCAAAAGTAGCCATCAATTGGCTTGGTGTGTCTTCCTTATTCTCACTTGATAGAGGTCAGAAACCTTACAGAGGAAGGGGAAAGACTTCATCCACAATGACTGCTCTTTTAGCCATTTTGGTTTTGGATGCACACATGATATCTTTCTTTAGATCCATCCATCTAAGAATCTAAGCAACAGCCTCACACAGGGCCAAGAGGCTGATTCAGACACATCCCTTTCCAAAGCAATTAAGCAAAGAGCCACAGGTGATGCCCATTCATTTGCATTTGAAAACTGTTTTCTTCAGGTTTCACAAAGGGGTGGCATGTGGGAAAGACCTTCCTGACATTCAGGGCAACAGAACAATTGTTAAGCAAAAGGCCCAAACAGGGTTTCTCCACTGAGACATTAGTAGTCACACTGATATCTGAGTTTTCTGAGATGCTCGCCATTCCCTTCAGCTATCCACTACATGGCCATGTCACAGAGCTTGGAGGTGGCACATATCTTGGATACAAAACCATGAGCCTCTTCTGGAGAGTGGCCAGATTTCAGGAAGAAAACAGGAACTTAGGAAGATAGCAGGTGTTGCCCATCAATAAGGCAAGCTGCATTCCATTTATAAACTGGGCAGGATGAATGCTGGGAAGCTTTCTACTAGTCAGGACACATCCATTGATGCATTCTCTTTTCTAATATCTACAACCACGGACACAGTGGGGTACACAGACACAGAAACACTCGCATTGTCAAACGACTTACTAGAAACAGTTCACTCCAAACAAAACAAACCGCATTTCCTACCTATTCTCAGAACATGAGACAAAACCACAAACCCTCACCCACACCAACAAAGCCCCCTTCTTCCCCCAAGTAGGTCTGTGAATATCTGGAGTGTTCTCTGACTGTGGGGCATTCTAGGTTGCCCCGAAATGGCCTGTCCTGTCTCAGATCTGGTGTCCTTAACCAACTCTCTGAAGTTGTCAGGAGCCAGCGGTGAGTCACTACCTTCTTTCTCAGGAAAGGCCCCTCTTCAGAGCTTTCCTTCCATTTGGCCATGCAAACAGGATGGTCCAAAGTAGGTACCAAGAAAGACTGACTCTGTTATCTAGAATTCCAAAAATTGAGACCACTGGGACTGGGACATGGACTGGCACTGTTTGACTGGCTTTTTGTATCCCAAGATCAGAGAGTTTCTTCCCCAAGGAAGTGAGGTGAGGTTACTTCCATGAGGAACTGAATGAGTTCACTGCCTTGGCAACCACTTTGTACTAAGAGTTGCTTCCAATGGTCCCATGAGATGGATGCTGTCCCTGCTTCCTGTGACACTTTCACAAGTTAGAATGGTATATCAACCATAGGCACCCGGGAACAGCTCTCCACACAGGTCTCATTTGGTCCATCTTCTCTACATTAACAATAGAAAGGCTGATTCAGATACAACCCTTCATCCTGACCAGGTTGTTTGCCATGGAAGATGAATTTTGCTGTCTCAGGTTTTTCAGAGGTGCCTATATCTTCTTCAGTGATAATTTCTGCATGGAGCTTTGAGGTTCTCTGCAGGTGGAAGATCCCCAGCATTCCTGTATTGTAAGACAAACTCTGTCCCTGCTCTTCTCTAAAGTTAGATTGAGGTAACAGTGTATGGTTAGGGTTAATAACAGGTTTGATTTGGGTTAGGAATCGTTCTGCTGAATGAATAATGGTATTGGGAACCTGTGATGTGTATAAGAATACATAGGTGAAATATATGTATGAAAACAGAAATCTAAGTAACATTTGAAGCCCAGAAGGGGATTGGGCCCTTGATTGGGATACTTAGGTTTGAATAAATCGATATACAATGGCATAGGACCTTGTACCTTGGAAAATTGAATGTAGAAGAGAACATCCAGTCCAAAAGGATAGTCGGTAGTGAAAGGTTATTAAAATAGTTAATTGTCACTTCCTGTTTTTCTGTATGCTTAACAAAACACTGTTGAAATCTTGAGAACTGTTTGCTAAACTTGTTCCCAGAATGTACTGTCCCCAACTGCCAAACTGTAGAATATGCTCCCTCACCAGGTTGCATGTAAACCGCCCACTCGCCCTTACCCATCAGTATACTTCCTCCCTGCCCTCTCAAGGAAAGTAAATAATCCCTGCTTAAACTGTTGTCAGGGCTCTCTGCTCTATTCAAGTGAGCTCTGAGCCCCAGCATGCTGGACCCCAAATAAACCCTTTGCTGTTGCATGAGACAGTCTCTTGGTGGTCTCTTCCTCTGACACTCGTCGGATCTTTACATATTGACGTTCCACCGAGTTCCGTCACTGGCGGACGAGAGACCCCAAAGGGCTCCTCTCGGAGCAAGTAAGGCACCTCTTTCTGGTTTCAGGATTCATGTTAGGGCTTGGAAATATCGCTTGCGATGAAGAGCCTGAGTTCTCTCTGACTTTGGCTGAGAGACCTTTCACAGAGACACAGGGCACCTCCCTGGGGGACGCCGCAGAGGACTCAGGAAATCAAGGAACAATTGTCTCCTCGATTCAGTGATATTTTGTTTCGGATTCGGTATTGCCATCCCATCGGGTTTTGCTGTCTACTGATTCCTGGTCTCAGTGATGTACGTCCATTGCCTGTGTTTATGGTCTTGTTATATCTGTGTCGTGTGTCGTTGCATTTAGTTTGTGTATCTTTCATCATGCGACAGAGCACTTCAATGCCTCTGTCCCTGACCCTTAATCACTGGACCAAAGTTTGCTTAAGAGCTCAGAATATTTCTTTTTCAGTAAAACTCCGGACCGGCCAGAATCTCTGAGTCTCAGAATGTCCCACCTTTGGAGTCGGATGGCCACTAGAAAGATCTTTCTACTTCCCACTAATTTAAAAAATCAGAGATATTGTCTTTCACCTGGGCCCACATAGCCATCCAGATCAACAGCCATATACCTTAAATTGGTAGGACCTCTGCAAATCTCCTCCTCCATGGGTGAAGCCTTTCCTTGCCCCTTCCCCTACTCCTATTGCTTCCCCCACGATCTCTCAAACCCTCTGCTCATCCTCCTACTCCACCCTCTGTTCTCCCTGAGTCACAAGATTTGACTCTACTGGACTCTCCTCCCCCTCCTTATCCCCTCTCCTCTTCCCCCAACCACCAACACACTCTAAGTGATTCCCTTGCAGCTGACTCAGCCTCTTCACCATTGGAGGAAGCTAAGCTGGCCCAGGGCCCTCCAGATAACTCCCCCGTGGCACACACAGACCTCCTCCCCTGGAGGAAGATGGCCCGGATAAAGGAACTCGCTGGCTGTGAATCATTGAAAACCCTGTAACTCCCGTGATGCTCCCCCTATGTCCCTACGGGCCAATGATTGACGACAACAATGGGGGAAAATTGCAAGCCTACCAGTATTGGCCTTTCTCCTCTTCAGACCTATATAACTGAAAAAATAACAATCCCCCTTTTTCCGAGGACCCTACCCGGCTCACAGGTCTGGTTGAATCATTGATGTTTTCATACCCGCCTGCTTGGAATGACTGTCAACAACTTTTAGGGACTCTCTTCATGACAGAGGAACAAAAGAGAATCCTCCTGGAAGCTAGAAAAAATGTCCTCGGACCAGATGGGAGACCGACACATCTTCCCAACATAATCAAAGCCAGCTTTCCTTGAAGCGACCAAACTGGATCCTCAACACATTTGAAGGTAAGAAAGCATCTGTCCACTATTCGCTGGGTTCCAAATAATTTGGCCAAGGTAAGAGAGATTATTCGAGGGCCTAATGAATCTCCCTCTATGTTTCTAGAGAGAATTATGGAGGCATATAGAAGATATACACCTTTCAATCCTCAGGCAGAGGATCAAAAAGCATCTGTCACAATGGCCTTTATTGGGCAAGCTGCCCTAAATATTAAAAGAAAGTTACAATACTTAGATGGATTACAAGATATGATTTTGGGAGATTTAGTCAGAGAAGCCGAGAAAGTATACTATAAGAGAGAAACTGAGGAAGAGAAGGGAGCAAAGGGAGGATAAAAGAAACAAAAGACAGACTACGGCGTTGACTAAGGTCCTGGTCAAAACACCAAAAGGGCCAGAAATTAAGAAATAGGGAGACAGGAAGAGACACCTGGTCCCATGCCCGAGGCCATCCCTGGCCTCAAATCAATGTGCCTATTCTAAAGAAAAAGGACACTGGACCCACGAGTGCCCTAGAAAGAGACAGCCATGCCAGCCAGCCATTCTGACTCTGGAGGATGACTACAAAAGTTGGGGCTCAGATCCCCTTCCTGAGTTTGGGGTAACTTTTGAAGTGAAGGGGACCCCAGTAAACTTTGAAGTGGATACAGGGGCAATATACTCAGCCCATAAGGCTCCATTGGGCCCTCTATCAAATAAAAGGTCTACTGGCTGCACCATGTCAGTCACAAGGCATTTGGAAGCCAATGGAAGATCCACATGGCCCACCACAGATGTTTTATCACACACTTTCATAACACTGCTCTAGTCCCACTACTCACCAGACTCCAACTTACTGGCATCTCTGTTCTACACCATTTTCTTGAAACCCAGTCAATCAAGGCACTGTCTGGTATACTCATGATCATCAAGAGGACATCCCAAGGTTCTCCAGTTTTAGCTGGTCATGGGAATTTCAAAAATTTTATGATAATTTTCCAGCAATATTTCACGGATGAAGTTGGAGGCACTGTGGGTTTCAATTCATTCAGGAACAATTAAATGCTGAGGAAGCTAATTTCAGTAAACTCTGGAGCACTCTCACAGGCAAGGCTTCCCAAAAAGTGCCCAAAAAGTAACATGAAACCAGGCCCATTGAGGTCTACAAAGCGAGGTCCATGTGTGTTTTCAATCTCAATTATGGCTGCCAAGTTTTTCAGAATTAAATCATGTGATATCTTGGCTGAGATTCCCAGTGTTCTTTGGAAAGCCAACCTGGGCCTAGACCTCTGGTTCCAAGGTTACCTCTCATGCCTGGCCTCCTAAAATCCCATCACAATTCATGGCAATACTTCTCTGAGTTCAGTTCCAGATCTCAGTCTGTAAGGGGAATCACACCAGAGTTCAAGCCCAGATGGACCCAGTCAACTCTTCCGTGACACAAATGAATACAATTGAAACCAAAATACTCCCACACGTCCCTCATCTTCTTCCATATAAACACTCATCATAAACTCTGCCTGAAGGTTTCCATGAGGGGCACAGCCCAAGACAGTGTCCAAAATAAGCATCCTTGCACCTCATTTGCATACCTTCAGGGTGGCCTGGACACCATTACTGTGAACCAGGAGTAAACAAATAGGCTTGCCGTTAATAAAATTCCAATTCTCCAATTTGAGGCCTACTGACATAGGGGTTAGATTCTTTATGTGAATTGGAGTCATGAGAAAACCCAAGCACCTATGGGCTAGCCTCTGCAGGTTGTGAAGAACTCATTTGACACAAAGGATCTCTATTCTCACTTGATGGAGGTCAGGAACCTTACAGAGAAAGGCGAGAGGCTTCATTCCAATGACTGCTCTTTTGGCCATTTTGGTTTTGGATTCACACATGGGAACTTTCTTTAGATACATCAGGTGCTGAGAATCTAAGCCACAGCCGCACACATGGCCAAGGGGCTGATTCAGACACATCCCTTTCCAAAGCAATTAAGAAAAGAGCCAAAGGTGATTCCCTTCATTTCCATTTGAAAACTGTTTTCTCCAGGCTTCACAAAGGTGTGGCCTGAGTCAAAGACCTTCCTGACATTCAGTGCAACAGAACAATAAGTAAGCAAAAGGCAAAAAGCAGGGTTACTCCACTGAGACTTTCCTGGTCACCCTGATATCTGAGTTTTCTGAGATGCTCGCCATTCTCTTCAGCTCTCCAGTACATGGCCATGTCACAGA
This sequence comes from Callospermophilus lateralis, assembly GCF_048772815.1. NCBI lineage: Eukaryota > Metazoa > Chordata > Mammalia > Rodentia > Sciuridae > Callospermophilus > Callospermophilus lateralis. The sequence goes on from NW_027516813.1 coordinate 324,523, forward strand.
GCTTGGAGGTGGTACATATCTTGGACACAAAACCATGAGCCTATTCTGGAGAGTGGCCAGAATTCAGGAAGAAAACACCAACTTAGGAAGATAGCAGGTGTTGCCCATCGATAAGACAAGCTGCAGTCCATTCACAAATAGGGCAGGATAAATTTTGGGAAGATTTATACTAGACAGGACACATCCATTAATGCATTCTCTTTTCTAATGTCAACAACAACGGACACAGACATAGAAAGACTCGGCTTGTCAAAAACTTAGTAGAAACAGTCCAATCCAACCAAACAAACCACCTTTCCTACCTATTCTCAGAACATGAGACAAAACCACAAACACACACCAACTCCCACAAAGGCACATCCTTTCCCCAAGTAGGTCTGTGACTATCCGGGGTGTCCTCTGAATGGTGGGCCATACTATGATTCCCGAAAATGGCCTGTCCTCTCTCAGATCTGGTTTTCTTGGCCAACTCTGTGAAGTTGTCAGGAAAAAGTGGTGAGGCACTACCTGCTTTCTCAAGAAAAGTCCCTCTCCAGAGCTCTCCTGGCATTTGCCTTCCTCACATCAGTAGGTACCAAGAAAGACTGACTCTGTTTTTGGAAAATCAAAACAATGAGCCCACTGGGACTGGGACTGGGACTACTTTTGGCTGCCTGGCTTCTTTGATACCAAGATCAGAGAGTTCCATCACCAAGGAAATGAGGTATGTCACTTTCTTGGAACTGAATGAGGTCACTGCCTTGGAAACCACTTTGTCCTAACCGTTGCTTCCAAGGCTACCATGAGATGGAGTTTGCCCCTACTTTCTGTGACACTTTCACAAGTTAGAATGGTATATCAACTATAGGCACCCGGGAACAGCTCTCCACACAGGCCTGGTCAGGTCAGTCTTCTCTACAATAAGAAGAGAGAGGCTGATTCAGACACATCCCGTCATCCTGACCAGGTTGCTCGCCATGGAAGATGAATTTTGCTCTCTCAGGACCTTCATACCTGCCTACAACTTCTCCAGGTATCATTTCTGAATGGACCTTTGAGGTTCTCAGCAGGTGGAAGGTCCCCTGCTTTCCTGTATTGTAAGAACCACTCTGTCCCTGCTCTTCTGTAAAATGAGAATGAAGGAACAGTGTATGTTTAGGGTTAATAACTGGTTTGATTTTTTTTAGGAATCATTCTGTGTGATGAATAATGGTATTGGGAACCTACAATATTTACAAGAATATAGAGGTGAAATAGAAGTATGAAAACAGAAATCTAGGTATGATTTGAAGCCCAGAAGGTCATTGGGCCCTTGATTGGGATAGTTAGCTTTGAATTATGTTCTGCACAGTTGTCTAAGTTAAATTGATATACAATGGCATAGGACCTTGTACCTTGGATGACTGAATGTAGAAGAGAATATCTAGTCAAAAAGGGATAGTAGGTAGGATTAGGAACATATTTGGTAGGTTTAGGAAGAAGAGTGAGTATAGGATTTGGACCAAAAGTTCTTTAGTAATAGGGTTTTAGTTAGAGAGTGAATGTAAATGTCAGCACATATGACGAGTCAGTCACTATGATGAGCTGTGGAAAATATGTAGAAAAGCAGATATCAATAGTGACATTACGAAATCAGGCAAAGTATATAGTGAGTGATAGGATTAGACATTTTCAACAGGGTTGAGTTTGAATACATAATCCTTGCAAGAAACAAATATGTAGTCACCAATAGGATTGACATTTGAGAGCATTAGGCAACCTGGACATGGATGTTTTTAGTAATTCATGTTCACATTACATTTAGGCTTTGGTACAATCATAGTGTGACCTTTACATTTTTGTCCAGATTATTACTGTGATAAAATGTATATGTAGATCAGGTGACATGAGTATTTCTACCACCATTTCTGGGAGCAATATATTGAAGACATAAAATTCGTTATGGGGGTACAAAGAGGTGTACCCTGTGTCTATGAATATGGAGATAAAGCATGAATAGACCATACTTATATTGATATACAATCATTCATTACAACAAGTTATACATCTAATGATAATATTAGTTTTTTGGTTTATCATGAAGAGTTTGTGAGTTTTGCTACAAAAGTGATTATGGAAATTGAAAATAATGTGTTTGGAAAGAATTCTCATGAAAAGACCTGTCAAGAAACCCTGACAATACATGCGTTCTGAAGCAGGAAGTGATTAAATTTGAAACAAATGCCTATCAATTTGTGAATTGTGGATGAAATTCATATCCTATGATGTGCAAAAACTGAAGAAATAACATTGTACCAGTGTTGAATAAAAATGAACGTCCAATTACATATCATGTCCCATAGGAATCTACTTGCATTGATGTTAGACGGGGTCAGTTACTGTAGAATTATTAGGATTTGTATGCACCAGTCACTGAAGTTAGTTTTCCGTACTAGGAAACAAATATGTATTTCAGGTGGATGAATATTTCTGGGAATAATCTTGTATAAATTTCATTATAAATCCACATACATGAACATGAATGAATTTAGAGAGTGTATATAGGACACATATATTTTATATTTTGAAAAATCTGTGGAGTGTGTATATATATATATATATATATATATATATATATATATATATATATATATATACACACACACGCACAAAGAGAGACATTAAAAAGTAGCAATATATATTCCAATCCAAATTCATCATTAAATATGTATCATTCACAGATGCAAAAATATTTATTTTACTGAACATAAGTTTATGTATAATGTTGTTCAAATAGGAAGCTACCCTATATGTTGAATTTTAGTTCCAACAGCGTTTAAGAGGAGTGATCTCTTCTCACAATTTTTAACTTCCAAGTCAGCCACCTCACAAAAATGTACGTGTGATACCTGTTAGGATTCTATATGTGCATATAAATATACATGTGTGAATTGGCTACAGAGAAAGGGAAAAAATAAATCACATATTTCTTAACTTTAAAAACACATGGAAAATTATTTCAATTAAAAATTGAATAGATTTATAACTCTTACCTTATATAATGCAAAATGCAAGTCCAACTATACAACATGCCTCCTCTGAACTGCTTGTATTTCTATTCTGTTTGGGTTTTTTTCTCCATTATATTAGGAAGAGTATTCTGAGTCTAGTAGGTGTGTGTTAGTGTCAGGGATTCAGTATTTCAAAAGGAAAATTGGAAGAGTAATCCAATGTGTATGCAAATATGTGCTGCAAAAATATCCTAGCACTCTAATCAAGAACAATGCCTTCACATTACCTTCTCCCCAAGTAAGGCACAATTAGAGGAGAAGAGTTAGAAAATCAGTGAATGTATATCTGGAATGGAAAATGCTCTGGAGTTCACAACCTTGGAGGTGGTAGAGGAGTTTCCAAAAGTAAGGGACAGGGTAAACACTCCACAAACATGGACCTATGCTGGCCTTCAAACTTTTTGAGAAAATGCCTCTGAGGTTGGGTACTTGAAATATATATTGTTGTCAAGATATTTGGCTTCTTTTGTAGTGAGACCATCAAAGCTTGGTCTGCATCCCTGTGCCCTGGAGGACATGGTTTCTTATTTTCCAATGAACATGAGGCAGCTGTGCTGAATTCTCTCTTTATAGGTAAACTGTGTCCACTGGGGACTAAGTGTCTCCCCGTGTGAACTGTGAAGCCATTTGGTCCTCCTCACTTTTTGTGGTGTTTTTTGCAGCTGCACTGGGAGTTTGGTATTTGCCTTACAAAATACAAGGAGCTCAACTGGGACACAGTACTTGAGGGAGTTCTGTCACGTGTGGTGGGTCATGGTCTGCAGGAGAATGCACCAACCATGCTTCTATCCATCATAGCTTGACCCATTGCCCCCTTGTCCATATCAACCTGATTCTGAACATTGGCCTGAATCCTCATCATATAACAAGATGTCTTCACATATAAGGGTCTGCTTGCTGCATCATGTAAGTCAAGAGCCATTTGGAATCCAATGGTAGATCCTCATGGCCCTACCACTGATGTTTTATCACACAACTGCCCACCACTGCTGTAGACCCACTGGTCAGCAGGCTCCAACTTACTGCCATCTCTGTTCTACACCGTTTTCTTGTAACTCAGTCAATAAAGGCACTGATTGCTATACTCATGATCAGCAACAGGACATCCAAAGGTTCTCCAGTGCCACCTGGTCACGGGAATTTCAAAAATTTCATGGTATTTATCTAGCCATTTTTCAAGCATGAAGTTGGAGGCACTGTGGGTTTCAATTCATTCAGTAACCATTAAAAGTTGAGGAAGCTCATTTCAATGAAAGCTCTGGAGAAATCTCAGAGCCAAGGCTTCCCAAAGAGTGGCTAAAATGTCACAGGAAGCCAGGTCCATTGAGGTCTACAATGTGAGGACCATGTGTGTTTTGACTCTCAACTATGGCTGCCTTGTCTTTAAGAATAAAATCATGTGATATCCTGGCTGAGATTCCCAGTGCTCTGTGGAAATGCACCCTGGGCCTAGATCTCAGTTTTCAAGGGTGACTCTCATGTGTGGCCTCCTAAAATCCCAACATATTTCATGGCAATACTTCTCTGAGGTGAGTTCCACAACTCAGTCTCTAAAGGGAATCACACCAGAGTTCAAGCCCTGGTGGACCCAGTCATTTCCTCCAACCGCTACACAAAAGACCAAAATTAAACCCAAAACACTCCCACATGGCCCTCATCTTCTTCCATATAGTCAATTATCTTCACCTCTGACTGGAGTTTTCCATTTGGGGCGCAGCCTAAGACAATGTCCAAATTAAGCTCGCTTGCCCCTTATTGGCCTGAAGTCAGGGTGGCCTGGACATCCTTCCTGTAAACCAGAAGTGATCAAATAAGCCTGCCATTAATACTGCTCTGTTTCTCCCATTTGAGGACTACTAATTTCAGGAATATATTTTTTATGTGATTTGGAGTCATGCGAAAACCCAAGCACCTCTGCAGGGCTTTGAAGAACTCATTTGACCCAAAGAAAACCTATTCTTACTTGATGGAGGTCAGGAACCTCACAGAGGAAGGGGAGAGACTTCATCTACAATGACTGACTTTTTGCTATTATGGTTTTGGATGCACACATGAGATCATTCTATAGATCCATCAGGTGATGAGAATCTATGCCACAGCCACACACAGGGCCAAGAGGCTAATTCAGACACATCCCTTTCCAAAGCAATTAAGCGAAGAGCCACAGTTGATGCCCATTCATTTCCATTTGAATATAGGATTTGGAAAGAAAACAGTTTTCTTCAGGCTTCACAAAGAGGTGGCCTGAGGCAAAGACCTTCCTGACATTCAGTGCAACACAACAATAAGTAAGCAAAAGGCCCCAAGCAGGGTTTCTCCACTGAGACTTTCCTGATCACCATGATATCCAAGTTTTCTGAGATGCTCGCCATTCTCTTCAGCTCTCCAGTACATGGCCATGTCACAGAGCTTGGAGGTGGTACATATCTTGGACACAAAACCATGAGCCTATTCTGGAGAGTGGCCAGAATTCAGGAAGAAAACTTCAACTTAGGAATATAGCAGCTGTTGCCCATCGATAAGACAAGCTGCAGTCCATTCATAAATTGGCCAGAAATAATTAGGGGAAGATTTATACTAGACTGGACACATCCATTAATGCATTCTCTTTTCTAATGTCTATAACAACGGACATACTGGGATACACAGACAAAGAAACACTCACCTTGTCAAACAACATACTAGAAACTGTCCACTCCAAACCAAACAAACCGCCTTTCCAACCTATTCTCAGAACATGAGACAAAACCACAAATCCACACTCACTCCCACAATGGCACCTCCTTCCCCCAAGTAGGTCTGTGACTATCTGGAGTCTCCTCTGAATGGTGGGCCATACTATGATCCCCTGAAATGGCCTGTCCTCTCTCACATCTGGTTTCCTTGGCCAACTCTGTGAAGTTGTCAGGAAAAAGTGGTGAGCCACTGCCTGCTTTCTCAGGAAAGGTCCCACTTCAGAGCTTTCCTGGCTTTTGGCCATCCTCAAATCAGTAGTTACCAAGAAAGACTCACACTGTCCTTGGTAAATCCTAACAAGTGAGCCCACTGGGACTGGGACTGGGACTGCCCCTCGGTGCCTGGCTTCTTGGATACCAAGTTCAGAGAGTTCCATCACCAAGAAAATGAGGTTTGCCACTTTCTTTGGAACTGAATGAGGTCACTGCCTTGGCAACAACTTTGTCCTAACAGTTGCTTCCAAGGGTCCAATGAGATGGAGTCTGCCCCTACTTCCTGTGACAATTTCACAAGTTAGAATGGTATATCAACCATTGGCACCTGGGAACAGCTCTCCACACAGGCCTGGTTCGGTCCATTTTCTCTAAAATAAGAATAGAGAGGCTGATTCAGACACATCCCTCATCCAGACCAGGTTGTTTGCCATGGAAGATGAATTTTGCTCTCTCAGGTCCTACATACATACCTACAACTTCTCCAGGTATCATTTCTGCATGGACATTTGAGGTTCTCAGCAGGTGGAAAGTCCACTACTTTCCTGTATTGTAAGAACCACTCTGTCCCTGCTCTTCTGTAAAATGAGATTGAGGGAACAGTGTATGTTTAGGGATAGTAACAGGTTCATTTTGGGTTAGTAATCATTTCCTGCGATATTTACAAGTATACAGAGGTGAAATATAAGTATGAAAACAGAAATCTCGGTATGATTTGAATCCCAGAAGGGCATTGGGCCCTTGATTGGGATACTTAGATTTGAATTATGTTCTGCAAAGATGTCTCAGATAACACGATATACAATGGCATAGAACCTTTTACCTTGGATGATTGAATGTAGAAGAGAACATCCAATCAAAAAGGGATAGTCAGTAGGATTAGGAAGATATTCCGTAGGTTTAAAAAGAAGAGTGAATATAGGATTTGGAACAAAAGGTCTTTAGCAATAGGGTTTCGGTTAGAGAGTGAATGTAAATGTCAGGACATATGAAGAGTCACTCAGTATGATGAACTGGGGAAAATATGTAGCAACGCAGATATCAATAGAGGCATTACAAAATCAGGCAAAGTATAAAGTGAGTGACTGGATTAGACACTTTCAACAGGGTTGAGTTTGAATACGTAATCTTAGGAAGAAACAAATATGTAGTCACCAATTGAATTGACATTTGAGAGCAAAAGGCAACCTATACATGGATGTTTTTAGTAATCCATGTTCACTTTCCATTTAGGCTTTGATACAGTCATAAGTGTGACCTTTACATTTTTTTCCAGAATATTTCTGTGATAAAATGTATATGTAGATCAGGTGACATGAGTATTTCTTCCACCATTTCTCGGAGCAATATATTAAAGATGTAAAATTAGTATTAGGGGTACAAAGAGGTGTACCCTGTGTCTATAAATATAGAGATAAAGCATGAATAGACCATACTGTGAATAAATAATAAAACTTGTTCCAACTTTAAGTAATGGATTGAGCTGATATCTGAATATGTACAGGAAATCTTATATTGATATACAATCATTCATTCCAACCAGTAATACATCTAATGGTAATATTAGCGTTGTGGTGTATCATGAAGAATGTGTGAGTTTTGCTTCAAAAGTGTTTTTGGAAATCGAAAATAATGTGTTTTGAAAAAAGTCTCATGAAAAAAACAGTCAAGAAACCTGGAGGAATACATGTGTTCTGACGCAGGAAGTGATTAAAAGTGAAGCAAATGCCTATAAATTTGTGAATTTGTGAATAAGATATATATCCTACGATGTGCAACATCTGTAGGCTAAAACACTGTACCTCAGATGATTGAATGTAAAAGAGAACATCCAGTCAAAAAGTGGTAGTCAGGAGGATTAGGAAGTTAGTAAGTTTAGGAAGAAGAGTGAGTCTAGGAGTTGGACCAAGACTTTTTTAGTAATAGGATTTTCGTTAGAGAGTGAATGTAAATGTCAGCAAATCTGAAGAATCAGTCACTATGATGAACTGGGCAAAATATGTAGAAAAATAGATATCAATAGTGACATTAGGAAATCAGGCAAAGTATAAAGTGAGTGATAGGTTTAGACATTTTCAACAGGGTTGAGATTGAATATATAATCTTAGGATGAAACAGATATGTACTCACCAATAGAATTGACATTTGAGAGCCTTAGGCATCCTGGACATGGATGTTTTTAGTAATTCATACTCACATTCAAATTAGGAGTTGGTACAGACATAAGTGTGATCTTTGCATTTTTTTCCAAAATATTACTGTGATAAAATATATATGTAGTTCTGGTGACATGAGTATTTCTTCTACCATTAAGGGGAGCTATATTTTGAAAACTCATTAAATAGTATTGGGGATAAAAATAGGTGTACGCTTTTTCTATGAATATAGAGATAATGCATGAATAGTCCATACTGTGAATAAATAATATAACTGGTATCAAACTTGGAAATTGGAATAAATTGATATCTGAAAATATACAGGAAATCTTACATTGATATACAATCATTCATTCCATCCAATTATACATCTAATGGTAATGTAAGTGTTATGGTTTATCATAAAGAGAGTGTGAGTTTTGCTTCAAAAAGATTATGGAAATCAAAAATAATGCGTTAGGAAGAACTATCATGAAAAAACCAGTCAAAAAAAAAAAGGAGGAATACGTGTGATCTTAAGCAGGAAGTGATAGAAAGTGTACCAAATGCATTTAAATTTGTGAAATGTGGATGAAATCTATTTTCTAAGATGTCCATAAACTGAAGAAATAGTAATGTACCAGTGTTGAATAAAAATGAACATCAAAATGCACAATATTTCCCATAGGAATCTACTTGTATTGACGTTAACCTGGGTCAGTTACTGTAGAAATATAAGGATTTGTATGCACCCTTCACTGAAGTGAGTTTTCAGTACTAGAAAACAAATATGTATTTGAGGTGGATGAATATATCTGAAAATAATCTTGTGAAAAGTTGATTATAAAACCACATACATGAACATGAATGAATTTAGGGAGTGTATAATAAGAGACATATATTTCATATTTTGAAAAATCTAGAGGGTGTAAATTTTTCACAAAACACATACAGAGATATAAAAAAGTAGCAATATATATGACAATCGAAATTCATCATGAAATACATATCATACACAGATCCAAAAATATTTATTTTACTGAATATGGATTTATGTATAATGTTGTTCAACTAGGAAGCTCACCCATAGGTTGAATTTTCAGTTCCAACAGCGTTTAGGAGAAGTGATCTCTTCTCACAATTTGTATCTGCCACGTCAGCCACCTCACAAGAATGTACGTGTGGTAACAGGTAGGATTCTATATGTGCATATAAAAATACATGTTCTGAATAGGCAACAGTAGTGGCTAACCACTTTTTCCTGACATCTTCATAGAGTTGGTCAAGGAAACAAGATCTGAGAGAAGACAGGCCATTTCGGGGGAACATAGTGTGGCCCACCAGTCAGAGGACACTCCAGATAGTCACAGACCTACTTGGGGAAAGGAGGTGCCTTTGTGGGAGTGGGTGTGGGTTTGTTGTTTTGTCTCATGTTCTGAGAATAGATAGGAATGGCGGTTTGTTTGGTTTGAAGTGGACAGTTTCTAGTAAGTCATTTGACACGGCGAGTGTTTCTGTTTCTGTGTATCCCACTGTGTCCCTTGTTGTAGACATTAGAAAAGAGAATGCATTAATGAATGTGTCCTGTCTAGTATAAAACTTCCCATAATTCATCCTGCACAATATATGAATGGACTGCAGCTTGTCTTATCGATGTGCAACACCTGCTATCTTTCTAAGTTGTTGTTTTCTTCCTGAATTCTGGCCACTCTCCAGAATAGGCTCATGGATTTGTGTCCAAAATATGTACCACCTCCAAGCTCTGTGACATGGCCATGTACAGGATAGCTGAAGAGAATGGCGAGCATCTCAGAAAACTCAGATATCAGTGTGACCAGGAAAGTCTCAGTGCAGAAACCCCGCTTTGGGCCTTTTGCTTACTTATTGTTGTGTTGCACTGAATGTCAGGAAGGTCTTTGCCTCAGGCCACCCCTTTGAGAAGCCTGAAGAAAACAGTTTTCAAATGGAAATGAATGGGCCTCACCTGTGGCTCTTTGCTTAATTGCTTTGGAAAGGGATGTGTCTTTATCAGCCTCTTGGACCTGTGTGGGGCTCTGACTTAGGTTCTCAGCACCTGATGGATCTTAAGAATGATCCCATGTGAGCTTCCAAAACCAAAATAGCATAAAATATCATTCATTGTGGATGAAGTCTCTTGCCTTCCTCTGTTAGGTTCCTGCACTCCATCATATGAGAATAGGAATTCTTTGGGTCAAATAAGTTCTTCAAAGCCCTGCAGAGGTGCTTGTGATTTCGCATGACTCTAAATCACCAAAAGAATCGATACCTAAAATCAGTATGCCTCAAATTGGAGAAACACAGAAGTATTAAAGGCAGGCTTATTTGTTCACTCCTGGTTCACAGAAACGGTGTCCAGGCTACCCTGACTTTAGGCAAATGAGGGGCAAAGGAGCTGATTTTGGACACTGTCTTGGGCTGCGCCCCTCATGGAAATCTCCAGCCAGAAGTTAAGATGATTGACTATATGGAATAAGATGAAGGCCATGTGGGAGTGTTTTGGTTTTAATGGTGCTCATTTGTGTGGCATTGGAATAAATGATTGGGTCCACGTGGGCTTGAACTCTGGTGTGATTCTCCTTAGAGACTGGGTTTTGGAAGTGAACTCAGGGAAGCATTGACATGAATTTTGTTGGGATTTTAAGAGGCCAAGCATGAAAGTCACTCTTGGAAACTGAGACCTAGACAACGGGTGGATTTCCACAGAGGTCTGGGAATCTCAGCAAGGATATTACATTATTTTATTCTTAAAGAAATGGCAGCCATAGTTGAGAGTCAAAACACAAATGGACATCACATTGCAGACCTCAATGGGCCTGGCCTAATGTGACCTTTTGTCCACTCTTTGGGAAGCCTTGCCTGTGAGAGTTCTCCAGAGATTTCATTGAAATGAGCTTCCTCAACATTTAATGTTTGCTGAATGAATTGAAACCCACAGTGCCTCCAACTTCATGCTTGAAAAATGGCTAGATAAATACCATTAAATTTTTGAAATTCCTATGACCAGGTGGCACTGGAGAAACATTGGATGTCCTGTTGCTGATCATGAGTATACCAGACAGTGCCTTGATTTACTGAGTTTCATGAAAATGGTGTAGAACAGAGATGCCAGTATGTTGGAGCCTGCTGAATAGTGGGTCTAGAGCAGTGGTGGGGAGGTGTTTGATAAAACATCCATGGTAGGGCCATGTGGATCTATCATTGGATTCCAAATGGATTGTAACTGACATGGTGCAGCCAGCAGACCCTTATATGTAAAGGCATCTTGTTATATGGAGAGTTAGCAGAGGAAAATTAAGAATCAGGTTGATATGGACAAGGGGACAATGGGGCAAGCTGTGAGAGATAGAAGCATAGTTGGTGCATTCTCTTGCAGACCCTGACCCACCACACATGACAGAACTCCCTCCAGCACTGTGTCCCAGTTTATCTCCTAGTATTTCATGAAACAAATACCAAACTCACAGTGCAGCAACAAAAACACCACAAAAAGAGGAGAAGGAACAAATGGCTTCACAGTCCACACGGGGAGACACTTAGTCCCCAGTGGCCTCAGTTTACCTACAAAAAGAGGATTCAGCACTGCTTCATCTTGTTCATTGGAAAATAAGAAACCATGTACTCCAGGTCACATAGATGCAGACCCAGCTTTGATGGTCTCACTACAAAGGAAGCCAAATCTCCTGAATACAACATATATTTCAAGTGCGGAAGCTCAGAGGCAGTTTCTCAAAAAGTTTTTAGGCCAGCAGAGCTCCATGTTTGTGGAGTGTTGACCCTGTCCCGTAGTTTTGGAAACTCCTCTACCACCTCCAAGGTTGTGAACTCCTGAGCATTTTCCATTCCAGATATGTATTCACTGATTTTGTAACTCTTCTCCTCTAATTTTGTCTTACTTGGGGTGAAGGTAATGTCAAGGCATTGTTCTGGATGAGAGCGGGAGGATATGTGTGCAGCATATATTTACATACACATTGGATTCATTTTCCAATTTTCCATTCGAAGTACTGAATCCCTGACACTAACCCATACCTAGTAGACTCAGACTATTCATCCTAATATAATGGGGGAAATTAACACAACACAATAGAAATACAAGCAATTCAGAGGAGACATGTTGTATAGTTGGACTCGACATTTGCATTATATAAGGTAGGGGTTATAAATCTAGTCAAATTTTAATTGAAATATTCTCCATGTGTTTTTAAACTTAACAAATATGTGAATTCTTGTTTCCCTCTTCTGTAGCCTCTTCACACGTGTATATTTATATGCATATATAGAATCCTACCAGGTATCACACGTACATTTTTGTGAGGTGGCACTCTTGGCAGATACAAATTGTGAGAAGTGTTCACTCTTCCTAAATGCTATTGGAAATGAAAATTCAACCTATAAAAGAGCGTCCTAGTAGAACAACTTTATACATAAACTCATGTTCAGTAAAATATATATTTTTGCATCTGTGGATGATATATATTTACTGATGAATTCAGATTGGAATTTATATTGGTACTTTTTAATGTCTGTGAGTGTTGTGTGTGTGTATCTGTTTGTGTGTGTGTGTGTGTACATATATATATATATATATATATATATATATATATATATATATATATATATATATATACAGATAGATAGATAGATAGATATAGATAGATAGATAGATACATAGATATAGGTATAGATATAGATATAGATATACTCTCCAAATTTTTCAAAATATAAAATATATGTGTCTAATATACACTCTCTATATCATTCATGTTCATGTATGTGAATTTGTAATCAACTTTTCACAAGATTATAATCAGAAATATTCATCCACCTGAAATACATATTTGTTTTGTAGTACTGAAAACTAACTTCAGTGAAAGGTGCATACAAATCCTAATTAACAACAGTAACTGACCCAGTCTAACATCAATGCAAGTAGACTCCTATGGGACATGATATGTAATTTGTCATTCATTTGTATTCGACACTGGTACATTATTGTTTCTTCAGTTTTTGCACATCATAGGATATACATTTCATCCACAAGTTCACAAATTAATAGGCATTTGTTTCAACTTTAATCACTTCTTGCTTCAGAACACATGTATTGTCAGGGTTTCTTGACTGGTCTTTACATGAGACTTCTTTCCAAACACATTATTTTGAATTTCCATAATCATTTTGAAGCAAAACTCACACACTCTTCATGATAAACCAAAACACTAATATTTCCATTAGATATATAACTGGTTGGAATGAATGATTGTATATCAATATACGATTTCCTTTAATTTTTCAGATATCAGTTCAATTCATTATTTAAAGTTCAAAAAAGTTATATTATTTATTCACGGTATGGTCTATTCATGCTTTTTCTATATTTTCATAGTAACAGGGTACACTTCTTTGTAACCACGATTCTAATTTTACATCTTCAATATATTGCTAGCAGAAATGGTGAAAGAAATACTCATGTCACCTCATTATCACAGTAATATTCTGGACAAAAAATGGAAAGGTCACACTTATGATTGTACCAAAGCCTAAATGGAAAATAAACATGGATTTCTAAAAACATCCATGTCCAGGTTGCCTAATGCTGTCAAATGTTAATCCTATTGGTGACTACATATTTGTTTTTTCCTAATTTATATTTTCAAACTCAACCCTGTTGAAAATGTCTACTTCTATCACTCACTTTATACTTTGCCTGATTTCGTAATGTTTCTATTGATATCTGCTTTTCTACATATTTTCCCCAGTTCAACATAGTGTCTGACTCTTCATATGTGCTGACATTTACATTCACTCTATAACCGAAAGTCTATTGCTAAAGAACTTTTGGTCCAAATCCAATACTCACTCTTCTTCCTAAACCTACCGACTATCTTCCTAATCCTACTGAATATCTCGTTGACTGGATGTTCTCTTCTAAATTCAATCATCCAATGTACAAGGTCCTATACCATTGTATATCGAATTATCTGAGACATCTTTGCAGAACATAATTCAAAGCTAAGTATCCCAATCAAGGGCAAAACCCTTCTGGGCTCCCAATCATACGTAGATTTCTGTTTTCACACTTATATTTCACCTCTATATTCTTGTAAATATTGCAGGTTCCAAATACCATTATTCATCGCACAGAATCATTCGTCACCAAATCAAACCTGTTTTTAACACCAAGTATATACTGTTTCCTCAATCATTTTACAGAAGTGCAGGGGCAGAGTGGTTCTGACAATACAGGAATGTTGCAGACCTTCCACCTGATGAGAACCTCAAATGTCCATGCAAAAATGATACCTGGAGAAGTTGTAGGCAGGTATGAAGCACCTGAGAGAGCAAAAGTCATCTTTTATGGCAAACAACCTGGTCATGATGAAGGGATGTGTCTGAATCTGCCTCTCTCTTCTTATTGTAGAGAAGGTGGACCAATCCAGGCCTGAGTGGAGAGCTGTTCCCGGGTGCCAATGGTTGATATACATTCTACCTTATGAAAGTGTCACAGGAAGTAGGGGCAACCTCCATATTATGTTACCCTTGGAAGCAACTGTTAGGACAAAGTGGTTGCCAAGGCAGTGACCTCATTCAGTTATAATGAATGTGACATACCTCATTTCCTTGGTGATGGAAATCTCTGAACTTGGTATCCAAGAAGCCAGGCACCCAGAGGCAGTCCCAGTCCCAGGCCCAGTGGGCTCACTTGTTTGGATTTACCAAGGACAGAGTCAGTTTTCTTGGTACCTAATGATGTGAGGATGGCCAAATGCCAGGAGAGCTCTGAAGATGGACCTTTCCTGAGAAAACAGGTAGTGGCTAACCACTTTTTCCTGACATCTTCACAGAGTTGGTCAAGGAAACAAGATCTGAGAGAAGACAGGCCATTTCGGGAGAACATAGTATGGCCCACCAGTCAGAGGACACTCCAGATAGTCACAGACCTACTTGGGGGAAGGAGGTGCCTTTGTGGGAGTGGGTTTGGTGTTGTTGTTTTGTCTCATGTTCTGAGAATAGATAGGAATGGCGGTTTGATTGGTTTGGAGCGGACAGTTTCTAGTAAGTCATTTGACAAGGCGAGTGTTTCTGTTTATGTGTATCCCACTGTGTCCGTTGTTGTGGACATTAGAAAAGAGAATGCATTAATGGATGTGTCCTGTCTAGTATAAATCTTCCCATAATTCATCCTGTCCAACATATGAATGCACTGCAGCTTGTCTTATCAATGTGCAACACCTGCTATCTTTCTAAGTTGTTGTTTTCTTCCTGAATTCTGGCCACTCTCCAGAATAGTCTCAGGGATTTGTGTCCAAAATATGTACCACCTCCAAGCTCTGTGACATGGCCATGTACTGGATAGCTGAAGAGAATGGCGAGCATCTCAGAAAACTCAGATTTCAGTGTGACCAGGAAAGTCTCAGTGCAGAAACCCTGCTTTGGGCCTTTTGCTTACTTATTGTTGTGTTGCACTGAATGTCAGGAAGGTCTTTGCCTCAGGCCACACCTTTGTGAAGCCTGAAGAAAACAGTTTTCAAATGGAAATGAATGGGCCTCACCTGTGGCTCTTTGTTTAATTGCTTTGGAAAGGGATGTGTCTTTATCAGCCTTTTGGACCTGTGTGTGGCTGTGACTTAGATTCTCAGCACCTGATGGATCTTAAGAATGATCCCATGTTAGCTTCCAAAACCAAAATGGCAAAAAAATATCATTCATTGTGGGTGAAGTCTCTTGCCTTCCTCTGTTAGGTTCTTGCACTCCAACAAATGAGAATAGGGATTCTTTGGATCAAATGAGTTCTTAAAGCCCTGCAGAGGTGCTTGTGTTTTCCCATGACTCTAAATCACCTAAAGAATCCATACCTAAAATCAGTAGGCCTCAAATTGGAGAAACACAGAAGTATTAACGGCAGGCTTATTTGTTCACTCCTGGTTCACAGCAACGGTGTCCAGGCTACCCTGACTTTAGGCAAATGAGGGGCAAACGAGCTGATTTTGGACACTGTCTTGGGCTGCATCTCTCATGGAAACCTCCAGCCAGAGGTTAAGATGATTGACTATATGGAATAAGGTGAGGGCCATGTGTGAGTGTTTTGGTTTTAATTTTGGTCATTTGTGTTGCATTTGAAAAAATGACTGGTTCCACGTGGGCTTGAACTCTGGTGTGATTCCCCTTAGACACTGGGTTTTGGAACTGAACTCAGAGAAGCATTGCCATGAATTTTGTTGGGATTTTAAGAGGCCACGCATGAAAGTCGCTCTTGGAAACTGAGACCTAGGCCCCGGGTAGATTTCCACTGAGGCCTGGGAATCTCAGCCAGGATATCACATGATTTTATTCTTAAAGAAATGGCAGACCTAATTGAGAGTCAAAACACACATGGACCTCACACTGTTGACCTCAATGGGCCTGGCCTAATGTGACGTTTTGTCCATTCATTGGGAAGCCTTGCCTGTGACTGTTCTCCAGAGATTTCATTGAAATGAGCTTGATAACCATTTAATGTTTGCCTAATGAATTGAAACCCACAGTGCCTCCAACTTCATGCTTGAAAAATGACTAGATAAATACCATTAAATTTTTGAAATTCCTATGACCAGGTGCCACTGGAGAAACATTGGATGTCCTGTTGCTGATCATGAGTATACCAGACAGTGCCTTGATTTACTGAGTTTCATGAAAATGGTGTAGAACAGAGATGCCAGTAATTTGGAGCCGGCTGAGTAGTGGGTCTAGAGAGGTGGTGGAGAGGCGATTGATAAAACATCCGTCTTTGGACCATGTGCATCTACCATTGGATTCCAAATGGCTTGTAACTGACATGGTGCTGCCAGCAGACCCTTATATGTAAAGGCATCTTGTTATATGGAGAGTTTTAAGAGGAAAATTAAGAATCAGGTTGATATGGACAAGGGGGCAATGGGGCAAGCTGTGAGAGATAGAAGCCTAGTTGGTGCATTCTCTTGCAGACCCTGACCCACCACACGTGACAGAACTCCCTCCAGCATTGTGTCCCAGTTTAGCTGCTAGTATTTCGTGAAACAAATACCAAACTCACAGTGCAGCAGCCTAAACACCACAAAAAGTGGAGGAGGACCAAATGGCTTCACAGTCCACATGGGGAGACGGGGAGACATTTAGTCCCCAGTGGCCTCAGTTTCCCTACAAAGAGAGGATTCAGGACTGCTTCATCTTGTTCATTGGAAAATAAGAAACCATGTCCTCCAGGTCACATAGATGCAGACCCAGCTTTGATGGTCTCACTACAAAGGAAGCCAAATCTCATGAAAACAACATATATTTCAAGTGCGGAAGCTCAGAGGCAGTTTCTCAAAAAGTTTTTAGGCCAGCAGAGTTACATGTTTGTGGAGTGTTTACCATGTCCCTTACTTTTGGAAACTCCTAAACCACCTCCAAGGTTGTGAACTCCTGAGCATTTTCCATTCCAGATATGTATTCACTGATTGTGTAACTCTTCTCCTCTAATTGTGTCTTACATGGGGTGAAGGTAATGTCAAGGCATTGTTTTCAATGAGAGCGGGAGGATATTTGTGCAGCATATATTTATATACACATTGGATTCATTTTCCAATTTCTCATTCGAAGTACTGAATCCCTGACACGAACCCATACCTAGTAGACTCAGACTATTCATCCTAATATAATGGGGAAAATTAACCCAACACAATAGAAATACAAGCACTTCAGAGGAGACATGTTCTATAGTTGGACTTGACATTTGCATTATATAAGGTAGGAGTTATACATCTAGTCAAATTTTAATTGAAATTTTCTCCATGTGTTTTTAAACTTAACAAATATGTGAATACTTCTTTCCAATTTTTGTAGCCTATTCACACATGTATATTTATATGCATATATAGAATCCTACCAGGTATCACACGTACATTTTTGTAAGGTGGATGTCTTGGCAGATACAAATTGTGAGAAGTGTTCACTCCTCCTAAATGCTGTTGGAAATGAAAATTCAACCAATAAGAGAGCGTCCTAGAAGAACAACATTATACATAAACTCATGTTCAGTAACATAAATATTTTTGCATCTGTGGATGATATATATTTACTGATGAATTTCGATTGGCATTTATATTGGTACTTTTTAATGTCTGTGAGTGTTGTGTGTGTGTGTGTGTGTGTGTGTGTGTATAGATATAGATATAGATATACTCTCCAAAGTTTTCCAAATATGAAATATATGTGTCTAGTATACACTCTCTAAATTCATTCATGTTCATGTATGTGGATTTATAATCAACTTTTCACAAGATTATAATCAGAAATATTCATCCACCTGAAATACATATTTGTTTCCTAGTACTGACAACTAACTTCAGTGAAGGGTGCATACAAATCCTAATTATTCTACAGTATCTGACCCAGTCTAACATCAATGCAAGTAGACTCCTATGGGACATGATATGTAATCTGTCATTCATTTGTATTCGACACTGGTACATTATTGTTTCTTCAGTTTTTGCACATCATAGGATATACATTTCATCCACAAGTTCACAAATTAATAGGCATTTGTTTCAACATTAATCACTTCTTGCTTCAGAACACATGTATTGTCAGGGTTTCTTGACTGGTCTTTTCATGAGACTTCTTTCCAAACACATTATTTTGAATTTCCATAATCATTTTGAAGCAAAACTCACACTCTCTTCATGATAAACCAAAACACTAATATTTCCATTAGATATATAACTGGTTGGAATGAATGATTGTATATCAATATACAATTTCCTTTTATTTTTCAGATATCAGTTCAATTCAATATTTAAAGTTCAAAAAAGTTATATTATTTATTCACAGTATGGTCTATTCGTGGTTTTTCTCTATGTTCATAGAAACAGGGTACACCTATTTGTACCCCCGATTCTAATTTTACATCTTCAATATATTGCTCCCAGAAATGGTGAAAGAAATACTCATGTCACCTCATTATCACAGTAATATTCTGGACAAAAAATGGAAAGGTCACACTTATGATTGTACCAAAGCCTAAATGGAAAGTGAACATGGATTTCTAAAAACATCCATGTCCAGGTTGCCTAAAGCTGTCAATTGTCACTCCTATTGGTGACTACATATTTGTTTTTTCCTAATTTATATATTGAAACTCAACCCTGTTGAAAATGTCTAATTCTATCCCTCACTTTATACTTTGCCTGATTTCGTAATGTTTCTATTGATATCTGCTTTTCTGCATATTTTCCCCAGTTCAACATAGTGTCTGACTCTTCATATGTGCTGACATTTACATTCACTCTATAACCAAAAGTCTATTGCTAAAGAACTTTTGGTCCAAATCCTATACTCACTCGTCTTCCTAAACCTACCGACTATCCTCCTAATCCTACTGAATATCCCTTTTTGACTGGATGTTCTCTTCTAAATTCAATCATCCAATGTACAAGGTCCTATGCCATTGTATATCAAATTATCTGAGACATCTTTGCAGAACTTAATTCAAAGCTAAGTATCCCAATCAAGGGCAAAACCCTTCTGGGCTTCAAAGCATACCTAGATTTATTTTTTCAAATTATATTTCACCTCTATATTCTTGTAAATATTGCAGGTTCTCAATCCCATTATTCATCGCACAGAATCATTCATCACCAAATCAAACCTGTTTTTAACCCCAGGTATACACTGTTCCCTCAATCATTTTACAGAAGAGCAGGGACAGAGGGGTTCTTACAATACAGGAAAGTTGGGGATCTTCCACCAGATGAGAACCTCAAATGTCCATGCACAAATGATACCTGGAGAAGTTGTAGGCAGGTATGAAGCACCTGAGAGAGCAAAAGTCATCTTCCATGGCAAACAACCTGGTCAGGAGGAAGGGATGTGTCTGAATCAGCCTCTCTCTTCTTATTGTAGACAAGGTGGAACAATCCAGGCCTGAGTGGAGAGCTGTTCCCGGGTGCCAATGGTTGATATACATTCTACCTTATGAAAGTGTCACAGGAAGTAGGGGAAACCTCCATCTTATGTAACCCTTGGAAGCAACTGTTAGGACAAATTGGTTGCCAAGGCAGTGACCTCATTCAGTTCCAAAGAATGTGACATACCTCATTTCCTTGGTGATGGAACTCTCTGAACTTGGTATCCAAGAAGCCAGGCACCCAGAGGCAGTCCCAGTCCCAGGCCCAGTGGGCTCACTTGTTTGGATTTACTAAGGACAGAGTCAGTTTTCTTGGTACCTAATGATGTGAGGATGGCCAAATGCCAGGAGAGCTCTGAAGATGGACCTTTCCTGAGAAAACAGGTAGTGGCTAACCACTTTTTCCTTACATCTTCACAGAGTTGGTCAAGGAAACAAGATCTGAGAGAAGACAGGCCATTTCGAGGGAACATATTATGGTCCACCAGTCAGAGGACACTCCGGATAGTCACAGACCTACTTGGGGGAAGGAGGTGCCTTTGTGGGAGTTGGTATGGGTTTGTTGTTTTGTCTCATGTTCTGAGAATAGATCGAAAAAGTGGTTTGTTTGATTTGGAACAGACAGTTTCTAGTAAGTCATTTGACAAGGCGAGTGTTTCTGTTTATGTGTATCCCACTGTGTCCGTTGTTGTAGACATTAGAAAAGAGAATGCATTAATGGATGTGTCCTGTCTAGTATAAATCTTCCCTATAATTCATCCTGCTCAATATATGAATGGACTGCAGCTTGTCTTATCGATGTGCAACACCTGCTATCTTTCTAAGTTGTTGTTTTCTTCCTGAATTCTGGCCACTCTCCAGAATGGGCTCAGGGATTTGTGTCCAAAATATGTACCACCTCCAAGCTCTGTGACATGGCCATGTAAAGGATAGTTGAAGAGAATGGCGAGCATCTCAGAAAACTCAGATATCAGTGTGACCAGGAAAGTCTCAGTGGAGAAACACTGCTTTGGGCTTTTTGCTTACTTATTGTTGTGTTGCACTGAATGTCAGGAAGGTCTTTGCCTCAGGCCACCCCTTTGTGAAGCCAGAAGAAAACAGTTTTCAAATGGAAATGAATGGGCCTCACCTTTGGTTCTTTGCTTAATTGCTTTGGAAAGGGATGTGTCTTTATCAGCCTCTTGGACCTGTGTGTGGCTGTGACTTAGATTCTCAGCACCTGATGGATCTTAAGAATGATCCCATGTGAGCTTCCAAAACCAAAATGGCAAAAAATATCATTCATTGTGGATGAAGACTCTTGCCTTCCTCTGTTAGGTTCCTGCACTCCAACAAATGAGAATAGGGATTCTGTGAGTCAAATGAGTTCTTCAAAGCCCTGCAGAGGTGCTTGTGTTTTCGCATGACTCTAAATCACCTAAAGAATCAATACTTAAAATCAGTAGCCCTCAAATTGGAAAAACATAGAAGTATTAACGGCAGGCTTATATGTTCACTCCTGGTTCACAGCAACGGTGTCCAGGCTACCCTGACTTTAGGCAAATGAGGGGCAAATGAGCTGATTTTGGACACTGTCTTGGGCTGCGTCCCTCATGGAAACCTCCATCCAGAGGTTAAGATGATTGACTCTATGGAATAAGGTGAGGGCCATGTGGGAGTGTTTTGGTTTTAATGTTGGTCATTTGTGTGGCATTGGAAAAAATGACTGGTTCCACGTGGGCTTGAACTCTGGTGTGATTCCCCTTAGACAGTGGGTTTTGGAACTGAACTCAGAGAAGCATTGCCATGAATTTTGTAGGGATTTTAAGAGGCCACGCATGAAAGTCGCTCTTGGAAACTGAGACCTAGGCCCCGGGTAGATTTCCACAGAGGCCTGGGAATCTCAGCAAGGATATCACATGATTTTATTCTTAAAGAAATCTCATCCATAGTTGAGAGTCAAAACACACATGCACCTCACATTGTAGACCTCAATGGGCCTGGCCTAATGTGACCTTTTGTCCATTCTTTGGGAAGCCTTGCCTGTGAGATTTCTCCAGAGATTTCATTGAAATGAGCTTTCTCATCATTTAATGTTTGCTGAATGAATTGAAACCCACAGTGCCTCCAACTTCATGCTTGAAAAATGGCTAGATAAATACCATGAAATTTTTGAAATTCCTATGACCAGGTGGCACTGGAGAAACATTGGATGTCCTATTGCTGATCATGAGTATCCCAGACAGTGGCTTGATTTACTGAGTTTCATGAAAATGGTGTAGAACAGAGATGCCAGTAAGTTGGAGCCTGCTGAGTAGTGGGTCTAGAGCAGTGGTGGGGAGGTGTTTGATAAAACATCCGTGGTAGGGCCATGTGGATCTACCATTGGATTCCAAATGGCTTGTAACTGACATGGTGCTGCCAGCAGACCCTTATATGTAAAGGCATCTTGTTATATGGAGAGTTTTAAGAGGAAAATTAAGAATCAGGTTGATATGGACAAGGGGGCAATGGGGCAAGCTGTGAGAGATAGAAGCATAGTTGGTGCATTCTCTTGCAGACCCTGACCCACCACACGTGACAGAACTCCCTCCAGCACTGTGTCCCAGTTTAGCTGCTAGTATTTCGTGAAACAAATACCAAACTCACAGTGCAGCAGCCAAAACACCAAAAAAACTGGAGGAGGACCAAATGGCTTCATAGTCCCCACGGGGAGATACTTAGTCCCCAGTGGCCTCAGTTTCCCTACAAAGAGAGGATTCAGCACTGCTTCTTCTTGTTCATTGGAAAATAAGAAACCATGTCCTGCAGGTCACATAGATGCAAACCCAGCTTTGATGGTCTCACTACAAAGGAAGCCAAATCTACTGAAAACAACATATATTTCAAGTGTGGAAGCTCAGAGGCAGTTTCTCAAAAAGTTTTTAGGCCAGCAGAGCTCCATGTTTGTGGAGTGTTTACCCTGTCCCTTACTTTTGGAAACTCCTAAACCACCTCCAAGGTTGTGAACTCCTGAGCATTTTCCATTCCAGATATGTATTCACTGATTTTGTAACTCTTCTCCTCTAATTGTGTCTTACTTGAGGTGAAGGTAATGTCAAGGCATTGTTCTGGATGAGAGCGAGAGGATATTTGTGCAGCATATATTTACATACACATTGGATTCATTTTCCAATTTTCCATTCGAAGTACTGAATCCCTGACACTAACCCTTACCTAGTAGACTCAGACTATTCATCCTAATATAATGGGGAAAATTAACCCAACACAATAGAAATACAAGCACTTCAGAGGAGACATGTTCTATAGTTGGACTTGACATTTGCATTATATAAGGTAGGAGTTATAAATCTTGTCAAATTTTAATTGAAATATTCTCCATCTGTTTTTAAACTTAACAAATATGTGAATTCTTGTTTCCTTTTTCTGTAGCCTATTCACACATGTATATTTATATGCATATATAGAATCCTACCAGGTATCACAAGTACATTTTTGTGAGGTGGTGGTCTTGGCAGATACAAATTGTGAGAAGAGTTCACTCGTCCTAAATGCTGTTGAAAATGAAAATTCAACCTATAGGAGAGCGTCCTAGTAGAACAACATTATGCATAAACTCATGTTCAGGAAAATAAATATTTTTGCATCTGTGGATGATATATATTTACTGATGAATTTCGATTTGCATTTATATTGGTACTTTTCAATGTCTGTGAGTGTGTGTGTGTGTGTGTGTATAGATATAGATATAGATATACTCTCCAAATTTTTCAAAATATGAAAAAATTTGTCTAATATATACTCTCTAAATTCATTCATGTTCATGTATGTGGATTTATAATCAACTTTTCACAAGATTATAATCAGAAATATTCATCCACCTGAAATACATATTTGTTTCCTAGTACTGACTACTAACTTCAGTGAAGGGTGCATACAAATCCTAATTATTCTACAGTATCTGACCCAGTCTAACATCAATGCAAGTAGACTCCTATGGGACATGATATGTAATTTGTCATTCATTTGTATACGACACTGGTACATTATTGTTTCTTCAGTTTTTGCACATCATAGGATATACATTTCATCCACAAGTTCACAAATTAATAGGCATTTGTTTCAACTTTAATCACTTCTTGCTTCAGAACACATGTATTGTCAGGGTTTCTTGACGGGTCTTTTCATCAGACTTCTTTCCAAACACATTATTTTGAATTTCCATAATCATTTTGAAGCAAAACTAACACACTCTTTAAGATAAAACAAAACACTAATATTTCCATTAGATATATAACTGGTTGGAATGAATGATTCTATATCAATATACGATTTCCTTTAATTTTTCAGATATCAGTTCAATTCATTATTTAAAGTTGAAAAAATTATATTATTTATTCACAGTATGGTCTATTCATGCTTTTTTTCTATGTTCATAGAAACAGGGTACACCTCTTTGTACCCCCGATTCTAACTTTACATCTTCAATATATTGCTCCCAGAAATGGTGAAAGAAATACTCATGTGACCTCATTATCACAGTAATATTCTGGACAAAAAATGGAAAGGTCACACTTATGATTGTACCAAAGCCTAAATGGAAAGTGAACATTGATTTCTAAAACATCCATGTCCAGGTTGCCTAATGCTGTCAATTGTCAATCCTATTGGTGACTACATATTTATTTTTTCCTAATTTATATTTTCAAACTCAACCCTGTTGAAAATGTCTAATTCTATCACTCACTTTATACTTTGCCTGATTTCGTAATGTTTCTACTGATATCTGCTTTTCTACATATTTTCCCCAGTTCAACATAGTGACTGACTCTTCATATGTGCTGACATTTACATTCACTCTATAACCAAAAGTCTATTGCTAAAGAACTTTTGGTCCAAATCCTATTCTCACTCTTCCTCCAAAACCTACCGACTATCTTCCTAATCCTACTGAATATCCCTTTTTGACCTGATGTTCTCTCCTAAATTCAATCATCCAATGTACAACTTCCTATGCCATTGTAATTCGAATTATTTGAGACATCTTTGCAGAACATAATTCAAAGCTAAGTATCCCAATCAAGGGCAAAACCCTTCTGGGCTTCAAATCACACCTAGATTTCTGTTTTCATACTTATATTTCACCTCTATATTCTTGTAAATATTGCAGGTTCCCAATACAATTATTCATCGCACAGAATCATTCGTCACCCAACTCAAACCTGTTTTTAACCCCAAGAATACACTGTTCCCTCAATCATTTTACAGAAGAGCAGGGACAGAGTGGTTCTTACAATACAGGAAAGTTGGGGACCTTCCACCCGATGAGAACCTCAAATGTCCATGCACAAATGAACCTGGAGAAGTTGTAGGCAGGTATGAAGCACCTGAGAGAGCAAAAGTCATCTTCCATGGCAAACAACCTGGTCAGGATGAAGGGTTGTGTCTGAATCTGCCTCTCTCTTCTTATTGTAGAGAAGGTGGACCAAACCAGGCCTGAGTGGAGAGCTGTTCCCGGGTGCCAATGGTTGATACACATTCTACCTTATGAAAGTGTCACAGGAAGTAGCGGCAACCTCCATCTTATGTAACCCTTGGAAGCAACTGTTAGGACAAAGTGGTTGCCAAGGCAGTGACCTCATTCAGTTCCAAAGAATGTGACATACCTCATTTCCTTGGTGATGGAACTCTCTGAACTTGGTATCCAAGAAGCCAGGCACCCAGAGGCAGTCCCAGTCCCAGGCCCAGTGGGCTCACTTGTTTGGATTTACCAAGGACAGAGTCAGTTTTCTTGGTACCTAATGATGTGAGGATGGCCAAATGCCAGGAGAGTTCAGAAGATAGACCTTTCCTGAGAAAACAGGTAGTGGCTAACCACTTTTTCCTGACATCTTCACAGAGTTGGTAAAGGAAACAAGATCTGAGAGAAAACAGGCCATTTCGGGGGAACATATTATGGCCCACAGTCAGAGGACACTCCAGATAGTCACAGACCTACTTGGGGGAAGGAGGTGCCTTTTTGGGAGTGGGTGTGTGTTTGTTGTTTTGTCTCATGTTCTGAGAATAGATAGGAAAGGCGTTTTCTTTGGTTTGGAGTGGACAGTTTCTAGTAAGTCATTTGACACGGCGAGTGTTTCCTGTTTATGTGTATCCCACTGTGTCCGTTGTTGTAGACATTAGAAAAGTGAATGCATTAATGGATGTGTACTGTCTAGTATAAATCTTCCCATAATTCATCCTGCCCAATATATGAATGGACTGCAGCTTGTCTTATCGATGTGCAACACCTGCTATCTTTCTAAGTTGTTGTTTTCTTCCTGAATTCTGGAAACTCTCAAGAATAGGCTCATGGATTTGTGTCCACAATATGTACCACCTCCAAGCTCTGTGACATGGCCATGTAAAGGATAGTTGAAGAGATGGCGAGCATCTCAGAAAACTCAGATATCAGTGTGACCAGAAAAGTCTCAGTGCAGAAACACTGCTTTGGGCTTTTTGCTTACTTATTGTTGTGTTGCACTGAATGTCAGGAAGGTCTTTGCCTCAGGCCACCCCTTTGTGAAGCCTGAAGAAAACAGTTTTCAAATGGAAATGAATGGGCCTCACCTGTGGTTCTTTGCTTAATTGCTTTGGAAAGGGATGTGTCTTTATCAGCCTCTTGGACCTGTGTGTGGCTGTGACTTAGATTCTCAGCACTTGATGGATCTTAAGAATGATCCCATGTGAGCTTACAAAACCAAAATGGCAAAAAAAATCATTCATTGTGGATGAAGTCTCTTGCCTTCCTCTGTTAGGTTCCTGCACTCCAACAAATGAGAATAGGGATTCTGTGAGTCAAATGAGTTCTTCAAAGCCCTGCAGAGGTGCTTGTGGTATCGCATGACTCTAAATCACCTAAAGAATCGATATCTAAAATCAGTAGCCCTCAAATTGGAGAAACACAGAAGTATTAATGGCACACTTATTTGTTCACTCCTGGTTCACAGCAACGGTGTCCATGCTACCCTGACTTTAGGCAAATGTGGGGCAAACGAGCTGATATTGGACACTGTCTTGGGCTGCGCCCCTCTTGGAAACCTCCAGCCAGAGGTTAAGATGATTGACTATATGGAATAAATGAGGGCCATGTGTGAGTGTTTTGGTTTTAATTTTGGTCATTTGTGTGGCATTGGAAAAAATGACTGGTTCCACGTGGGCTTGAACTCTAGTGTGATTCCCCTTAGACACTGGGTTTTGGAACTGAACTCAGAGAAGCATTGCTATGAATTTTGTTGGGATTTTAAGAGGCCACGCATGAAAGTCACTCTTGGAAACTGAGACCAACGCCCCGGGTAGATTTCCACAGAGGCCTGGGAATCTCAGCAAGGATATCACATGATTTTATTCTTAAAGAAATATCATCCATAGTTGAGAGTCAAACACACATGGACCTCACATTGTAGACCTCAATGGGCCTGGCCTAATGTGATATTTTGTCCACTCTTTGGGAAGTCTTGCCTGTGAGATTTCTCCAGAGATTTCATTGAAATGAGCTTCCTCACCATTTAATGTTTGCCTAATGAATTGAAACCCACAGTGCCTCCAACTTCATGCTTGAAAAATGGCTAGATAAATACCATGAAATTTTTGAAATTCCTATGACCAGGTGGCACTGGAGAAACATTGGATGTCCTGTTGCAGATCATGAGTATACCAGACAGTGCCTTGATTTACTGAGTTTCATGAAAATGGTGTAGAACAGAGATGCCAGTAAGTTGGAGCCTGCTGAGTAGTGGGTCTAGAGCAGTGCTGGGGAGGTGTTTGATAAAACATCCGTGGTAGGGCCATGTGGATCTACCATTGGATTCCAAATGGCTTGTAACTGACATGGTGCTGCCAGCAGACCCTTATATGTAAAGGCATCTTGTTATATGGAGAGTTTTAAGAGGAAAATTAAGAATCAGGTTGATATGGACAAGGGGATAATGGGGCAAGCTGTGAGAGATAGAAGCCTAGTTGGTGCATTCTCTTGCAGACCCTGACCCACCACACGTGACAGAACTCCCTCCAGCACTGTGTCCCAGTTTAGCTGCTAGTATTTCGTGAAACAAATACCAAACTCAGAGTGCAGCAGCCTAAACACCACAAAAAGTGGAGGAGGACCAAATGGCTTCACAGTCCACACGGGGAGACGGGGAGAAACTTAGTCCCCAGTGGCCGCAGTTTACCTATAAAGAGAGGATTCAGCACTGCTTCATCTTGTTCATTGGAAAATAAGAAACCATGTCCTCCAGGTCACATAGATGCAGACCCAGCTTTGATGGTCTCACTACAAAGGAAGCCAAATCTCATGAAAACAACATATATTTCAAGTGCGGAAGCTCAGAGGCAGTTTCTCAAAAAGTTTTTAGGCCAGCAGAGTTACATGTTTGTGGAGTGTTTACCATGTCCCTTACTTTTGGAAACTCCTAAACCACCCCCAAGGTTGTGAACTCCTGAGCATTTTCCATTCCAGATATGTATTCACTGATTGTGTAACTCTTGTCCTCTAATTGTGTCTTACTTGGGGTGAAGGTAATGTCAAGGCATTGTTTTGGATGAGAGCGGAAGATATTTGTGCAGCATATATTTACATACACATTGGATTCATTTTCCAATTTTTCATTCGAAGTACTGAATCCGTGACACTAACCCATACCTAGTAGACTCAGACTATTCATCCTAATATAATGGGGAAAATTAACCCAACACAATAGAAATACAAGCACTTCAGAGGAGACATGTTGTATAGTTGGACTTGACATTTGCATTATATAAGGTAGGAGTTATACATCTAGTCAAATTTTAATTGAAATATTCTCCATGTGTTTTTAAACTTAACAAATATGTGAATACTTCTTTCCAATTTCTGTAGCCTATTCACACATGTATATTTATATGCATATAGAGAATCCTAGCAGGTATCACACGTACATTTTTGTAAGGTGGATGTCTTGGCAGATTCAAATTGTGAGAAGTGTTCACTCCTCCTAAATGCTGTTGGAAATGAAAATTCAACCTATAAGAGAGCGTCCTAGAAGAACAACATTATACATAAACTCATGTTCAGAAACATAAATATTTTTGCATCTGTGGATGATATATATTTACTGATGAATTTCGATTGGCATTTATATTGGTACTTTTTAATGTCTGTGAATGTTGTGTGTGTGTGTGTGTGTGTGTGTGTGTGTGTGTGTGTGTGTGTGTGTAAAGATATAGATATAGATATACTCTCCAAAGTTTTCCAAATATGAAATATATGTGTCTAGTATACACTCTCTAAATTCATTCATGTTCATGTATGTTCATTTATAATCAACTTTTCACAAGATTATAATCAGAAATATTCATTAACCTGAAATACATATTTGTTTCCTAGTACTGACTACTAACTTCAGTGAAGGGTGCATACAAATCCTAATTATTCTACAGTATCTGACCCAGTCTAACATCAATGCAAGTAGACTCCTATGGGACATGATATGTAATTTGTCATTCATTTGTATTCGACACTGGTACATTATTGTTTCTTCAGATTTTGCACATCATAGGATATACATTTCATCCACAAGTTCACAAATTAATAGGCATTTGTTTCAACATTAATCACTTCTTGCTTCAGAACACATGTATTGTCAGGGTTTCTTGACTGGTCTTTTCATGAGACTTCTTTCCAAACACATTATTTTGAATTTCCATAATCATTTTGAAGCAAAACTCACACACTCTTCATGATAAACCAAAACACTAATATTTCCATTAGATATATAACTGGTTGGAATGAATGATTGTATATCAATATACAATTTCCTTTTATTTTTCAGATATCAGTTCAATTCATTATTTAAAGTTCAAAAAAGTTATATTATTTATTCACAGTATGGTATATTCGTGGTTTTTCTCTATGTTCATAGAAACAGGGTACACCTATTTGTACCCCCGATTCTAATTTTACATCTTCAATATATTGCTCCCAGAAATGGTGAAAGAAATACTCATGTCCCCTAATTATCACAGTAATATTCTGGACAAAATTGGAAAGGTCACACTTATGATTGTACCAAAGCCTAAATGGAAAGTGAACATGGATTTCTAAAAACATCCATGTCCAGGTTGCCTAATGCTGTCAATTGTCACTCCTTTTGGTGACTACATATTTGTTTTTTCCTAATTTATATATTGAAACTCAACCCTGTTGAAAATGTCTAATTCTATCCCTCACTTTATACTTTGCCTGATTTCGTAATGTTTCCATTGATATCTGCTTTTCTACATATTTTCCCCAGTTCAACATAGTGTCTGACTCTTCATATGTGCTGACATTTACATTCACTCTATAACCAAAAGTCTATTGCTAAAGAACTTTTGGTCCAAATCCTATACTCACTCGTCTTCCTAAACCTACCGACTATCTTCCTAATCCTACTGAATTTCCCTTTTTGACTCTATGTTCTCTTCTAAATTCAGTCATCCAATGTACAAGGTCCTATGCCATTGTATATCAAATTATCTGAGACATCTTTGCAGAACATAATTCAAAGCTAAGTATCCCAATCAAGGGCAAAACCCTTCTGGGCTTCAAAGCATACCTAGATTTCTTTTTTCATACTTATATTTCACCTCTAAATTCTTGTAAATATTGCAGGTTGCCAATCCCATTATTCATCGCACAGAATCATTCGTCACCAAATCAAACCTGTTTTTAACCCCAAGTATACACTGTTCCCTCAATCATTTTACAGAAGAGCAGGGACAGAGGGGTTCTTACAATACAGGAAAGTTGGGGATCTTCCACCAGATGAGAACCTCAAATGTCCATGCACAAATGATACCTGGAGAAGTTGTAGGCAGGTATGAAGCACCTGAGAGAGCAAAAGTCATCTTCCATGGCAAACAACCTGGTCAGGATGAAGGGATGTGTCTGAATCTGCCTCTCTCTTCTTATTGTAGACAAGGTGGAACAATCCAGGCCTGAGTGGAGAGCTGTTCCCGGGTGCCAATGGTTGATATACATTCTACCTTATGAAAGTGTCACAGGAAGTACGGGCAACCTCCATCTTATGTAACCCTTGGAAGCAACTGTTAGGACAAAGTGGTTGCCAAGGCAGTGACCTCATTCAGTTCCAAAGAATGTGACATACCTCATTTCCTTGGTGATGGAACTCTCTGAACTTGGTATCCAAGAAGCCAGGCACCCAGAGGCAGTCCCAGTCCCAGGCCCAGTGGGCTCACTTGTTTGGATTTACCAAGGACAGAGTCAGTTTTCTTGGTACCTAATGATGTGAGGATGGCCAAATGCCAGGAGAGCTCTGAAGATGGACCTTTCCTGAGAAAACAGGTAGTGGCTAACCACTTTTTCCTGACATCTTCACAGAGTTGGTCAAGGAAACAAGATCTGAGAGAAGACAGGCCATTTCGGGGGAACATAGTATGGCCCACCAGTCAGAGGACACTCCGGATAGTCACAGACCTACTTGGGGGAAGGAGGTGCCTTTGTGGGAGTGGGTGTGGGTTTGTTGTTTTGTCTCATGTTCTGAGAATAGATCGAAAAGGCGGTTTGTTTGGTTTGGAGCAGACAGTTTCTAGTAAGTCATTTGACACGGCGAGTGTTTCTGTTTAGGTGTATCCCACTGTGTCCGTTGTTGTAGACATTAGAAATAAGAATGCATTAATGGATGTGTCCTGTCTAGTATAAATCTTCCCATAATTCATCCTGCCCAACATATGAATGGACTGCATCTTGTCTTATCGATGTGCAACACCTGCTATGTTTCTAAGTTGTTGTTTTCTTCCTGAATTCTGGACACTCTCCAGAATAGGCTCAGGGATTTGTGTCCAAAATATGTACCACCTCCAAGCTCTGTGACATGGCCATGTACTGGATAGCTGAAGAGAATGGCGAGCATCTCAGAAAACTCAGATTTCTGTGTGACCAGGAAAGTCTCAGTGCAGAAACCCTGCTTTGGGCCTTTTGCTTACTAATTGTTGTGTTGCACTGAATGTCAGGAAGGTCTTTGCCTCAGGCCACCCCTTTGTGAAGCTTGAAGAAAACAGTTTTCAAATGGAAATGAATGGGCCTCACCTGTGGCTCTTTGTTTAATTGCTTTGGAAAGGGATGTGTCTTTATCAGCCTCTTGGACCTGTGTGTGGCTGTGACTTAGATTCTCAGCACCTGATGGATCTTAAGAAAGATCCCATGTTAGCTTCCAAAACCAAAATGGCAAAAAAATATCATTCATTGTGGATGAAGTCTCTTGCCTTCCTCTGTTAGGTTCCTGCACTCCAATAAATGAGAATAGGGATTCTTTGGATCAAATGAGTTCTTAAAGCCCTGCAGAGGTGCTTGTGTTTTCGCATGACTCTAAATCACCTAAAGAATCCATACCTAAAATCAGTAGGCCTCAAATTGGAGAAACACAGAAGTATTAACGGCAGGCTTATTTGTTCACTCCTGGTTCACAGCAACGGTGTCCAGGCTACCCTGACTTTAGGCAAATGAGGGGCAAACGAGCTGATTTTGGACACTGTCTTTGGCTGCGTCCCTCATGGAAACCTCCAGCCAGAGGTTAAGATGATTGACTCTATGGAATAAGGTGAGGGCCATGTGGGAGTGTTTTGGTTTTAATGTTGGTCATTTGTGTGGCACTGGAAAAAATGACTGGGTCCACGTGGGCTTGAACTCTGGTGTGATTCCCCTTAGACACTGGGTTTTGGAACTGAACTCAGAGAAGCATTGCCATGAATTTTCTTGGGATTTTAAGAGGCCACGCATGAAAGTCGCTCTTGGAAACTGATACCTAGGCCCCGGGTAGATTTCCACAGAGGCCTGGGAATCTCAGCAAGGATATCACATGATTTTATTCTTAAAGAAATGGCAGCCATATTTGAGAGTCAAAACACACATGGACCTCACATTGTTGACCTCAATGGGCCTGGCCTAATGTGACGTTTTGTCCATTCTTTGGGAAGCCTTGCCTGTGACAGTTCTCCAGAGATTTCATTGAAATGAGCTTCCTCACCATTTAATGTTTGCCTAATGAATTGAAACCCACAGTGCCTCCAACTTCATGCTTGAAAAATGGCTAGATAAATACCATTAAATTTTTGAAATTCCTATGACCAGGTGGCACTGGAGAAACATTGGATGTCCTGTTGCTGATCATGAGTATACCAGACAGTGCCTTGATTTACTGAGTTTCATGAAAATGGTGTAGAACAGAGATGCCAGTAATTTGGAGCCTGCTGAGTAGTGGGT
Source organism: Callospermophilus lateralis (assembly GCF_048772815.1). Classification (NCBI taxonomy): domain Eukaryota; kingdom Metazoa; phylum Chordata; class Mammalia; order Rodentia; family Sciuridae; genus Callospermophilus; species Callospermophilus lateralis. The sequence goes on from NW_027516813.1 coordinate 357,813, forward strand.
CTAGAGCAGTGGTGGGGAGGCATTTGATAAAACATCCGTGGTAGGACCATGTGCATCTACCATTGGATTCCAAATGGCTTGTAACTGACATGGTGCTGCCAGCAGACCCTTATATGTAAAGGCATCTTGTTATATGGAGAGTTTTAAGAGGAAAATTAAGAATCAGGTTGATATGGACAAGGGGGCAATGGGGCAAGCTGTGAGAGATAGAAGCCTAGTTGGTGCATTCTCTTGCAGACCCTGACCCACCACACGTGACAGAACTCCCTCCAGCACTGTGTCCCAGTTTAGCTGCTAGTATTTCGTGAAACAAATACCAAACTCAGAGTGCAGCAGCCTAAACACCACAAAAAGTGGAGGAGGACCAAATGGCTTCACAGTCCACACGGGGAGACGGGGAGACACTTAGTCCCCAGTGGCCTCAGTTTACCTATAAAGAGAGGATTCAGCACTGCTTCATCTTGTTCATTGGAAAATAAGAAACCTTGTCCTCCAGGTCACATAGATGCAGACCCAGCTTTGATGGTCTCACTACAAAGGAAGCCAAATCTCATGAAAACAACATATATTTCATGTGTGGAAGCTCAGAGGCAGTTTCTCAAACAGTTTTTAGGCCAGCAGAGTTACATGTTTGTGGAGTGTTTACCATGTCCCTTACTTTTGGAAACTCCTAAACCACCTCCAAGGTTGTGAACTCCTGAGCATTTTCCATTCCAGATATGTATTCACTGATTGTGTAACTCTTCTCCTCTAATTGTGTCTTACTTGGGGTGAAGGTAATGTCAAGGCATTGTTTTGGATGAGAGCGGGAGGATATTTGTGCAGCATATATTTACATACACATTGGATTCATTTTCCAATTTTTCATTCGAAGTACTGAATCCCTGACACTAACCCATACCTAGTAGACTCAGACTATTCACCCTAATATAATGGGGAAAATTAACCCAACACAATAGAAATACAAGCACTTCAGAGGAGACATGTTCTATAGTTGGACTTGACATTTGCATTATATAAGGTAGGAGTTATACATCTAGTCAAATTTTAATTGAAATATTCTCCATGTGTTTTTAAACTTAACAAATATGTGAATACTTGTTTCCAATTTCTGTAGCCTATTCACACATGTATATTTATATGCATATAGAGAATCCTACCAGGTATCACACGTACATTTTTGTAAGGTGGATGTCTTGGCAGATACAAATTGTGAGAAGTGTTCACTCCTCCTAAATGCTGTTGGAAATGAAAATTCAACCTATAAGAGAGCGTCCTAGAAGAACAACATTATACATAAACTCATGTTCAGAAACATAAATATTTTTGCATCTGTGGATGATATATATTTACTGATGAATTTCGATTGGCATTTATATTGGTACTTTTTAATGTCTGTGAATGTTGTGTGTGTGTGTGTGTGTGTGTGTGTGTGTGTGTGTAAAGATATAGATATAGATATACTCTCCAAAGTTTTCCAAATATGAAATATATGTGTCTAGTATACACTCTCTAAATTCATTCATGTTCATGTATGTTGATTTATAATCAACTTTTCACAAGATTATAATCAGAAATATTCATCCACCTGAAATACATATTTGTTTCCTAGTACTGACTACTAACTTCAGTGAAGGGTGCATACAAATCCTAATTATTCTACAGTATCTGACCCAGTCTAACATCAATGCAAGAAGACTCCTATGGGACATGATATGTAATTTGTCATTCATTTGTATTCGACACTGGTACATTATTGTTTCTTCAGTTTTTGCACATCATAGGATATACATTTCATCCACAAGTTCACAAATTAATAGGCATTTGTTTCAACATTAATCACTTCTTGCTTCAGAACACATGTATTGTCAGGGTTTTTGACTGGTCTTTTCATGAGACTTCTTTCCAAACACATTATTTTGAATTTCCATAATCATTTTGAAGCAAAACTCACACACTCTTCATGATAAACCAAAACACCAATATTTCCATTAGATATATAACTGGTTGGAATGAATGATTGTATATCAATATACAATTTCCTTTTATTTTTCAGATATCAGTTCAATTCATTATTTAAAGTTCAAAAAAGTTATATTATTTATTCACAGTATGGTCTATTCGTGGTTTTTCTCTATGTTCATAGAAACAGGGTACACCTATTTGTACCCCCGATTCTAATTTTACATCTTCAATATATTGCTCCCAGAAATGGTGAAAGGAATACTCATGTCACCTCATTATCACAGTAATATTCTGGACAAAAAATGGAAAGGTCACACTTATGATTGTACCAAAGCCTAAATGGAAAGTGAACATGGATTTCTAAAAACATCCATGTCCAGGTTGCCTAATGCTGTCAATTGTCACTCCTATTGGTGACTACATATTTGTTTTTTCCTAATTTATATATTGAAACTCAACCCTGTTGAAAATGTCTAATTCTATCCCTCACTTTATACTTTGCCTGATTTCGTAATGTTTCCATTGATATCTGCTTTTCTACATATTTTCCCCAGTTCAACATAGTGTCTGACTCTTCATATGTGCTGACATTTACATTCACTCTATAACCAAAAGTCTATTGCTAAAGAACTTTTGGTCCAAATCCTATACTCACTCGTCTTCCTAAACCTACCGACTATCTTCCTAATCCTACTGAATATCCCTTTTTGACTGGATGTTCTCTTCTAAATTCAATCATCCAATGTACAAGGTCCTATGCCATTGTATATCAAATTATCTGAGACATCTTTGCAGAACATAATTCAAAGCTAAGTATCCCAATCAAGGGCAAAACCCTTCTGGGCTTCAAAGCATTCCTAGATTTCTTTTTTCATACTTATATTTCACCTCTATATTCTTGTAAATATTGCAGGTTCCCAATCCCATTATTCATCGCACAGAATCATTCGTCACCAAATCAAACCTGTTTTTAACCCCAAGTATACACTGTTCCCTCAATCATTTTACAGAAGAGCAGCGACAGAGGGGTTCTTACAATACAGGAAAGTTGGGGATCTTCCACCAGATGAGAACCTCAAATGTCCATGCACAAATGATACCTGGAGAAGTTGTAGGCAGGTATGAAGCACCTGAGGGAGCAAAAGTCATCTTCCATGGCAAACAACCTGGTCAGGATGAAGGGATGTGTCTGAATCTGCCTCTCTCTTCTTATTGTAGACAAGGTGGAACAATCCAGGCCTGAGTGGAGAGCTGTTCCCTGGTGCCAATGGTTGATATACATTCTACCTTATGAAAGTGTCACAGGAAGTAGGGGAAACCTCCATCTTATGTAACCCTTGGAAGCAACTGTTAGGACAAAGTGGTTGCCAAGGCAGTGACCTCATTCAGTTCCAAAGAATGTGACATACCTCATTTCCTTGGTGATGGAACTCTCTGAACTTGGTATCCAAGAAGCCAGGCACCCAGAGGCAGTCCCAGTCCCCGCCCAGTGTGCTCACTTGTTTTGATTTACCAAGGACAGAGTCAGTTTTCTTGGTACCTAATGATGTGAGGATGGCCAAATGCCAGGAGAGCTCTAAAGATGGACCTTTCCTGAGAAAACAGGTAGTGGCTAACCACTTTTTCCTGACATCTTCACAGAGTTGGTCAAGGAAACAAGATCTGAGAGAAGACAGGCCATTTCGGGGGAACATAGTATGGCCCACCAGTCAGAGGACACTCCGGATAGTCACAGACCTACTTGGGGGAAGGAGGTGCCTTTGTGGGAGTGGGTGTGGGTTTGTTGTTTTGTCTCATGTTCTGAGAATAGATCGAAAAGGCGGTTTGTTTGGTTTGGAGCAGACCGTCTCTAGTAAGTCATTTGACAAGGCGAGTGTTTCTGTTTATGTGTATCCCACTGTGTCCGTTGTTGTAGACATTAGAAAAGAGAATGCATTAATGGATGTGTCCTGTCTAGTATAAATCTTCCCATAATTCATCCTGCCCAACATATGAATGGACTGCAGCTTGTCTTATCGATGTGCAACACCTGCTATCTTTCTAAGTTGTTGTTTTCTTCCTGAATTCTGGCCACTCTCCAGAATGGGCTCAGCGATTTGTGTCCAAAATATGTACCACCTCCAAGCTCTGTGACATGGCCATGTAAAGGATAGTTGAAGAGAATGGCGAGCATCTCAGAAAACTCAGATATCAGTGTGACCAGGAAAGTCTCAGTGCAGAAACACTGCTTTGGGCTTTTTGCTTACTTATTGTTGTGTTGCACTGAATGTCAGGAAGGTCTTTGCCTCAGGCCACCCCTTTGTGAAGCCTGAAGAAAACAGTTTTCAAATGGAAATGAATGGGCCTCACCTGTGGTTCTTTGCTTAGTTGCTTTGGAAAGGGATGTGTCTTTATCAGCCTCTTGGTTCTGTGTGTGGCTGTGACTTAGATTCTCAGCACCTGATGGATCTTAAGAATGATCCCATGTGAGCTTCCAAAACCAAAATGGCAAAAAATATCATTCATTGTGGATGAAGACTCTTGCCTTCCTCTGTTAGGTTCCTGCACTCCAACAAATATGAATAGGGATTCTGTGAGTCAAATGAGTTCTTCAAAGCCCTGCAGAGGTGCTTGTGTTTTCGCATGACTCTAAATCACCTAAAGAATCGATACCTAAATTCAGTAGCCCTCAAATTGGAGAAACATAGAAGTATTAACGGCAGGCTTATTTGTTCACTCCTGGTTCACAGCAACGGTGTCCAGGCTACCCTGACTTTAGGCAAATGAGGGGCAAACGAGCTGATTTTGGACACTGTCTTGGGCTGCACCACTCATGGAAAACTCCAGCGGAGTTTAAGATGATTGACTCTATGGAATAAGGTGAGGGCCATGTGGGAGTGTTTTGGTTTTAATGTTGGTCATTTGTGTGGCATTGGAAAAAATGACTGGTTCCACGTGGGCTTGAACTCTGGTATGATTCCCCTTAAACACTGGGTTTTGGAACTGAACTCAGAGAAGCATTGCTATGAATTTTGTTGGGATTTTAAGAGGCCACGCATGAAAGTCGCTCATGGAAACTGAGACCTAGGCCAAGGGTAGATTTCCAAAGAGGCCTGGGAATCTCAGCAAGGATATCACATGATTTTATTCTTAAAGAAATGGCATCCATAGTTGAAAGTCAAAACACACATGCACCTCACATTGTAGACCTCAATGGGCCTGGCCTAATGTGACCTTTTGTCCATTCTTTGGGAAGCCTTGCCTGTGAGATTTCTCCAGAGATTTCATTGAAATGAGCTTCCTCACCATTTAATGTTTGCTGAATGAATTGAAACCCACAGTGCCTCCAACTTCATGCTTGAAAAATGGCTAGATAAATACCATGAAATTTTTGAAATTCCTATGACCAGGTGGCACTGGAGAAACATTGGATGTCCTATTGCTGATCATGAGTATACCAGACAGTGCCTTGATTTACTGAGTTTCATGAAAATGGTGTAGAACAGAGATGCCAGTAAGTTGGAGCCTGCTGAGTAGTGGGTCTAGAGCAGTGCTGGGGAGGTGTTTGATAAAACATCCGTGGTAGGGCCATGTGGATCTACCATTGGATTCCAAATGTCTTGTAACTGACATGGTGCTGCCAGCAGACCCTTATATGTAAAGGCATCTTGTTATATGGAGAGTTTTAAGAGGAAAATTAAGAATCAGGTTGATATGGACAAGGGGGGAATGGGGCAAGCTGTGAGAGATAGAAGCCTAGTTGGTGCATTCTCTTGCAGACCCTGACCCACCACACATGACAGAACTCCCTCCAGCACTGTGTCCCAGTTTAGCTGCTAGTATTTCGTGAAACAAATACCAAACTCACAGTGCAGCAGCCTAAACACCACAAAAAGTGGAGGAGGACCAAATGGCTTCACAGTCCACACGGGGAGACGGGGAGACACTTAGTCCCCAGTGGCCTCAGTTTACCTATAAAGAGAGGATTCACCACTGCTTCATCTTTTTCATTGGAAAATAAGAAACCATGTCCTCCAGGTCACATAGATGTAGACCCAGCTTTGATGGTCTCACTACAAAGAAAGCCAAATCTCATGAAAACAACATATATTTCAAGTGTGGAAGCTTAGAGGCAGTTTCTCAAAAAGTTTTTAGGCCAGCAGAGTTACATGTTTGTGGAGTGTTTACCATGTCCCTTACTTTTGGAAACTCCTAAACCACCTCCAAGGTTGTGAACTCCTGAGTATTTTCCATTCCAGATATGTATTCACTGATTGTGTAACTCTTGTCCTCTAATTGTGTCTTACTTGGGGTGAAGGTAATGTCACGGCATTGTTTTGGATGAGAGCGGGAGGATATTTGTGCAGCATATATTTACATACACATTGGATTCATTTTCCAATTTTTCATTCGAAGTACTGAATCCCTGACCCTAACCCATACCTAGTAGACTCAGACTATTCATCCTAATATAATGGGGAAAATTAACCCAACACAATAGAAATACAAGCACTTCAGAGGAGACATGTTCTATAGTTGGACTTGACATTTGCATTATATAAGGTAGGAGTTATACATCAAGTCAAATTTTAATTGAAATATTCTCCATGTGTTTTTAAACTTAACAAATATGTGAATACTTGTTTCCAATTTCTGTAGCCTATTCACACATGTATATTTATATGCATATAGAGAATCCTACCAGGTATCACACGTACATTTTTGTAAGGTGGATGTCTTGGCAGATACAAATTATTAGAAGTGTTCACTCCTCCTAAATGCTGTTGGAAATGAAAATTCAGCCTATAAGAGAGCGTCCTAGAAGAACAACATTATACATAAACTCATGTTCAGTAACATAAATATTTTTGCATCTGTGGATGATATATATTTACTGATGAATTTCGATTGGCATTTATATTGGTACTTTTTAATGTCTGTGAGTGTTGTGTGTGTGTGTGTGTGTGTGTGTGTGTATAGATATAGATATAGATATACTCTCCAAAGTTTTCCAAATATGAAATATATGTGTCTAGAATACACTCTCTAAATTCATTCATGTTCATGTATGTTGATTTATAATCAACTTTTCACAAGATTATAATCAGAAATATTCATCCACCTGAAATACATATTTGTTTCCTAGTACTGACTACTAACTTCAGTGAAGGGTGCATACAAATCCTAATTATTCTACAGTATCTGACCCAGTCTAACATCAATACAAGGAGACTCCTATGGGACATGATATGTAATCTGTCATTCATTTGTATTTGATACTGGTACAGTATTGTTTCTTCAGTTTTTGCACATCATAGGATATACATTTCATCCCCATGTTCACAAATTAATAGGCATTTGTTTCAACATTAATCACTTCTTGCTTCAGAACACATGTATTGTCAGGGTTTCTTGACTGGTCTTTTCATGAGACTTCTTTCCAAACACATTATTTTGAATTTCCATAATCATTTTGAAGCAAAACTCACACACTCTTCATGATAAACCAAAACACTAATATTTCCATTAGATATATAACTGGTTGGAATGAATGATTGTATATCAATATACAATTTCCTTTTATTTTTCAGATATCAGTTCAATTCATTATTTAAAGTTCAAAAAAGTTATATTATTTATTCACAGTATGGTCTATTCGTGGTTTTTCTCTATGTTCATAGAAACAGGGTACACCTATTTGTACCCCCGATTCTAATTTTACATCTTCAATATATTGCTCCCAGAAATGGTGAAAGAAATACTCATGTCACCTCATTATCACAGTAATATTCTGGACAAAATTGGAAAGGTCACACTTATGATTGTACCAAAGCCTAAATGGAAAGTGAACATGGATTTCTAAAAACATCCATGTCCAGGTTGCCTAATGCTGTCAATTGTCACTCCTTTTGGTGACTACATATTTGTTTTTTCCTAATTTATATATTGAAACTCAACCCTGTTGAAAATGTCTAATTCTATCCCTCACTTTATACTTTGCCTGATTTCGTAATGTTTCCATTGATATCTGCTTTTCTACATATTTTCCCCAGTTCAACATAGTGTCTGACTCTTCATATGTGCTGACATTTACATTCACTCTATAACCAAAAGTCTATTGCTAAAGAACTTTTGGTCCAAATCCTATACTCACTCGTCTTCCTAAACCTACCGACTATCTTCCTAATCCTACTGAATTTCCCTTTTTGACTCTATGTTCTCTTCTAAATTCAGTCATCCAATGTACAAGGTCCTATGCCATTGTATATCAAATTATCTGAGACATCTTTGCAGAACATAATTCAAAGCTAAGTATCCCAATCAAGGGCAAAACCCTTCTGGGCTTCAAAGCATACCTAGATTTCTTTTTCCATACTTATATTTCACCTCTATATTCTTGTAAATATTGCAGGTTGCCAATCCCATTATTCATCGCACAGAATCATTCGTCACCAAATCAAACCTGTTTTTAACCCCAAGTATACACTGTTCCCTCAATCATTTTACAGAAGAGCAGGGACAGAGGGGTTCTTACAATACAGGAAAGTTGGGGATCTTCCACCAGATGAGAACCTCAAATGTCCATGCACAAATGATACCTGGAGAAGTTGTAGGCAGGTATGAAGCACCTGAGAGAGCAAAAGTCATCTTCCATGGCAAACAACCTGGTCAGGATGAAGGGATGTGTCTGAATCTGCCTCTCTCTTCTTATTGTAGACAAGGTGGAACAATCCAGGCCTGAGTGGAGAGCTGTTTCCGGGTGCCAATGGTTGATATACATTCTACCTTATGAAAGTGTCACAGGAAGTACGGGCAACCTCCATCTTATGTAACCCTTGGAAGCAACTGTTAGGACAAAGTGGTTGCCAAGGCAGTGACCTCATTCAGTTCCAAAGAATGTGACATACCTCATTTCCTTGGTGATGGAACTCTCTGAACTTGGTATCCAAGAAGCCAGGCACCCAGAGGCAGTCCCAGTCCCAGGCCCAGTGGGCTCACTTGTTTGGATTTACCAAGGACAGAGTCAGTTTTCTTGGTACCTAATGATGTGAGGATGGCCAAATGCCAGGAGAGCTCTGAAGATGGACCTTTCCTGAGAAAACAGGTAGTGGCTAACCACTTTTTCCTGACATCTTCACAGAGTTGGTCAAGGAAACAAGATCTGAGAGAAGACAGGCCATTTCGGGGGAACATAGTATGGCCCACCAGTCAGAGGACACTCCGGATAGTCACAGACCTACTTGGGGGAAGGAGGTGCCTTTGTGGGAGTGGGTGTGGGTTTGTTGTTTTGTCTCATGTTCTGAGAATAGATCGAAAAGGCGGTTTGTTTGGTTTGGAGCAGACAGTTTCTAGTAAGTCATTTGACACGGCGAGTGTTTCTGTTTAGGTGTATCCCACTGTGTCCGTTGTTGTAGACATTAGAAATAAGAATGCATTAATGGATGTGTCCTGTCTAGTATAAATCTTCCCATAATTCATCCTGCCCAACATATGAATGGACTGCATCTTGTCTTATCGATGTGCAACACCTGCTATGTTTCTAAGTTGTTGTTTTCCTCCTGAATTCTGGACACTCTCCAGAATAGGCTCAGGGATTTGTGTCCAAAATATGTACCACCTCCAAGCTCTGTGACATGGCCATGTACTGGATAGCTGAAGAGAATGGCGAGCATCTCAGAAAACTCAGATTTCTGTGTGACCAGGAAAGTCTCAGTGCAGAAACCCTGCTTTGGGCCTTTTGCTTACTAATTGTTGTGTTGCACTGAATGTCAGGAAGGTCTTTGCCTCAGGCCACCCCTTTGTGAAGCTTGAAGAAAACAGTTTTCAAATGGAAATGAATGGGCCTCACCTGTGGCTCTTTGTTTAATTGCTTTGGAAAGGGATGTGTCTTTATCAGCCTCTTGGACCTGTGTGTGGCTGTGACTTAGATTCTCAGCACCTGATGGATCTTAAGAAAGATCCCATGTTAGCTTCCAAAACCAAAATGGCAAAAAAATATCATTCATTGTGGATGAAGTCTCTTGCCTTCCTCTGTTAGGTTCCTGCACTCCAATAATTGAGAATAGGGATTCTTTGGATCAAATGAGTTCTTAAAGCCCTGCAGAGGTGCTTGTGTTTTCGCATGACTCTAAATCACCTAAAGAATCCATACCTAAAATCAGTAGGCCTCAAATTGGAGAAACACAGAAGTATTAACGGCAGGCTTATTTCTTCACTCCTGGTTCACAGCAACGGTGTCCAGGCTACCCTGACTTTAGGCAAATGAGGGGCAAACGAGCTGATTTTGGACACTGTCTTTGGCTGCGTCCCTCATGGAAACCTCCAGCCAGAGGTTAAGATGATTGACTCTATGGAATAAGGTGAGGGCCATGTGGGAGTGTTTTGGTTTTAATGTTGGTCATTTGTGTGGCACTGGAAAAAATGACTGGGTCCACGTGGGCTTGAACTCTGGTGTGATTCCCCTTAGACACTGGGTTTTGGAACTGAACTCAGAGAAGCATTGCCATGAATTTTGTTGGGATTTTAAGAGGCCACGCATGAAAGTCGCTCTTGGAAACTGATACCTAGGCCCCGGGTAGATTTCCACAGAGGCCTGGGAATCTCAGCAAGGATATCACATGATTTTATTCTTAAAGAAATGGCAGCCATATTTGAGAGTCAAAACACACATGGACCTCACATTGTTGACCTCAATGGGCCTGGCCTAATGTGACGTTTTGTCCATTCTTTGGGAAGCCTTGCCTGTGACAGTTCTCCAGAGATTTCATTGAAATGAGCTTCCTCACCATTTAATGTTTGCCTAATGAATTGAAACCCACAGTGCCTCCAACTTCATGCTTGAAAAATGGCTAGATAAATACCATTAAATTTTTGAAATTCCTATGACCAGGTGGCACTGGAGAAACATTGGATGTCCTGTTGCTGATCATGAGTATACCAGACAGTGCCTTGATTTACTGAGTTTCATGAAAATGGTGTAGAACAGAGATGCCAGTAATTTGGAGCCTGCTGAGTAGTGGGTCTAGAGCAGTGGTGGGGAGGCATTTGATAAAACATCCGTGGTAGGACCATGTGCATCTACCATTGGATTCCAAATGGCTTGTAACTGACATGGTGCTGCCAGCAGACCCTTATATGTAAAGGCATCTTGTTATATGGAGAGTTTTAAGAGGAAAATTAAGAATCAGGTTGATATGGACAAGGGGGCAATGGGGCAAGCTGTGAGAGATAGAAGCCTAGTTGGTGCATTCTCTTGCAGACCCTGACCCACCACACATGACAGAACTCCCTCCAGCACTGTGTCCCAGTTTAGCTGCTAGTATTTCGTGAAACAAATACCAAACTCAGAGTGCAGCAGCCTAAACACCACAAAAAGTGGAGGAGGACCAAATGGCTTCACAGTCCACACGGGGAGACGGGGAGACACTTAGTCCCCAGTGGCCTCAGTTTACCTATAAAGAGAGGATTCAGCACTGCTTCATCTTGTTCATTGGAAAATAAGAAACCTTGTCCTCCAGGTCACATAGATGCAGACCCAGCTTTGATGGTCTCACTACAAAGGAAGCCAAATCTCATGAAAACAACATATATTTCATGTGTGGAAGCTCAGAGGCAGTTTCTCAAACAGTTTTTAGGCCAGCAGAGTTACATGTTTGTGGAGTGTTTACCATGTCCCTTACTTTTGGAAACTCCTAAACCACCTCCAAGGTTGTGAACTCCTGAGCATTTTCCATTCCAGATATGTATTCGCTGATTGTGTAACTCTTCTCCTCTAATTGTGTCTTACTTGGGGTGAAGGTAATGTCAAGGCATTGTTTTGGATGAGAGCGGGAGGATATTTGTGCAGCATATATTTACATACACATTGGATTCATTTTCCAATTTTTCATTCGAAGTACTGAATCCCTGACACTAACCCATACCTAGTAGACTCAGACTATTCACCCTAATATAATGGGGAAAATTAACCCAACACAATAGAAATACAAGCACTTCAGAGGAGACATGTTCTATAGTTGGACTTGACATTTGCATTATATAAGGTAGGAGTTATACATCTAGTCAAATTTTAATTGAAATATTCTCCATGTGTTTTTAAACTTAACAAATATGTGAATACTTGTTTCCAATTTCTGTAGCCTATTCACACATGTATATTTATATGCATATAGAGAATCCTACCAGGTATCACACGTACATTTTTGTAAGGTGGATGTCTTGGCAGATACAAATTGTGAGAAGTGTTCACTCCTCCTAAATGCTGTTGGAAATGAAAATTCAACCTATAAGAGAGCGTCCTAGAAGAACAACATTATACATAAACTCATGTTCAGAAACATAAATATTTTTGCATCTGTGGATGATATATATTTACTGATGAATTTCGATTGGCATTTATATTGGTACTTTTTAATGTCTGTGAATGTTGTGTGTGTGTGTGTGTGTGTGTGTGTGTGTGTGTGTGTGTGTGTAAAGATATAGATATAGATATACTCTCCAAAGTTTTCCAAATATGAAATATATGTGTCTAGTATACACTCTCTAAATTCATTCATGTTCATGTATGTTGATTTATAATCAACTTTTCACAAGATTATAATCAGAAATATTCATCCACCTGAAATACATATTTGTTTCCTAGTACTGACTACTAACTTCAGTGAAGGGTGCATACAAATCCTAATTATTCTACAGTATCTGACCCAGTCTAACATCAATGCAAGAAGACTCCTATGGGACATGATATGTAATTTGTCATTCATTTGTATTCGACACTGGTACATTATTGTTTCTTCAGTTTTTGCACATCATAGGATATACATTTCATCCACAAGTTCACAAATTAATAGGCATTTGTTTCAACATTAATCACTTCTTGCTTCAGAACACATGTATTGTCAGGGTTTCTTGACTGGTCTTTTCATGAGACTTCTTTCCAAACACATTATTTTGAATTTCCATAATCATTTTGAAGCAAAACTCACACACTCTTCATGATAAACCAAAACACCAATATTTCCATTAGATATATAACTGGTTGGAATGAATGATTGTATATCAATATACAATTTCATTTTATTTTTCAGATATCAGTTCAATTCATTATTTAAAGTTCAAAAAAGTTATATTATTTATTCACAGTATGGTCTATTCGTGGTTTTTCTCTATGTTCATAGAAACAGGGTACACCTATTTGTACCCCCGATTCTAATTTTACATCTTCAATATATTGCTCCCAGAAATGGTGAAAGGAATACTCATGTCACCTCATTATCACAGTAATATTCTGGACAAAAAATGGAAAGGTCACACTTATGATTGTACCAAAGCCTAAATGGAAAGTGAACATGGATTTCTAAAAACATCCATGTCCAGGTTGCCTAATGCTGTCAATTGTCACTCCTATTGGTGACTACATATTTGTTTTTTCCTAATTTATATATTGAAACTCAACCCTGTTGAAAATGTCTAATTCTATCCCTCACTTTATACTTTGCCTGATTTCGTAATGTTTCCATTGATATCTGCTTTTCTACATATTTTCCCCAGTTCAACATAGTGTCTGACTCTTCATATGTGCTGACATTTACATTCACTCTATAACCAAAAGTCTATTGCTAAAGAACTTTTGGTCCAAATCCTATACTCACTCGTCTTCCTAAACCTACCGACTATCTTCCTAATCCTACTGAATATCCCTTTTTGACTGGATGTTCTCTTCTAAATTCAATCATCCAATGTACAAGGTCCTATGCCATTGTATATCAAATTATCTGAGACATCTTTGCAGAACATAATTCAAAGCTAAGTATCCCAATCAAGGGCAAAACCCTTCTGGGCTTCAAAGCATTCCTAGATTTCTTTTTTCATACTTATATTTCACCTCTATATTCTTGTAAATATTGCAGGTTCCCAATCCCATTATTCATCGCACAGAATCATTCGTCACCAAATCAAACCTGTTTTTAACCCCAAGTATACACTGTTCCCTCAATCATTTTACAGAAGAGCAGCGACAGAGGGGTTCTTACAATACAGGAAAGTTGGGGATCTTCCACCAGATGAGAACCTCAAATGTCCATGCACAAATGATACCTGGAGAAGTTGTAGGCAGGTATGAAGCACCTGAGGGAGCAAAAGTCATCTTCCATGGCAAACAACCTGGTCAGGATGAAGGGATGTGTCTGAATCTGCCTCTCTCTTCTTATTGTAGACAAGGTGGAACAATCCAGGCCTGAGTGGAGAGCTGTTCCCTGGTGCCAATGGTTGATATACATTCTACCTTATGAAAGTGTCACAGGAAGTAGGGGAAACCTCCATCTTATGTAACCCTTGGAAGCAACTGTTAGGACAAAGTGGTTGCCAAGGCAGTGACCTCATTCAGTTCCAAAGAATGTGACATACCTCATTTCCTTGGTGATGGAACTCTCTGAACTTGGTATCCAAGAAGCCAGGCACCCAGAGGCAGTCCCAGTCCCCGCCCAGTGTGCTCACTTGTTTTGATTTACCAAGGACAGAGTCAGTTTTCTTGGTACCTAATGATGTGAGGATGGCCAAATGCCAGGAGAGCTCTAAAGATGGACCTTTCCTGAGAAAACAGGTAGTGGCTAACCACTTTTTCCTGACATCTTCACAGAGTTGGTCAAGGAAACAAGATCTGAGAGAAGACAGGCCATTTCGGGGGAACATAGTATGGCCCACCAGTCAGAGGACACTCCGGATAGTCACAGACCTACTTGGGGGAAGGAGGTGCCTTTGTGGGAGTGGGTGTGGGTTTGTTGTTTTGTCTCATGTTCTGAGAATAGATCGAAAAGGCGGTTTGTTTGGTTTGGAGCAGACCGTCTCTAGTAAGTCATTTGACAAGGCGAGTGTTTCTGTTTATGTGTATCCCACTGTGTCCGTTGTTGTAGACATTAGAAAAGAGAATGCATTAATGGATGTGTCCTGTCTAGTATAAATCTTCCCATAATTCATCCTGCCCAACATATGAATGGACTGCAGCTTGTCTTATCGATGTGCAACACCTGCTATCTTTCTAAGTTGTTGTTTTCTTCCTGAATTCTGGCCACTCTCCAGAATGGGCTCAGCGATTTGTGTCCAAAATATGTACCACCTCCAAGCTCTGTGACATGGCCATGTAAAGGATAGTTGAAGAGAATGGCGAGCATCTCAGAAAACTCAGATATCAGTGTGACCAGGAAAGTCTCAGTGCAGAAACACTGCTTTGGGCTTTTTGCTTACTTATTGTTGTGTTGCACTGAATGTCAGGAAGGTCTTTGCCTCAGGCCACCCCTTTGTGAAGCCTGAAGAAAACAGTTTTCAAATGGAAATGAATGGGCCTCACCTGTGGTTCTTTGCTTAGTTGCTTTGGAAAGGGATGTGTCTTTATCAGCCTCTTGGTTCTGTGTGTGGCTGTGACTTAGATTCTCAGCACCTGATGGATCTTAAGAATGATCCCATGTGAGCTTCCAAAACCAAAATGGCAAAAAATATCATTCATTGTGGATGAAGACTCTTGCCTTCCTCTGTTAGGTTCCTGCACTCCAACAAATATGAATAGGGATTCTGTGAGTCAAATGAGTTCTTCAAAGCCCTGCAGAGGTGCTTGTGTTTTCGCATGACTCTAAATCACCTAAAGAATCGATACCTAAATTCAGTAGCCCTCAAATTGGAGAAACATAGAAGTATTAACGGCAGGCTTATTTGTTCACTCCTGGTTCACAGCAACGGTGTCCAGGCTACCCTGACTTTAGGCAAATGAGGGGCAAACGAGCTGATTTTGGACACTGTCTTGGGCTGCACCACTCATGGAAAACTCCAGCGGAGTTTAAGATGATTGACTCTATGGAATAAGGTGAGGGCCATGTGGGAGTGTTTTGGTTTTAATGTTGGTCATTTGTGTGGCATTGGAAAAAATGACTGGTTCCACGTGGGCTTGAACTCTGGTATGATTCCCCTTAAACACTGGGTTTTGGAACTGAACTCAGAGAAGCATTGCTATGAATTTTGTTGGGATTTTAAGAGGCCACGCATGAAAGTCGCTCATGGAAACTGAGACCTAGGCCAAGGGTAGATTTCCAAAGAGGCCTGGGAATCTCAGCAAGGATATCACATGATTTTATTCTTAAAGAAATGGCATCCATAGTTGAAAGTCAAAACACACATGCACCTCACATTGTAGACCTCAATGGGCCTGGCCTAATGTGACCTTTTGTCCATTCTTTGGGAAGCCTTGCCTGTGAGATTTCTCCAGAGATTTCATTGAAATGAGCTTCCTCACCATTTAATGTTTGCTGAATGAATTGAAACCCACAGTGCCTCCAACTTCATGCTTGAAAAATGGCTAGATAAATACCATGAAATTTTTGAAATTCCTATGACCAGGTGGCACTGGAGAAACATTGGATGTCCTATTGCTGATCATGAGTATACCAGACAGTGCCTTGATTTACTGAGTTTCATGAAAATGGTGTAGAACAGAGATGCCAGTAAGTTGGAGCCTGCTGAGTAGTGGGTCTAGAGCAGTGCTGGGGAGGTGTTTGATAAAACATTCGTGGTAGGGCCATGTGGATCTACCATTGGATTCCAAATGTCTTGTAACTGACATGGTGCTGCCAGCAGACCCTTATATGTAAAGGCATCTTGTTATATGGAGAGTTTTAAGAGGAAAATTAAGAATCAGGTTGATATGGACAAGGGGGGAATGGGGCAAGCTGTGAGAGATAGAAGCCTAGTTGGTGCATTCTCTTGCAGACCCTGACCCACCACATATGACAGAACTCCCTCCAGCACTGTGTCCCAGTTTAGCTGCTAGTATTTCGTGAAACAAATACCAAACTCACAGTGCAGCAGCCTAAACACCACAAAAAGTGGAGGAGGACCAAATGGCTTCACAGTCCACACGGGGAGACGGGGAGACACTTAGTCCCCAGTGGCCTCAGTTTACCTATAAAGAGAGGATTCACCACTGCTTCATCTTTTTCATTGGAAAATAAGAAACCATGTCCTCCAGGTCACATAGATGTAGACCCAGCTTTGATGGTCTCACTACAAAGAAAGCCAAATCTCATGAAAACAACATATATTTCAAGTGTGGAAGCTTAGAGGCAGTTTCTCAAAAAGTTTTTAGGCCAGCAGAGTTACATGTTTGTGGAGTGTTTACCATGTCCCTTACTTTTGGAAACTCCTAAACCACCTCCAAGGTTGTGAACTCCTGAGTATTTTCCATTCCAGATATGTATTCACTGATTGTGTAACTCTTGTCCTCTAATTGTGTCTTACTTGGGGTGAAGGTAATGTCACGGCATTGTTTTGGATGAGAGCGGGAGGATATTTGTGCAGCATATATTTACATACACATTGGATTCATTTTCCAATTTTTCATTCGAAGTACTGAATCCCTGACCCTAACCCATACCTAGTAGACTCAGACTATTCATCCTAATATAATGGGGAAAATTAACCCAACACAATAGAAATACAAGCACTTCAGAGGAGACATGTTCTATAGTTGGACTTGACATTTGCATTATATAAGGTAGGAGTTATACATCAAGTCAAATTTTAATTGAAATATTCTCCATGTGTTTTTAAACTTAACAAATATGTGAATACTTGTTTCCAATTTCTGTAGCCTATTCACACATGTATATTTATATGCATATAGAGAATCCTACCAGGTATCACACGTACATTTTTGTAAGGTGGATGTCTTGGCAGATACAAATTATTAGAAGTGTTCACTCCTCCTAAATGCTGTTGGAAATGAAAATTCAGCCTATAAGAGAGCGTCCTAGAAGAACAACATTATACATAAACTCATGTTCAGTAACATAAATATTTTTGCATCTGTGGATGATATATATTTACTGATGAATTTCGATTGGCATTTATATTGGTACTTTTTAATGTCTGTGAGTGTTGTGTGTGTGTGTGTGTGTGTGTGTGTGTGTATAGATATAGATATAGATATACTCTCCAAAGTTTTCCAAATATGAAATATATGTGTCTAGAATACACTCTCTAAATTCATTCATGTTCATGTATGTTGATTTACAATCAACTTTTCACAAGATTATAATCAGAAATATTCATCCACCTGAAATACATATTTGTTTCCTAGTACTGACTACTAACTTCAGTGAAGGGTGCATACAAATCCTAATTATTCTACAGTATCTGACCCAGTCTAACATCAATACAAGGAGACTCCTATGGGACATGATATGTAATCTGTCATTCATTTGTATTTGATACTGGTACAGTATTGTTTCTTCAGTTTTTGCACATCATAGGATATACATTTCATCCCCATGTTCACAAATTAATAGGCATTTGTTTCAACATTAATCACTTCTTGCTTCAGAACACATGTATTGTCAGGGTTTCTTGACTGGTCTTTTCATGAGACTTCTTTCCAAACACATTATTTTGAATTTCCATAATCATTTTGAAGCAATACTCACACACTCTTCATGATAAACCAAAACACTAATATTTCCATTAGATATATTACTGGTTGGAATGAATGATTGTATATCAATATACAATTTCCTTTTATTTTTCAGATATCAGTTCAATTCATTATTTAAAGTTCAAAAAAGTTATATTATTTATTCACAGTATGGTCTATTCGTGGTTTTTCTCTATGTTCATAGAAACAGGGTACACCTATTTGTACCCCCGATTCTAATTTTACATCTTCAATATATTGCTCCCAGAAATGGTGGAAGAAATACTCATGTCACCTCATTATCACAGTAATATTCTGGACAAAATATGGAAAGGTCACACTTATGATTGTACCAAAGCCTAAATGGAAAGTGAACATGGATTTCTAAAAACATCCATGTCCAGGTTGCCTAATGCTGTCAATTGTCACTCCTATTGGTGACTACATATTTGTTTTTTCCTAATTTATATATTGAAACTCAACCCTGTTGAAAATGTCTAATTCTATCCCTCACTTTATACTTTGCCTGATTTCGTAATGTTTCCATTGATATCTGCTTTTCTACATATTTTCCCCAGTTCAACATAGTGTCTGACTCTTCATATGTGCTGACATTTACATTCACTCTATAACCAAAAGTCTATTGCTAAAGAACTTTTGGTCCAAATCCTATACTCACTCGTCTTCCTAAACCTACCGAATATCTTCCTAATCCTACTGAATATCCTTTTTGACTGGATGTTCTCTTCTAAATTCAATCATCCAATGTACAAGGTCCTATGCCATTGTATATCAAATTATCTGAGACATCTTTGCAGAACATAATTCAAACCTAAGTATCCCAATCAAGGGCAAAACCCTTCTGGGCTTCAAAGCATACCTAGATTTCTTTTTTCATACTTATATTTCACCTCTATATTCTTGTAAATATTGCAGGTTCCCAATCCCATTATTCATCGCACAGAATCATTCGTCACCAAATCAAACCTGTTTTTAACCCCAAGTATACACTTTTCCCTCAATCATTTTATAGAAGAGCAGGGACAGAGGGGTTCTTACAATACAGGAAAGTTGGGGATCTTCCACCAGATGAGAACCTCAAATGTCCATACACAAATGATACCTGGAGAAGTTGTAGGCAGGTATGAAGCACCTGAGAGAGCAAAAGTCATCTTCCATGGCAAACAACCTGGTCAGGATGAAGGGATGTGTCTGAATCTGCCTCTCTCTTCTTATTGTAGACAAGGTGGAACAATCCAGGCCTGAGTGGAGAGCTGTTCCCGGGTGCCAATGTTTGATATACATTCTACCTTATGAAAGTGTCACAGGAATTAGGGGAAACCTCCATCTTATGTAACCCTTGGAAGCAACTGTTAAAACAAAGTGGTTGCCAAGGCAGTGACCTCATTCAGTTCCAAAGAATGTGACATACCTCATTTCCTTGGTGATGGAACTCTCTGAACTTGGTATCCAAGAAGCCAGGCACCCAGAGGCAGTCCCAGACCCAGGCCCAGTGGGCTCACTTGTTTGGATTTACCAAGGACAGAGTCAGTTTTCTTGGTACCTAATGATGTGAGGATGGCCAAATGCCAGGAGAGCTCTGAAGATGGACCTTTCCTGAGAAAACAGGTAGTGGCTAACCACTTTTTCCTGACATCTTCACAGAGTTGGTCAAGGAAACAAGATCTGAGAGAAGACAGGCCATTTCGGGGGAACATAGTATGGCCCACCAGTCAGAGGACACTCCGGATAGTCACAGACCTACTTGGGGGAAGGAGGTGCCTTTGTGGGAGTGGGTGTGGGTTTGTTGTATTGTCTCATGTTCTGAGAATAGATCGAAATGGCGGTTTGTTTGGTTTGAAGCAGACAGTTTCTAGTAAGTCATTTGACAAGGCGAGTGTTTCTGTTTATGTGTATCCCACTGTGTCCGTTGTTGTAGACATTAGAAAAGAGAATGCATTAATGGATGTGTCCTGTCTAGTATAAATCTTCCCTATTATTCATACTGCCCATTATATGAATGGCCTGCAGCTTGTCTTATCGATGTGCAACACTTGCTATCTTTCTAAGTTGTTGTTTTCTTCCTGAATTCTGGCCACTCTCCAGAATGGGCTCAGGGATTTGTGTCCAAAATATGTACCACCTCCAAGCTCTGTGACATGGCCATGTAAAGGATAGTTGAAGAGAATGGCGAGCATCTCAGAAAACTCAGATATCAGTGTGACCAGGAAAGTCTCAGTGCAGAAACACTGCTTTGGGCTTTTTGCTTACTTATTGTTGTGTTGCACTGAATGTCAGGAAGGTCTTTGCCTCAGGCCACCCCTTTGTGAAGCCTGAAGAAAACAGTTTTCAAATGGAAATGAATGGCCCTCACCTGTGGTTCTTTGCTTAATTGCTTTGGAAATGGATGTGTCTTTATCAGCCTCTTGGTCCTGTGTGTGGCTGTGACTTAGATTCTCAGCACCTGATGGATCTTAAGAATGATCCCATGTGAGCTTCCAAAACCAAAATGGCAAAAAATATCATTCATTGTGGATGAAGACTCTTGCCTTCCTCTGTTAGGTTCTTGCACTCCAACAAATGAGAATAGGGATTTTGTGAGTCAAATGAGTTCTTAAAGCCCTGCAGAGGTGCTTGTGTTTTCGCATGACTCTAAATCACCTAAAGAATCGATACCTAAAATCAGTAGCCCTCAAATTGGAGAAACATAGAAGTATTAACGGCATGCTTATTTGTTCACTCCTGGTTCACAGCAACGGTGTCCAGGCTACCCTGACTTTAGGCAAATGAGGGGCAAACGAGCTGATTTTAGACACTGTATTGGGCTGCACCCCTCATGGAAACCTCCAGCCAGAGTTTAAGATGATAGACTATATGGAATAAGGTGAGGGCCATGTGGGAGTGTTTTGGTTTTAATGTTGGTCATTTGTGTGACATTGGAAAAAATGACTGGTTCCACGTGGGCTTGAACTCTGGTGTGATTCCCCTTAAACACTGGGTTTTGGAACTGAACTCAGAGAAGCATTGCTATGAATTTTGTTGGGATTTTAAGAGGCCACGCATGAAAGTCGCACTTGGAAACTGAGACCTAGGCCCCGGGTTGATTTCCACAGAGGCCTGGGAATCTCAGCAAGGATATCACATGATTTTATTCTTAAAGAAATGGCATCCATAGTTGAGAGTCAAAACACACATGCACCTCACATTGTAGACCTCAATGGGCCTGGCCTAATGTGACCTTTTGTCCATTTTTTGGGAAGCCTTGCCTGTGAGATTTCTCCAGAGATTTCATTGAAATGAGCTTCCTCACCATTTAATGTTTGCTGAATGAATTGAAACCCACAGTGCCTCCAACTTCATGCTTGAAAAATGGCTAGATAAATACCATGAAATTTTTGAAATTCCTATGACCAGGTGGCACTGGAGAAACATTGGATGTCCTATTGCTGATCATGAGTATACCAGACAGAGCCTTGATTTACTGAGTTTCATGAAAATGGTGTAGAACAGAGATGCCAGTAAGTTGGAGCCTGCTGAGTAGTGGGTCTAGAGCAGTGCTGGGGAGGTGTTTGATAAAACATCCGTGGTAGGGCCATGTGGATCTACCATTGGATTCCAAATGGCTTGTAACTGACATGGTGCTGCCAGCAGACCCTTATATGTAAAGGCATCTTGTTATATGGAGAGTTTTAAGAGGAAAATTAAGAATCAGGATGATATGGACAAGGGGGCAATGGGGCAAGCTGTGAGAGATAGAAGCCTAGTTGGTGCATTCTCTTGCAGACCCTGACCCACCACACGTGACAGAACTCCTTCCAGCACTGTGTCCCAGTTTAGCTGCTAGTATTTCGTGAAACAAATACCAAACTCACAGTGCAGCAGCCTAAACACCACAAAAAGTGGAGGAGGACAAAATGGCTTCACAGTCCACATGGGGAGACGGGGAGACACTTAGTCCCTACTGGCCTCAATTTACCTAAAAAGAGAGGATTCAGCACTGCTTCATCTTGTTCATTGGAAAATAAGAAACCATGTCCTCCAGGTCACATAGATGCAGACCCAGCTTTGATTTTCTCACTACAAAGGAAGTCAAATCTCATGAAAACAACATATATTTCAAGTGCGGAAGCTCAGAGGCAGTTTCTCCAAAAGTTTTTAGGCCAGCAGAGCTCCATGTTTGTGGAGTGTTTACCCTGTCCCTTACTTTTGGAAACTCTTCTACCACCTCCAAGGTTGTGAACTCCTGAGCATTTTCCATTCCAGATATGTATTCACTGATTTTTTAACTCTTCTCCTCTAATTGTGTCTTACTTGGGGTGAAGGTAATGTCAAGGCATTGTTCTGGATGAGAGCGCGAGGATATTTGTGCAGCATATATTTACATACGCATTGGATTCATTTTCCAATTTTCCATTTGAATTACTGAATCCCAGACACTAAAACTTACCTAGTAGACTCAGACTATTCATCCTAATATAATGGGGGAAATTAACCCAACACAATATAAATACAAGCACTTCAGAGGAGACATGTTCTATAGTTGGACTTGACATTTGCATTATATAAGGTAGGAGTTATAAATCTCGTCAAATTTTAATTGAAATATTCTCCATCTCTTTTTAAACTTAACAAATATGTGAATTCTTGTTTCTTTTTTCTGTAGCCTATTCACACATGTATATTTATATGCATATATAGAATCCTACCAGGTATCACACATACATTTTTGTGAGGTGGATGTCTTGGCAGATACAAATTGTGAGAAGAGTTCACTCCTCCTAAATGCTGTTGGAAATGAAAATTCAACATATAGGAGAACGTCCTAGTAGAAAAAAATTATGCATAAACTCATGTTCAGTAAAATAAATATTTTTGCATCTGTGGATGATATATATTTACTGATGAATTTCGATTGGCATTTATATTGGTACTTTTTAATGTCTGTGAATGTTGTGTGTGTGTGTGTGTCTGTGTGTGTGTGTGTCTGTGTGTGTGTGTGTGTGTGTGTGTGTATAGACATAGATATATATATACTCTCCAAATTTTTCAAAATATGAAAAAATGTGTCTAATATATACTCTCTAAATTCATACATGTACATATATGTGGATTTATAATCAACTTTTCACAAGATTATAATCAGAAATATTCATCCACCTGAAATACATATTTGTTTCATAGTACTGAAACCTAACTAGAGTGAATGGTGCATACAAATCCTAATTACTCTACAGTAACTGACCCAGTCTAACATCAATGCAAGAAGACTCCTATGGGACATGATATGTAATTTGTCATTCATTTGTATTCAACACTGGTACATTATTGTTTCTTCAGTTGTTGCACATCATTGGATATACATTGCATCCACAAGTTCACAAATTAATAGGCATTTGTTTCAACTTTAGTCACTTCTTGCTTCAGAACACATGTATTGTCAGGGTTTCTTGACTGGTCTTTTCAGCAGACTTCTTTCCAAACACATAATTTTGAATTTCCATAATCATTTTGAAGCAAAACTCACACACTCTTCATGATAAACCAAAACACTAATATTTCCAATAGATATATAACTGGTTGGAATGAATGATTGTATATCAATATATGATTTCCTTTAATTTTTCAGATATCAGTTCAATTCATTATTTAAAGTTGAAAAAATTATATTATTTATTCACAGTATGGTCTATTCATGCTTTTTTTCTATGTTCATAGAAACAGGGTACACCTCTTTGTACCCCGATTCTAATATTACATCTTCAATATATTGCTCCCAGAAATGGTGAAAGAAATACTCATGTCACCTCATTATCACAGTAATATTCTGGACAAAAAATGGAAAGGTCACACTTATGATTGTACCAAAGCCTAAATGGAAAGTGAACATGGATTTCTAAAAACATCCATGTCCAGGTTGCCTAATGCTGTCAATTGTCACTCCTATTGGTGACTACATATTTGTTTTTTTCTAATTTATATTTTCAAACTCAACACTGTTGAAAATGTCTAATTCTATCCCTCACTTTATACTTTGCCTGATTTCGTAATGTTTCTATTGATATCTGTTTAATACATATTTTCCCCAGTTCAACATAGTGACTGACTCTTCATATGTGCTGACACTTACATTCACTCTATAACCAAAAGTCTATTGCTAAAGAACTTTTGGTCCAAATCCTATACTCACTCTTCTTCCTAAACCTACCGACTATCTTCCTAATCCTACTGAATATCCCTTTTTGACCTGATGTTCTCTTCTAAATTCTATCATCCAATGTACAACGTCCTATGCCATTGTAATTCGAATTATCTGAGACATCTTTGCAGAACATAATTCAAAGCTAAGTATCCCAATCAAGGGCAAACCCTTCTGGGCTTCAAATCATACCTAGATTTCTGTTTTCATACTTATATTTCACCTCTATATTCTTGTAAATATTGCAGGTTCCCAATGCCATTATTCATCGCACAGAATCATTCGTCACCAAATCAAACCTGTTTTTAACCCCAAGTATACACTGTTCCCTCAATCATTTTACAGAAGAGCAGGGACAGAGTGGTTCTTACAATACAGGAAAGTTGGGGATCTTCCACAAGATGAGAACCTCAAATGTCCATGCACAAATGATACCTGGAGAAGTTGTAGGCAGTTATGAAGCACCTGAGAGAGCAAAAGTCATCTTCCATGGCAAACAACCTGGTCAGGATGAAGGGATGTGTCTGAATCTGCCTCTCTCTTCTTATTGTAGACAAGGTGGAACAATCCAGGCCTGAGTGGAGAGCTGTTCGCGGGTGCCAATGGTTGATATACATTCTAACTTATGAAAGTGTCACAGGAAGTAGGGGAAACCTCCATCTTATGTAACCCTTGGAAGCAACTGTTAGGAAAAAGTGGTTGCCAAGGCAGTGACCTCATTCAGTTCCAAAGAATGTGACATACCTCATTTCCTTGGTGATGGAACTCTCTGAACTTGGTATCCAAGAAGCCAGGCCCCCAGAGGCAGTCCCAGTCCCAGGCCCAGTGGGCTCACTTGTTTGGATTTACCAAGGACAGAGTCAGTTTTCTTGGTACCTAATGATGTGAGGATGGCCAAATGCCAGGAGAGCTCTGAAGATGGACCTTTCCTGAGAAAACAGGTAGTAGCTAACCACTTTTTCCTGACATCTTCACAGAGTTGTTCAAAGAAACATGATCTGAGAGAAGACAGGCCATGTCGGCGGAACATAGTATGGCCCACCAGTCAGCGGATACTTCGGATAGTCAAAGACCTACTTGGGGGCAGGTGGTGCCTTTGTGGGAGTGGGTGTGGGTTTGTTGTTTTGTCTCATGTTCTGAGAATAGATAGGAAAGGCGTTTTGTTTGGTTTGGAGTGGACAGTTTCTAGTAAGTCATTTGACAAGGCGAGTGTTTCTGTTTATGTGTATCCCACTGTGTCCGTTGTTGTAGACATTAGAAAAGAGAATGCATTAATGGATGTGTCCTGTCTAGTATAAATCTTCCCATAATTCATCCTGCCCAATATATGAATGGACTGCAGCTTGTCTTATCGATGTGCAACACCTGCTATCTTTCTAAGTTGTTGTTTTCTTCCTGAATTCTGGCCACTCTCCAGAATAGACTCATGGATTTGTGTCCAAAATATGTACCACCACCAAGCTCTGTGACATGGCCATGTACTGGATAGTTGAAGAGAATGGCGAGCATCTCAGAAAACTCAGATATCAGTGTGACCAGGAAAGTCTCAGTGCAGAAACACTGCTTTGGGCCTTTTGCTTACTTATTGTTGTGTTGCACTGAATGTCAGGAAGGTCTTTGCCTCAGGCCACCCCTTTGTGAACCCTGAAGAAAACAGTTTTCAAATGGAAATGAATGGGCCTCACCTGTGGCTCTTAGCTTAATTGCTTTGGAAAGGGATGTGTCTTTATCAGCCTCATGGACCTGTGTGTGGCTGTGGCTTAGATTCTCAGCACCTGATGGATCTTAAGAATGATCCCATGTGAGCTTCCAAAACAACAATGGCAAAAAATATCATTCATTTTGGATGAAGTCTTTTGCCTTCCTCTGTTAGGTTGCTGCACGTACATTTTTGTGAGGTGGCTGTCTTGGCAGATACAAATTGTGAGAAGAGTTCACTCCTCCTAAATGCTTTTGGAAATGAAAATTCAACCTATAGGAGAGCGTCCTATTAGAAAAACATTATATATAAACTCATCTTCAGTAAAATAAATATTTTTTGCATTTGTGGATGATATATATTTACTGATGAATTTCGATTGGCATTTATATTGGTACTTTTTAATGTCTGTGAGTGTTGTGTGTGTGTGTGTGTGTGTGTGTGTGTGTGTGTGTATATATATATATATATAGATATAGATATAGATATAGATATAGATATAGATATATAGATATAAATATAGATATACTCTCCAAATTTTTCAAAATATGAAATATATGTGTCTTATTTTTCACTTCCTAAATTTTTCATATTCATGAATGTGGATTTATAATTATCTTTTCACAAGATTATTCTCAGAAACATTCATATACCCTACGAGACTCTTACCACTAATACTAATATAATGGAGAAAAAGAACCCAAACAGAATAGATACAAGCATTTCAGAAGAGGCATGGTGTATAGTTGGACTTGCCTTTTGCATAATATAAGGTTGGAGTTATAAATCTATTCAATTTATTGAAAAAATTTTCCATGTGTTATTTTTTTTGACACAACACAAAATTTAATCTTCGAAAAATAAATAAAATTGACACTTCCTTAACCAAGCTAATGAAGAAAAAAAAAACCTCAAATTACTTAAATTAAGGATCATAAAGGAACTTTTACAGACTACACAAGTAAAATACAGAGAATAATTGAAAACTAATTTGAAAATTTATAGTCTAATAAATTAAAATACCATGATGACATCAATAAAATTTTAGAGATATACCCAAACTTAATTAGTAGGACGTGAACAATTTAAACAAATCAATTTCAAGCAATGAAATAGAAGTTGCTGTCAACAGCCTACCAATCAAGCAAAGCCCAGGAACAGACAGATTCTCAGCCATGTTCTACAAGACCTTCAAAGAAGCATTCATCACAATACTCCTCAAATTATTCCATAAAATAGAAAAGGATGGAACTCCTCCAAACTCATTCCATGAGGCTATTATCACTCACATACCAAAATCAGACAAAGACACATCAAGGAAAGAAATCTTCAGAGCAATATTCCTGACAAAGATATATACAAAAATTCTCAATAAAATTCTTTTTTTTAAGCCAAAGTTAATCAAAAGGGATAAAGAGGGACACTACACACTATTCCATGTGTTTTTAAAGTTAAGAAATATATGAATTCCTGTCTCCCTTTCTCTGTAGCCTATTAAGCACATGTATTTTTATATGCACAAATAGAATCCTACCTGGTTTCACACGTACATTCTTGTAAGGTGGCTGACTTGGCAGATACTATTTGTGAGAAGAGATCACTCCTCCTAAACGCTGTTGGTACAGAAAATTCAACCCATGGGTGAGCTTCCTAGATGAACAACATTATACATACATCCATGTTCAGTAAAATGAATATTTTGTGATATGCGGATGAGTTATTTTTCATGATGAATTTCGATTGACATATATATTGCGACATTATAATGTGTGTGTGTTTGTCTCTCTCTCTCTCTCTCTCTCTCTCTCTCTCTCTCTCTCTATATATATATATATATATATATATATATATATATATATTCTCCAGATTTTCCAAAATATGAAATATATGTCTTCTTATACACCACCTGAATTCATTCATATTCATATATGTGGATTTATAATCAACTTTTAACAAGTTTATTCTCAGAAATATACATCCACTGAAATACATATTTGTTTCCTAGTACTGAAAACTAAATTCAGGGAAGGGTTCTTACAAATCCTAATATTTCTAGACTAACTGACCAAGTTTAACATCAATGCAAATACATTCCTATTGGATATGATGTGTTTTTTAAAGTTCATTTTTATTCAAACTTGGTACGTTATTATTTATTCAGTTTATGGACATCATAAAATATATCCTTTCATTCACAAGTTCAAAAATTTATAAATATTTGGTTTACTTTCAATCACTTCCTCCTTCGGAACACATATATTCCTCTATGTTTCTTGACTGGTCTTTTCACTAGACTTCTTTCTAAACACATTATTTTCGATTCCATTATCATTTTTGAAGCAAAACTCACACACTATTCATGATAAACGGTAACCCTAATAATACCATTAGATATATAACTTGTTGGAATGAATGTACATATATCAATATATGATTTCGTCTATATTTTCAGATATTAAAACAATCCATTATGTAAATTTGGAACCAGTCACATAATTTTTTCACAGTATGGTCTATTAATGCATCATCTCTATATTCATCAACACAGGGTAAACCTCTTAGTATCCCCAGTACTAATTTATATGTTTTCAAAATATTGCTCCCAGAAAAGGTGGAAGAAATACTCATGTCACCTGATCTACATATACATATTATCACAGTAATATTCTGGACACAAAATGCAAAGGTCACATTATGATTGCAATAAAGCCTCAATTGAATGTGAACATAGATTACTAAAAACATCCATGTCCAGTTTGCCTAATGCTCTCAAATGTCAATCCAATTGGTGACTACATTTTTGTTTCTTTTTAAGATTATGTATTCAACCTCAACCCTGTTGAAAATGTCAAATCTTATCACTCACGTTATACTTTGCCTGATTTCCTAATGTCTCTATTGATGTCTGCCTTCCTACATATTTTTCCCAGTTCATCATTGTGCCCAACTTTTCACATATGGTGCTATTTATATTCACTCTCTAACCGAAACCTATTGCTAAAGAACTTTTGGTCCAAATCCTAGACTCACTCTTCCTCCTAAACCTACTGACTATCATTCTAATCCTACACACTATCCCTTTTTCACTGGATGTTCTCTTCTACATTCAATCATCTGAGGTACAGGATCTTATGCCATTGTATATCGATTTGCATCGACCTCGGTGCAAAACATTACTCAAGCTAAGGATCCCAATCAAGAGCCCAAATCCTTCTGGGCTTCAAATATTACCTTGATTTCTGTTTTCATACTTATATTTTACCTCTATATTCTTATAAATATTGCTGGTTCCCAATACCATTATTCATCCAGCAGAATGATTCCTAAGCCAAATAGAACATGCTATTAACCCTAACCATACAATGTTCCCTCAATCTCACTTTACAGAAGAGCAGGGATAAAGTTGATATTACAATACAGGAAGATAGGAGATCTTCCACCTGCTGAGTACCTCAAAATCCATGCAGAAATAATCCCTGGAGAAGATGTAGGCAGCTATGAAAGACCTGAGAGAACAAAAGTCATATTCCATGGCAAACAACATGGTCAGGATGAAAGGATGTGTCTGAGTCAGCCTCTCTATTCTTAATGCAGGGAAGATGGACCAAAGCAGGCCTGTGTGGAGAGCTGTTCCCAGGTGACTATGGTTTCTATACCATTCTAACATGTGAAAGTATCACAGGAAGTAGGGCAGCCTCCATGTCAGGAGACACTAGGATGCAACTGTTAGGACAAAGTAGTGGCCAAGACAGGGACCTCATTTATTTCCTGAAGGTAGTGACCTCACCTCATTTCCTTGGTGATGGAACTCTCTGAATTTTGTGATCCAGGAAACCAGGCACCAGAGCCAGTCCAAGTCCCAGTCGCAGTGGGCTCACTTGTTTGGATTTACTAAGGACAGAGTAAGTCTTTCTTGGTACCTACTGATGTAAGGGTTGCCAAATACTAAGAAAGCTCTGAAGAGGGGTCTTTCCTGAGAGGACAGGAATTGGCTCACCACTGCCTCCTGACAACTTCACAGAGTTGAACAAGGAGACCAGATCTGAGACAGAAAGGCCATTTGTGGGGAACATCGTATGGCCTACCAGTCAGAGGACACTCCAGATAGTGACAGACCTACTTGGGAGAAGGAGTTGCATTTGTGGGTGTTGGTTTGTGTTTGTGGTTTTTTTCCATGTTCTGAGAATAGGTAAAAAAGGAGGTTTGTTTGGATTGGAGTGGACTGTTTCCAGTAAGTCATTTGACAAGGAGACTGTTTCTATGTCTGTGTATCCCACTGTGTTTTTCTTTGTGGATATTAGAAAAAAATAGCTCATTGGGTGTGTCCTGTCTAGTAGAAAGCTTCCCAGCATGCATCCTTTCCAATTAATGAATGGACTGAGGCTTGCCTTATCCATGGGCAACACCTGCTATCTACCTAATTTTCCATTTTTTCATGAATTCTGGCCACTCTCAAGATTAGTATCATGTATTTTTGTACAAGATATGTACCACCTCCAAGCTCTGTGACATGGCCATGTACTGGATAGTTGAAGGGAATGGCGAGCAACTCAGAAAACTCACATATTAGAGTAACAAGGAAAGTCTCCGTGGAGAAACCCTGCTTGGGGCCTTTTGATTACCTATTGTTCTGTTGCTCTGAATGTCAGAAAGGTCTTTGCCTCAGGCCACCCCTTTGTGAAGCCTGAAGAAAACAGTTTTCAAATGGTAATGAATGGGCATCACCTGTGGCTCTTTGCTTCATTGCTTTGGAAATGGATGTGTCTGAATCAGCCTCTTGGCCCTATGTGAGCCTGTGGTTTAGATTTTCAGCACCTGATGAATCTAAAGAAAGATCCCATGTGGGCATCCAAAACCTAAATGGAAAAAAGATCAGTCATTGTGGATGAAGCCTCTCGCCTTCCTCTGTAAGATTCCTGACCTCCATCAAGTGAGAATAGGGATCATTTGTGTCAAATAAGTTCTTCAAAGGGCTGCAGAGGGGAGACAATAGGTGCTTGGGTTTTCTTATAACTCCAATTCACACTAAAAATCTATACCCCACAGTCAGTAGGCCTCAAATTTGAGAAGTGGAGTAGTATAAACGGCAGACCTATTTGATCACTTCTGGGTCACACTAACGTTGTCCAGGCCACCCTGACTTTAGGCAAATGAGGGACAAGGGAGATTATTTTTGACACTGTCTTGGGCTGTGCCCCTCATGGAAACATCCAGCTAGAGGTTATGATTAGTGTCTATATAAAAAGATGAAGAGGGCCATGTGAGAGTGTTTTGGTTTTAATTGTCATCATTTGTGTGGCAATTTGAAGAGATGCCTGGGTCCACCTGGGCTTGAACTCTGTTGTGATTCCCCTTAGAGACTGAGTTGTGTAACTGACCTCAGAGAAGTATTGCCTTGAATTGTGTTGGGATTTCAGGAGGCCACACATGAGATTCACCATTGGAATCTGAGATCTTGGCCCAGGGTGACTTTACACAGAGCACTGGGAATCTAAGCCAGGATATCACAAGATTTTATTCTGAAAGATTCCAGCCATAGTTAAAACACCAACAGGGAATCTTTAGATCACTTATAAGCAAATTAAAAAACAAAATTTTTTAACAAGAGTAAAAATACTTAGTTAATGTAATGCTACCCTGAATTTTTTGGGTGAGTTATACTTTATATTCCCTGTTTGAGATCCTAGTAAACTTGAGAGAAAAAAAAAAAAAAAAACAAAAAAAACAAAACTTTTGAACATAACTTTAAATGAAATAAAATCTGACCTACTGCTTTCGTAGTCATTCTCACATGTAGTAAGATGGGACACAGAGCCTTATCTCAGGTAAGACAGGGCTCTTTATAAATCTTAAGTGTTTTAGTTCTAAAGCTGATCTTCGTTTTTTAATATCCTTTTACAAAGTTTACATAAATTGTTTGAGGTCACATGAACATTAGCTAACACCATATAATATCACTTTTGAAACATGAATTAAAGAATGGCTGAATGTTTTTAACATTCAAATAGATTAGGCTCTCATTAATTTAAAAATACATTTAAATTGTTGCACAATGTAAAGTGTAACATAAAACTTTACATATCTTATTGATAACAGGTAAATAAATCCCCAATATATATTTTATTTACCATACAACTTCAGAACACCAGCTTGATACAATGCTCTTTTAAAGTTTCTACCTTATCGAGTTGTATAACTGGAAGATATGAGCACATTAATAGCATCACAGTTACATTGATGTTTCTACATTAACCAAGTTTATCTTTTAAAGAAATGGCAGTACAGTGCTCTAAAATAACAGTTCTGTTTTAAACAGTTGTTTAATTTTTATGGTTGCTTGCTCTGGAAAAAATAAAACTTAATAAACACAATGTTATGAGTAATCTTATGTTTTAAGAAATTTTTGTCTCTTTAACACATGACTAATTTTTACAATCTTACACAGACTTTAGTAGAAAGTCTGTATAAGATTGTAAACATTTTATACAGATTTTGTACTAAAAATTGATAGACCTTAGTATATCAATCAGATATCAAACAAAAACACTCATGAATGAGTAAATCCAAATCAAATTTACTTTACTTTTTAATCAAAATATTAGACAAATGTATTGAACAGTGTAAACCATTTTTTGGTTGAAGGAAAAGTCCTAGAACAAAGTCATATAGACCTTTGGTAGACAATAATATTTTATTAGATTTTTGAACACCTAGAAAAACTTATAGGCATAAATTTGAAGACATTTATATTTATCTGTTTATCCAATCTAAATTGAAACATTTAAACCACGTGAATTAAAGACCTGTGGTCCACTTTTTAAAATTTGTTTTTATGAGCGCTTTTTTATATGAGTGCTCCTTATATATGTTAATTTGTGTATCATTTGAATGATATACGCACATATGTGTATATATATATATATATATATATATATATATATATATATATATATATATATATAGACATACAACACATAACAAAAGTGTGCACACCTAATAATAGTGAAGGCCTTGTAGCTTTTCACAGGTGAAATCACCATTGCAATGTTTTTAAAACTCCACAGTTGGTCAAAGATAAAACTGATCAGAAAAACATTAACCTAGGTCTGTAGGATCAAAATCATAAACTCAAAAAAAAAAAGAATCTAAGAAAAAAATATGAGTCCTAGAAAAAATGACTGGCTGGTAATTAGTAAATACCATACAATTTACCATTTTTTTCCCTTAGGCCTCAGATCAGTCTCCTACTGAGCTTACAGGAGACTTTCATTTGCATTTCAACAGAAGTCCTGGCTGAGGTCTGGAAGGAGCAGGAAAAAACTGCTATTCTGAGCAGACACCTCAGGCCTAAGGCATTTTAACCATAATTTTCTGGTTAGGATGTTGAAAATTATGCTACAAGTTTAAGATACAATTCACAAAATTTTATATCTTTACATCTTGTTTTGTCAACAGATATCATACTATGATTTACTATCCTTGTCCAAATTAATGCACTGGTAAACACAGTGACATTTTCCCAGGCTACCCAATTCAAAATTGGAGAAAAAAAGACTGCATGATTGGGAAGTTACTTGCCAACTTGGAAGTAGAGTTCTTTAGTTTTCCATCCTAAGTATTTAAGTTCTCTGGCATGAATTTTCTGAAATCAAAAACTAAACAATTACCTAAACCCGACTTTTAACTGCAATATTGTGCAATGCTTCAAAAAACGCATTCAGATACTAGATTTTTACAATAAAACATCATCATTTAGACACACATTCAGCTAAGATCATTCTCAAGAAACAATTTATAATATAAACACATTATTGCACATGTCTTAAAGGGCCAAAAACAAAGGCACAAGACAGACAGAAAGGAACTCCAGAATATGACTGACAGACAGAAGCCTTTAAAACAGAGCAGATAAGAGAAAAATCTCCTGCACCAGTGGCACCACAGATGTCCCCACAAGGGGACCAGATGTTTTCACAGAGAAGCTACCTGAAATGTAAAATCAAGGGTCTCCATGGTGACTTTACTGCATTTAGTGTCCCCTTTTTATTTTTCTCTTTTAAAAGAAGACAGAGGTGTCATAATGCTTACAGTGCAGGGAAGGAAGGAGGGAATTCCCTGAAGCAACAGGGCTTTGGCAGTTGCTGGGGTCCCTCAGTCCATCCTTTTACTTACAGGATTAGCTTTTCTGTTTCGGGTCCACTCCAAGCATGCTCCATCTCCTAACATTTCAGTCGTCAGCTCTCAAAAAGTTCTGGGACGGGGCCGGGTATCAAAATTTGTAACTTAAAGTTCGGTTTCTGACCCTGAAGCAAATTAATGCTAATTTAATAACGAGGACAGGGTTTTGAGAAAAAGAAAATGGAGGTTTATTGCTTTGCTAACAAAGGAAAAACAAGGGGACTCTGCCAAAAGGTTGTGACTCTCATGATCTGGAGGGACAAGGGATTTTAAAGAGTTTCACTTGTTAACCTGGGATATACTCAGTTCTTCGTTCCCCAGCAGGAATTGGCCTGTGCAGTGGGTGTGCTCCAGGCAGCCAGCTAGGGGCTTCTTTCTTTCTGCTTAACAAAGGTGGGTAAAGTTCATCAGAGTTCCTTAAAACACAGTCGAAAGGGTGTCAGGCTTACTTGCTTTGTTACCCTTTTTCACGTCCAATATCCTTAAAATTTTACCACAGAAATCAAACAAAAAAACGCACAAAAACAAACAACAAAAAACATATAGACCACAGAACAAAACACAGAAAAACAGAATCCTGGTGCCGAAACAGAAAAACAGAGGAGCAATGCAACATCTTGCTAAAGCTAAAGGGTAGGAGCGTGTGTGTGCCCATTGGCACCTCTCTACCCTTCCAGAGGAATTCCCTACAGAACAGAACAGAGGACAGCATGATTCTCATCACTGTCCTGGACAGGAGTGTATGTGAGCCTCCCCAGGCCACCTCTCTTTCATCAGAAGAGATCTCCCTTAACCAGATATCAGATGTTATAAAGGCGCCACTTACCTATGGAGGCCTCCTCCACCAGGGGCTTGATAATAGTTTTAGTGTGGTGGTTCACTGCAGTGCTCCCCAGACTGACGGCTCACTCCAAGGCCTTGGAACATCTCAAGTTGTGCACCCCCTAGAGTGGTTCTCCAGCCCAGTGCCCTGGAGGGAAGGCCAGCTTCAGAATTTTCAGCAGTCTGGTTTTGTGATCTGCTCGGGCAGGGTCATCTCACTGGGGAACTCCAAAATTTTGGACTAGGATGCAAGAAAAGACCACTGACTCCAATTAAAATCAAATTAAGGCAAGCTTATTATTTCAACAGGCTGGGCTGCCTCTCCTTCCCAAAATGGCGGGAACAAGACAGCAACCCCACCTTTCCTACAGCCCAGCTATATAGCCCAGAAAGTTACACAAACGGGTGGTTACAGATAACAAAACTTTGAAAGCATCACACTAATGGTAGTTTATATTTTTTTTTTTTTTGCTGGCCCCAATATCAGAAATAATGAGGACCATTAGAGCCTCAGAGAGGGTTGTTGTCTGGCCAGGGAAGGCCAATATTTATGAGGTGTCACTAAAGTTTCAGAAAGTACTGTTATCTGGTCAGAGAGCCAGGTGTGGATGAGTTCAAGGCACTGGCAGGCGTTCCAAGCAGGTTCAGAATTTGCAGTAATTTTGAGTAAAGCCAAAATTATCTTTTCACGGCTTTGTGGCAAGATGGTTCCCAATTTTATTAAAAAATCAGGTTGGGTCTATCAAGCCTCTCCCTTACTTTTGGAAACTCCTCTGCAAACTCCAATGTTGTGAACTCCCGAGCATTTTAATTCCAGATATGTATTCACAGAATTTCTAACTCTTCTATTCCAATTGTGTCTTTCTTGGGGCGAAGGTAATATCAAGTCATTGTTCTGGATGAGAGTGGAAATATTTTTGTGTAGCACATATTTGCATACACATTTAGGAGATCACTCCTCCTAAACACTGTTGGAACAGAAAATTCAAACTATGGGGGAGCTTCTTAGTTGAACAACATTATTCATGAATCCAAGTTCATTAAACAAATAGTTTTGGATCAGTGGATGATATATATTTCAAGATGAATTTCAATTGGCATATACTATGCTACATTTTAATGTCTGTGTGTGTTTTTTGTTTATAATGTTTTGCGATTTATATGGATTTAAAATCAAGTTTCCACAAGATTATTCTCAGAAATATTCATCCACCTGAAATACATATTTGTTTCCTAGTACTGAAAACTAACTTCAGTAAATGGTGCATAAAAATCCTAATATTTCTACAGTAACTGACCCAGATTAATATCAATGCAAGTAGATTCCTAGGGGACATGATGTGTATTTTGAAGTTCATTTTTATTCAACACTGCTACATTACTATTTCTGCAGCTTATGCACATCATACTGTATATATTTCATTCAAAAGTTCTCAAATTTATATGCATGTGTTTCACGTTCAATCACTTCCTGCTTCAGAACACATGAATTCCTCCAGGTTTCTTTACTATTCTTTTCATGATACTTCTTTCCAAACACATTATTTTTGATTTCCATAATCACGTTTGAAGCAAAACTCACACACTTTTCAGGATAAAATATAACCCTAATATTACCATTAGATGTATAAGTGGTTGGAATGAATGATTGCATATCAATATGAGATTTCTTTTATATTTTCAGATATCAATTCAATCCATTATTTAAAGTGGAACCAGTTATATTATTTATACAGAGTATGGTCTATTCATGCATAATCTGCATATTCATAGACACAGGGTAGACCTATTTGTACCCCAAATACTAAATTATACTTCTACAAAACATTGCTCCAGAAACGGTGGAAGAAATATTCATGTCACCTGATCTACACATACATTTTATCACAATAATATTCTGGACACAAAATGCAATGGTCACACTTATGATTTTCAAAAAGCCTAAATGGAAAGTGAACATGGATTACAAAAAAACATCCAAGTCCTGGTTACCTAATGCTCTCGAATTCAATCCTATTTGTGACAACATATTTGTTTCTTCCTAAGATTATATATTCAAACTCAACCCTGTTGAAAATGTCTAAACCAATTACACACTTTATACTTTTGCTGATTTCCTAATGTCTCTATTTATGTCTGCTTTCCTACATATTTTCCCCTGTTCATCATTGTGACTGACTCTTCACATGTGCTGACATTTACATTCACTCTCTACCCGAAACCCTATTTGTAAAGAACTTTTGATCCAAATCCTATACTCACTCTTCTTTATAAACCTGCTGACTACCTTGGTAATCCTACGGACTATTCCTTTATGACTAGATGTTCTGTTTGTTATTCAATCATCCGAGGTACAAGATCCAATTTCATTGTATATTGACTTATCTGAGACATCTGTGCAGAATATAATTCAAAGCTAAGTATCCCACTCAAGGGCCCAATGCCCTACTTGGCTTCAAATCTTCCCTAGATTTCTGTTATATTTTACCTATATATTCTTGTAAATATAACAGGTTTCCAATACCATTATTCATCCAGCAGAATGATTGCTAACCAAAATTGAACATATTATTAACCCTAACCATACACTGTTCCCTCAATCTAACTTTAGAGCAGTGCAGGGACAGAGTTGGTCTTACAAAAGAGGAATGTTGGGGATCTTCCTCCTGCTGAGAATATCAAAGATCCATGCAGAAATGATCCCCGAAGAAGATGTAGACTGCTATGAAGGACCTGAGAGAGCAAAAGTTAGCTTCCATGGCAAACAACCTGGTCACTATGAAGGGATGTGTCTGAATAAGCCTCTCTCTTTTTAATATAGAGCAAATGGACCAAACCAGGCCTGTGTGGAGATCTTTTCCCCGGTCCCAATGGTTGATATACCATTCTAACTTGTGAAAGTGTCACAGGAAGTAGGGGCAGCCTCCATCTCATGGGACCCTTGGAAGCAACTGTTAGGACAAAGTGGTTGCCAAGGCTGTGAGCTCATTCACTTCATGAAGGAAGTGACCTACCTCACTTTCTTGGTGATGGAACTCTCTGAACTTGGGATCCCTGAAAACAGGCAGCCAGAGTCAGGCCCAATAACAGTCACAGAAGTCTCACTTTTTGGATTTACCAAGGAGAGAGCCAATCTTTCTTGGTATCTACAGTTGTGAGGATGGCCAAAGGCCAGGAAAGATCTGAATTGGGGTCTTTCCTGAGAAAGCAGGTATTGGCTCACCGCTGGCTCCTGACAGCTTCACAGAGTGGGCCAAGGAGTCCAGATTTGAGAATAGAGAAGCCATTTCAGGGGAACATAGTATGGCCCACAAGGCATAGGACACTCTTGATTTTCACAGACCCTCTTGGGGGAAAAAGGTGCCTTTGTGGGAATGAGTGTGTGTATGTGGTTTTGTCTCATGCTCTGAGAATAGGTAGGAAAGGCGGTTTCTTTGGTTTAGAATGGACTGTTTCTAGTAAGTCATTTGACAAAGCAAGTGTTTCTATGTCTGTGTATCCAACTGTGTCCATGGTTGTAGACATTACAAAAGAAAATGCATCAATGGATGTGTCCTGTCTAGGAGAAAGCTTCCCCACATTCATCCTGCCCAATTTATGAAAGGACGGAGGCTTGCCTTATTGATGGGCAAGACCTGCTGTCTTCCTAAGTTTCTGTTTTCTTCTTGAATTCTGGCCACTCTCCAGAATAGACTCATGGTTTTTTGACCAAGATATGTAGCACCTCAAAGCTCTGTGACATGGCCGTGTACTGGATAGCTGAAAGGAATGGCGAGAATCTCAGGAAACTCAGATATCTGTGTGATCATGAAAGTCTCAGTGGAGAATCCCTGCTTTGGGCCTTTGCTTACCTATTGTTCTGTAGCACTGAATGTCAGGAAGGTCTTTGCCTAAGGCACCACTTTGTGAAACCTGAATAAAACAGTTTTCTAATGGAAATGAATGAGCATCACTTGTCTCTCTTTGAGTAATTGCTTTTGAAAGGGATGTGTCTGAGCCAGTCTGTTGGCTGTGTGTGAGGCTGTGGCTTGCATTCTCAGCACCTGATGGATCTAAAGAAAGATGCCATGTGTGCATCCAAAACCAAAATGGCCAAAAGAGCAGTCATTGTGGATAAAATCTCTTGCCTTCCTCTGTAAGGTTCCTGACCTCTATCAAGTGAGAATAGGAATCCTTTGGGTCAAATGACTTCTTCAAAGCCCTGCGGAGGCTAGCCAATAGGTGCTTGGGTTTTCTCATGACCCCAATGCACATAAAGAATCTAAACCCCACAGTCAGTAGGCCTCAAATTGGAGAAGCTGAGCAGTATTAATGGTAGGCCTTTTTGATCACTTCTGGTTCATAGAAGGGGTGTCCAGGCCACTCTGACTTTATGGAAATGACGAGCAAGAGTGCGTATTTTGGACACTGTCTTGTCCTGCGCTCCTCATAGAAACCTCCAGCTAGAGGTTATGATGAGTGTCTATATGGAAGAAGATGAGAGTCATGTGGGACTATTTTGGTTTTAATTGTGGTCATTTGTGTGGCAGTTGGAAGAGATGACTGGGTCCACCTGGGTTTGAACTCTGGTGTGAATCCCCTTAGAGACTGAGTTCTGGAAGTGACCTCAGAGAAGTATTGCCATGAATCGAGTTGGGATTTTAGGAAGCCATGCATGAGAGTCGCCCTTATAAACTTAGATCAAGGTCCAGGGTGGCTTTCCACAGAGCACTGGGAATCTCAGCCAAATTATCCCATGATTTTATTCTTAAAGACTTGGCAGCCATACTTGAGAGTCAAAACACACATGGAACTCACATTGTAGACCTCAATAGGCCTGGCTTCATGTAACCTTTTGGCCACTCTATGGGAAGCGTTGCCTATGAAAGTTCTCCAGAGTTTCACTGAAATGAGCTTCCTCAACATTTAATGGTTCTTGAAAGCCACAGTGCCTCCCAACTACATCCTTGAAAAATGGCTAGATAAATACTTTGAAATTTTTGAAATTCCCATGACCAGGTGGCACTGGAGTATCTTTGGATGTCCTGCTGCTGATCATGAGTGTACCAGAGAGTGCCTTGATTGACTGGAATTTATAAAAATAATGTAGAACAGAGATGGTAGTAAGTTGGAGCCTGCTGAGTAGTGGGCCTAGAGCAGTGGTAGCCACGTGTGTGATAAAACATCTGTGGTGGGTCCATGTGATTAGCCCATTTGCTTCCAAATGGCTTGTGACTGACATGGTGCAGCCAGCAGACCCTTATTTGTAAAGGCATCTTTTTATTTGGAGAGCTTTCAAGGTAATGATCAGAATCAGGTTGATATGGTCAAGGGTGCAAGCTATGTGAGAAAGAAGCCTGGTTGTTTCATTCTCCTGCAGACCCTAACCCACCACACGTGACAGAACTCCCTCTAGCACTGTGTCCCAGTTGAACTTGTTGTTCAAAAAGCCCAGTGCAGCAGCAAGAACCAAAAGCCCCAGTGCAGCAGCAAGAACCACCACAAAAATTTGAGGAGGACCAAATGGCTTCACAGTCCACACGGGGTGAAACTTAGCCTCCAGTGGCCACACTTTACCTACAAAGAGAGAATTCTGCACTGCTGCCTCAGGTTCATTTGAAGATAAGAATCCATGTTCTCCAGGTCATATAGATGCAGACCCAGCTTTGATGGTCTCACTACAAAAGAAGCTAAAACTCCTTAATACAACATATATTTCAAGTGCCCAGCTTCAGAGGCAGTTTCTCAAGAAGTCTTTAGGCCAGCAGAGCTCAATGTTTGTGGAGTGTTTACCATGTCCCTTACTTTTGGAAACTGCTCTACCACCTCCAAGGTTGTGAACTCCTGAGCATATTCCATTCCAGATTTGCATTCACAGATTTTCTAACTCTTCTCCTCTAATTGTGTCTTACCTGGGGTGAAGGTAATGTCAAGGCATTGTTGTGGATGAGAGTGGGAAGATTTTTGTGTAGCACATATTTGCATACACATTGGATTCATTTTCCAATTTCCCATTAAAAATACTGAATCCCTGACACGAACCCATACCCTACTAGACTCTGACTACTAATCCTAATATGATGGAGAAAAATAACACAAACAGAATAGAAATACAAGCAGTACAGAGAAGGCATGGTGTATAGTTGGACTTGCCTTTTGCATTATGTAGGGTAGGTGTTATAAATCTAGATAATTTTTAATTGAAATAGTTCTCCATGTGTTTTTAAAGTTAACAAATATGTGAATTTCTATCTCCCTTTCTCTGTAGCCTATTCAGCAAATGTATTTTTATATGCACATATAGAATCCTAGCTGGTATCACATGTACATACTTGTTTGGAGGCTGACGTGGCAGATAAAAATTATGAGAAGAGATAACTCCTCGTAAATGCTGTTGGATCTTAAAATTCAACCTATGGGTGATCTTCCTAGTTGAACAACATTATTCATAAATCCATGTTCAGTAAAATTAATATTTTTGGATCAGTGGACGATATATATTTCACCATGAATTTCGATTGGCATATATACTGCTACTCTTTAATGTCTGTGTGTGTTTTGTGTTTGTGTGTGTGTATATATATATATATATATATATATATATATATATATATATATATACAATCTCCAGATTTTTTAAAATATAAAATATATGTGTCTTATTATACACTCCCTAAATACATTCATATTCATGTATGTTGATTTATAATCAAATTTTTACAAGATTATTCTCAGAAATATTCATCCCCCTGAAACACATATTTGTTTACTAGTACTGAAAACTAACTTCAATGAAAGGTGCATACAAATCCTAATATTTCTGCAGTAACTTACCCAGGTTAATATCAATGCAAGTAGATTCCTATGGGACATGATGTGTATTTTGACATTCATTTTTATTCAACACTGGTACAGTACTATTTCTTCAGTTTATGCACATCATAGGATAAATGTTTCATCCAAAATTTCAAAATTTAAAACTTTTGATTCACTTTCAATCACTTCCTGCTTCAGAACACATGTATTCCTCCATGTTTCTTGACTGGTCTTTCATGAGACTTCTTTGCAAACACATTATTTTCGATTTGCATAATCAATTTTGAAGCAAAACTCACACACTCTTCATGATCAACCGTAACACTAATATTACCATTAGATGTACAACTGGTTGTAATGAATGTATGTATGCCAATATCAATATAAGATTTCCTGTATATTTTCAGATATCAATTTATTCCAATTCCAATTTCTAATGTCTGGTCCAGTTTTATTATTTATTCACAGATTGGTCTATTCATTCATCATCTCTATATTCATCAAAACAGGGTACACCTATTTTTTTCCCCAATACTAATTTATAGGTTGTAAAAATATTGCTCCCCATAATGGTGGAAGAAATACTCATATCACCTGATCTACATATACATTTTTATCACAGTAATATTCTGGACACAAATGTAAAGGTAACACTTATGATTGTACCAAAACCTAAATTGAACGTGAATATATATTACTAAAACCATCCATGTCCAGGTCGCCTAATGCTCTCAAATTTCAATCCTATTGGTGACTACATATTTGTTTCTTCTAATATCATATATTCAACCTCAACCCTGTTGAAAATGTCTAATCCTGTTACTCACTTTATACTTTGCCTGATTTCCTAATGTCTCTATTTTATATCTGCTTTCCTACATATTTTCCCCAGTTCATCATTGTGACTGACTCTTCATATGTGCTGATATTTTCATTCACTCTCTAAACGAAACCCTATTGCTAAAGAACTATATTTCCATCTCAAAGACTCACTCTTCAACCTAAACCTACTATTTTCCTAATCCTACTGACTATCCCTTTTTGACTGGATGTTCTCTTCGACATTCAGGCATCTGAGGTACTAGGTTTTATTCCATTGTATGTAGATTTACCTGCGACCACATTGCAGAATGTAATTCAAAGCTAAATATCATAATCAAGGGCCCAATGCCCTTCCTGGATTCAAATCTTACCTAGATTTCTCTTTTCATACTTATATTTCAAATACATATTCTTATAAATATTTCAGGTTCCCAATACCATTATTCATCCAGCAGAATGATTCCTAACACAAATAAAACATGTTGTTAACCCTAACCATACACTGTTCCCTCAATCTAAATTTACAGAGGGAAGGGACAGAGTTGGTCTTACAGTAAAGAAATGTAGGGGGTCTTCCACCTACTGAGACCCTCAAAGTTCCATGCTGAAATGATCACTGGAGAATATATACGCAGCTATGAAGGACCTGAGAGAGCAAAAGTCATGTTCAATGGCAAACAACCTGGTCAGGATGAAGGTTTCTGTCTGAATCAGCCTCTCTATTCTTAATGTAGAGAAGATGGACCAAACCAGGCCTGTGTGGGTAGCTGTTCCCGGGTGCCTATGGTTGATATAAGATTCTAACTTGTGAAAGTGTCACAGAAATTAGGGACAGCCTCCTTTTCATGTGAGACTTGGAAGCCACTGGTTGGACAAAGTGGTTGCCAAGGCAGTGACCTCATTCAGTTCCTGAAGGAAGTGACCTCACATCACTTCCTTAGTGAAGGAAATCTCAGAACTTGAGATTCATGAAGCCAGGCACCCAGAGTCAGTCCCAGTCCCAGTCCCAGTGGTCTCACTTGTTTGGATTTACCAAGGACAGAGTAAGTCTTTCTTGGTAGGTATTGATGTGAGGATTGCAAAATGCCAGTAAAGCTCTGAAGAGGGGCCTTTCCTGAGAAAGCAGGTAGTGGATCACCTCTGGGTCCTGACACCTTCACAAAGTTGGCTAAGGAGACCAGATCTGAGACATTTCAGGCCATTTAGGGGGAAAATAATATGGCCCACCAGTCAGAGGACACTCCGGATAGTAACAGACCTTCTTGGGGGAAGGAGCTGCCTTTGTGGGTGTTGGTTTGTGGTTTTGTCTCATTT
This sequence comes from Callospermophilus lateralis, assembly GCF_048772815.1. Taxonomy (NCBI): domain Eukaryota; kingdom Metazoa; phylum Chordata; class Mammalia; order Rodentia; family Sciuridae; genus Callospermophilus; species Callospermophilus lateralis. Next base: position 402,036 of record NW_027516813.1, read on the forward strand.
TCTGAGAATAGGTAGGCAAGGCGCTTTATGTGCTGTGGAATGAACTGTTTATTGTAAGTCATTTGACAAGGCGAGTGTTTCTATGTCTGTTTACCTCCCTGTGTCCGTGGTTGTACTCATTAGAAAAAAAGAATGCATCAATGGATGTGTCCTGTCTAGTAGAAAGCTTCCCAGAATTCATCCTGCCCAATTTATGAATGGAGTTCAGATTGCCTTATCAATGGGTAACACCTGCAATCTTCCTAAGTTACAGTTTTCTTCCAGAATTCTGGCCCCTCTCCAGAATGGTCTCATTGTTTTGTCTCTAAGGTATGTACCACCTCCAAGCTCTGTGACATGGCCATGTACTGGATACCTCAAGTGAATTTGAGCATCTCAGAAAAATCAGATATATGTGTGACCACTAAATCTCAGTGGAGAAACCCTGCTTTGGGCCTTTTGCTTACCTATTATTCTGTTGCTATGAATGTCACGAAGTTCTTTGCCTCAGGCCACCAATTTGTGAAGCCTGAAGAAAACAGTTTTCAAATGGAAATGAATGGGCATCACCTAGGGCTCTTTGCTTAATTGCTTTGGAAAGGGATGTGTCTGAATCAGCCTCTTGGCCCTGTGTGAGGCTCTGGCTTAGATTCTCAGAACCTGATGGATCTAAAGAAAGATCCCATGGATGCATACAGAACCAAAATAGCCAAAAGAGCTGTCATTGTGGATGAAGACTCTCGCCTTCCTTTCAAAGGTTCCTGACATCTATCAAGTGAGAATAGGGATCCTTTGGGTCAAGTGAGTTATTCAAAGCCCTGCAGAGGCTAGCCCATACGTGCTTGGGTGTTCTCATTACTCCAATTCACATAAAGAATCTAAACCCCACAGTCAGTAGGCCTCAAATTGGAGAAGCCAAGCAGTATTAATGGCAGACCTATTTGATCACTCCTCGTTCACAGTCAGGGTTTCCAGGCCACACTGATTTTAGGCAAATTGGGGGAAAGGTAGTTTATTTTGGACATTGTCTTGGTCTGTGCCCCTCATGGAAAACTCCATCCAGAGGTTATGATGAGGGTCTACATGGAAGAAGATAAGGGCCATGTGGGAGAATTCTGTTTTGAATTGTGGTAAGTTGTGTGGCAGTTGGAAGAGATGCCTGGGTTTACCTGGGCTTTAACTCTGGTGTGATTCCCCTTAGAGTCTGAGTTCTGGAACTGACCTCAGAGAAGCATTGTCATCAATTGTGTTTGAATTTTACTAGGCCATGCATGAGAGTTGCCCTTGGAACCTGAGATCTAGGCCCAGAGTGGCTTTCCACAGAGCACTGGGAATCTCAGCCAGGATATCACATGATTTTATTCTGAAAGACTTTGCAGCCACAGTTGAGTCAAAACACGCATGGACCTCACATTGTAGACCTCAATGGGCCTGGCTTCATGTGACCTTTTGGCTACTCTTTGGGAAGCCTTGCCTGTGAGTGTTCTCTAGAGCTTTCATTGAAATGAGCTTCCTCAACATTTAATGGTTCCTGAATGAATTGAAACCCCCAGAGCCTCCAACTTCATCCTTGACAAATGGCTTGATAAATACCATGAAATTTTTGAAATTCCCATGACCAGGTGGCACGGGAGAACTTTTGGATGTCCTGTTGCTGATGATGAGTGTACCAGACAGTGCCTTGATTTACTGGGTTTCATGAAATTTGTGTAGAACAGTGATGACAATAAGTTGGATCCTGCTCATTAGTGGGCCTAGAGCAGTGGTGTGAAGGTGTGTGATAAAACATGTGTGGTGGTGACATGTGGATCTGCCATTGGCTTCCCAAAGGCTTGTGACTGACATGGTACAGCCAGCAGACCCTTCTATGCAAAGGTGTTTTTTATATAGAGAGGTTTCAGGGCAATGTTCAGAATCAGGTTGCAATGGAAATGGGGGCAACTTATGTGGAATTGAATCCTGGTTGGTGCATTCTCATGCAGACCGTGACCCTCCACACGGGACAGAACTCTCTCCAGCACTGTGTCCCAGTTTAGATCCTTGTATTTCATGAAGCAAATACCAAACTCCCAGTGCACCTGTGAGAAACACCACGAAAATTGGAGAATGAACCAATGGCTTCACAGTCCACACGTGGAGACACTTACAACCCAGTGACCATAGTTAAACTACAAAGAGAGTATTCAGCATGGCTGCCTCATGTTCATTGGAAAATTAGAAACAATATCCTCCAGGTCACATTGTTGCACACCCAGATTTGATGGTCTCCCAACAAAGGAAGCTAAAGCTCCTAACAACAACATATATTTTTAAGTGCCCAACCTCAGAGGAAGTTTCTCAAGAAGTCTTTACACCAGCAGAGCTCCATGTTTGCGAAATGTTTACCCTATCCCTTACTTTTGAAAACTCCTCTACCTCCTCGGAGGTTGTGAACTCCTGAGCATTTTTCATTCCTGATATATATTCACAGATTTTCTAACTTTTCTACTCTAATTGTGTCTTACTCGGAACAAAGGCAATGTCAAGGCAATGTTATGGATGAGAGTGTGAACATTTTTTTGTAGCACATATTTACATACACATTGCATTCATTTTACAATTTTCCATTCAAAATACTGAATCTCTGACATGAACCCATACCCTACTAGACTCTGACTACTACTCCTAATATGATGGAGAAAAATAACACAAACAGAATAGGAATACAAGCAGTTAGGAGAAATCATAGTGTATAGTTGTACTTGTATTTTGCATGATTAATGGTAGGTGTTATAAATCTACTCAATATTTAATTTAAATAGTTCTCCATGTGTTTTTAAGGTTAACAAATATGTGAATTCCTGTCTCCCTTTCTCTGTATCCTATTTAGCACATGTACTTTTAAATGCACATATAGAATCATACCTGGTATCACATGTACATTTTTGTGAGGTGGCTGATTTGGCAAATACAATTTGTGAGAAGTGATCACTCCTCTTAAACGCTGTTGGAACTGAAAATTCAACCTATAGGTGAGCTTCCTAGTTGAACAACATTATACATAAATCCATGTTCAATTAAAGAAATATTTTTGCATCTGTGGATGATATATATATCATGATAAATTTCGATTGGCATATATATTGCTAATTTAATGTCTGTGTGTGTGTGTGTGTGTATTTTGTGTGTGTGTGTGTATGTGTGTGTGTGTGTATATATATATATATATATATATATATATATATATATATATATATGTGTATATATACTCTCCAGAAATATATGTGTCTTATATACACTCTCTAAATTCATTCATGTTCATGTATATGCATTTATAATCAACTTTTCACAAGATTTTTCACAGAAATATTCATCCACCTGAAATACATATTTGTTTCCAGTACTTAAAACTAACTTCAGTTTATTTTGCATACAAATACTATTATTTCTACAGTAACTGACCCAGTTTAACATCAATGCAAGTAGATTCCAGTGGGACATGATGTGTATTTTGAAGGTCATTTTTATTCAGCACTGGTACAATGCTATTTCTTCAATTTATGCACATGATAGGATATATATTCCATCCACAAGTTAGCAAACTTATAGGCAGTTGTTTCACTTTCATCACTTCCTGCTTCAGAACACATAAATTCCTCTAGGTTTCTTGACTGGGCTTTTCATGAGACTTCTTTCCAAACACATTATTTTTAATTTCCATGATCACTTTTGAAGCAAAACTCACACACTCTTCATGATAAACCATAATCCTAATATTACCATTAGATGTATTAGTGGTTGAAATGAATGTATGTATATCAATATAAGATTTCCTGTATATTTTCAGATATCAATGGAATCCATTATTTAAATTTGGAACCCATTATATTATTTATTCACATTATGGTCTATTCATGCATTATCTCTATATTCAGAGTCACAGGATATACCTATTTGTACCCCCAATACTAATTTATACATCTTCAAAATATTGCTCCCAGAAATGGTGGAAGAAATACTCACGTCACCTTATCTGCCTATACATTTTATCACAGTAATATTCTCGACACAAAAAGCAAAGATGACACTTATTATTTTACCAATGTAAAGGTCAGGCGAGTGTCGGAGGAAGAGACTACCAGAGACTGTCTCATGCAACAGCCAAGGATTTATGGGGGTCCAGCATGCTGGGGTCAGAGCTCCCTTGAATAGAGCACAGAGCCCTGAGAGCAGCTTAAGCAGAGCTTATATACTTTCCTTGGAGAGGGCAGATAGGAAAGTTTATTGATGGGTCAGGGCGAGTGGGCGGTTTGCGTCCAAATGGGTGAGGAAGTACATTCTGCAGTTTTGCAGTTGGGTACAGCACTTTCAGGGAACTAGATTAGCAAACAGTTCTCAAGACATCAACAGTGTTTTGTTAAGCATACCGAAAAACTGGAAGTGACAAGTACCTATTTTATTAACCTTTCATTCCCCACTTCTTCTTTTGGTTACTTTTAATCATAAAAATGATTATTGGGGGTGTCACATTTTATGTTTACTAGTGTGGTATATTGTTTTCTGATTACCATAAGTTTAACTTGTCCAATTTGAGCATGGAGAAAGGAAACTACACGGTTGATCAAACAGGGTCCTACAATTACCAATAATATGAGGATTATTAATGGACCGGCCAGGGCTGATGAAAACGTAGTTAATGAGGGGGCTTTGTGAACCAAGACTCAAACCACCTTTTTTGGGCCTCTCTCTCTTGTTGATGCTCTTCAAGGCATCTTCTTAATTTAATCATAGTTTCTTTTACAACTCCAGTATGGTCGGCATAAAAACAACATTCTTCCCTCAATGCAGGACGAAGGCCCCTTCTCTCATGAAGAGGAGGTCCAACCCTCGACTGTTCTGTAAAATAACTTCAGAGAGAGAGGTTAAAGATTCGTGTAAAGCTGTGAAGGAGGTTTTTAATATCTTTAAGTTTTGGTCTATTACTGCTTCTAATTGGGTCATTTGTTGTGTCCCATGGACCAGGGCAGTGGTTCCTGTGCCCACCCCTGCAGCAACTCCTATTCATAATAGGATGACTAAAGTGAGGGATACAGGTTCCTGGCAGAACCTGGTTGTTTGCCCCCCTATTTGATATTTAAATGTACCTGCGTCATGATAGAGCACTCTGGAAAACATCTGCACCATTACATAATTAATCACATCTGTTGACCATTTTATGAAAACATAAACAATGTTTAAGTGTATAGAATTGTACTGCTGTAGAGATGGACAAGGCAAGGTACCAAAGATAGCACAGAAGACAGGGAAACAGTCTTATTTGGTTGCATCCGGATTTAGAGGGCATTGCTTCTGTTGTAATCAATTAATCCCTGAACCCAAAGTTTAGGTTGTTTCAGAATTTTGTACCCAGCATGTAAGGGAAGGGGCTCAGAAGTTCACAGTCTGCAGAAGTTCACAAAAAGCAGTTTTTGTTTCTGTTTTTTTTCCTCTGTTCTGGGAAAGTTAACTTCTTAAGGACACCTGGGAGGGGGAGAGCTTTTTTCTTCTTTTTTTTCTTTTCCTCCCTGCCAGCTGTTACCATGGAGCCCAGTTGGTAACTTCTATATCTTAGAAATGTAGCCATCTCTATGAAGCCCCAGCTCTAGGCCAGAGGCCTTCTTCATATATTTTGTTAAAAACTACTAAGGGGGTGTCTAGCTTAGGAGTGCTGATTTTTCCAGCCAGTGGCCAAGTAGAACAGAGCAACACGAATAGAGGAAGTTTATCTACATTGAACTCTTTTATATTAACTGTGTTGCTGAAAGGCTTAAAGTCAGCCATGGTGAAGACTTCTGGAGAAGGTCATTTAAGACTTTTCTGTGGGCCTGGTACAGAGGGGAAGACAGGGAAGGCAGAGGATGAGAGCAGCTCCGTGGATCTGAGGATGAGAAAAAAGAGATATAAAAGAATTATGGGAAAGGGGTTTGGGATTTTCCTGGCAACAAAACTTGAGCAGTAGAACAGGTAGAGCAGAGAAGAAGACGGGAGTGAGTATCCCAAAAAGCCTGTGAGGGACTTTAAATTCTTAGTAACCTGTTTTCAGTGATGACAAAGCAACATTAAAGGCCATTTTAATTACATCTTTGATAGGCGTCTGAGGGCACTCCTTAGCTGGTTTGAGCTTTGGGTTAGCTGGTAAGAGGACCTGGTGGGACCCGGTGTGGGCACTGACAGGAGGAGAGAGGAGTGAGAGGGTGGAAGGGTACCTCAGTACCTGCAAGCTCTGCAAGGGGCAATGGTCTGAGAACCTACGGAAATTTGGGTTTTTGATCTAGTAACTGGAGCTGAGAAATCAGGTTGCTGATGTGGGAGTGACAGCAGAGAGTCTGGGGCAGAAGGCTGTGGGTGAGTATCTATTGGAGAAGCATAGTTCAGGATTTGAGCATAGGAGGGAAAAGGCCTACACGTAGGGGAATTTCCTTCCACACTTTTGAGCACTTGTCGAAGTTGAAAAGGTCACGCAAAATTTGAGGATCTAGAGACCCCTCTGGTGGCCATCGGTTTTTGTTATCTAACTGGTAATATGGCCAATGCTGTGTACTGAATTTGATGAGGAGTTTTGCTTCCACCAGGTAGCCCCTGTATCCTCACATCCCCATTATTTACAGAAGAAGTTGGCTTTTCCCCCACACAGTCGTGGCTGTTTTTGGCTTTGGTAGTCCGCCAGGCAAACATAGTAATCTAGGCTAGCCAACCTGCATCTGGATCGCGTGTCCCTACATCCATAATGTTTGTTTCCATTATCTATTGTATGGAAAGTTTTTAATGGAATTTTTGGGGATCCTCTTCATCAGGGATTTCCCAATAGGAAAGACGTATAGCCAGCTGACAAATTTCTTGGTGGAGAGATGGCCACCAGGTCCCTAAGTGGGCTGTATGTGCGATAGACCATACTTCTTGTCTAGTAGGATTTGTGATCAGCCATCGCTGCTGAACGGGTTGATGAGGGTTAGGACTACTGGTGACCAATTGGAGAGTCTATAGTCTTATTCACATGGCGAATATACAATTTGCAAATGTTACCAGTCTTTTCCATTTTTCAGCCAGATTCTGGACAGGGCACAGGCTTGAGATGAGAATTAGGAACCAGGAAGTGATTCCATCTAACTTTAGCACTGTAGGTGTTATAAGTAGCACCTGGTATGGTCCTGTCCAGCCGGGTTCCAGGGATGACACCTGATGTTGTCTTATGTAGACAAAGTCTCTTACTTGATATAGATGTGGAGTACCCTCTTCAGCAGGTTGGTAGGCAGTGGCCAGCTGTTTCCACAGGTATTGCTGAGTTCCTTCCAGAACTTTAAGTCTGTCAAGCAAGGTGGTGTGGAAGGGATCGTTAGATCGTTAGATCGTTAGATCCTAGGGTTAGGTCCCTTACTGGAGATGGGGCCCCATAGAGAATTTCATAGGGGGTGAGGTTACACAAAGAAACAGAGGGAGTATTTCTTGCATGAAATAGTGCATAAGGCAGGAGCATAGTCCAATCTTTTATGCTACTCTTTAAGCTTAATTTCGTTTAGGTCTCTTTAATGGTTCTATTTAATTTTTTTACCTGTCCTGAACTCTGGGGTCTATAAGCACAATGTAACTTCCAATTAATCCCCAGGGTCCTGGCTAACCCCTGAGTTACCTGGGCCATGAACGCTGGTCCATTATCAGACCCTATTACCTTAGGCAGGCCGTACCTTGGAAAAATATCTTTCAGGATCTTCTTGACCACCATTTGCGCCCTTTTTTTTTTGGGGGGGAGGCTTCAATCCATCCTGAAATATATCTACAAAGAGTAGGAGATATTTAAGTCCATACCATGCTTGCTTAATTTCAGTAAAGTCCACTTCCCAGAATTGTCCTGGTCTGGTTCCTCGTAGGTGCTTTCCTGCAGGAAGCTTGGAAGTGTAAGCATTAACCTATTGACAGACCCGACAGGCTTTTTTTTACCTGTTCAGTTATTTCCTTTCACTGTGAGTCAGTTAGTGGAAAACTCTGTTCTTGATCCTTCAGGAATGCCTGCAATTTCTTTGAACCAAGGTGAGTGAACTGATGTACATTTTTAACGTAGTGTAGGGCTTTCTGAAATTTCAGGCTTTGCTCAGTGAAGTTGAGGAGTACAGTGTCAGTGTCCTTAGATGTTATCAAAAGCTTGCTGGATCTCAGGGGTCCATTAGAATTGGGCATCTCCCTTTAACAGCGGGTGTAAATGAGAAGTTAAGGACCCAAACACAGGAATCCTTAACCTGCAAAACCCAGCAGTCCCAAGAAACTCTCTGTGTTGTCTGCTGTTAGATGGGGGTGGTTTCTGCACAACCGTTTGATTTCTGGTCTCAGTGGAGCCATCGTTTACTGCCCCTAAAGGAATAGCCCAGGAAGATTACTTCTTGCTGGCAAATTTGGGCCTTTTAGGAAGAAGCTCTATACCCGAGTTGAGGAAGCTCACATAATACTGCTTGGGTCCCAGATTCACAGATATCCTTGGTGTTGGGTGCCAGTAGCAGGTCATCCACGTATTGAAGCTGGGTGACTTCGGGGTGCGTAGTTCTGAAGCTGTTGAGATCTCTTTGGAGGGCTTCATCAAAGAGAGTGGGGGAGTTTTTCAACCATTTTGGGGAGTCTAGTCCAAGTTAGTTGACCACACGTTCCAGTTTCTGGGTCTACCCACTAGCAAGCAAACAGCAACTGACTATATTTATGCAGAGGCAAGCAAAAGAAAGCATCTTTTAAGTCCAGAACAGTATACCATTTCCTCTCAGGTTTCAGAGTGATAAGCAGATTGTACGGATTAGGTACACTGGGGTGAATGTCCTACACTCTGTTGTAGGTCTCTCTTATGTCTTTAATGGGGGATAGTCCCCGGCTCCTGGCTTTTTATACTGGTAGCGGGGGAGTGTTTTAGGATGATTGACATGGCCTTAGGACCCTAAGGCCAGATATTTCTGAATATGGGGCCTTATCCCATCTTTAGCTTTTTTTCTCAGAGGATATTTTTTGACATTGATTGGGGAGGCTGAGGTTTTGAACTCCACTGTTTTTGGAGGTTGTTTCATGGCTAGTCCTAACCCAGCAGTTTTTTTCCAGGCATCTGGGTAATCTGTTATCCATTTCTGGGGTAGCTTGCCTGTTTGATCAGTCTTGGGGGGTGTGAAGAGTTGCTGTTCATCTTCTACTGACATATTTAAAGCCGTGAATATAGGAGTTTATACTAAAGGATTTAGAAATATCATTTTGGGGCCTTCATGGTTAAAAGTCATTTTGGCCCGGAGCTTGGGGAGCAGATCTCTGCCCATCAATGGGGCCAGGCATTCTGGGATTATTAGGAATGAGTGATGGATTTTTCCTTTCCTCATGTCCATGGTTTTCTTAGTTGTCTAATTCCCATATTTACTGGTGTTAGCACTTTGAACTAGAGAGCTTTTATTTGATAGAGGGCCCAGTGGGGCCTTAAGGACTAAGTATACTGCCCCTGTATCCACTTCAAAGTTTACTGGGGTCCCCTCCACATCAAAAGTTACCCTGGGTTTATTGGGAGTCTAGCAATCTGGGGCTCAGTGCTCACTTGAATAGAGCAGAGAGCAATGAGAACAGCTTAAGCAGAGCTTATATACTTTCCTTGAAGAGGGCAGGGAGGGAAGCTTATTGATGGGTCAGGGCGAGTGGGCGGTTTGCGTGCAAACAGGTGAGGGTGTTCATTCTCTGTTTGGCAGTCGGGGACAGCACATTCTGGGAAAAAAATTAGCAAACAGTCCTCAAGGTTTCAACAGTGTTTTGTTAAGCATACAGAAAAACAGGAAGTGACAAGTACCTATCTTATTAACCTTTCACCAAATCCTAAATGGAAAGTGAGCATGGATTTCTAAAAACATCCATGTCCAGGTTGCTTAATGCTCGCAAATCAATCCTATTGGTGACTACATAGTTGTTGCTTTCTAAGATTATATATTCAACCTCAACCCTGTTGAAAATGACTAATACTAACCCTCACTTTATGCTTTTCCTGATTTCCTAATGTCTCCATTGATATCTGCTTTCATACATATTTTCCTGAGTTCATCATTGTGACTGACTCTTTACATGTGCTGAAATTTACATTCACTCTCTATCCGAAACCCTATTGCTACAGAACTTTTGTTCGAAATCCTATACTCACTCTTTTTTCTATACCTACCAACTATCTTCCTAATCCTACCGACTATCCCTTTTTGACTGGAAATTCTCTTTGACAATCAATCATCCAAGGTACAAGGTCCTATGCCATTGTATATCAATTTATCTGAGACATCTGTGCAGAATATAATTCAAAGCTAAGTATCCCAATCAACAGCCCAATGCCCTTCTTGGATTCAAATCTTATCTAGATTTCTGTTTTCATACTTATTTTTCACCTATATATTCTCGTAAATATCGCGAGTTCCCAATACCATTGTTCATTCCTCAGTATGATTTCTAACCTAAATCAAACCTGTTATTACTCTAACCATACACTGTACCCTCAAACTAACTGTACAGAAGAGCCGGGAGAGAGTTTGTCTTACAATACAGTAATGTAGGGGCTCTTCCACCTGCTGAGAACATCAAAGGTACAAGCAGAAATGATACCCTGGAGAAGTTGCAGGCAGCTATGAAGGACCTAATAGAGCAAAAGTCATCTTCCATGACAAACAACCTGGTCAGTATTAAGGGATGTGTCTGAATCAGCCTCTCCTTTCTTAATGTAGAGAAGATTGATCAAACCATGCCTGTGTGGAGAGCTGTTCCCAGGTGCCTATGGTTGATATACCATTCTAACTTGTGAAAGTGTCACAGGAAGTAGTGGCAGCCTCCATCTCATGGGAACCTTGGATGAATCTGGTAGGACAAAGTGGTTGCCAAGGCAGTGACCTCATTCAGTTCCTGAAGGAAGTGACCTCACCTCACTTTCCTGGTGATGGAAATCTCTGAATTTGGGATCCAGGAAGCCAGGCACCGAGAGCCAGTCCAAGTCCCAATCCCAGTGGTCTCACTTGTTTGGATTTACCAAGGACAGAGTCAGTCTTCCTTGGTACCTACTGATATGAGGATTGCCAAATGCCTGAAGAGCTCTGAAGAGGGGCCTTTACTGAGAAAGCAGGTAGTGGTTCACCGCTGGCTGTTGACAACTTCACAGAGTTGGCCAAGGAGACCAGATCTGAGAAAGTACAGGCCATTTTAGGGGAACATAGTATGGCTCACTATTCAGAGGACACTCCAGATAGTCACAGACCTACTTGAGTTAAGGAGGTGCCTTTGTGGGTGTGGGTGTGAGTTTGTGGTTTTGTCTCATGTTCTGAGAATAGGTAGGAAAGGCTGTTGTTTTGATTGGAGTGGACTGTTTCTAGAAAGTCGTTTGACTAGGCGAGTGCTTCTATGTCTGTGTATCCCACTCTGTCCATGGTTGTAGACATTCGAAAAGAGAATGTATCAATGTATGTGTCCTGTCTAGTGGAAAACTTTCCAGCATTCATCAGGCCTAGTTGATGAATGGACTGTGGCTTTCCTTATGGATGGGCAACACCTACTAACTTCCTAAGTTCCTGTTTTCTTCCTGAATTCTGGCCACTCTCCAGAATAGCCTCATAGTTTTGTGTCCAAGATACATACCACCCCCAAGCTCTGTGACATGGCCATGTACTTGATAGCTATAGGAAATGGGAACATCTTAGAAAACTCAGACATCATTGTGACCAGTAAACGCTCAGTGAAGAAACCATATTTTGGTTCATTTGCTTACCTATTGTTCTGTTGCCCTGAATGTCAGGAAGGTCTTTGCCTCAGGCCACCCCTTTGTGAAGCCTGAATAAAACAGTTTTAAAATGGAAATAAATGGGAATAACTTGTGGTTCTTTGCTTTGGAAAGGGATGTGTTTGAATCAGCCTCCTAGCCCTGTATGAGGTTGTGGCTTAAATTTTCAGCACATGATGGATCTAAAGATAGATACCATGTGTGCAATCAAAACCATAATGGCAAAAATTCAGTAATTGTGGATGAGTCTCTTGCCTTCCTCTGTTAGGTACCTGAGCTCTATCAAGTGAGACAGGGATCCTTTTGGTCAAATGAGTTTTTCAAAGTCCTGCAGAGGTGCTTGTGTTTTCTCGTGACTCCAAATCACATAAAAAAATCTATACCTGAGAGTCAATAGGGCTCAAATTGGAGAAGCAGAGCAGTATTAACGGCAGGCCTATTTGATCACTTCTGGTTCACAGAAAGGGCGTCCAGGCCACCCTGACTTTAGGCAAATGAGGGGCAAGGGAGAATATTTTGGACACTGTCTTGGGATGCATCCCGCATGGAAACCTCCAGCCAGAGTTTATGATGAGTGTCTATATTTAACAAGATGAGGGCCATGTGGGAGTGTTTTGGTTTTAATTGTGGTCATTCGTGTGGCGGTTGGAAGAGATGACTGGATCCAACTGGGCTTGAACTATGGTGTCATTCCCCTTAGAGACTGAGTTCTGGAACTTACCTCAGAGAAATATTGCCATGAATTGTGTTGGGATTTAGGAGGCCACGCATGAGAGTCACCCTTGGAAACTGAGATCTAGGCCCATTGTCGCTTTCCACAGAGCACTGGGAATCTCAGGAGGATATCACACAATTTTATTCTGAAAAACTTGTCAGACATATTTGATAGTCAAAACACACATGGACCTCAATTGTAGACCTCAATGGGCCTGGCTTCATGTGACCTTTTGTCCACTCTTTGGGAAGCCTTTCCTGTGAGAGTTCTCCAGAGCTTTCATTGAAATGAGCTTCCTCACCATTAAATAATTTCTGAATGAATTGAAACCCACAGTGTCTCCAGCTTCATCCTTGAAAATTGGCTAGATAAATACCATGAAATTTTTGAAATTTCCTTGACCAGGTGGCACTGGAGAACATTTGGATGTCCAGTTGCTGATCATGAGTGTACCAGACAGTGTGCTGATTGACTGGTTTTCATGAAAATGGTGTAGAAAAGAGATGCCAGTCATTTGAAGCCTGTTGAGTAATGGGCCCAGAGCGGTGGTGAGCAAGTGTGTGATAAAACATCTGTGGTGGGGTCATGTGGATCTGCCATTGGGTTCCAAATGGCTTGAGACTGACATGGTGCAGCCAGCAGATCCTGTATGTAAAGACATCTGGTTATATAGAGAGGTTTCAGGGCAATGTTCAAAATCAGGTTTCTATGGTCAAGGGAGCAACCTATGTGGTATACAAGCCCTGTTGGTGCATTCTCCTGCAGACCCTGACCCACCACACGTGAAAGAACTTCCTCCAGCCCTTTGTCCCAGTTGAACTCCTTGTATTTCATGAAGCAAATACCAAACTCCGAGTGCAGTATCAAGAAACGTTTTGAAAAGTGGAGGATGACCTAATGGCTTAGCAGTCTACATGGAAAGACACTTAGACCCAGTGGCCATAGTTTACCTACAAAGAGAGAAATCAACACTGCTGCTTCATGTTCATTGGAGAATTATAAACCATGTCCTCCAGGTCACAGATGTGCAGACCAAGCTTTGATTGTCTCACTAGAAAGGAAGCTAAAGCTCCTGACAACAACATATATTTCAAGTGCCCAACCTAGAGGCAGTTTCTCCAGAAGTCTTTAGGCTGGTAACTCTCCATGTTTGTGGAGATTTTACACTGTCCCTTACTTTTGGAAACTCCTCTACCAACTCCAAGGTTGTGAACTCCTGAACATTTTTCATTTCAGATATGTATTCAAAGATTGTCTAACTCTTCTCCTCTAAATGTGTCTTACTTGGGGTGAAGGTAATGTCAAGGCATTGTTCTGAATGAGAGTGGGAAAATTTTTGTGTAGCACACATTTGCATACACATTGATTCATTTTACAATTTTCCATTTGAAATACTGAATTCTTGACACTAACTCATACCCTACTAGACTCTGACTACTAATCCTAATATGATGGAGAAAAATACCCAAACAGAATGAAAATACAAGCAGTTTACAGCAGGCATGGTGTATTGTTGGACTTCCTTTTTGCATGATAGAGGGTAGGTATTCTAAATCTACTCAATTTTTAATTGAAATAGTCCTCCATGTGTTTTTAATGTTAACACATATGTAAATTCCTGTCTTCCTTTCTATGTAGCCTACTCAGCACATGTATTGTTATATGCAAATATAGAATCCTACGTGGTCTCACACGTACATTTTTTTGAGTTGGCTGACTGGGCAGAAACAAGTTGTGAGAAGAGATCTCGTAAACCCTGGTGGAACTGAAAATTAAAACTATGGGTGAGCTTCCCAGTAGAACAATTTATACATAAATCCATGTTCAATAAAATAAATATATTTTCATCTGTGGATGATATATATTACTGATAAATTACGTTTGGCATATATATTGATACTTTTTAATGTATTTTTGTGTTTTTCTGTATATATATATATATATATATATATATATATATATATATATATATATACACACACACACACACACTCTCCAGATTTTGTAAAATATGAAATATATGTCTCTTATATACACTCCATCAATTCATTCATGTTCATGTATGTGGATTTATAATCAACTTTTCACAAGATTATTTTCAGAAATATTCATCTACCTGAAATACATATTTGTTTCCCAGTATGAGAACTAACTTCAATCAATCGTGCTTAAAAATCCTAATATTTCTACAGTAACAGACCCAGTTTAACATCAATGCAAGTAGATTCCTATGGGACTTAATGTCTATTTTGACCTTTATTTTAATTCAACACTGGTACATTAGTATTTCTTCAGTTTTTGCACATCATAGGACATATATTTCATCCACAAGTTAGCAAATTAATAAGAATTTGTTTCACTTCCTGCTTCAGAACACATGAATTCTTCCATGTTACTTGACTGGTCTTTTCATGAGACTTCTTTCCAAACACATTATTTTCGATTTCCATAATCAATTTTGAAGCTAAACTCACACACTCTTCATGATAAACTATAACATTAATATTACCATTAGATGTAAAACTGGTTGGAATGAATGTATGCATATCAATATAAAATTTCCTGTATATTTTCACATTTCAATTCAATCCATTATTTAACGTTGGAACCAGTTATGTTATTTATTCACTGTATGGTCTATTAATGCATTATCTCTATATTCATAAACACAGTGTACACCTATTTGTCCCCCCATTACTAATTTGTACCTCTTCAAAATATTGCTCCCAGAAATGGTGGAAGAAATACTGATGTCACCTTATCTATATATACATTTTATCACAGTAATATTCTGGACACAAAAAGCAAAGGTCAAACTCATGATTATATCAAAGCCTAAATGGAAAGTGAGCATGGATTACCAAAAACAACCATGTCCTGGTTACCTAATGCTCTCAAATGTCAATCCTATTGATGACTACATATTTGTTTCTTCCTAAGATTATATATTCAACCTCAAGCCTGTTGGAAATGTCTAATTCTATCACTCACTTTACACTTTGTGTGATTTCCTAATATCTCTATTGATATCTGCTTTCCTACATATTTTCCCTAGTTCATCATTGTGACTCATACTTCACATATGCTGACATTTACATTCACTCTCTACCCGAAACTCTATTGCTAAAGAACTTTTGGTCCAAATCCTATACTCACTCTTCTTTATAAACCTACTGACTATCTTACTAATCCTACTGACTATCACTTTTTAACTCGATGTTCTCTTCAACAATCAACCATTCAAGGTAAAAGGTCCTATGCCATTTTATATCAATTCATCTGAGACACATGTGCAGAACATAATTCAAACCTAAGTATCCCACTCAAGGGCCCAATGCCCTTCTGGCTTCATATCTTACCTACATTTCTGTTTTCATACTTATATTTCACCTATATATTCTTGTAAATATCACAGGTTCCCAATACCATTATTCTTCCGGCAGAGAGATTCCTAACCCAAATCGAACATGTTATTAACCCTAAATATACACTGTTACCTCAATCTAACTTTACAAAAGAGGAGGGACAGAGTTTCTCTTTAAATACCGGAATGTAGGGAATCTTCCACCTGCTGAGAACATCAAAGGTCCATGTAGAAATAATCCCTGGAGAAGATGTAGGCAGCTGTGAAGTTCCCGAGAGAGCAAAAGTCATCTTCCATGGCAAACAACCTGGTGAGGATGAAGGGATGTGTCTGTATCAGCCTCTATCAACTTAATGTAGAGAAGATAGACCAAACCAGGCCTGTGTGAAGAGGTGTTCCCAGGTGCCTATGGTTGATATACCATTCTAACTTTTGAAAGTGTTACAGGAAGTAGGAGCAGCCTCCATCTCATGGGCCCTTAGAAGTAACTATTTGGACAAAGTTGTTGCCAAAGCAGTGACCTCATTCAGTTTCTGAAGGAAGTGACCTCACCTCACTTCCTTTGTGATGGAACTCTCTGAACTTGGGATCCAGGAAGAATGGCACCCAGAGCCAGTCGCAGTCCCAGGCCCAGTGGTCTCACTTGCTTCAATTTACCAAGGACAGAGTCAGTCTTTCTTAGTGCATACAGATGTGAGGATGTTCAAATGCCAGAAAAGCTCTGAAGAGGGGCCTTTCCTGAGAAAGCAGGTAGTGGCTCACCCATGGCTAATGACAACTTCACAGAATTGGCCAAGGAGACCAGATTTGAGACAGGACAGGCCATTTGGGGGGAATATAGTATGGCCCACCATTCAGAGGACACTCTGGGTAATCACAGAACTACTTGGAGCAAAGGTGGTGCCTTTGTGGGTGTGGGTGTATGTTCATGGTCTTGTCTCATGTTCTGAGAATAGGTAGGAAAGACTGTTTGTTTGGATTGGCGTGGACTGTTTCTAGTTAGTCGTTTTGCAATGCGAGTGCTTCTATGTCTGTGTATCCCACTGTGTCCGTGGTTGTAGACATTAGAAATAAGAATGCATCAAAGGATGTGTCCTGTCTAGTAGAAAGCTTCCCAGCATTCATCTTGCCCAATTTATAAATGGACTGTGGCTTTTGTTATCAAAGGGCAACACCTGATATCTTCATAAGTTTCTGTTTTCTTTCTGAATTCTGGACACTCTGCAGAATAGCTTCATGGTTTTGTGTCCAAGATATTTACCACCTAAAAGCTCTGTTATATGGCCATGTAGTGGGTAGCTAGTGTGACCAGGAAAGTCTCAGTGGAGAAACCCTGATTTGGGCTTTTTGCTTACCTATTGTTCTGTTGCCCTGAATATCAGGAAGGTATTTACCACAGGCCAATTCTTTGTGAAGCCTGAAGAAAAAAGTTTTCAAATGGAAATGAATGGACATCACCTGTAGCTCTTTGCTTAATTGCTTTGGAAATGGATTTGTCTGAAACAACCTCTTGGCCCTGTGTGAGGCTGTGGTTAGATTCTCAGCACCTGATGGATCCCATGTGTTCATCCAAAACCAAAATGATCAAAAGATCAGTCATTGCGGATGAAGTCTCTTGCCTTCCTCTGTAAGGTTCCTGACCTCCATCAAGTGAGAAGAGGGATTCTTTGGGTCAAATGCATTCTTCAAAGACAAGGAGAGGCAAGCCCAAAGGTGCTTGCATTTTCTCATGCTTCCAATTCACATAAAGAATCTAAACCCCACAGTCAGTCGTCCTCAAATTGGAGAAGCAGAGCAGTATTAACGGCACACTATTTGATCACTCCAGGTTCACAGGAAGGTGTTCAGGCCACCCCGACTTTAGGCAAATGAGGGGCAAGGGAGCTAACTTTGGACACTATCTTGTTCTGCATCCCTCATGGAAACCTCCAGCCAGAGTTTATAATGAGTATCTATATGGAAGAAGATGAGGGCCTTGTGGGAGTGTTTGGGTTTTAATTTTGGAAGTTTGTGTGGCGGTTGAAAAAGATGCCTGGCTCCACCTGGTCTTGAACTCTGGTGTGATTCCCCTTAGAGACTGAGTTCTGGAACTGACCTCAGAGAATTATTGCCATGAGTTGTGTTGGGATTTTAGGAGGCCATGAATGACAGTCGCCCTTTGAAACTGAGATCTGTGCCCAGAAAGGCTTTCCACAAGGCACGAGGAATCTCAGCCAGAATATCACATGATTTTATTCTGAAAGACTTGGGAGCCATAGTTGAGAGGCAAAACACACATGATCTCACATTGCAGACCTCAATGGGCCTGGCTTCATGTGACCTTTTGGCGACCCTTTGGGAAGCCTTGCCTGTGAGTGTTCTCCAGAGCTTTCATTGAAATGAGCTTCCTCAACATTTAATGGTTCCTGAGTGAATTGAAAATCATAGTGCCTCCAACTTCATCCTTGAAAAATGGCTAGAGAAATACCATGGAATTTTTGAAATTTTCATGACCAGGTGGCACTGGAGAAGTTTTTGATGTCCAGTTGCTGATCATGAGTATACCAGACAGTGCCTTGATTGACTGCATTTCTTAAAAATGGTGTAGAACAGAGATGCCAGTAAGTTGGAGCCTGCTGAGTAGTGGGCCTAGAACAGTGGTGGGCAGGTATGTGATAAAACATCTGTGTTGGGGCCATGTAAATCTGCCATTGGCTTCCAAATGGCTTGTAACTGACATGGTGCAGCAAGCAGACCCTTATATGTAAAGGCATCTTGTTATATGGAGAGGTTTCAGGGCAATGTTCAGAATCAGGATGCTATGGTCAAGGGGGCAAACTATGTGAAATAGAAGCCTGACTGGTGCATTCTCCTGCAGACCCTGAGGCACCACATGTGACAGAACTCCCTCCAGCACTCTGACCAAGTTGAACTCCTTGTATTTGTGAAGCAAATAACAAACTCCCAGTGCTCTACTAAGAAAAGTAGAGCATGATCAATTAGCTTCACAGTCCACACAGAGAGACCCTTAGACTCCAGTTGCCACAGTTTACCTACAAAGTGAGAATTCAGCACTGCTGCCTCATGTTCATTGGAAAATAAGATACCATGTCCCCCAGGTCACATAGATGCAGACCAGTTTCGATGCTCTCACTATAGAGGAAGCTAAAGCTTCGGACCACAACATACATTTTAAGTGCCCAAACTCAGAGGCAGTTTCTCAATATGTCTTTAGGCCTGCAGAGCTCCATGTTTGTGGAGTGTTTACCCTGTCCCTTACTTTTGGAAACTCCTCTACCACCTCCAAGCTTGTGAACACCGAGAATATTCCATTCCAGATATGTATTCACAGATTTTCTAATTCTTCTCCTCTAATTGTGTCTTTTTAGGGGAGAAGGTAATGTCAAGGCATTGTTCTGAATGAGAGTGGGAAGATTTTTGTATCACACATATTTGCAAACACAATGGGTTTATTTTCCTATTTTCTATTCGAAATACTGAATCTCTGACACTAATCCATAACCTACTAGACTCTGACTACTAATCCTAATATGATGGAGAATAGTAACCCTAACAGAATGGAAATACAAACAGTTCAGAGAAGGCATGGTGTATACTTGGACTTCCCTTTTGCATTATATGGGGTTGGAGTTATAAATATAGTCAATGTTTATTGAAATATTTCTCCATGTGTTTTTAACGTTAACAAATATGTGAATTCCTCTCCCCTTTCTCTGTCACCTATTCAGTACATGTATTTTTATATGCTCATATAGAATACTACCTGGTATCACACAGACTTTCTTCTGAGGTGGCTGACTTGGCAGATACAAATTGTGAGAAGAGATCACTCCTCCTAAACCCTTTTGGAACTGAAATTTCAACCTATGGGTGAGCCTCCTAGTTGAACAACATTATACATAAATCCATTTTCAGTAAAATGTATTTTTTTGGATATGTGAAGGATATATATTTCATTTTGAATTTCGATTGGCATATATATTGCTACTTTTTAATGTCTGTGAGTGTGTTTCTGTGTATATATATATATATATATATATATATATATATATATATATATATATATATCACTCTCCAGATTTTTCAAAATATGAAATATATGTGTCTTATTATACACTCCCTAAAATCATTCATATTCACGTATGTGGATTTATAATCAACTTTTCACAAGATTATTCTCAGAAATTCAGATTATTCATTCACCTGAAATACATATTTGTTTCCTAATACTGAAAACTAACTTCAGTAAATGCTGCATACAAAGCATAATATTTCATCATTGCCTGATGGCCACGAATAGAGTGCATCACACCCAGTGTAACGCGCCACTGCACAGGTGAATAACGAGATAGAACTACAAAAAACTATCTTGTTAAGAACTTACAGCAAAATGGGGGTGCACCAAAACCTATAAGAAAGATTTTTAGCACTGAGATCTGGTAATTGGGTCTGAAAAACGAGCCAAATGTGCAACCGGAGATCCAGTCTGACTGATCCTCAAAACAATAGAGTGTCTGGGTTCCAATAGACACCCTCCACACCCAACAAATGACAGGCCCAGAATACAGATTGAACTGCAGAGAAGCATCACTCAGGGGAAATCTAGTCTAGCAGGAGAAACCAGGACTAGCAGGAGAAACCAGGGGACTAGAGGCCAGGCTCTTGTGACTGGGAAGCTGGAGAACACAGAAGCGCAGGTGACAGTCCACCTGCTGTCCGCGTGACTGGGCGTCTGGAGAACACCGGCGCGCAGGAGACCGACTGCGCCACTGGGTGGCTAGTGATTGCCCACCCGCCAGTGACCTAGAGCTGAAACCAACTGGAGACAGTCCAGTTCCATCCCCGTATTCGAACATTTCGGCAAGGAGCCTGGGCCCGCCAAAGCAGAGAGGTGACGTCACTGGAGCTCGGCCTTCGGAATTCCCTACAAGTGGAATCCACTTTAGCAGTCATAGTCTACCAACACAAAGGAGAGACAACAGAGATACACAACACCGAAACAAATCTATAGAATAAAACAGAAACACAGCAATCAAATAGAGCTGGAAAGTAACATGAGCATCATGAAAAAGCAAGGGAAAGAAAGTAGTACAAACAATGCAGGACAACTTAATTCTACAGGAGGACCTAGAAGCATCAGAAACAGGGATAGGGAAAGAACTTAAGGCATACCTAACTCAGATGGAAAGGAATATTAGAGAAGACATGAGGCAGCAAGTCCAAGCAATAAAAGTATATTTTGAAAATGAATTAAACAAACAAACTCAAATGGCAAACAACGAGCTTTACCAGGAGATAGAGATCTTAAAAGAAATCAAACAGTAATACTAGAAATGCAGGAAAGTATTAACCAAATTAAAAACTCAAACGAGAATATTACAAATAGACTAGATAAGCAGAAGTCAGAATATCAGATAATGAAGACAAAGTTTATCAACTTGAAAAGAATATAATCAACACAGAAAAGAGGCTTAAATCCCACTAGCAATCCATTCAAGAGATATTGGATGTCATAAAAAATGAGAGTCATTGGGATAGAAGAAGGCATAGAGATTCAAACCAAAGCAATGGAGAACATATTAAATAAAATAATTCTAGAAAACATACCAGAGATGAAAGATGGATTGGATTGTCAAATCCTGGAAGCCTACAGGACCCCAAACATTCAAAATCATAATAGACAAACTCCAAGACATATAATTATGAAGATAGCCAACATACAGAACAAGGAGAGAATATTAAACACTATAAGAGAAAGGAGGCAGATTACATTCAGGGGAAAACCAATTAGGTTAATGACTGATTTTTCATCACAGACTTTGAAAGCGAGAAAATCCTTGAACAATGTATTTCAAATGCTGAAAAATAATGGATTCCAACCAAGAATACTGTATCCAGCAAAATTAAGGTTCAGATTTGAAAACGAAATTAAAGTCTTTCACAATAAACAAAAGCTAAAAGAATTCGCAGCCAGAAAACCAGCACTGCAAAGCATTTTGAGCAAAATACTACAAGAAGAGGAATTGATAAATAGTGCCGAAAACTAACAGCAGGAGGTATCTCAGTAAAAGGGGAGGAAAATAACCAAAAAAGTAAAAACTAGCCAAACTAAAACATAATAAATAAATAAACATGATTGGAAGAACAAATCATATTTCAATTGTAACCTTAAATGTTAATGGCCTAAATTCACCAATCAAGAGAATGGGCTAGTAACCTGGATCAAAAAAAATAAATCCAACAATATGCTGCCTTAAGGAGACTCATATAATAGGAAAAGACATACACAGGGTGAAGGTAAAAGGTTGGGAAAAATCATACCACTCACATGGCCCTCAGAAGCAAGAAGGAGTGGCCATACTCATGTGGAATAAAATCAACTTCAAACCTAAGTTAATCAAAAGGGATAAAGAAGGACACTATATTCTGTTAAAAGAAACCATCCACCAACAAGACATAACAATTATGAATTTGTATACACCAAGCAATGGAGCTGCAATGTTCATAAAACAAACTCTCCTCAAGTTCAATAGCCAAATAGACTACAACACAATAATTATGGGTGACTTCAAGACACCACTCTCGGCATTAGACAGATTCTCTAGACAAGAACTGAATAAAGAAACTATCAAACTCAACAGCACAATTTGTAACCTAGACTTAAACGACATATATAGAATATATCAGCCATCATCAAGTGGATACACGTTCTTTTCAGTTTCACATGGATCCTACTCAAAGATAGACCATATATTATGCCATAGGGCAATTCTTAGTAAATATAAAAGCATGGAGATTATACCATGCACTATATCTGATAATAATGGAATGAAACTGGAAATCAATGATGAAAGAAGGAAGGAAAAATCCTACATCACATGGAAAATGAACAACATGCTACTGAATGATCAATTGGTTACAGAAGACATAATGGAGGAGATAAAAAAAATTCTTAGAGACAAATGACAATACAGACACAACATACCGGAATCGATGGGACACAATGAAAGCAGTTTAAGAGGGAAGTTCATTTCTTGGAGTTCTTTCCTCAAAAAAAGAAAAAAATCAACAAATAAATGAACTCACACTACACCTCAAAAACCTAGAAAAGGAAGAGCAAAACAACAGCAAATGTAGTAGAAGACAGGAAATAATTAAATTTAGAGCAGAAATCAACAAAATTGAAACAAAAAAAAATTAAAAAATTTGATAAAACTAAAAGTTGGTTCTTTGAAAAAATAAATAAGATTGACAGGCCCACAGCCATGCTAATGAAGAGAAGAAGAGAGAGAACTCAAATTACTAACATACGGGATGAAACAGGCAATATCACAACAGACACTACAGAAATACAGAAGATAATTAGAAAGTATTTTGAAACACTATATTCCAATAAAATAGAAGATAGTGAAGATATCGATGAATTTTTTAAGTCATAAGATCTGCCCAGATTGAGTCAGGAAGACACACGCAATTTAAACAGACCAATAACAAAGGAAGAAATGAAAGAAGCCATCAAAAACTACCAACCAAAAGAAGCCATGGACCGGATGGGTATACAGCGGAGTTCTACAAAACCTTTAAAGAAG
This sequence comes from Callospermophilus lateralis, assembly GCF_048772815.1. Taxonomy (NCBI): domain Eukaryota; kingdom Metazoa; phylum Chordata; class Mammalia; order Rodentia; family Sciuridae; genus Callospermophilus; species Callospermophilus lateralis. Next base: position 425,450 of record NW_027516813.1, read on the forward strand.
AATTAATACCAATATTTTTCAAGCTATTTCAAGAAAAACAAAAAGAAGGAGCTTTTCCAAATTTATTCTATGAGGATAAATCACCCTGATCCCGAAACCAGACAAAGACACTTCAAAGAAAGAAAACTACAGACCAATATCTCTAATGAACTTCGATGCAAAACTTGTCAATAAAATCCTGGCGAATCGAATACAAAAGCATATCAAAAAAATTGTGCACCATGATCAAGTAAGATTCATCCCTGGGATGCAAGGCTTGTTCAATATACGGAAATCAATAAATGCCATTCACCACATCAATAGACATAAAGACAAGAACCATATGATCATCTCAATAGATGCAGAAAAAACATTTGACAAAATTCAGCATCACTTTATGTTCAAAACACTAGAAAAACTAGGGATAACAGGAACTTACCTCAACATTCTAAAAGCTATATATGCTAAACCTCAGGCTAGCATCATCCTAAATGTGGAAAAACTGAAGGCATTCCCTCTAAAATCTGGAACAAAACAGGGATGCCCTCTATCACCACTTCTATTCAATTTAGTTCTTGAAATACTAGCCAGAACAATTAGACAGACAAAAAAAATTAAAGGCATAAAAATAGGAAAAGAAGTATTTAAATTATCGCTATTTGCAGATGTCATGAAAATATATTTAACAGACCCCAAAGGGTCTACAATGAAACGTCTAGAGTTAATAAATGAATTCAGCAAAGTTGCAGAATATAAAATTAACACGCATAAATGAAAGGCATTCCTGTATGTCAGCAACACAACTTCTGAAATGGAAATGAGGAAAACCACTCCATTCACAATATCCTCAAATAAAATAAGATACTCGGGAATCAACCTAACAAAAGACGTGAAAGTTTTATATACTGAAAACTACAGAAAACTAAAGAGAGAGAGAGAAGAAGATCTTAGAAGTTGGAAAAACAAAAGACCCAGAATAGCAAAAGCAACTCTAAACAGAAAATATGAATCTGGAGGTATAGTGATACCAGAGTTCAAACTGTACTAAAAGCAATAGTAACAAAAACAGCGTGGTACTGGTAACAAAATAGGCAGGTGGAACAATGGTACAGAATAGAGGACACAGAAACCAATCCTCAAAATTACAACTTTCTTATATTTGAAAAAGGGGCTAAAAGCATGCAATGGAAGTAGGATAGCATCTTCAAACAATGGGGTAGGGAAAATTGGGGAAAGGTGGGGCAAGGGAGAGAAGTGAACAACAGCAGATGAGGTAGAGAAAGAAGATGGGAGGGGATGGGAGGGGGTATAGTGGGGGATAGTAGGGGATAGGAAATGTAGCAGAATACAACAGTCACTAATATGACATTATGTAAAAATGTGAATGTGTAACCGATGTGATTCTGCAACTCGTATTTGGGGAAAATTGGGAGTTCATAACCCAATTGAGTCAAATGTATGAAAGATGATATAGGATGAGCTTTGTAATGTTTTGAACAACCAATAAAAAATAAATAAATAAAGGTTTAAAGTTGAGTGGGAAGAAATCAGCTAAAAAAGAATTGAGATGCATTCATTTTGCTAAGCAGAAACTTTGTTTTGTGTACTTGTAACTATCACAAATTTATTTTACCAGAAAACTGGCTTTTAAAAATGCACATAATTGAGATTAAAGGATAATCCACTTACCTTCAAGAAAAACTCATAGCATTTCCTATATTTTTTATATTTTATTTTTTTTGTGAATATTTTGACATGGACCAGGTCTAGACTTAGGCTATTCTTCCAGAATACTACCTCATCTGACAAGTTGGTACAATGTGTTTAATTGTTCTTTTCATCTTTTATTTAATGGTTTCTAGATGATAATGTGTATTTTTCCATATGTTTGTTTGGACATACATACCCAACTATATCTTTGCATTTTCTGTTTTACTGGGGAAGAGACTCATCAAAAGCTCTTTATTATATGTATCAACAATCAAACATTTAGAGCATGCAATTATACATAATTTTGTATGAAAATGGTTTTGTACCAATTTTATAAAGATTTAGAATTATTAATACTGTCCCTACTGTAATTAGTAACTCCTTACAAAAAGAATTAATCAATTGACTTTATATCAATTATGAATATGAAAATTACTAAAATAAGTATTTGGCAATTAATATGCAATTGATAGAAAGTGAAATCACAAGAAAGCCATTTAAAATGTCAGTGCATATGGTCCTTAAATAATAGGTTGTTCAAAAAAAAATTCTCTAATTCAAAAGAGTTAATATGCCATATTACAGCTAAATGTGATATAAAAACCTTAAATTATCAGTATTGATAAATAAGAATGATACCTGTTTACTTAAATATGTTTATTTGATTTTCACTGTAAGATGTTAATTCTGGAAGACTTGAGAATTAAGAAAGACTTGGTCTATATTATTTCTAACAGGCTAATCAAAGTTCTTTTAAATATATATGTGTGTATATATATATATATAAAACACATATGCATGAATATAGATACATATGCATAATAAATGTATTGTAATATATTTATCAGGTGGTTATAATTTTTAAATTTTCTCAAGAAAAAAGAATGACTATAAAAAACAGTTTTAAATGTAAATTTCATAGCATAGTACTGTTTGTAATGCTATGAGAGAAAAATACTTATGGAGGGAAAATGAAAAAGGAAGAGAGAGAAGGGGGAAAATGAGGAAGAAAGTGAGTAAAGAAGAGGGAGAGGAGTGTTTGATGAAAAGATAAAAGTGGAGGGGCTGGGTTTGTGACTCAGTGTTAACATGCTTGTCTAGCATGTGTGAGGCAGTGGGTTATATTCTCAGCACCACATACGAATAAATAAAATGAAGGTCTATCAACAACTGAAAAAATAAAAAAAGGAGAAATATTACCAAAATTCCAAGATTTTATGAATGTTAAATACAAAAAATTATGTTGCATAGCCTTATGTAAATTCTAGACTCCCCAAAATAATCATTAAATGCTAGATTATTAGTGTTATAACTAAAAATCCATTGCTCTTTCTTCTACATTCTGTGGCATGCTAGTGCTAAAATAAATTGTATTATAACACCAAAATAAAATTCTAATATTTATACAGTAACTGACCCAGTTTAACATCAATGCAAGAAGATTCCTATGTGATATAATGTGTATTTTGACGTTCATTTTTATTCAACACTGGTACATTACTATTTCTCCAGTTAATGCACATCATAGGATGTATATTTCATCCACAATTTAGCAAATATATACACATTTGTTTTGCTTTCAATCACTTTTGCTTCAGAACACATGTATTCCTCCATGTTTCTTGACTTCTCTTTTTGTGACACTTCTTTCCAAACACATTATTTTCGATTTCCATTATCACTTTTGAAGCAAAACTGACACACCCATCATGATAAAACATAACACTAATATTACCATTAGATGTAAAACTGGTTTAAATGAATGATTGTACATCAATATAAGATTTCTTGTATACTTTCAGATATCAATTCAATCCATTATTCAAAGTGAAACCAGTTATATCATTTATTCACAGTATGGTCTATTCATGCATTGTCTATATATTGATAGACACATGGTACACCTCTGTGTACTCCCAACAATAATTTCTATATCTTCAAAATATTGCTCCCAGAAATGGTGGAAAAAATATGCATGTCAACTGATCTACATATACATTTTATCACAGTAATATTCTGGACACAAAATGCAAAGGTCACACTTATGACTGTCCCAAAGCCTAAATGGAAAGTGAACATGGATTACTAAAAACATCCATGTCCAGGTTGCCTAATGCTCTCAAATGTCATTCCTATTGGTGATTACATATGTGTTTCTTCCTAAGACTACATTTTCAATCTCACCCTGTTGAAACTGTCTAAACCTCTCACTCATTTTATAATTTGCCTGATTTCCTACTCTCTATTCACATCTGCTTTCCTAGTTTTTTCCCCAGTTCATCATTGTGACTGACTCTTCACATGTGCTGACATTTATATTCAATCTCTACCAGAAACCCTATTGCTAAAGAACTTTTGGTTCAAATTCTATACTCAATCTTCTTCGTAATCCTACCAACTATATTCCTAATCCTAGCAAAAATCCCTTTTTTAACTGGATGCTCTCTTCTACATTCAATCATCGAAGGTACAAGGATCTATGCCATTGCATATCAATTTATCTGAGACATATGTGCAGAACATAATTCAAAGCTAAGTATCCCACTCAAAGGCCAAATTCCCTTCTAGGATTCAAATCTTACCTAGATTTATATTTCAATACTTATATTTCACCTATATTTTCATGTAAATATCGCAGGTTTCCAATAACATTGTTCATCAAGCAGAATGATTCCTAACCCTTATTGAACATGTTATTAATCCTAACCATACACTGTTCCTCAATCTAACTTTACAGAAGAGCAGAGACAGAGTTGGTATTACAATACAGGAATGTATGGATCTTCCACCTGCTGAGAACCTCAAAGGTCCATGTAGAAATAATCCCTGGAGAATGTGTAGGATGCTATGAACGACCTGAGAGGGCAAAAGTCATCTTCCATGGCAAAAAAACATGGTCAGGATAAAGGGTTGTGTCTTAATCAGAATCTCTCTTCTTAATGTAGAGAAGATGGACCAAACCAAGCCTCTGTGGAGAGCTGTTCCCCAGTACCTATGGTTGATATACCATTCTAACTTATGAAAATATCAGAGGAAGTAGGTGCAGCCTCCATCTCATGGGACCCTTGGAAGCATCTGTTAGGACAAAGTGGTTGCCAAGGCTGTGACCTCATTCAGTTCCTGAAGGAAGTGACCTACCTCACTTTCTTGGTGATGGAATCTCTGAACTTGGGATCCAGGAAACCAGGCACACAGAGCCAGTCCCAGTACCAGTCCCAGTGGTCTCACTTGTTTGGATTTACCAAGGACAGAGTCAGTCTTTCTTGGTACCTACTGATGTGAGGATGGCCAAATGCCAGAAAAGCTCTGAAGAGGGGCCCTTACTGAGAAAGCAGAAAGTGGCTCACCAATGGATCCTCACAACTTCACAGAGTTGGCCAAAGAAAACAGATCTGAGACAAGACAGGCCATTTTGGGGTAACATAGTATGGCCCACCATTCAGAGGACACACTGTATAGTCACAGACCTACTTGGGGAAAGGAGGTGCCTTTTTGGGTGTGGGTGTGAGTTTTTGGTTCTGTCTCATCTTCTGAGAATAGGTGGAAAAGGCGGGTTTTTTTTGGTTTGGTGTGGACTCTTTATAGTAGGTCGTTTGACAAGGTGAGTGTTTCTTTATCTATGTATTCCACTGTGTTCATGGTTGAAGACATTAGAAAAGAGAATGCATCAAGGATGTGTCCTGTCTATTAGGAAGCTTCCCAGCATTCATCCTGCCCGATTTATTAATGGACTGTGGCTTGTCTTATAGATGTGCAACACCTACTAAATTCCTAAGTTCATGTTTTCTTCCTAAATTCTGGCCACTCTCCAAAATAGTCTTATGGATTTGTGTCCAAGATATGTACCCCTCCAAGCTCTGTGACATGGCCATGTACTGGATAGCTGAAGGAAATGGGAGCATCTCAGAAAACACAGATATCAGTGTGACCAGTAATGTCTCAGTGGAAAAACCCTTCTTTTGGCCTTTTGCTTACCTATTGTTCTGTTGACCTGAATGTCAGGAGGTCTTTGCCACAGTCAACCCATTTGGGAAGACTGATGAAAACTGTTTTCAACTGGAAATGCATGCGCATCACCTGTCGCTCTTTGTTTAATTGCTTAGGATAAGGATGTGTCTGATTCAGCCTCTTGGCCCTGTGTGATGCTGTGGCTTAGATTCTCAGCACCTCATGGATCTAAAGAAAGATTCCATGTGTGTATCCAAAACAAAAATGGTAAAAAACCACGCTGACTTTAGGAAAATAAGTGGCAAGGGAGCTCTTTTGAACACTATCTTGGGCTGCGCCCCTCATGGAAAACTCCAGCAAGAGGTTATGATTATTGTCTATATGGAAGAGGATGAGGGCCTTGTGGGAGTGTTTTGGTTTTAATTGTGTTTATTTGTGTGGTGGTTGGAAGTGATGACTGGGTCCACCTGGGCTTGAACTCTGGTGTGATACCCTTAGAGACTGAGGTCTAGAACTGACGTCAGAGAAGTATTGCCATGAATTGTGTTGGGGTTTTAGGAGGCCATGCATGAGAGTCGCTCTTGGAAACTGAGATCTTGGACCAGGGTAGCTTTCCACAGAACACTGGGAATCTCAGCCAGGATATCACATGATTTCATTCTGAAAGACTTGGCAGCAATAGTTGAGAGTCAAAACTCACATGGACCTCATATTGTAGACCTCAATGGGCCTGGCTTCATGTGACTTTTTGGTCACTCTTTGGGAAGACTTTCCTCTGAGAGTTCTCCAGAACTTTCATTGAAATAAACTTCCTCAACATTTAATGGTTCCTGAATAAATTAAAACCCACAGTGCCTCCAACTTCATCCTTTAAAAATGGCTAGATAAGTACCATGACATTTTTTAAATTCCCATGACCAGATGGCACTGGAGTAACTTTGGATCTTATGCTGTTGATCATGAGTGTACAAGACAGTGCCTTGATTGACTTGGTTTCATGAGAATGGTGTAGAACAGAGATGCCAGTAATTTGGAGACTGCTGAGTTGGGGCCTAGAGCAGTGATGTGCAGGTGTGTGATAAAACATCTGTGTTGGGGCCATGTGGATCTGCCATTGGCTTCCAAATGGCTTGTGACTGACATGCTGCAGCCAGCAGACCCTTATATGTAAAGGCATCTTGTTATATGGAGATTTTTCAGGGCAATGTTCAGAATCAAGTTGCTATGGTCAAGGGGGCAAGCATGTGCGATAGAAGCCTGGTTGGTGCATTTATATGCAGACCCTGACACACCACATGTGACAGAAATCCCTCCAGCACTGTGCCCCAGTTGAAATCCTTGTATTTCAAAAAGCAAATACCAAACTCCAAGTGCAGCAGCAAGAAACACCACGAAAACTGGAGGATTACCAACTGGGTTCACAGTCCAAACAGGGAGACACTTAGCCCCAAGTTGCCACAGTATACCTACAAAGAGAGAATTCAGAACTGCTGCCACATGTTCATTAGGAAAATAAGAAACAACATCCTCTAGGTCACATAGATGAAGACCCAGCTTTGATGGTCTCACTACAAAGAAAGCTAAAGCTTCTGACAACAACGTATATTTCAAGTGCCCAACCTCAGAGGCAGTTTCTCAAGAAGTCTTTAGGCAAGCAGAGCTCCATGTTTCTGGAGTGTTTACCCTTTCCCTTACTTTTGGAAACTCCTCTACCACCTTCAAGGTTGTGAACTCCTGAGCATTTTCCATTCCAGATATGTATTAACAGATTTTCTAATTCTTCTCCTCTAATTGTGTCTTACTTGGGGCGAAGGTAATGTCAAGGCATTTTTCTGGATGAGAGTGGAAAGATTTTTGTTTAGCATATGTTTGCATACACATTGGATTCATTTTCCTATTTTCCATTTGAAATACTGAATCCCTGACACTAACCCATACTGTACTAGAATCTGACTACTAATCCTAATATGATGGAGAAAAAGAATCCTAACAGAAAAGAAATAGAAGCTGTTCAGAGAAGGCATGGTATATATTTGGACTTGCCTTTTGCAAGTAGGTGTTATAATTCTAGTCAATTTTTAATTGAAATAGTCCTCCATGTGTTTTTAAAGTTAACAAATATGTGAATTCCTGTCTCCCTTTCTCTGTATCCTATTCAGCACATCTATTTTATATGCACATAAAGAATCCTACCTTTTATCACGTGTATATTTTTGTGCGGTAGCTGATTTGGCAGATACAAATTTTGAGAAGAGATCACTCCTCCTAGATGCTGTTGGAACTGAAAATTGAACCTATGGGTGAGCTTCCTAGGAGAACAAGATTATACATAAATCCCTGTTAAGTAAATTGAATATTTTTAGATCTGTGAATGATGTATATTTCATGGTGAATTTCGATTGGCATATATGTTGCTACATTTTAAAATTTGTGTGTGTGTGTGTGTGTGTGTATACACACATACACACTCTCCAGATTTTTCAAAATATGAAATATATGTGTCTTATTTACACTCCCTAAATTCATTCATGTTCAAGTATGTGGATTTATAATCAACTTTTCACAAGATTATTTTCAGAAATATTCATCCACCTGAAATTCATATTTGTTTTCTATTACTGAAAACTAACTTCAGTGAATGGTGCATACGTATCCTGTTGATAGTCACAGCCGAAGGGGCCACAGCAAACTTCCAGGTGCCAGCAAACTTTCAGCTGCAGGCTGATGATTGGCTCACAGCGGCCTTAGCAACTTCTAGCTCATTGTCTCCTCTGTGGTGATGCTCATTGGAGATGCTCATTGAGATGTTTCCCCGCCTTTCAGACTTCCAGCTTATGATTGGCTCACAGCAGCCCCAGCAACATCTAGCTGATTGGCTCCTCTGCGGTGATGCTTATTGGGCTGTTTCCCTGCCCATTCAGACCATGGAGCTGCTCATTGGGGGACTTTTTTTGGCTCTGCCCACGTGACCCAGCCAATCTGCCTCAAGAGCAGGAGGATTGTGAGAAGTGGATAGAGGCTTGTGTGGGAGGGAGAGGCTTTTGGGAAGCTGGTGTTGGGAGTTGGGGTTCTGAGGATTTTTCCTGAGAGGCTGTTTTGCTTGGCGTGTGTGGTTCTAAAAATAAAGTTAGTTTCTTTTGACAAGTGGATTCTGATTGTGCCCAGCCAGACAGCGGCATTTGGTGGCTCATATGGGGAGCAACTGAGGGTAACTGATAAGGTAAACTGCTCGCTCTTGAGGGCAGGGCGAGAGGATGGGTAGCCATTTTATGATTCCTCTTTTGTTTTAAGTTGCCTGTCCCTGGAGATGAGTGAGATGGAAGAAAAACTGCTCACATCTGAGGAAAAACTATTTGTGTCTGAGGAACAGATAGGGAGAAAGGCTATAATAATTTCTGGTTGTTCCATTTTTATTTCGTTCTATCTCTTTTTTTGTTTGGTGTTATCTTGTTGGTTTGTATTATAGTAGAAATATGGGATCAAAAATTAGTAAAAAACAAACCAAAAAAGTGTTAAGTAAATTGTTAGAGGAAGGAGGCATTCCAGTAAAATCAAGAGCAGTCATGGCAATTGTTGATACAATACAAAAATGTAGACCATGGCTTTTTAAGGAGGAGTTGTTAAATATATCACAATGGAACCATCATGGTGCAGATTTAAAAAGAATAGAAAAGAAAAGCCCAGGGATTCTGCCAGTTGGCACATTGCCATTGTGGACATTCATATCTTGTTTGCTTAGTTCAAAGCCTTCAGTTCAGTCAATGGAAGAGGAAGAAGAAGACATATTGATTCAAGTAAAACAGAAGGTGTCTCAAGTTAGTCAGACAGAAGAAAAAATTCAAGTAAAAGAGAAGGTCTCTCAAGCTAGTCAGATAGAGGAAACTATTCAAGTAAAAGAGAACGTCTCTAGAACTAGTCAGACAGAGGAAAAAATTCAAGTAAAAGAGAAAGCCTCTAAAGCTACTTAGACAGAGAAAGAAAGTGTAAAACAGTAAAAAACATCAGGGGAAATTTACAACAGGAGACTGCTACTAACACCTTTCTATCACCAGATGACATAAGTGTCCAACTAACAAGGCCACTTTCTTATGCTGGGAGGCCCCCAACTCCCGCAGTTGATAGTTAGGATCCTGAGACAAGATCTCAAATATTAACATGCCCTGTATTTGAGGGAGGAGGGCAGCGTGTTTACCATGCTTTAAATTTCAAAACAGTGAAGCAGCTAAAAGAGGCTGTAACAACCTATCGTCCTCAAGCACCTTTCAATGTAATCATGGTCGAATCCATTAACAACTTGAACATGAAGCCAGTGGATTGGGCTAATATGTGTAATGTTGTGCTAAATGGAGGACAATGCATGTTATGGAAGGTTGCCAATGAGGAATGTTGAAAGGAGACAGCTAGGCGAAATGCAGGAGCTGGTTATCCTCAGAGAAATCTAGATATGTTGTTAGGAAAGGGACCTTATGAAGATCAGCAGCAGCAAATTGCATATGATCATGGTGTATGTGCACAAATTGATGTAGATGCAATTAAGGCATGGAAGACTTTACAAGAACATGGAGGTTTACAAGGTCAATTATCTAAGGTAATACAAGGAGCTAATGAACCTTATGCTGAATTTGTAGATAGGCTTATTCAAAGAGCTACCAGAGTTTTTGGGAATACAGAACAAATAATGCCATTACTAAAACAACTGGCTTATGAGCAAGCAAATCGTTGTTGCAGAGATATCATTAGACCATGGAAAAATGAAGATTTAAACACATTGATTTAATTATGTAGAGACATTAATGAACAAGAGCAAGTCATGGCAGCTGCAGTAAAACAGGCTTTAGTTGCCAGATACATTAATGAACAAGGGCAAATTGTGGCAGCTACAGTAAAACAGGCTTTAGATGCCAGACCAAGAACATGCTACCAATGTGAAGAAACAGGACATTTTAAAAGTAATTGGCCCATAGAAGGAGGGTTTAACAATATTAGGTATCAAAGGAGTAGAATACCAGGTATTTGGCCACAATGCCATAGAGGGAGACATTGGGCTAATGAGTGCTGTTCTCAAACCACCATAGAGGGTACTCAATTATCAAAAAATGAACAAGGACCAGGTGTTTATGCATGATATCATGGAGAAAGGCATTGGGCTCAATTGCCAAATAAATGGACAGGGGGTTCCAATGCTCCAGGGCCCCAAACCACAAATATACAGAGCACTGGAGGAACCCAGCAACCCCATCAGGGTAGTGCCCAGGACACATTGTCCATCAGATCCCTCATCAGACAAACCAGAGGGAGCACAGTGTTGGACATCTGCGCCTCTGCCAGATCAGTACTAACTCCAGAGATGGGAGTTCAAATCATTCCCACAGGGGTAAAAGGACCTCTTCCGAAAGGAACCATGGGCTTATTATTGGGATGCAGCTCTTCTACTCTAAAAGAACTTATGATAAGTCCTGGGGTGATTGATCCCGATTATGAAGGTGAAATAAAAATTATAGCCAGTTCTCCAAAGGACATATTAGTAATTTCACAAGGAGATAGAATAGCACAGTTACTAATAATACCCAGCCTGTATGATAAATTTTCCAGTCGTACTGTAGAAAGATGTTCCAAGGGATTAGGCTCCACAGGTGTAGATTTGGCTATGCTTTCTTTAAATTTAGCTTCTCGCCCCATGCTAAAACTAAATATTCAAGGGCATGAATTGAATGGGCTACTGGATACAGGTGCAGACATTAGCATCATCTCTCGTCAAGAATGGCAAAAACATTGGCCATTACAACAAGCCACTCAAACGCTTCGAGGCCTATAAGTGGCGACTAATCCCCATAGAAGTAAAATGGTATTAGATAGGAAGGATCCTAAAGGATGTGAAGGAACTATACAGCCATATGTATTGGATCATCTTCCCATAAATTTATGGGGATGAGATGTCCTAGATCCATTAGGTTTGACATTAACAAATAACATCAACCAAAATGCAGCCACTATTATGACTAGACAAGGTTTTAGGAAAGAAAAAAGATTAGAAAAACAAGAATAAGTCATAGCAGCACCAATACAAATAGATCAAGGAACACAGAGACATGGGTTGGATTTTCAGAAAGGGCCACTGAGACAATAAAAATTACCTGAAAATCAGAAAGACAGTATGGGTTCCTCAGTGGCCCCTGACTAAAGAAAAGATACAAGCAGTCCATGACCTGGTAAAACAACAATTAGCAGAAGGACATATACAACCGACTGTATATCCCCAAAATACTCCCATTTATGTCATCAAAAAGAAATCTGGTAAATGGAGACTATTGCAAGATTTTAGAGCCATTAATAATGAGATGGTTATTATGGGACCTGCTCAATCAGGGATTCCTCAATTGTCTGCTTTGCCAATAACCTTGTATGTTTTAGTTATAGATATTAAATATTGTTTTTTTTTTTCAATTATAATTCATCCTAAGGATAGTCCAGGTTTTGCTTTTACTATCCCTGCACTGAATCATGAAGGTCCTGATCAGAGATATGAATGGAAAGTACTCCCTCAAGGGATGGCTAACAGCCCAACTATGTGTCATATTTATGTTAACAAAGTAATCCAGCCACTTAGAAATCAAAATTCTGAACACAAATATTTCACTATATGGATGATGTATTATTAGCACACAAAGCTAAAAACACATTGCTAGAAAGTTATGCCACACTTACAAACTCATTAAAAATTATAATGTAGAGATAGCAATAGATAAAGTACAATTAAATTTTCCAATTAATTATTTAGGAGTTCTGTTATCCTCAACCATGGTCAGTCCACCAAAAATTCAAATACGAGTAGATCAACTCAAATCACATAACGACTTTCAAAAGTTATTAGGAGACATAAATTGGATAAGGCCTTATCTAGGTATACCAACAGGAGAGTTGGGACCTTTATTTGATATCCTAAAATGTCTATCAGATAAAAATTCACCCCGCATGTTAACACCTGAAGCAAGAAAGGCATTAAAAATCAATGAAACATATATGGAAAATATGCATTTGGATAGAATTGATATAAGTTTGCCTTTATTATTTATTATACTAACAACAAAAAATATTCCTACAGGAGTATTTTGGCAAGAAGGTCCATTATTATGGATACATTTATCTTATTCTCCTTACACTATTCTTACTAGGTATCCTGAGGCTTTAGGATAATTAATACTCAAAGGAATTAAAGCAGCAAAGGGAGTGTTTGGAATTTCTTCCAATAAAATTTTTACTCCATATACTCTGAATCAAATTGATGAGTTAGCTAATGAGTTAAATACTTGAGCAATAATCATGGTCCAATCTAATGTTTCATTTGATAACCACTTACCATCTAACCCTTTATTGTCTTTTTGGTCATCGCATCCTGTAATTTTTCCAAAATTGAGAAGAAAATCACTTATCATGAATGCTTCAAATATATTCACTGATGTATCAAATAATGGTACAGCAGCAATAGTTATACCTGATAAAACTTATAAATTTTTAGTACCCAAACAATCAGCTCAAAAGGTAGAGCTTAATGCAGTATTACAAGCTTTTGAGATATTTAAATATTCTGTATTTAATTTATTTTCCGATAGTCAGTATATAGTTAATGCTATAGTATCCCTTGAAGTTGCTGGTAAGATTTCTCCTTTCTCTACTGTTTTCTCTTTACTTTCCAATATAAAAAGTCTAATCTGGGACAGAAAAGATCTATTCTTTATAAGACATATCAGGGCACATCCAAAAAGAAGATGATTTGACTCAAGGCCTTATCAGCTGATATCCAAAATTCCAGTTTGACTATCCTTACATCTGAGATAGAACCAGGATGCTTTTTTCATTATCTATTTTATTATTGCCCTTTCCCACATTCTATTTTGTTTTTTGAGCTCATACAGACCTAGTTTAATGTTTTGCTGATCAGTTCTATTTTTTGACAAAAGAGTTTTTGAACATTGCAATGGAGATTTCACGTGTAAAAAGTTATAAGGCCTTTACTATTAGGTTATGTGTTGTATGTATTATATTATGTGTGCACACTTGTGTTTTGTGTTATATGTTTGAATGTTCGTATGTCCATATATGATATATGATGAGCGCTCATAAAAAAAATGGATCCAAATATTTTTTTATTCACATTATTTAAATGGTTTAATTTAAATTGGGTAAAGAGCTGTTGAGGTTTGTTTTAAAATTTGAAAAAAAGGAGGTTAACAGATCTGTTTCCTTTCTTTCACCTTTCCTTTTCATTATATTTAATAATTATCTTCAAGACAATGTAAATAGTTAAGAAAATTGTTTTCTTTCAGTGCCTTCTGGAATGTTACATAATTTTTCTTTAGCCATTATTGCCAGAATTCCTATCTTCATCCCAGTGCTGGTGAAATCAAAGATAAAACCAATCTACAGCTTCTGCAATAGCCATCACTGAAATGCTTGCAGAACTTGCCTAGACACATTGAGAACTCTCCTGTATGCATTGTAAACTACCTGTTTGTGCAGCGACTTGTGGTAGTGTTCGGGTATATTTGCTGATGATGTCATCGGTGGTACAATTTTTCCAAAAGGAGCCGTCAATTGGCTTGGTGTATCTTCCTCTCTTCTGTGTGTCATTATCGTCCAGCTAATGTTTGGGGGCCATTAGAGGTGAGGCAAAGAACCTCACCACCCCCCGGTGGTACAAAGACCTCTCCACAGGTGTTGCTGTAAACTGGACCGGTAGTCAGTGATGGGTAAGATCCAATTGCAATGGTACCAACTTAACGGGTAAGGAGCATATGTACTATTGGACAACCTAAGGCAGGCACTGTCCCTAAGCCACATGTGTGTTGTTTAAACAGAGAGGGGGAGATCTTGAGAGCCACATCCGAAGGGGCCCCAGCAAAATTCCAGAAGCCAGCAAACTTCCAGCTGCTGGCTGATGATTGGCTCACAGCAACATCTAGCTGATTGGCTCCTCTGCGGTGATGCTCATTGGGCTGTTTCCCTGCCCTTTCAGACCACGGAGTTGCTCATTAGGGGACTTATTTGGCTTTGCCCACATGACCTAGCCAATCGGCCTCAAGAGCAGGAGGATTGTGGGAGGTGGAGAGAGGCTTGTGTGGGAGGAAGAGGCTTTTGGGAAGCCAGTGGTGGCAGTTGGGGCTCTGAGGGTTTTTCCTGAGAGGCTGTTTTATTTGGCGTGTGTGGTTTTTAAAATAAAGTTAGTTTCTTTTGACAAGTGGCTCCTGATTGTGCCCAGCAAGACTGCGGCATTATCCTAATATTTCTACAGTAACTGCCCCAGTTTAACAGCAATGCAAGTAGACTCTTATGGGACATGATTTGTATTTTGATGTTCATTTTTATTCAACACTGGTACATTACTATTTCTTCAGTTTATGCACATCAGAGGGTATATATTTCTTGCACAAGTTGGCAAATTTATAGGCATTTGTTTCACTTTCAATCACTTCCTGCTTCAGAACACATGCATTACTCCAGGTTTCTTAACTGGTCTATTCGTGAGACTTCTTTCCAAACATTATTTCCGATTTTCTTTATAATTGTTTAAGCAAAACTCACACACCCTTCATGATAAACCATAACTATCATTTCACAATTAGATGTATAACTGTTTGGAATGAATGATTGTATATCAATATAAGATTTCTTATATATTTTCTGATATCAATTCAATCCATGATTTAAAGTGGAACCAGTTATATTATTTATTCACAGTATGGTCTATTCATGCATTATCTATATTCATAGACACAGGGTACACCTCTTTGTACCCCCAATACTAATTTATACGTTTTCAAAATATTGCTCCCAGTAATAGAGGAAGAAATACTCATGTCACCTGATCTAAATATGCATGTTATCACAGTAATATTCTGGACGCAAAATTCAAAATTCACACGTGTGATTGTACCAAAGCCTAAATGGACACTGAACATGGATTACTAAAAGCATCCATGTCCAGCTTGCATAATGCTCTCAAATGTCAATCCTATCGGTGACTACATATTTGTTTCTTCCTAATATATTCAACCTCAAAACTGTTGAAAATGTCTAATACTATCACTCACCCTGTACTTTGCCTGTTTTCCTAATGTCTCTATTGATATCGGCTTTAATACATATTTTCCCCAGTTCATCATTGTGACTGACCCTTCACATGTGCTGACATTGATATTCACTCTCTAACCAAAACCCAATTGCTAAAGAACTTTTGATACAAATACTAAATTCACCCTTGTTCCAAAATCTACCGACTATCTTCCTGATCCTATTGATTATCCCTGTTTGAGTGGATGTTCTCCTCTACATTCAATCATCCAAGGTACAAGTCCTATGGCATTGTATATCGACTTATCTGAGACATGTGTGCAGAACGTAATTTAAAGCTTTGTATCGCAATCAATTGCCCAATGCACTTCTGAGCTTCAAATCTCACCTAGATTTCTGTTTACATACTTATATTTCACCTCTGTATTCATATAAATATTGCAGGTTCCCAATACCATTATTCATCCCACAGAATGATTCCTAAACCAAATCGATCCTGTTATTATCCCTAACCATACACTGTTGCCTCAATCTAACATTACAAAAGAGCAGGGACAGAGTTCATCTTACAATACAGGAATGTAGGGGATCTTACACCTGCTGAGAACCTCAAATTTCTATGCAGAAATGATCCCTGGAGAAAATGTAGGCAGCTATGAAGGACCTGAGAGAGCAAAAGCCATCTTCCATGGCAAACACCTTGTGATAACGAAGGGATGTGTATGAATCAGCCTCTCTTTTCTTAATGTAGAGAAGATGGACCAAACCAGACGTGCGTGGAGAGGTGTTCCCGGGTGGCCATTGTTGATATACCATTCAAACTTGTCAAAGTGTCACAGGAAGTAGGGGCAGCCTCCATCTCGTGAGACCCATGAAAGCAACTGTTAGGACAAAGTGGTTGCCAAGGCAGTGATCTCATTCAGTTCCTGAAGGAGGTGACCTACCTAACTTCGTTGGTGATGGAACTCTCTGAAATTGGGATCCAAGAAGCCAGGCACCCAGAGCCAGTCCAAGTCCCAGTCCCAGTGGTCAAACTTGTTTGGATTTACCAAGGACAGAGTCAGTCTTTCTTGGTACCTAATGATATGAGGATGGCCAAATGCCAGTAGAGCTCAGAAAAGGCCTTTCCCTAGATAGCAGGTATTGGCTCAATGCTGCCTGCTGACAACTTCGTAGAGTGGGCCAAGAAGAACAGATCTGAGACAGGCCAGGCCATTTTGGGGCAACATAGTATGGCCCACCAGTCAGAGGACACTCCAGATAGTCACAGACCTACTTGGGGGAAGGAGGTGCTTTTGTGGATGTGGATGTGAGTTTGTGGTTTTGTCTCATGTTCTGAAAATAGGTAGGAATGGTGGTTTGTATGGTTTGGAGTTGACTGTTTCTAGGAAGTCGTTTGGCAAGGCGAGTGTTTCTATGTCTGTGTATCCACTGTGTTCGTGGTTGTAGTCTTTAGAAAAGAGAATGCATCAATGGAGGTTTCCTGTCTAGTTGGAAGCTTCCCAGCATTCATCCTGCCCACTTTATAAATGGACTGTGGCTGGCCTTATGGATGGGCAACACCTACTATCTTCCTAAGGTCCTCTACACATCTTGATTTCTGGCCTCTCTCCAGAATAGGCTCATGGTTTTGTGGCCAAGATATGTACCACCTCCAAAATCTGTTACATGGCCATGTAATGGATAGCTGAAGGGAATGGGAACATCTCAGAAAACTCAGATATCAGTGTAACCAGTAAAGTCTCAGTTTAAAAACCTTGCTTTGGCCCATTTGCTTACCTATGGTTATGTTGCCCTGAATGTCAGGAAGGTATTTGCCTCAGGCCACCCCTTTCTGAAGCCTGAAGAAAACATTTTTCAAATGGAAATGAATGGGCATCACCTGTGGATCTTTGCTTAATTGCTTTGGAAAGAGATGTGTCTGAATCAGCCTCTTGGCCCTGTGTGAGGTTGGGGCTTTGATTCTCAGAAGGTGATAGATCTAAAGAAAGATCCCATGTGTGCTTGGGTTTTCTATTGCCTCCAACTCACATAAAGGATTTATACCTACAATCAGTAGGATTAAATTGGAGAATCAGAACAGTATTAACGGCAGGCCTATTTGATCACTCCTGGTTCACAGGAAGGGTGTCTAGGTCACCCTGACTTTAGGCAAATGAGGGGCAAGGGAGTTTATTTTGGAAACTGTCTTGGGCTTCGCCCCTCATGGAAAATTCCATCCAGAGGTTACGATGAGTGTCTATATGGAAGATGATGAGGGCCATGTGGCAGTGTTTTGGTTTTAATAGTGGTCATTTGTGTGCTGGTTGGAAGAGATGACTGGGTACACCTGGACCTGAACTCTGGTGTGATTCCCCTTAGAG
Source organism: Callospermophilus lateralis (assembly GCF_048772815.1). Classification (NCBI taxonomy): domain Eukaryota; kingdom Metazoa; phylum Chordata; class Mammalia; order Rodentia; family Sciuridae; genus Callospermophilus; species Callospermophilus lateralis. The sequence continues at coordinate 443,518 of NW_027516813.1, forward strand.
ACTGAGTTCTGGAACTGACTTCAGGGAAGTATTGCCATTAATTTTGGTGGGATTTTAGGAGGCCACACATGAGAGTCGCCCTTGGAAACTGAGATCTAGTCTCAGGGTGTCTTTCCACAGTGCACTGGGAATCTCCACCAGGATATAAGACGATTTTATTCCGAAAGACTTGGCAACCATAGTAAAGAGTCAAAACACATATTGAACTCACATTGAGTAGACATCAATGGGTCAGGCTTCATGTGACATTTTGGCCACTCGTTGGGAAGCGTTGCCTTTTAGAGTTCTCCAGAGCTTTCATCCTCACCATTTAATGGTTCCTGAATGAATTGAAAAACCAGTGCATCCAACTTGATACTTGAAAAATGGCTAGATAAATACAATGAAATTTTCGAAATTCCCATGACCAGGTGGCACTGGAGAACCTTTGGATGTCCTGTTGCTGATCATGAGTGTACCAGACAGTGCCTTGAATCACTGGGTTTCATGAAAATGGTGTAGAACAGAGATGCCAGTAAGTTGGAATTTGCTGAGTAGTGGGCCTAGAACAGTGGTGGGCAGGTGTGTGATTAAACATCTGTGTTGGTGTCATGTGGATTGGCCATTGGCTTCCAAATGGCTTTTGACTGACATGGTGCAGCCAGCAGACCCTTGCATGTAAAGGCATCTTGTTATATGGAGAGGTTTCAGGGCAATGTTCAGAATCAAGTTGCTAGGGACAAGGGGGAAGTCTATGTTGGATATAAGACTGGTTGGTGCATTCTCCTGGCAGACCCTGACCCACCACACATAACAGAACTCCCTCCAGCACTGTGTCCCAGTTGAACTACTTGTATTTCGTGAAGCAAACACCAAACTCCCATTGCAGCAGCTAGAAAGACCATGAAAAATGGAGGATGACCACATGGCTTCAGAGTCCACACAGGAAGACACTTAGCCCCCATTGGCCACAGTTTACATACAAAGAGAGAATTCTGCACTACTGCCTCATGTTCATTAAAGAATAAGAAAACATGTGCTCCAGGTTACATAGATGCAGACCCAGCTTTGATGGTCTCACTGCAAAGGAAGCTAAAGCTCCTGACTACAACATATATTTCCAGTGCCCAAACTCAGAGGCAGTTTCTCATAAGTCTTCCGGTCAGCAGAGCACCATGTTTGTGAAGTGTTTACCCTGTCCCTTACTTTTGGAAACTCTTCTACCACCCCCAAAGTTGTGAACTCCTGAGCATATTCCATTCCAGATAAGTATTCATAGATTTTCTAACTCTTCTCCTCTAATTGTGTCTAACTTGGGGCGAAGGTAATGTCAAGGCATTGTTCTTGATGAGAGTGGGATGATTATTTTTAGCACATATTTGCATAAACATTGGATTCATTTTCCTAATTTTCATTCGAAATACTGAATCACTCACACTAACCCATACCCTACTAGACTCTATATTCTGACTCCTAATCCTAATATAATGGAGAAAAATAACCCAAAATGAATAGACATACAAGCATTTCAGAGGAGGCATTGTGTATAATTGGACTTGCCTTTTGCATTATGTAGAATTGGAGTTATAAATCTAGTCAATTTTTTGTTGAAATAGTTCTCCATGTGTTTTTTTAACTTTTGTTGTTTGTTGTTCAAAACATTATATAGTTCTTGATATATCATATTTCACACTTTGATTCAAGTGAGTTATGAACTCCCATTTTTATCCCGTATATAGTTTGCAAAATCATATCAGTTACGCATCCATTGATTTACATATTGCCATACTAGTGTCTGTTGTATTTTGCTGCCTTTCCTATCCTGTACTATCCCCCCTCCCCTCCCCTCCCCTCCCATCTTCTCTCTCTACCCCCTATACTGTAATTTATTTTTCCCCCTTGTATTTTTCCCTTTCCCCTCACTTCCTCTTGTCCGTAATTTTGTATAACCCTGAGGGTTTTCTTCCATTTCCATGTAATTTCCCTTCTCTCTCCCTTTCCCTCCTACCTCTCATCCCAGTTTAATGTTAATCTTCTTCTCATGCTCTTTATCCCTACTCTGTTCTTAGTTACTCTCCTTATATCAAAGAAGACATTTGGCATTTGTTTTTTAGGGATTGGCTTCCTTCACTTAGCATAATCTGCTCTAATGCCATTCATTTCCCTGCAAATTCTATGATTTTGTCATTTTTTAATGCTGAGTAAAACTCCATTGTGAATTAATGCCACATTTTTTAACCATTCGTCTATTGAAGGGCATCTAGGTTGGTTCCACACTCTTGCTATTGTGAATCGTGCTGCTATGAACATCAATGTAGCAGTGTCCATGTACCATGCTCTTTTTAGGTCTTTATGAAATAGACCGAGAAGAGTAGTAGCTGGGTCAAGTGGTGGGTTCCATTTCAAGCTTTCCATGAAATCTCCATACCGCTTTCAAAATTGGCTGCACCAATTTGCAGCCCCACCAGAAATGTACATGTGTACCCATTTACACACATCCTCGCCAAAACTTGTTGATGTTTGACTTCATAATGGCTGCCAATCTTACTGGAGTGAGATGGTATCTTATGGTGGTTTTGATTTGCATTTCTCTGACTGCTAGAGATGGTGAGCATTTTTTCATGTACTTGTTGATTGATTGTATTCCTCCTCTATGAAGTGTCTGTTCAGGTCCTTGGGCCATTTGTTGATTGGGTTATTTTTTATCTTATTGTCTAATTTTTGAGTTCTTTGTATACTCTGGATATTAGGGCTCTATCTGAAGGGTGAAGAGTAATGATTTGTTCCCAGGATGTAGGCTCCCTATTTACCTCTCTTATTCTTTCTTTTGCTGAGAAAAAAAAATTAAGTTTGATTAAGTCCCATTTCTTTATTCTTGTTATTAACTCTTGTGCTATGGGTGTCCTATTGCGGAATTTAGAGCCCGACCCCACAGTATGTAGATCGTAGCCAACATTTTCTTCTATCACACGCCGTGTCTCTGATTTGATATCAAGCTCCTTGATCCAATTTTGTTAACTTTTGTGCATGTCAAGAGGAAGGGATTCAGTTTCATTTTTTTTCATATGAATTTCCAGTTTTCCCAGCACCATTTGTTGAAGATGCTATCCTTCCTCCATTGCATGCTTTTAGCCCCTTTATCAAATATAAGATAGTATGTAGTTTTTTGGATTGGTTTCTGTGTCCTCTATTCTGTACCATTGGTCCACCCGCCTGTTTTGGTACCAGTACCATGCTCTTTGTGTTACTATTGCTCTGTAGTATAGTTTGATGTGTGGTATCGCTATACAGCCTGATTCACACTTTCTGCTTAGCATTGTTTTTGCTATTCTGGGTCTTTTATTTTTCGATATGAATTTCATGATTGCTTTCTCTATTTCTACATGAAATGCCGTTGGGATTTTGATTGGCATTGCATTAAACCTATAGAGAACTTTTGGTAATATCGCCATTTTGATGATGTTAGTTCTGCCTATCCATGAACAAGGTATATTTTTCCATCTTCTAAAATCTTCTTCTATTTCTCTCTTTAGGGTTCTGTAGTTTTCATTGTATAAGTTTTTCACCTCTTTTGTTAGGTTGATTCCCAAGTATTTTATTTTTTTCTGAGGATATTGTAAATGGAGTGGTTGTCCTCATTTCCATTTCAGACAATTTTTCGCTGATATACAGGAATGCCTTTGATTTGTGCATGTTGATTTTACATCCAGCCACTTTGGTGAATTCATTTATTATCTCTAATAGTTTCTTTGTAGACCCTTTTGGGTCTGCTAGGTATAGAATCATGTCATCTGCAAATAGTGATAATTTAAGTTTTTCTTTTCCTATTTTTATGCCTTTAATTTCTTTTGTCTGTCTAATTGCTCTGGCCAGTGTTTCTAGAACTATGTTGAACAGAAATGGTGAGAGAGGGCATCCCTGTCTTGTTCAAGATTTTAGAGGGAATGCCTTCAATTTTTCTCCATTCAGAATGATGCTAGCCTGAGGCTTAGCATCGATTGCTTTTACAGTATTGAGGTAGGTTCCTGTTATCCCTAGTTTTTCTAGAGTTTTGAACATAAAGGGATGCTGTACTTTGTTGAATGCTTTTTCTGCATCTATCGAGATGATCATATAGTTCTAATTTCTAAGTCTATTGATGTGGGAAATAACATTTATTGATTTCTGTATATTGAACGAACCTTGCATCCCATGGATGAATCCTACATGCTCATGGTGCACAATTTTTTGATATGTTTTCGTATCCGATTCATCAGAATTTTATTGAGGATTTTTGCACCTAGGTTCATTAGAGATATTGGTCTGTAGTTTTGCTACTTTATAGTGAGTTTCTCTGGTTTAGGAATCAGGGTGATGTTGGCCTCGTAGAATGAATTTGGAAGTTCTCCCTCTTTTTCTATTTCCTAAAATAGCTTGAAAAGTATTGGTATTAATTCCTATTTAAATGTTTTTTAAAACTCCGCTGTATACACATCCGGTCCTGGGCTTTACTTAGTTGATAGTCTTTGGATGGTTTCTTCTATTTCCTCCATTGATATTGGTCTGTTTAGGTTGTCTATATCCTCCTGACTCAATCTGGGCAGATCAGATGACTTAAGAAATTTATGGATGCCTTCACTATTATCTATTTTATTGGAGTATAAGGATTCAAAATATTTTCTGATTATCTTCCGTATTTCTGAAGTGTCTGTTGTGATATTGTCTTTTTCATCCCGTATGCTAGTAATTTGAGTTCTCTCTCTTCTTCTCTTCATTAAAATGTCTAAGGTTCTGTCGATTTTATTTATTTTTTGAAAGAACCAACGTTAAGTTTTGTCAATTTTTTCAATTGTTTCTTTTGTTTCGATTTCATTAATTTCAGCTCTGGTTTTAATTATTTCTTGCCTTCTACTTCTTTTTCTGTTGTTTTCTTCTTCTTTTTCTAGGGTTTTGAGATGAAGTATGAGATCATTAATTTGTTGGTTTTTTTCTTTTTTTAAGGAATGAATTCCAAGCAATGAAATTTCGTCTTAAAACTGCTTTCAATGTGTCCCATAGATTTTGATATGTTGTGTCTGTGTTTTCATTTATCTCTAAGAATTTTTTAATTTTCTCCTTGATGTCTTCTAAAACCCATTGATCATTCAGTAACCTATTGTTTATTCTCCAAGTGATGCATGATTTTTCTTTACTTCTTTTATCATTGATTTTCAGTTTCATTCCATTATGATCAGAAGAGATTCATGGCATTATCTTTACTCCTTTATATTGTTTAAGAGTTGCCCTGTGATGTAATATATGATCTATTTTGAGAAGGATCCATGTGCTGCTGATAAAAAAGTGTAACTGCTTGATGTTGGGTGATTTATTCTGTATATGTCAATTAAGTCTATGTTATTAATTTTGTTATTGAGTTCTATACTGTTGCCTCAATCTAACATTACAAAAGAGCAGGGACAGAGTTCGCCTTACAATTAATGAATGTAGGTTATCTACAAACTACTGAGAACCTCAAAGTTCCATGCAGAAATGATCCCTGGAGAAGATGTAGGCAGCTATGAAGGACCTGAGAGAGCAAAAGCCATTTTCCATGGCAAACGACCTGGACAGGAAAAAGGGATGTGTCTGAATCAGCCTCTCTCTTCTTAATATAGAGAAGATGGACCAAACCAGCCCTGCGTGTACAGCTGTTCCACGTGCCTATTGTTGATATTCCATTCTAATTAGTCAAATTTTCACAGGAAGTAGGGGCAGCCTCCATCTCATGGGACCCATGGAAGCAACTGTTAGGACAAAGTGGTTGCCAAGGCAGTGACCTCATTCAGTTCCTGAAGGAAGTGACCTACCTAACTTCCTTGGTGACGGAACTCTATGAACTTGGGATCCAAGAAGCCAGGTACCCAGAGCCAGTCGCAGTACCAGTCCCAGTGGGCCCACTTTTTTGGATTTACAAAGTACAGAGTCAGACCTTCTTGGTAACTACTGATGTGAGGAGGGCCAATTGCCAGTAGAGCTCTGAAGAGGGTCTTTCCCTGAGATTGCAGGTAGTGGCTAACCGCTAACTCCTCACAGTTTTACAGAGTTGGCAAAGGACACCAGATCTGAGACATGACAGGCCATTTTGGGGGGAAAATATTATGGCCCACCAGTCAGAGGACACTCCAGATAGTCACAGTCCTACTTGGGGGAAGGAGGTGCCATTGTGGGTGTGGGTGTGAGTTTGTGGTGTACCAGACAGTGCCTTGATTAAATGGGTTTAAGGAAAATTGTGCAGAACAGAGTTGCCAGTAAGTTGGACCCTCCTGAGTAGTGGGGCCAAAGCTGTGGTGTGCAGGTGTGTGATAAATCATCTGTGGTGGGGCCATGTGGATTTGCCATTGATTTCCAAATGGATTGACACTGACACGGTGAGGAGACCCTTGAATGTAAAGGCATCTTGTTATATGGATAGTTTTCAGGGCAATGTGCAGAATCAGGTTGCTATGGACAAGGGGGCAAGCTATGTGGGAATGAAGCCTGATTGTTGCATTCTCTTGCAGACCCTGAAAAACCACACGTGACAGAACTCCCTCCAGCACTGTGTCCCAGTTGAACTCCTTGTATTTCATAAAGTAAATACCAAACTCCCAGTGCAGCAGCAGGAAAAAACCACGAAAAGTTGAGGATGACCAAAAAGCTTCACTGTCCACACGGGGAGACACTTAGCCCCCAGTGGCCACAATTTACCTACAACGTGAGAATTCAGCACTGCTGCCTCATGTGCATTGGAAAATAAGAAAGAATGTCCTCCAGGAAACATAGATGCAGACCCAGCTTTGATGGTCTCTATACAAAGGAAGCTAAAACTCCTTACAACAACATATATTTCAAGTGCCCATCCTCAGAGGTAGTTTCTCAAGAATTTTTTTAGGCCAGCAGACCTCCATATTTCTGGAGTGTTTACCCTGTCCCTTACGTTGGAAGACTCCTCTATTACATCCAAGTTTGTGAACTCCTGAGCATTTTCTATTCCAGATATATATTCACAGAATTTCTAACTCTTCTCCTCTAATTGTTTCTTATTTTGGGGCGAAGATGACGTGAAGGCATTGTTGTGGATGAGAGTGGGAAGATTTTCATGTAGCACATGTTTGCATACACATTGGATTCATTTTCCTATTTTCCATTCGAAATACTGAATCTCTGACACTAACGCATATCCTACTAGACTCAGACTACTATTCCTAATATGATGGAGAAAAATAACCCAAACAGAATAGAAATACAAGAATTTCAGAGGAGGCATGGTGTATAGTTGGACTTCCTTTTGCATGATAAAGTGTAGGTGTTATAAATCTAGTCAATTTTTATTGAAATAGTTCTCCATGAGTTTTTTTTTCCTTTAATATTTATTGTTGGATCTTCAAAGCATTACATAGTTCTTGACATATCATACTTCACACTTTGATTCAAGTGGGTTATGAACTTCCGTTTTTCCCCGTATACAGATTGCAGCATCCCATTGGTTACACATCCACTGTTTTACATATTGCTATAGTGTCTGTTGTATTCTGCTGTCTTTCCTATCTACTATCTCCCATCCCCTTCCCTCCAATCTTCTCTCTCTACACCACCTACTGTAATTTATTTCTTCCCCTTGTTTTATTCCCCTTTCTTCTCATTTCCTCTTGTATTTAATTTTGTATAACCATGAGGATCTCCTTCCATTTCCATGCAATTTCCCTTGTCTTTCCTTTCATTCCCACCTGTCACCCCTGTTTAATGTTAATCTTCTTCTCATGCTCTTCCTCCCAACTCTGTTCTTAGTTACTCTCGTTATATCAAAGAAAACATTTGGCATTTGTTTTTTAGGCTTTTGCTCTCTTCACTTAGCATAATCTGTTTAATGCCATCCATTTCTCTGCAAATTTTATGATTTTGTCATTTTTTAATGCAGAATAATACACCATTGTGTATAAATGCCACAATTTTTTTTTTATCCATTCATCTTTTGAAGGGCACCGAGTTTGGTTCCACAGTCTTCCTATTGTGAATTGTGCTGCTAGGAACATCGATTTATCAGTGTCCCTGTACGATGCTCTTTTTAGGTCTTTAGCGAATAGACTGAGAAGAAAAATAGCTGGGTCAAATGATGTTTCCATTCCCAGCTTTCCAAGAAATCTCCATACTTCTTTACAAATTGGCTGCACCAATTTGCAGTCCCACCAGCAATGTACAGGTGTACCCTTTTCCCCACATCCTCGCCACCACTTGTTGTTGTTTGACTTCATATTGGCTGCCACTCATACTGGAGCGAGATGGTATCTTAGGGTGGATTTGTTTTGCATTTCTCTGACTACTAGAGATGGTGAACATTTTTTCATGGACTTGTTGATTGATTGTATGTCCTCCTCTGAGAAGTGTCTGTTCAGGTCCTTGGCCCATTTGTTGATTGCATTATTCGTTTTCTTATTGTTTAATTTTTTGAGTTCCTTGTATACTTTGGAAATTAGGGCTCTCTCTGAAGTGTGAGGAGTAAGATTTGTTCCCAGGATGTAGGCTCTCTAATTACCTCTCTTATTGTTTTTGTTACTGAGAAAAATCTATTTAGTTTGAGTAAGTCCCATTTGTTCATTCTAGTTATTAACTCTTGTGCTATGGGTGTCCTATTGAGGAATTTGGAGCCCGACCCCACAGTATGTACATCGTAGCCAAGGTTTTCTTCTATCAGAAGCCATGTCTCTGATTTGATATCAAGCTGTTTGATTAATTTTGACTTAACTTTTGTGTATGGCGAGAGAAAGGGATTCAGTTTCATTTTGTTACATATGGAACTCCAGTTTTCCCAGCACTACTTTTTGAAGATGCTATCCTTCTTCCATTGCATGCTTTTAGCCCCTTTATCAAATATAAGATAGTTGTGGTTTTGTGGATTTGTTTCTGTGTCCCCTATTATGTACCATTAGTCCAACCACCTATTTTGGTACCAGTACTATGCTCTTTTTGTTAGTATTGCTCTGTAGTATAGTTTGAGGTCTGGTATCGCTCTACCGCCTGATTCACACTTCCTGCTTAGTATTGTTTTTGCTATTCTAAGTCTTTTATTTTTCCATATGAATTTCATTATTGTTTCATCTATTTCTACAAGAAATGCCGTTGTGATTTTGATTGGCATTGCATTAAACCTACAGAGAACTTTTGGGAATATCGCCATTTTGATGATGTTAGTTCTGCGTATCCATGAACAGGGTACATTTTTTCATCTTCTAAGATCTTCTTCTATTTCTCTCTTTAGGGTTCTGTAGTTTTCATTGTGTAAGTCTTTCACCTCTTTTGTTAGGTTGATTCCCAAGTATTTTATTTTTTTGAGGATATTCTGAGTGGAGTGGTTTCCTCATTTCCATTTCAGAGGATTTGTCACTGATATACAGGAATTACTTTGATTTATGCTTGTTGATTTCATATCCTGCCACTTTGCTGAATTCATTTATTAGCTCTAATAGGTTTTTGTAGACCCTTTTGGGTCTGCTAGGTACATAATCATGTCAGCTACAAATAGTGATAATCTAAGTTCTTCTTTTCCTTTTTTTTACGCCTTTAATTTCTTTCATTTTTCTAATTGCTCTTGCCAGTGTTTCGAAAACTATGTTGAACAGAAGTGTTGAGAGAGGGCATCCCTATCTTGTTCCAGATTTTAGAGAGAATGCCTTCAGTTTTTATCAATTTAGAATGATGCTGGCCTGAGGCTTAGCATAGATTGCTTTTACAATATTGAGGTATGTTCCTATTATCCCTAGTTTTTCTAGAGTTTTGAACAGAATGGGTTGCTGTACTTTGTCGAATGTTTTTTTCTGCATATATCGGGATGATTATATGGTTCTTATTTTTAAGTCTATTGAAGTGGTGAATAACAATTATTGATTTCCATATATTGAACCAGCTTTGCATCCCAGGGATGAATCCTACTTGATCATGTTGCACATTTTTTTAATATGTTTTTGTGTCTGATTTGCCAGAATTTTATTGAGAATTTTTGCATCTTGGTTCATTAAGATATTGGTCTGTAGTTTTGTTTCTTTGAAGTGTCTTTGTCTGGTTTAGGAATCAGGGTAATATTGGCCTCCTAGAATAAAATTGGAAGTTGTCAATCTTTTTCTATTTCCTGAAATATCTTGAAAACTATTGGTATTAGTTCCGCTTTAAAGGTTTTGTAAAACTCTGCTGTATATATATCCAATCCTAGGCTTTTCTTAGTTGGTAGTCTTTGGATGATTTCTTCTGTTTCCTCAATTGATATTGGTCTGTTTAGGTTATCTATATCCCCCTGACTCAATCTGGGCAGATCATATGACTTAAGAAATTTATTGATGCCTTCACTATCTTCTAATTTATTGGAGTATAAGGATTCAAAATAATTTCTGATTATCTTCTGTATTTCTGAAGTGTCTGTTATGATATTGCCATTTTCATCCCGTATGCTAGTAATTTGAGTTCTCTCTCTTCTTCTCTTCCTTAACATGGCTAAGGGTCTGTCGATTTTATTTATTTTTTCAAAGAATCAACTTTTAGTTTTGTCAATTTTTCAATTGTTTCTTTTGTTTCAATTTTATTAATTTCAGCTCTGATTTTAACAATTTCTTGCCTTCTACTTCTTTTGCTGTTGTTTTCTCATGTTTTTCTAGAATTTTGAGATGAACCATGAGATCTTTTATTTGTTGTCTTTTTCCTTTTTTAGGAAAGTACTCCAGGCAATGAATTTTCCTCTTAGAACTGCTTTCAATGTGTCCCCTAGATTCTGATATGTTCAGTCTGTCTTTTCATTTATCTCTAAGATATTTTTTATTTTCCTCCTAGATGTCTTCGATAACCCATTGATCATTCAGTAGTCTATTGTTCATTCTCCAAGTGATGGATGATTTTTCCTTCCTTCTTTTACCATTGATTTTCAGTTTCATTCCATTATGATCAGATAAGATGCCTGGTATTATCTGTACTCCTTTATATTTTCTAAGAGTTGCCCTGTGACATAATATATGATGTATTTTTGAGAGGTATCTATGTGTTACTAAGAAAAAAGTGTAACTGCTTGTTGTTTGGTGGTATATTCTATATATGTCAATTAAGTCCAATTTATTAATTGTGTTATTGATTTCTATTGTTTCCTTATTCAACTTTTGTTTGGAAGATCTGTCCAGTAGTGAGAGAGGTGTGTTGAAGTCTCCCATGATTATTGTATGGTGGTCTATTAGACTCTTGAACTTGAGAAGAGTTTGTTTAGTGAACATAGCTGCACCATTGTTTGGGGCATATACATTTATGATTGTTATGTCTTGTTGGTGTATGGTTCCCTTGAGCAGTATGTAGTGTCCCTCTTTATCCCTTTTGATAAACTTTGGCTTGAAATCTATTTTATTTTATATGAGTATGGACACTCCTGCTTGTTTCTGAAGTCCATATGAGTGATATGATTTTTTCTCAACTGTTCACCTTCAGTCTATGTACGTCTTTTCCAATCAATTGCGTCTCCTGTAGGCAGCATATTGTTGAGTCTTGTTTTGTGATTCATTCTACTATCCTGTGTCTCTTAATTTGTGAGTTTAAGCCATTAACTTTTATGGTTATTATTGAGATATGGGTTGTTCTTCCAGCCATATTTGTTTATTTATGTTACTAAGCATGGTTTGTTTTTCTTTGATTATTTTCCCCCCTTTACTGTACTACCTCCCACTGTTGGTTTTCATTGTTATTTTCCATTTCCTCTTCCGATCATCTTTTGCCGAGGATGTTTTGAGGAGATGGTTTTCTAGCTGCAAATTCTTTTAAATTTTGTTTATCATGGAAGGTTTTAATTTCATCTTCCATCCTGAAGCTTAATTTCGCTGGATGCACAATTATTGGTTGAAACCCATTTTCTTTCAGCTTTGGAAAAATGTTATTCCAGGATCTTCTAGCTTTCAGAGTCTGTGTTGAAAGATCAGCTGTTATAATGATTGGTTTACCGCTAAATGTAATCTGCTTCCTTTCTCTCGTAGCTGTTAAAATCCTCTCCTTATTCTGTATGTTTGGCATCTTCATTATAGTATGTCTAAATGTGGATCTCTTATGATATTGCACATTTGGCATCCTGTAGGCTTCTAGGATTTGGGATTCTGTCTCATTCTTCAAGTCTGGGAAGTTTTCCCATATTATTTCATTGAATTGATTTCTCATTCCTTTGGTTTGGACCTCTATACCTTCCTGTATCCCAATGATTCTTAAGTTTGGTGTCTTTATGTTATCCCATATTTCTTGGATGTTCTGCTCATGGTTTCTTAACAGTCTTGCTAGCTGTCTCGGTTCTTTTCAAGTTGAAATACATTGTCTGATGTTCCATCTTCTAAGTGATCTCCTCTGCTGGTAGTATTCTCAATTGAGTTTTTAAGTTGGTTTATTGCTTCCTGCATTTCTATGATTTCTGTTTGTTTGTTTTTTATAACCTCTATCTCCCTGTATAGTTGATCTTTTGCTTCTTGGATTTGTTTATGTAATTCATTGTCAAAGTGATCTTTCATTGTCTGATTTTGCTGTCTAATGACTTCCTTGAGACTCCAGATCATCTGAAGCATGTATGTTTTGAATTCTTTATCTGACATTCCATCTGCTGCAGGTATTACCTCTTCTAATGTTGAGTTGAACTTCATTGCTTGTTGTCCTTTCTTTCCTTGTCTTTTCATACTGTTCGCGTATCTTTCTGTTTGTTCAAATTGTTGTGTTATTGAATTTTACCCCTAAATATTTATACTGCTCTTTTATAGTTGCAAAGTCTCCCTCACAGGCGCAGGCCATGGCTCTGCCCCTCCTCCAAATCGGGCAATGTGCCTACCTCACCAGCAGGCTGCTTGGCCTGTTCTGCCGGTCGGTAGCAGGTCTTCCTACCTTGGAGGAGCGGGCAGCAGCTCTACCCCTCTGCTGGCTCTGGGCCTGTTCTGCAGTGGGTCACAGGTCCACCTACCCTGCAGGTGCGGTTGTCGGCTCTGCCCCTCCGCATGACGCTGGGCCTCTTCTGTCTGTGGGTTGAAGGTCGGTCTACCTTGCAGCCGCGGGTGGCAGCTCTACTCCTTCCCAAACCGGGGTGATGTGTCTAACACGCTGGCAAGTCACAGGGCCTCTTGTGCCGGTGGGTCAGAAGTCAACGTGCACAGGCGGCAGCTCGGACCCTCCCCCAACCTGGTGATGTGTCTGCCACCCTGTCGGGCCCCTGGGCCTGGTCTGTCCATGTTCGCAGGTCCACCTACTTCGCAGGCGCGGGGGGCGTCTCTGCCCCTCTGAAGGCCGCTGGGCCTGTTTTGCCGGTGGGTTGCTATTCACAAACCTTGACGTCGCAAGGGGGCGCCTCTGCCCCACCGCGGTTTTCTGGGCCTGTTCTGCCTGTGGGTCGCAGGTCCACGTACCTTGCAGCTGGGCGGTGGCTCTGCCCTTTCCCCAACCAGTGCGATGTGTCTTTTACAATTGGCGGGCCGCTAGGCCTGTTCTACCGGTGGGTGGATGGTCCACCTACCTTGCATGTGCGGTTGGTGGCTCTGTCCCTCCTTCTATTCATGTGTATTTAAAGTTAACAAATATGTGAATTCATGTCTCCATTTCTCTGTACCCTATTCAGCCCATCTATTTTTATATGCACATATACAATCCTACCTGGTATCACAAGTAAATACTTATGAGGTTGCTGACATGGCAGATACAAATTGTGAGAAGAGATCACTCCTCCTAAACGCTGTTGGAAATTAAAATTCAAACTATGGGTGAGCTTCCTAGTTGAACAACATTATACATAAATCTATGTTCAGTAAAATGAAGATTTTTGGATTTGTGGATGATATATATTTCATGATGTATTTCGATTGGCATATATTGCTACTTTTAAATGTCTGTGTGTGTGTGTGTGTGTGTGTAGGTATATATATATATATATATATATATATATATATATATATATATATATTTACTGTCCAGATTTTTCAAAATATAAAATATATGTGTCTTATTATACACTCCCTCAATTCATTCATGTTCATGTATGTGGATTTATTATCAACTTTTCACAAGATTATTTTCAGAAATATTGATCCACCTTAAATACATATTTGTTTCATAGTACTGAAAACTAACTACAGTGAATTGTGCATACAAATCCTAATATTTCTACAGTTACTGACCATGTTTAACATCAATGCAAGTAGATTCCTATGGGACATGATATGTATTTTGACGTTCATTTTTTTTCAACACTGGTAAATTACTATTTCTTCAGTTTATGCACATCATAGGGTATATATTTAATCCACAAGTTAGCAAATTTATATGAATTTTTTTCACTTTACATCACATCCTGCTTTAGAACACATGTATTCCTCCTTGTTTCTTGACTAGTCTTTTCATGAGACTTCTTTCTAAACACATAATTTTGGATTTCCATAACCACTATTGAGGCAAAAGTCACACACACTTCATGATAAACCATAACACTAATATTACCATTAGATGTATAACAGGTTGGAATGAATGTATGAATATCAATATAACATTTCCTATATATTTTCAGATATCAATTCAATCCATTATTTAAATTTGGAACCAGTTATATTATTTATTCAGAGTATGGTCTATTCATGCATTTTCTCTATATTCATATAACACAGACTACACCTATTTGTACCCCCAATACTAATTTATTCGTGTTCAAAATATTGCTCCTCAAAATGGTGGAAGAAATACTCATGTCACCTGATCTATATATAAATTTTATCACAGTAATATTGTGGAAACAAAAAGCAAGGTCACACTTATGATTGTACCAAATCCTAAATGGAAAGTGAGCATGGATTACTAAAAACATCCATGTCCAGGTTGCCTAATGCTCTCAAATGTCAATCCTATTGGTGAATATATATTTGTTTATTCCTGAAATTACATATTCAACCTCAACCCTGTTGAAAATGTCTAATCCTATCACTCACTTTATACATTGCCTGATTTCCGAATGTCTTCATTGATATCTTTTTTTCTATATTTTTTCCCCAGTTAATCATTGTGACCGACTCTTCAAATGTGCTGACATTTACTTTCACTCTCTACCCAAACCCGTATTGCTAAAGATCTTTTGGTCCAAATCCTATACACACTCTTCATTATAAACCTACCGACTATCATCTTAATCCACCAACTATCCCTTTTTGACTGGATGTTGTCTTTGACATTCAATCATCCAAGGGACAAGGTCCTATGACATTGTATATCGATTTATCTGAGACACCTGTGCAGAACATCATTTAAAGCTAAGAATCCAAATCATGGGCACAATGCCCTTCTGGGGTTTAAAAATTACCTAGATTTCTGTGTTCATACTTATATTTCACCTATATATTCTTGTAAATATTGCAAAATCACAATACCATTATTCATCCCGCAGAATGATTTCTAAACCAAATGGAACCTGTTATTAACCTTAACCATACAATGGTCCCTCAATCTAACTTTACAGAAGAGGAGGGACAGAATTGGTCTTCCAATATATAAATGTAGGGGATCTTCCAGCTACTGAGAACTTCAAAGTTCCATGCAGAAATGATCCCTGGAGAAGATGTAGGCAGCTATGAAGGACGTAAGAGAGCAGAACTCATCTTTCATGGCAAACAACCT
The DNA here is from genome assembly GCF_048772815.1 of Callospermophilus lateralis. Taxonomy (NCBI): domain Eukaryota; kingdom Metazoa; phylum Chordata; class Mammalia; order Rodentia; family Sciuridae; genus Callospermophilus; species Callospermophilus lateralis. Next base: position 459,133 of record NW_027516813.1, read on the forward strand.
GGTCAAGATGAAGGGATGTGTCAGAATCAGCCTCACTCTTCTTAATGTTGACAAGATGGACCAAACCAGGCCAGTGTGGACAGCTGTTCCCGGGTGCCTATGGTTGATATACAATTCACAGTTGTGAAAGTGTCACAGGAAGTAGGGGCAGCCTCGTTCTCAGGAGAACCTTGGAAGCAAATGTTAGGACAAATTGGTTGCCAAAGCAGTGACCTCATTCAGTTCATAAAGGAAGTGACCTTCTTCACTTCCTTGGTGATAGAACTCTCTGAAATTGGGATCCAGGAAGCCATGCACCCAGAGCCAGTCCCAGTACCATTCCCAGTGGGCTCACATGTTTGGATTTACCAAGAACAGAGTCAATCTTTCTTGGTACCTACTGATATGAGGATGGCCAAATTTCAGGAGAGCTCTGCAGAGGGGCCTTTCATGAGAAAGCAGGTAGTGGCTCACCGCTGGCTCCTGACAACTTCACAGAGTTGTCCAATGAGATCAGATTTGAGACAGGACAGGCCATTTCAGGGAAACGTAGTATGGCCCACCAGTCAGAGGACACTCTGGATAGTCACAGACCTACTTGGGGAAAGGAGGTGCCTTTGTGGGTGTGGGTGTGAGTTTGTGGTTTTGTCTCATGTTCTAAGAATAGGTAGGAAAGGAGGTTTATTTGGTTTGGAGTGGACTGTTTCTAGTAAGTCTTTTGACAAGGTGAGTGTTTCTATGTCTGTGTATCCCACTGTGTTCATGGTTGTAGATATTAGAAAATAGAATGCATCAATGGATGTGTCCAATTTAGTAGAAAGCTTCCCAGCATTCATCCTGCCCGATTGATGAATGGACTGTCGCTTCCCTTATGGATGGGCAACACCTACTATTTTCCTAAGGTCCTGTTTTCTTCCTGATTCTGTCCACTCTCCGGAATTGGCTCATGGTTTTGTGTCCAAAAAATGTACCACCTCCAAGCTCTGTGACATAGCCATGTACTGAATAGCTAAAGGAATGCCGAGCATCTCAGAAAACTCAGATACCAGAGTGACGTGGAAAGCCTCAGTGGAGTAACCCTGCTTTGGGCCTTTTGCTAACCAATTCTTCTCTTCCACTGAATGTGAGGAAGGTCTTGGCCTCAGGCCACTCCTTTGTGAAGCCTGAAGAAAACAGTATTCAAATGGAAATGAATGGGCATCACCTGTGGCTCTTTGTGAATTGCTTTGGAAACGGATATGTCTGAATCATCCTCTTGGCCCTGTGTGAGGCTGTGGCTTAGATCTCAGCACCTGTTGGATCAAAAGAAAGATCCCATGTGTGCATCCAAAACCAAAATGGAAAAAATCAGTCATTGTTGATGAAGTCTCTCGCCTTCCTCTGTTAGGTTCCTGACCTCCATCAAGTGAGAATAGTGATCCTTTGAAACAAATGAGTTCTTCAAAGCACTGCAGAGGCTAGCCCATACATGCTTGTGTTTTGTCATGTCTCCAAATCACATAAAGAATCTATACCCGACAGTCAGTAGGCCTCAAATTGGAGAAGCAGAGCAGTATTAATGGAAGGCATATTTGATCCCTCCTGGTTCACAGCAGGGGTGTTCAGGCCACCCTGATTTTAGGGAAAAGACGGGCAATGTCTTGGGCTTCGCCCCTCATGGAAAACTACAGCCAGAGGTAATGAGTAGTGTCTATATGGAAGAAGATGAGGGCCATGTGGGAGTGTTTTGGTTTTAATTGTGGTCATTTGTGTGGCGGTTGGAAGAGATGACTGGGTCCACCTGGGCTTGAACTCTGCTGTGATTCCACTTAGAGACTGAGATCTGGAACTGACCTCAGAGAAATATTGCCATGAATTGTGTTGTGGTTTTAGGAGACCACACATGACATTCGCCCTTGGAACATGAGATCTATGCCCAGGGTGGCTTTCCACAAAAAACTGGGAATCTCAGACAGGATATCCCATGATTTTATTCTGAAAGACTTGCCAGCCATAGTTGAGAGTCAAAACATACATAGACCTCACATTGTAGACCTAAATGGGCCTGGCTTCATTTGAACTTTGGCCACTTTTTGAGAAGCCGTGCTTGGGAGAGTTTTCCAGAGCTTTCATTGAAATGAGCTTCCTAAACATTTAATGGTTCCTGAATGACTTGAAAACCACAGTGCTTACAATTTTATCCTTGAAAAATGGATAGATAAATACCACGAAATTTTTAAATTTCCCATGACAAGGTGGCACTGGAGCACCTTTTAATGTCCTGTTCCTGATCAAGAGTGTACTAGACAGTGCCTTGATGGTGTAGAACTGAGATGCCAGGAAGTTGGAGCACGCTAAGTAGTGGGGTTAGAGCAGTGGTGGGGAGGTGTGTGATTAACCATGCATGGTGGGTTCATGGGGATCTGCCATTACCCTACAAATGGATTGTGACTGACATGGTGCAGCCAGCAGACCCTTTTATGTAAAGGCATCTTTTTATATTGAGAGGTTTCAGGGCATTGTTCAGAATCGGGTTGCTATGGTCAATGGGGAAAACTATGTGGGATAGAAGCCTGTTCTGTGCATTCTCTTGCAGACGTTGAAAAACCACACATGACCGAACTCCCTCCAGCACTGTGTTCCAGTTGAACTCCTTGTATTTTGTGAAGCAAATACCAAACTCACATTGCAGCAGCAAGAAACACCACGACAAGTGGAGGATGACCAAAAGACTTCACAGTCCACACGGAGACAGACTTAGCCCCCAGTGGCCACAGTTTACCTACAAAGAGAGAATTCAGCACTGCTCCCATATGTTCATTAGAAAATAAGAAACCATGTCCTCCAGGTCACTTAGATACATGCCCAGCTTTGACGGTCTCTCTACAAAGGAAGCTAAAGCTCCTGAAAACAACAAATATTTCAAGTGCCCAAACTCAGAGGCAGTTTCTCAAGAAGTTTTTAGTCCAGCAGAGCTCCATGTTTGTGGAGTATTTACCCTGTCCCTTACTTTTGGAAACTCCTCTACCACCTTCATGGTTGTAAACTCTTAAGCATATTCCATTCCAGATATGTATTCACAGATTTTCTAACTCTTCCACTCTAATTGTGTTTTACTTGGGGCGAAGGTAAAGTCAAGTCATTGTTCTGGATGAGAGTGGGAAGATTTTTATGTAGTACGTATTTGCATATACATTGAATTTATTTTCCTATTTTCCATTCATAATACTGAACCCTGACATTAACCCATAACCTACTAGACTCTGACTACTAATTCAAATATGATGGAGAAAAATAACCCAAACAGAATAGAAATAAAAGCAGTTCAGAGGAGGCATGGTGTATACTTGGACTTGCCGTTTACATTATATAGGTTAGTAGTATTAAATCTACTCAATTTTTTGTTGAAATAGTTCTCCATGTGATTTTAAAGTTAACAAATAGGTGAATTCCTCTCTCCCTTTCTCTGTAGCCAATTCAGCACATGTATTTTCATATGCACATATAGAATCATACCTGTTATCACATGTACATACTTGTGAGGTGGCTGACTGGGCAGATACAAATTGGGATAAAAGATCACTCCTCCTAAACCCAGTTAGAACTGAAAATTCAACCTATGGGTGAGCTTCGTAGATAAACAACATGATAAATAAATCTATGATCAGTAAAATGAATATTTTTGGATCATTGGATGATATATATTTCATGATGAATTTTGATTGGCATATATATTGCTACTTTTTATTTTCAGAATATGAAATATATGTGTCTTATTGTACACTCCCTAAGTTCATTCATATTATGTGGATTTATAAACCAATTTTCAAAAGTTTATTCTCAGAAAAATTCATCTACCTGAAATACATATTTGTTTCTTAGAACTGAAAACCAACTTCAGTGAATGGTGCATACGAATCCTAATATTTCTACAGTAACTGACACAGTTTAACATCAATGCAAGTAGATTCCTATGAGACATGATGTGTATTGTGATGTTTATTTTTAGTCAACACTGGTACATTACTATTTCTTCAGTTGATGCCCATCATAAGATATATATTTCATCCACAAGTTAGCAAATTTAAAGTCATTTGTTTCAATTTCAATAACTTCTTGCTTCAGAAAACATGTATTCCTCCTTGTTTCTTGACTGGTCTTTTCATAAGACTTCTTTCTAAACACATTATTTTCGTTTTCCATAATCACTTTTGAAGCAAAACTCACACACTCTTCATAATAAAACATAACCCTAATATTACCATTAGAAGTATAACTGGTTGGAATGAATGATTGCATATCAATATAAGAATTCCTGTATATTTTCCGATATCAATTCAATCTTTTATTTAAAGTGGAACCAGTTATATTATTTATTCATAGTATGGTCTATTCTTGCATTATCTCTATATATTCATAGACACAGGGTACACCTATTTGTACCCCCATACTCATTTATACACCTTAAAAATATTGCTCCCAGAAATGGTGGAAAAATTATTCATGTCACCTGATCTACATATACATTTTATCACAGTAGTATTCTGGACACAAAATGCAAAGGTCACATTTCTGATTGTACCAAAGCCTAAATTTATAGTGAGCATGTATTTCTAAAACATCCATGTCCAGGTTGCCTAATGCTCTCAAATGTCAATCCAATTGGTGACTACATATGTGTTTCTTCCTAAGATTATATATTCAAACTCAACCCTGTTGAAAATGTCTAATCCTATCACTCACTTTTACTTTGCCTGATATCCAAAAGTCTCTACTGATATATGCTTTCCTACATAATTTCCCAGGTTCATGATTTTGACTGACTGTTCATATGTGCTGAAATTTACATTCACTCTCTACCTGAAACCCAATTTCTAAATAACTTTTGGTCCAAATCCTATACTCACTCTTCTTTCTGAATATACCTACTATCTCCCAAATCCTACTGACTATCCTTTTTTGAATTGGTGTTCTCTTCGACATTCAATCACCCAAGGTACAAGGTCCAATGCCAATGTATATTAATTTATCTGAGACATCTGTGCAGGACATAATTCAGAGCTAAGTCTCCCAATCAAGGGCCTCATACTTTTCTGGGCTTCAAATCTTACTTAGATTTCTGTTTCCATACAGTGTGACCAGGAAAGTCTCAGTGGAGAAACCCTGCTTTGGGCCTTTTGTTTACCTATTGTTCTTTTGCCCTGAATGTCAGGAAGGTCTTTGCCTCAGGCCAAACGTTTGTGAAGCCTGAAGAAACAGTTTTCAAATGGAAATGAATGGGTATCCCCTGTGGCTCTTTGCTTAATTGCTTTGTAAAGATATGTGTCTGAATCAGCCTCTTAGCCCTCTGTGAGGCTGTGGCTTATATTCTCAACTCCTGATGGATGTAAAGAAAGATACCATGTGTGCATCCAAAATCAAAATGGCAAAAATTGCAGTCATTGTGGATGAAGCCTCTCGCCTTCCTCTGTAAGGTTCCTGACCTCCATCAAGTGAGAATAGGGATCCTTTGATCAAATGAATTCTTTAACGCCCTGCAGAGGGTAGCCCATAGGTGCTTGGGTTTTCTCATGAGTCCAGTTCACATAAAGAATCTAAACCCCACAGTCAGAGACCTCAAGTTGGAGAAGTGGAAAAGTATTAATGGCAGGCCTATTTGATCACTCCTGGTTCACAGGAATGATGTCGAGGCCACAGTGACTTTAGACAAATGAGAGGCAAGGGAGCATTTTTTGGACACTGTCTTTGGTTGCACCCCTAGTGGAAAACTCCAGCCAAAGGTTATGATGAGTGTCTATATGGAAGAAGATTAGGGCCGTGTGGAGTGTTTTGGATTTAATTGTGGTCATTTGTGTGGTGGTTGGAAGAAATGACAAGGTCCACCTGGCCTTGAACTCTGGTGTGATTCCTCTTAGAGACTGAGTTCTTGAACCGACATCAGAGAAGTATTGCCATGAATTGTGTTGGGATTTTAGGAGGCCACGCATAAGAGTCGCCCTTGGAAACTGAGATCTAGGCCCAGGTTGGCTTTCCACATATCACTGGGAATCTCAGCCAGGATACCAAATGAATTTATTCTGAAAAACTTGGCAGCCATAGTTGAGAGTCAAATATCACACGGACCTCACATTGTAGACCTCAATAGGCCTGGCTTCATGTGACCTTTTGGCCATTCTTTGGGAAGCCTTGCCTGTGAGAGTTCTCCAGAGCTTTCATTGAAATGAGCTTCCTCACCATTTAACGGTTCCTTAATATATTGAAACCCACAGTGCCTCCAACATCATCCTTGAAAAATGGCTAGATAGATACCATAATTTTTTTCAAATTCCCATGACCAGGTAGCACTGGAGAACCTTTGGATATCCTGGTGTTGATCTTGAGTTTGCCAGACAGTGCCTTGATTGACTGGGTTTCATGAAAATGGTGTAGAACAGAGATGCCAGTAAGTTGGAGCCGGCTGAGTAGTGGGGCTAGAACAGTGCTGGGCAGGTGTGTGATAAAACATGTGGTGGGGAAATATGGATCTCTTTTTGGCTTCCAAATGGCTTGTGACTGACATGGTGCAGACAGAAGACCCTTCTTTGTAAAGGCATCTTGTTATATGGAGAGATTTGAGGGCAATGTTCAGAAACAGGTTGCTATGGTCAAGGGAGCAAACTATGTGGGATAGAAGCCTGGTTGGTGCATTCTCCTGCAGACCCTGACCCACCACTCAGACAGAAATCCCTCCAGCACTGTGACACAGTTGAACTCCTTGTATTTTGTGAAGCAAATACCAAACTCCCAGTGCAGCAGCAAGAGACACCACAAAAATTGCAGGATGACCAAATGGCTTCACAGTTCACACGGGGAGAAACTTAGCCCCCAGTGTCCACAGGTTACCTACTAAAAGGGAATTCAGCACTGCTTCCTCATTTTCATTGGAAAATAAGAAACCATGTCCTCCAGGTCACATAGATGCACACCCAGCTTTGATCGTCTCACTACAAGGGAAGCTAAAGCTCCTGACAACTACATATATTTCAAGTGCCCAACCACACAGGCAGTTTCTCAAGAAGTCTTTAGGCCAGCAGAGCTCCATGTTTGTGGAGTGTTTACCATGTCCTTTACTTTTGGAAACTCCTCTACCACCTCCAAGGTTTCAAAACCTTGAGCATATTCCATTCCAGATATGTATTCACTGACTTTCTAACTCTTCTCCTCTAATGGTGTTTTAGTTGGGGTGAAAGTACTGTCAAGGCATTATTCTGGATGAGAGTGGGAACATTTTTTTGTAGCACATATTTACATACACATTGGATTCATTTTCTAATTTTCCATTCCAAATATTGAATCCCTGACACTAACCCGTAACCTACTACACTCTGACTACTAATACTAATAAGATGGAGAAAAATAACCCAAACAGAATAAAAATACAAGCATTACAGGAGGCATAGTGTATAGTTGGACTTGCCTTTTGCCTTAAATATGGTAGGAGTTATAAATCTAGTCAATTTTTTGTTGAAATCATTCTACATGTTTTTTTTAAAGTAAACCATTCTGTGAATTCCTGTCTCTCTTTCTCTGTAGCCTATTCACCACCTGTATTTTTATATGCACACATAGAATCCTACCTGGGACCACACGCACATTCTTGTGAGGTGGCTAACTTGGCAGATACAAATTGTAAGGGATCACTCTTCCTAAACGATGTTGGAACTGAAAATTCAAATCATCTGTGAGCTTTCTACTTGAACAATATTATTCATAAATCCATGCTCAGTAAAATAAATATTTTTGGATCTGTCGATGATATATATTTCATTATAAATTTTGATTGGCATATATATTGCTATTTTTAATGTATCTCTGTGTGTGTGTATCTATATATCTATATATCTAGATCTATATATCTATATATATATATATATATATATATATATATATATATATATATATATATATATTTATATATACACTCTCCAGATTTTTCAAAATATGAAATGTGTGTCTTATTTTACACTCACCAAATTCATTCATATTCATGTATGTGGATTTATAATCAACTTTTCACAAGGTTATTCTTAGAAATATTCATTCACCTGAAATACATATTTGTTTCCTAGTACTGAAAATAATTCAGTGAATGGTGCATACAAATCCTAATATTTCTACAGTAACTGACCCAGATTAACATCAATGCAAGTAGATTCCAATCAGACATGATGTGTATTTTGACGTTCATTTTTATTCAACACTGGTAGATTACTATTTCTTTAATTTATGCACATCATAGGATATATATTTCATCCACAAGTTAGGAAATTTATAGGCATTTCTTTCACTATCAATCACTTCCTGATTCAGAACACATGTATTCCTCCATATTTCTTGACTGGTCTTTTCATGAGAAAAGAGACGAACAAGGCAAGGCAAGGCACCTAAGATAGCACCGAAGACAGGGAAACAGTCCTATTTGGACTGTTGTCCAGAGCTTTCATTGAAATGAGCTTCCTCACCATTTAACGGTTTAGAGGGCATTGCTTCTGTTGTAATCAATTAATCCCCTGAACCCCAAGTTTAGGTTGTTTCACAATTTTGTACCCAACATGTAAGGGAGGGGCTCAGAATTCCACAGTCTGCAGAAGTTCACAAAAAGCAGTTTTTTTTTTTCTCTATTCTGGGCAAGTTAACATTTTAAGGACCCCTGGGAGGGGCAGAGCTTTTTTCTTCCCTTTTTTTCCTTGCCAGCTGTTACCATGGAGCCCAGTTTGTAACTTCTTTATCTTAGAAATATAGACATTTCTGTGAACCCCCAGCTCAAGGCCAGAGGCCTTGTTCACATATGGCCAGCATTGTGACTGACTCTTTCCAAACACATTATTTTCGATTTCCATAATCACTTTTGTAGCAAAACTAACATATCTTCATGATCAACCATAACCCTAATATTAATATTATATGTATAACTGGTTGGAATGAATGATTGTATATCAATATAAGATTTTTTATATATTTTCAGATATCAATTCAATCCATTATTTAATGTGGAAACACTTATATTATTTATTCACTGTATGGTCCATTCATGCATTATCTCTATATTCATAGACACAGTGTACACCTCTTTGTACCCCCAATACCCATTTATATGTCTTCAAAATATTGCTCCCAGAAATGGTGGAAGAAATACTAATGTCACCAGATCTACATATACATTTTATCAGTGTAATATTCTGGACAAAAAACGCAAATGTCACACTTATGATTGTACCAAAGCCTAAATGGAAAGTGAGCAGGGATTACAAAAAACATCCATGTCAAGGTTGCCTAATGCTTTGAAATGTCAATCCTATTTGTGATTACATATTTGTTTCTTCCTAAGATTATATATTCTAAGTCAACCCTCTTGAAAATGTCTAATCGTATCACTCACTTTATAGTTTGCCTGATATATTGATATCTGCTTTCCTTCATATTTTTCCCAGTTCATTATTCTGACTGTTCACATGTGCTGACATTTACATTCACTCTCTAACCGAACCCCTCTTGCTAAAGAACTTTTGTTCCAAATCCTATACTCACTCTTCTTCCGAAACCTACCGACTATCTTCTAAATCCTACTGACTATCCCTTTTCGACTGGATTTTCTCTTCTACATTCAATCATCCAAGTAATGTTTGTGCGAGCATGGGAGGAAGAGACCACAAAGAGACTGTCTCATGCAACAGCAAAGGGTTTATTGGGGGTCCAGCAATCTGGGGTTCAGAGCTCACATGAACAGAGCAGAGAGCCCTGAGAACAGCTTAAGCAGAGCTTATATAATTTCCTTGGAGAGGGCAGGGATGGAAGTTTATTGATGGGTCAGGGCGAGTGGGTGGTTTGCGTGTAACCGGGTGAGGGAATACATTCTGCAATTTGGCAGTTACGGGACAGCACATTCTGGAAACAAGATTAGCAAACAGTTCTCAATATTTCAACAGTGTTTTGTTAAGCATACAGAAAAAACAGGAAATTACAAGTACCTATTTTATTAACCTTTCTTTTCCCACTTCTTCTGGCTACTGTTAATCATAAAAGTGATCATTGGTGGGTGTCACATTCTATGTCTGCAAGTGGGGAATTACCAAAAGTTTAAATTCTCCAATTTGAGCTTGGAGAAAACAAGTTTGAGCACACAGGGTTTCATAGTTAGCAATAATATGAGGATTATTATTGGACCGACCAGGGTTGATAGAAGCGAAGTTAACCAGGGGTACTGTATGAACCAGACTCAAACCACCCTTTTTGTGCCTCTCTCTCTCATTGACCCTCTTCAAGGTGTCTTTTTAATTTACTCATATATTTTTTTGCAACTACAGTATGTTTGCCATAAAAACAACATTCTTCCCTCAATGCAGCAAAAGGCCCCCGTCTCTCATGAAGAGGAGGTCCAACCCTTGACTGTTCTGTAAAACTACTTCAGAGAGAGAGGATAAAAATTCCTGTAAAGCTGTGATGGAGGTTTCTAATATCTTTAAGTTTTGGTCTATTGCTGCTTCTAATTGGGTCATTTGTTGTGTCCCATGGAGCAAGGCAGTGGTTCCTGTGCCCACCCCTGCAGCAACTTCTATTCCTAATAGGAAGGCTAAAGTGAGAGAAATATGTTCGCAGCGGAACCGGGTTGTATGCCCCCCTGTTTGAACTTCTAATGAACCTGCATCATTATAGAGCACTCTGGGAAACATCTGCACCATTAGACAATTAATCACATCTGTTGACCATTTCATGAAAACATAAAAAATATTTAAGTATATAGATTTTACTGTTGTAGGGGTGGACAAGGCAAGGCACCTAAGATAGCACCGAAGACAGGGAAAAAGTCCTATTTGGTTGCCCCTGGATTCAGAGGGCATTGCTTCTGTTGTAATCAATTAACTCCCTTAACCCCAAGTTTATGTAGTTTCAGAATTTTGTACCCAGCATGAAAGGGAAGGGGCTCAGAAGTTCACAGTGTGCAGAACTACACAAAAAGAATTTTTTTTCTGTTTTTTCCTCTGTTCTGGGCAAGTTAACTTTTCAAGGACACCTGGGAGGGAGAGAGCTTTTTCTTCATTTTCTTTTATCCCCCTGCAGCTGTTACCATGGAGCCCAGCTGGTAATTTTTTATCTTTGAAATGTAGCCATCTCTTTGAAGCCCCAGCTAAAGGCCAGAGGCCTTGTTCACATATTGTGTGAAAAACTATTAAGGGGGTATCAAGCTTAGGAGTGCTGACTTTTCCAGCCAGTGGCTAAGTAGAACAGGGCAACAGAAAAAAAGGGAGTTTATCTACACTGAACTCTTTTGTAGGGACTCTTTCACTGAAAGTCCTAATGTCAGCCATGGTGAAGACTTCTGAAGAAGTTCAGTTTAGATTTTTCTCTGGGCCTGGTACAGAGGGGGAAGATGGTTAAAGAGGGGGGTGAGAGCAGCTCCGTGGATCTGAGAATGAGGCAGGTGAGATGTAAAAGAATAATGAGAAAGGGGTTTGGGATTTTCCTAGCAACTAAAACTTGAGCAGTAGAACAGGTAGAGCAGAGGGGAAGACAGGAGTGAGTATCCCAAAAAGCCTGTGAGGTACTTTAAATTCTAAGTAACCTGTTTTTAGTGATGACAAAGGAACTTTAAAGGCCATTTTCATTACATCTTCGATAGGGGTCTGAGGGCTCTCCTAAGCTGGTTTGAGCTTTGTGTTAGCTGGTAAGAGGACCTGGTTAGACCCGGTGCAGGCACTGACAGGAGAAGAGAGGAGTGAGTGGGTGGAGGGGTACCTCAGTACCTGCTACCTCAGCAAGGGGCCAATGGTCTGAGAACCGGCAGAGGTTTGGGTGTTTGATCTAGTAATTGGAGGAGAGAAATCAGGTTGGTGAGCTGGGACTGACAGCAGAGAGTCTTGAGCAGAAGGCTGAGGGTGAGGATCTATTGGAGAAGCATAGTTCAGGATGTGAGCGAAAGAGGGAAAAGGCCTTCACATAGGGGAATTTCCTTTCACCCTTTTGAGCACTTGCAGAAGTTAAAAAGGTCACACAGAATTTGAGGATCTAGAGACTTCTCTGGGGGTTTGGTTTTGGTTGTCTAATTGGTAATATGGCCAATGCTGTGTACTGAATTTAATGAGGATTTTGGGTTCCACCAGGCAACCCATCTATGCTGAAATCCTCATGACTTACAGAAGATTTCGGCTTTTCCCCCACACAGCCATGGCTCTTTGAGGCTTTAATAGTCTGCGGGGCAAACATACTAATCTAGGCTAGCCAATCTGCATCTGGCTCGCATGTCCCTACATCCATAATGTTTGTTTCCATTATCTATTGTACGGAAAGGATTTAATGGAATTTTAGTGGGATCCTCTTCATCTGGGATATCCTAATAAGAAAGACCTATAGCCAGCTGACAAATATCTGGGTGGAGAGATGGCCACAAGATCACTAAGGGGGCTGTATGTGAGGTAGACCATACTTCTTGTCTAGTAGGATTTGTGATCAGCCATTGCTGCTGAACGTGCTGATGCGCATTAGGTCTACTCATGGCCAAGGGGAGAGTCTATAGCCTTATCCACATGACGAATACACAATTTGAAACGGTTACCAGTCTTTTCCAGTTTCCAGCCAGAGTCTGGACAGGGTGCAGGCTTGAGATTAGAGGCATGGATTCAGGAAGTGATTCTGTCAACTTTTACCGCTGTAGGTGTTATAAGTAGCATCCAGGGATGACACCTAGTGTCGTCTTATGTAGATGATGTCTCTTACTTGATATCAATGTGGAGTCCCCTCATCCCCAGGTTGGAAAGCAGTCGCCAGCTATTTCCACAGGTATCGCTGAGTTCTTTCAAGAGATTTAAGTCTGTCAAGCAAGGGGGTGTGGAAGGGATGTTTAGGTATTAGAGTTGGGGTTAGGTCCCTTACTGCAGGAGAGGCATCATAGAGAATTTCATAGGGGGTGAGTTTACACAAAGAAACAGAGGGGGTATTTCTTGCATGAAATAGTGCATAAGGCAGGAGCATAGTCTAATCTTTTATGTTGGTCTCTAAGCTTAATTTCGTTAAGGTCTCTTTAATGGTTCTATTTATTTTTTTTAACCTGTCCTGAGCTCTGGGGTCTATAAGCACAATGTAACTACCAACTGATCCCCAGGGTCCTGGCTAACCCCTGACTTACCTGGCCCATGAATGCCGTTCAATTATCAGATCCTATTACCTTAGGAAGGCCGTGTCTTGGAAAAATATCTTAATATTTTTCAGGATCTTCTTGACCACCATTTGTGCCGTGTTTTTCTTTTTTTTTTGGGGGGGGGGGAAAGGCTTCAATCCATCCTGAAAATATATCTACAAAGACTAGGAGATATTCATGTCCATATCTTCCTGGCTTAATTTCAGTAAAGTCCACTTCCCAGAATTGTCCTGGTCTGGTTCCTCGTAGGTGCTTTCCTGCAGGAAGCTTGGAAGGGTAAGCTTTAACCAATTGACAGAACCGATAGGCTTTTGTTACCTGTTCAGTTATTTCCTTTCGCTGTGAGTGAGTTAGTCAAAAACTCTGTCCTTGATCCTTCAGGAATGGCTGCAGTTTCTTTGAACCAAGGTGAGTGAGTTGATGTACATTTTTAATGTAGTGTAGGGCTTTCTGAAATTGCAGGCTGGGCTCAGTGAAGTTGAGGAGTTCAGTGTCAGTGTCCTTAGATGTTATCAAAAGCTTGCTGGAGCTCAAGGGTTCATTGGAATTGGGCATTCTCATTTAACAGCGGGTATAAAGGAGCAGCTGAGAACACAAACCCAGGTATCAATAACCTGCAAAAGCCAGCAGTCCAAGAAAATCTCTGTTTTGTCTCCTGTTAGATGGGGGTGGTATCTGCCCAACAGTTTGTTTTCTGGGCTCAGTGAGCCATCATTTACCGCCTCTAATGGAATACCCCAGGAAGATTACTTCTTGCTGGCAAATTTGGGCCTTTTTGGCTGAAGCTCTATATCCGAGTTGAGCAAGCTCGGATAATAGTGCTTGGATCGCAGACTCACAGTTTTTTTTGGTGTTGGCTGCCAGTAGCAGGACATCCACATATAAAAGCAGGGTGACTTCAGGGTGCATAGTTCTGAAGTTGTTGAGATCTCTGTGGAGGGCTTCATCAAAGAGAGTGGGGGAGTTTTTGAACCCCTGTGGGAGTCTAGTTCAAGTTAGTTGACCAGACTTTCTGGTTTCTGGGTCTACCCAGTCGAAAGCAAACAGCAACTGACTATCTTTATGCAGAGGCAAGCAAATGAAAGCATCTTTTAAGTACAGAACAGTATACCATTTTCACTCAGCAACAGCAAAGGGTTTATTGGGGGTCCAGCATGTTGGGGCTCAGAGCTCACTTGAATAGAGCAGAGAGCCCTGAGAACAGCTTTAACAGAGCTTTTATACTTTCCTTGGCTAGGTTAGGGAGGGAAATTTATTGATGGGTCAGGGTGAGTGGGCGGTTTGCATCCAACCGGGTGAGGGAGAACATTCTGCAGTTTGTCAGTTGGGGAGAGCACATTCTGGGAACAAAATGAGCAAACAGTTCTCCAGATTTCAACAGTGTTTTGTTAAGCATACAGAAAAACAGGAAGTGACAAATACCTATTAACCTTTAACCAAAGCAAAATGGAAAGTGAGCATGGATTACTTAAAACAACCATGTCCAGGTTGCCTAATGCTCTCAAATGTCAATCCTATTGGTGACTACACATTTCTTTCTTTCTAAGATTATATATTCAACCTCAAACATGTTGAAAGTGTCTTATCCTATCACTCACATTATACTTTGCTGATTTCCTGAAGTCTCTATTGATATCTGCTTTCCTACATATTTTCCCCAGTTCATCATTGTGACTGACTCTTCGTATGTGCTCATATTTACGTTCACTCTCTACCCGAAACCCTATTGCTAATGAAGGTTTTGTCCAAATCCTATACTCACTCTTTTTTCAAAACCTACTGACTACCTTCCTAATCCTACCAACTATTTCTTTCTGACTGGATGTTCTCTTGGACATTCAATCTTCCAAGGTAACAGGTCCTATGCCTTTGCATATTGATTCATCTGAGACATCTGTGCAGAACAAAATTCAAAGCTAAGTATCCCACTAAAGGGCCCAATGTCCTTCTGGGCTTCAAATCATTCCTATATTTCTGGTTTCATACTTATATTTTACGAATATATTCTTGTGAATATCGCAGGTTCCCAATAGCATTATTTATCCTGCAGAATGATTTCTAACCCAAATAGAATATATTATTAACCTTAACCATACACTCTTCCCTCGATCTAACTTTACAGAAGAGCAGGGACAGAGTTGGTCTTACAATTCAGGAATGTAGGGGATCTTCCACCTGCTGAGAACATCAAAGGTCCATGCAGAAATGATCCCTGGAGAAGATGTAGGCAGCTATGAAGGACCTGAAAGAGCAAAAGTCATCTTCCAATGCAAACAACCTGATCAGGATGAAGGTATGTGTCTGAATCAGCCTCTCTCCTCATGATATAAAAATATGGACCAAACCAACCCTGTGTGGAGAGCTTCTCCTTGGTGCCTGTGGTTGATATACCATTGTAACTTGTGACAGTGTCACAGGAAGTAGGGGCAGCCTCCATCTCAAGGGACCCTTGGAAGCAACTGTTAGGAAAAAGTGGTTGCCAAGGCAGTGACCTCATTCCCTTCCTGAAGGAATTGACCTACCTCACTTCTTTGGTGATGGAACTCGCTGAACTTGGGATCCAGGAAGCCAGGCACACAGAGCCAGTCCCAGTCCCATTCCCAGTGGTCTCACTTGTTTGGATTTACCTAGGACAGAGTCTGTCTTTCTTGGTACCTAGTGATTTGAGGATGGCCAAATGCAAGTAGAGCTCTGAAGAGGGGCCTTTCCTGAGAAAGCAGGTAGTGGTCAGCACAGGCTCCTGACAACTTCACAGACTTGGACAAGGAGACCAGATCTGAGACAGGACAGGCCAATTTAGGGGAACACAGTATGGCCCATGAGTCAGAGGACACTCTGGATAGTCACAGACCTACTTGGGGAGGAGGTGCCTTTTTGAGTGTGGGAGTGGGTTTGTGGTTTTGTCTCATGTTCTGAGAATAGGTAGGAAAGGCGGTTTGTTCAGTTTGGAGTGGACACTTTCTAGAAAGTCCTTTGACAAGGTGAGTGTTTCTGTGTCTGTGTATCCCACTGTGTCCATGGTTGTACACATTAGAAATTAGAATCTATCAGTGAATGTGTCCTGTCTAGTAGAAAGATTCCCAGCATTAACCCTGCCCATTTTAGGAATGGACTGCAGCTTGCCTTATCCATGGGCAACACCTACTCTTTCCTATGTTTCTGTTTTCTTTCTGAATTCTTGCCACTTTCCAGAATAGGCTCATAGTTTTGTGTCCAAGATATGTACCACCTTCGAGCTCTGTGACATGGCCATGTACTGGATAGCTGAAGGGAATGGCGAGCATCTCAGAAAACTCAGATATCAGTGTGACCAGGAAAGTCTCAGTGGAGAATCCCTGCTTTGGGCCTTTTGCAAACCTATTGTTTTGTTGCCCTGAATGTTAGGAAGTTCTTTGCCTCAGGCCACTCCTTTGTGAAGCCTGAAGAAAACAGTTTTCAAATGGAAATGAATGGGCATCACCTGTGGCTCTTTGGTTTATTGCTTTGAAAATGGTTGTGGCTGAATCAGCCTCTTGGCTCTGTGTGAGGCTGTGGCTTAGATTATCAGCACCTGATGGATCTAAAGAAAGATCTAATGTGTGCATCCAAAACCAAAATGACAAAAAGATCAGTCATTGTGGATGAAGTCTCTCACCTTCCTCTGTTAGGTTCCTGACCTCCATCAAGTGATAGTAGGGATCCTTTGAGTCAAATGAGTTCTTCCAAGCCCTGCAGAGGTGCTTGGGTTTCCTCATGACTCCAAATCACATAAGGAAACAATACCTGACATTCAGTAGGCTTCAAACTGGAGTAGCAGAGCAGCATTAACGTCAGACCTATGTGATCAATCCTGGTTCACAGGAAGGGTGTCCAGGCCACCCTGAGGTTAGGCTAATGATGGGCAAGGGAGATTATTTTGTACACTCTCTTGGGCTGTGCCATTCATGGAAACATCCAGCGAGAGGGAATGATGAGTGTCTATATGGAAGAAGATGAGGGACTGGGGGAGTGTTTTGGTTTTAATTGTGGTCATTTGTGTGGCGGTTGGAAGAGATGACTGGGTCCACCTGGGCTTGAACTCTGGTGTGATTCCGCTCAGAGACTGAGTTCTGTAACTGACCTAAGAAAAGTAATTGCTTTGGAAATGGGTGTGTCTTAATCAGCCTCTAGGCTCTGAGTGATGCTGTGGCTTAGAATATCACCACCATATGGATCTAAATAAAGATCCCATGCATGCACCCATAACCAAAATGGCCAAAAGAGCAGTCATTGTGGATGAAGTCTCACACCTTTCTTTGTAAGGTTCTGAAAGTATAAAAGAAATTAAATTTCAAACAAAAGAACCAGGTTTTGTAAAGTTTACAAGCTGCACTCAGAACCTGAAAATCTGTGGCAGTTAAGACATTTCCCAGACCTGCCCATTAGATGTGTGTTGAAATCTTCCCTGACCACCTAGTTACTTAACAACCCCTTACCAGAAACCGTGCAGCTCAGCACATATACATCTCAGGACTTCAACCAATCATTTTAAACGTATACCCCTTCTCATGGCTGACCAATAACCCCTGCCCGATGTGTTCCCACCAATGAAGGTGCTAATCATGTTTTAGAGTTGTTATTTGATTTTCCCGTGGTATATGATGATTTGCTAAAGGAGGCTATGATGTATGTAAAGTCCCTGCCCTCTCTAAAGAATGTGTATAAACTCTGCTCAAGTTGTTCTCGGGGCTCTTTGTTCTTTGCATCTCTGAAGTGAGCTCTGAACCCCAGCATGCTGGACCCCCAATAAACCCTTTGCTGTTGCATGAGACAGTCTCTTGGTGTTCTTTTCCTCCGACATTCGCCCCATCTTTTCATCTGGAGGCCCCACGTGAGACATCTGGCAGCGGCGGACGAAAGACCCCACCTTACTTACCCCAACTCTCGGGGTAAGTAAGGTGCCTCTTTCTGGTTTCAGGTTTCAGGTCAGGGCTTGGCTAAGTGGCTGTCAGTGAAGAGCGTAAGCTCTCTCTGAAGGTGGCTGACAGATGTTTAACAGAGCCACAGGCCACGTCCCTTGGGGACGCTCCAGAGGACTCGGGAATTCGAGGAATAGTAGTTTCCTCAACTCAGTTATATTTTGCTTCAGGATTCGGTTTGACAGCCCATCTGGTTTTGCCGGCTACTCAGTTTTGTTCATTGTCAGAAACTCATGTTGAGTTTACTGTCTGTCTTTATTGTCTAACCCATCAGGTTTTGCCAGTTACTCAGTTCTAATCTTTATCTTGGACTCATGTTAAACGTTTACTGTTTGTCTTTGTCTGTGTCTTGTTTGTGTATTCACTGGCCCTGTTTGAATAATTCCCATTATGGGACAAAGTACTTGCACACCTCTGTACCTTACCCTTGATCATTGGACTGATGTCCACTCAAGGGCCCAGAATCTTTTTTTTTTCAGTAAAACGCTGTACCTGGCAGACTCTCTGTGCTTCAGAATGGCCCATTGCCGCAGTCCGGCTGCAGCAAAATATCCGGGGGGTGACGAATGACTTGTGTACGTTGATACAGCAGGAATAGGAGCCGTTTATTGTAGGATCTGAGCGATATTTATACATTTTACACAGCTTATCTAATTAGCATAAAATAGATACAGCAGTCAACCAATAAGGAATCTCCAAACTTAATGGCTCGCTTTTGTTACTTCACAAACCACTCCCTCTGGCATTTTGCCAGGCACCATGCAGACTTGTTTACAGACTGTAACATTTCTCTGGCAAAATAACAGGTGCCATCCTGACTTGTTTACAGACCTTAACATTTCCCCCTTTTGTTTAATTTAAATAACGACCATAGTGTTTTTTACAGAAACACCATAAATAACCTGCTAGAAACAGAAAGGGAGGATACAAAATATTACAATTCCAAGCCAATTGATGGCTCCATGCAAGAAGCCCTTGGAAAAATTATACCAGCAATGACACCATTAGCAAAGATATTGAGTTACAATTTGTTGTAGATTACAGTTTGTTATCTCAGTCGAGATAAAGCAGTGTCTCAATAGATTAACTCACAGTCCAGGTAAATCACAGTCCAGGTAAGTTCTGCAGGCAGCTAGCTTAAGTTGTAGCAGCAGAAACAGCAATACTCCGAAGTCTCCTCGGGTTCTCAGCCGAAGTTTCCTCTGGTTCTCAGCAACAATGTAAATTCTTTCACCTTTGTTTTCACCAGCACTGGAACGAAGGCAGGAACTCCAGATGGCTAAAGAAAATTCTGTAGCATTTCACTAAGAAACCAACCTTTGGAACAATTTAGTACATTATCTCAAGGTTTTTTTACATTTGAAATAAGCCTTAATAGTACTCATTACTCATCAGTCTTCTGGTGTGGGAGACCCATTGTAGTTACTGGCCTTGGAAATGATCAAACTTCAGGGATACCAGTAGCGTCTTCTGCCAGCTGTAGCATCCTGAGCAGCCCCAGATGGCCCTGGGGAGAGTCCCAGACTCAAACTTCTTCCAGGCACATGGAGCAAGAGCCTGCGAGACTGTGCCTCCAGGTCAGGTCTACATTTGGGCTCCTAGTGGCCATCCGCTCCCCCGGGCAGGGGGGCGGGGAAGAGCCAGCAACTGCCACTTGGAAAATTCTTGCTGCTCCATGATCGGCTTGGGCAGGTGGCAGCCACCTTGTCGTTTCACGCACCCTCCGGTAACGAAAAGAATTCAGTAATAGCCTTTTGCTGCAACTTTCGTCCTGATAATCTTTGTTCTTCTGAACTTTCTTTTTCTTTCTGACTAGAGTTTCTGGGCTTTTATCAACACATGCCCTAATTATTCTTGGTTCCACTGGGGTGCCTTTCTCCCTTATCAATTTACTTCTCACCCCTTCCATAATTTTCGTCACAAAGACAATACAACATTTCAAGACAAAACAAGACACAAACATACTGCATCAATCTTCTCCATTTTCTCAAAATGTCCATTTTTCCTCTCGCCCTATCTGCCTAGGGACGAGCAGATTGCTCCCGTCCTATCTATGGACGGGCAGCTTTTTTTTGTCACTTTCCCCCGAGTGTCCCGGGGCTCCCCGTAACGGGCCACCATCTGCCGCAGTCCGGCTGCAGCAGAATAACCGGGAGGGTGATGAATAACTTGTGTACGTTGATGCAGCAGGAATGAGAGCCGTTTATTTTAGGATCTGAGCGATATTTATACATTTTACACAGCTAATCAAATTAGCATAAAATAGATACAGGAGTCAACCAATAAAGAATCTCCACACTTAATGGCTCGCTTTTGTTACTTCACAAACCACTCCCTCTGGCATTTTGCCAGGCACCATGAAGACTTGTTTACAGACTCTAACATTTCTCTGGCAAAATAACAGGTGCCATCCTGACTTGTTTACAGTCCTTAACAGCCCATCCTCGGAGTTGGATGTCCCCCAGAATGATCCTTCCACTTCCCTCTAACCCAAAAAGTCAGAGATATTGTCTTTCAGCCGGGGCCACGTGTCCACCCAGATCAACAGCCATATAACCCTTCCCCCACGATCCTATAATTCAAAACTTCCACTCCTCCCCCTCTTCCCTTCATTCTCCCTGAGTCACAAGACTGGACACTCCTCCCCCTCCTTATCCTCTACCCTTGCTCCACAACCCCCAACATGATCTTGATGATCTTCCCGACGCTGACTCAGCCTCTCCACCACTAGAGGCATTTAGTCCGGACCCAAGCCCTCCAGGGGACTTCCCTGCAGTAGCAGCTGCCCCTACGACCCTGGAGGAAGCTGGGCCAACTAAAGAAAACCGCCAGCAATGGATAATAGAAAACTCGGAAGCCCCTGTGATGCTCCCTCTCCATCCTTACGGGCCAATGAAACGACACAACTGGGACCCCAACACCTTTGAAGGTAGGTAGCATCTTTCCACTTATCGCCAGGCTCTAATAGCAGGTCTCCGAGCGGCCGCCAGAGGGCTGACTAATTTGGCCAAGGTAAGAGCGATTATCCAAGGGCCTAATGAGTCTCCCTCTATGTTTCTTGAGAGAATTATGGAAGCATTAAGAAATATACTCCTTTTGACCCTCAGGCAGAGGACCAAAGAGCATCTGTTGGAATGGCCTTTATCGAGCAGGCTGCCCCAGATACTAGGAGAGATTTACAAGGTCTAGATGGATTACAACATATGACTTTAAGAGATTTATTCAGAGAGGTTGAGAAAGTATATTACAAGAGAGAAACTGAGGAGGAGAGGAAACAGAGGAGAGAGAAGGAAAGAGAACAAAAGGAGGATGTAATGAGCAAAAGGCAGACTAAAGCATTGGCTAAGGTTTTGTTCACAGCAGCAAATATGCCAGAAGTTAAAAAGCAGGAAGACAGGAAGGGATACCTGGTCCCATGCCAAAGGCTGCCCCTGGCCTCAGATCAATGTGCCTACTTTAAAGAAAAAGGACACTGGGCCATAGAGTGCCCCAAAAAGAAGCAGCCACCCCAGCCCGCCATGCTGACTCTAGAAGAGGACTAGGAATGTCGGGGCTCAGATCTCCTCCCCGAGCTCAGGGTAACATTTGAAGTGGAGGAGACTCTAGTGAACTTTGAAGTGGATACAGGAGCAGTATACTCAGCCCTTAAGACCCCACTTGGCCCCCTATCAAATAAAGGGTCTCTTGTTCAAGGGGCTAATGGCAGTAGATATCGGGCTTGGACAACTAAGAGTATTATGGATGTAGGAAAGGAAAAAGTCCACCACTCTTTCCTAGTAGTCCTAGAATGCCCAGCCCCATTGATGGGCAGGGAACTGCTTACCAAACTCCGGGATAGAATAACCTTTAACTCTGATGGTCCCCAAGTGAAGTTTCTAAAGCCTTCAGTAAAAACTCCCATATCACGGCTTTGACTATGTCCACAGAAGATGAACAACAACTCTTCTCGCTCCCTAGGACTGATCAAACAGGCAAACTAGCACAGAAATGTATAAAAGATTATCCTAATACCTGGGCAGAAACTGCTGGATTAGGTCTTGCCATAAAACAACCTCCAATAGTAGTAGAATTAAAAGCCTGTCTCTCTAATCAGTGTTAAACAATATCCTCTAAGCAAAGAAGCTAAGGATGGGATAAGTCCCCATATTCAGAAATACCTGGCTCTTGGTATCCTAAGGCCCTGTAAATCAGCCAGGAATACCCCCCTGTTACCAGTAGTAAAGCCAGGAACTAGGGACTACCGTCCTGTTCAAGACCTAAGAGAATTAACAACAGAGTGCAGGACATTCACCCCACAGTACCCACTCCATATAATTTGCTTAGCACTCTGAATCTGGAGCGGGAATGGTACACTGTGGTGGACTTAAAAGATGCTTACTTCTGCTTTCCACCTACATAAGGACAGTCAGTTCCTGTTTGCTTTCAAGGAGATAGACCCAGAAACTGGAACATCTGGCCAAGTAACCTGGACTAGACTCCCACAGGGGTTCAAGTACTCCCCCACTCTCTTTGATGAAGCCCTCCACAGGGACTTCAACGACTTCAGAACTGTACACCCCGAAGTCACCCTACTCCAATATGTTGATGATCTCCTACTGTCAGCCGACACCAAGGAGAACTATGAGTCTGGGGCCCAAGCACTATTATCTGAGCTTGCTCGGCTTGGATATAGGGCTTCTGCCATAAGGTCCAAATTTGTCAGCAAGAAGTAATCTTCCTTGGTTATTCTCTTAGGGGTGGCAAACAATGGCTCACTGAGCGCAGAAAACAAACTGTTGTGCAGATACCGCCCCCATATAATAAGAGACAACTCAGAGAGTTTCTTGGGACTGCCGACTCTTGCAGGTTATGGATTCCTGGGTTTGCATCTCTGGCTGCCCCTTTATACCCGCTGATAAAGGGGGATGCCTACTTCCAATGGAACCCTGAGCACAATAAGCTTTTTATAATGTCAAAAAAAGGTGCTGCTATCTGCTCCGGCCTTAGCACTCCTAGATGTAGAAAAACCCTTCACTCTCTACATCGAGGAAAAGAAAGGAATAGCACTGGGAGTGATCACTCAGACTTTGGGACCTTTGAAAAGGCCGGTAGCATTCTTATCAAAAAAATTAGACCCAGTGGCTAGCGGGTGGCTCCATTGCTTAAGAGCTATAACAGCGGCAGCCCTTCTAATAAAAGATTCTCGTATATGAACTTGGGACAGAAGCTAACCATTATAGCCCCCCATGCCCTGGAGAGCATCATCTGTCAGCCTCCAGAAAGGTGGCTATCAAACTTCAGAATAAACCACTACCAGAGCCTCTTGCTTGACAAAGGCAGAATAATGTTGGGACCCCCTGCTCCACTCAACCCGGCTACACTGCTGCCAGAAGTATCATCAGGACCCGTCGCTCATGAGTGTCAACACATACTGGCAGAGGAAAACAGTATACGACGAGACTTGAAGGATCAGCCACTGCCTCGCCCTGAAGTCGTATGGTTTACGGAGGGCACCAGCTTCCTCCAAGACGGTAAGCAGCGGGCTGGAGCAGCAGTAGTTAGCGAAACTAATGTCATCTTGTTCTCTGGTCTCCCAGAAGGGACATCAGCCCAAAAAGCAGAACTGATTGACCTTACGAAACCATTGGAACTAGCAACAGGCAAAAGGGCCACCATATACACATTTGTCACTGCAAATGTGCAGGGGGCTACTTACCAGCAAAGGTGGCTATTAACCTCCACTGGGAAAGAAATAAAGAACAAAGATGAGATCCTCCAACTTCTCTCAGCAGTGCAGGGCCCTAAGGACCTAGCTATAGTGCACTGTCCAGGGCACCAGAAGGAAAACGACCCCGTGGCGGTTGGAAACAGAAGAGCAGATTAGGAAGCTTAATTGGCAGCCCTAAATGGAGTGACTCTTTTAACTTTTTCCACAACGGGGAGAACAAAAAAGTGGTCAAAAAGATCCTAGAAGACATTTTCCAAGGTTCGGCCTGCCTAAGGTACTAGGGTCTGATAACGGACCAACATTCGAAGCCCAGGTAAGTCAGGGATTCACCAGGACCCTGGGGATTAATTGGAAGTTACATTGTGCTTATAGACCCCAGAGCTCAGGACAGGTTCAAAGGATGAATAGAACCATCAAAGAGAACTTAACAAAATTAAGCTTTGAAACCGGCATAAAAAATTGGATTATGCTCCTACCTTATGCACTGTTTCATGCAAGAAATAACCTCTCTGCCTCTTTGTGTAACTTAACCCCTTATGAAATACTCTATGGTGCCCCTCCTCCAGTAAGGGACCTAATCCCAACTCTGAGACTTAATGATTCCTTTCACACCCCCTTGCTTGACAGACTTAAAGCCCTTGAACAAACCCAACACCCAGCAATACCTGTGGAAACAGTTGGCCACTGCTTATCAGCCTGGAGATGAGGGAACCCCACATCAATATCAAGTTGGACACTTTGTCTACGTGAGACGGCATCAGGTGTCATCCCTGGAACCCCGCTGGAAAGGACCATACCAGGTGCTGCTTATAACACCTACAGTGGTGAAAGTGGATGGGATCACTTCCTGGATCAATGTCTCCCATCTCAAGCCTGCGCCCTGTCCAGACTCCGGCTGGAAATTGGAACAGACTGGTAACCCTCTCAAGTTGCGTGTCCGTCTTGTGGGTAGGGCTATGGATTCTTCCCCTGACCACCAGCAGTCCTAATCCCCATCAGCCTGTTCAGCAACAATGGCAAGTTATAAATCCTACTGGGCAAGTAGTGTGGTCTATTTCACATAGAGCCCCCTTATGGACTTGATGGCCATCTCTCCACCCGGACATTTGTCAGCTTGCCATAGGCCTCTCTGACTGGGATCTCCCTGACATAGAGGACCCCACACAGATCCCACTCAAACCCAAACCAGGGCAACATAGACCACCTTACCCCATGAATTATGGATGTCATCTCCCCCAGCCCAGGTGTAAACTAGCCAGTCTTGATTTTTACGTGTGCCCAGCTGATTTCCAAAGTCGCAAACAGGCCCAACCCTGTGGAGGACCCAGTGCCTAGATCTACCAGAACCCCTCTATCATCTCATACTTCCCAGTTTCCGTTTTTGCCTACTTCTCCAGTCCAGAGTACAGGTGACTCCTCCCCCTGGGAACTGAATAAAGGAACCTTTATGGTACTGAACTCCACATAGTCAGAACTCCTTGCATTTTATCCCAGGTATTGGACAGCTCTCTAAAATATTGTGTATTGGTGCAGAAACACCCCAGGGTGCTCTATCATGATGCAGAAACATTTGAAGGTCTTCTAGGGGGACAAGAAAACCCGATTTCGCTGGGAGCCTGTGTCCCTTACTCTAGCCATCCTATTGGGGATAGGAGCTGCTGCAGGAGTGGGTACAGGAACAGCTGATATGATCCGTGGGTCACAACAAATGGCCCAATTAGAAACAGCAATATCTCAAGACTTGAAGACGTTAGAGACCTGCATCACAGTTTTTCAGAAATCCTTAACCTCTCTCTCTGAAGTGGTTTTACAGAACAGGTGAGGATTAGACCTCCTCTTCATGAGGGCGGGGAGCTTCTTGGCTGCACTGAGAGAAGAATGTTGTTTTTATCCTGACCATACTGGAGTTGTAAAAGAATCCTTGAGTAAATTGAGAAAATGCCTTGAAGAGCACCAGAGAGAAAGGGATATTCAACAAGGGTGGTTTGAATCATGGTTTACCCAGTCCCCCTGGTTAACTACACTCCTATCAGCCTTAGCAGGACCCCTGATCATCCTTATGGTGTTGCTAGCTGTGGGAACTTGTTTGCTTAATAGCATATTTACCTTTCTCCAGGCTCAGATTGGGCATGTAAAACTCATTGTAATCAGACAGAAATACGCTCCACTGGCAGAAATAGAATGTGAGACCCCGCAATAATTATGATTCATTATTTTTAAGATTAAAAGTTTTCAGAAAACGCAGTGGGAAATTAAATAATAAAAGAAATTGAAATTGAAACGTAAAGAACCGGGTTTTATAAAGTTTACAAGCTGCACTCAGAACTTGAAATTCCTGTGGCAGTTAAGACATTTCCCGGAACTGCCCATTAGATGTGTGTTGAAATCTTCCCTGACCACCTAGTTACTTAACAACCCCTTCCCAGAAACCGTGAAGCTCAGCACATATACATCTCAGGGCTTCAACCAATCAGTTTAAATGTATACCCATTCTCAGGGCTGACCAATCACCCCTGCCCGACGTGTGTCCGCCAATGAATGTGCTAATCATGTTTTAGAGTTGTTATTTGATTTTTCCGTGGTATATGATGATTTGCAAAAGGAGGCTAGAATGTATGTAAAGTCCCTGCCCTCTCTAAAGAATGTATATAAACCCTGCTCAAGTTGTTCTCGGGGCTCTTTGCTCTTTGCTCCTCTGGAGTGAGCTCTGAGCCCCAGCATGCTGGACCACCAAAAAACCCTTGGCTGTGGCATGAGACAGTCTCTTGGTGGTCTTTTCCTCCAACATTCGACTGACCTTTTCACCTATCAAGGACCTGAGAGAGCAAAAGTCAACTCCATGTCAACTTACATATCAAACAACCTGGTCAGAATGAAGGGATGTGTCTGAATCAGCCTCTCTCTTCTTAATGTAGATTAAATGGACCAAACCAGGCCTGTGTGGACAGCTGTTCCCAGGTGCCTATGGTTGATATACCATTCTAACTTGTGAAAGTGTCACATGAAGTAGGGGCAGCCTCCATCTCATGGGACCCTTGGAAGCAATTGTTAGAACAAAGTGATTGCCAAGGCAGTGACCTCGTTCAGTTCCTGAAGGACGTGACCTACCACACTTTCTTGTTGATGGAACTCTCTGAACTTGGGATCCAGGAAGCCAGGCACACAGAGCAAGGCCCAGTCCCAGTCCCTGTGGTCTCAATTGTTTGGATTTACCAAGGACAGAGTCAGTCTTTATTGGTACCTACTTATGTGATGATGGCCAAATGCCAGGAGAGCTTTGAAGAGGGGCCTTTTCTGGGAAAGCAGGTAGTGGCTAAACCATGACTCCTGACAACTTCAAAGAGTTGGCCAAAAAGACCAGATCTGAGACAGGACATGCAATTTGGGGGGAACATAGTAAGGCCTACCAGTCAGAGGACACTCAAGATAGTCACAGACATACTTGGGGGAAGGAGGTGCCATTGTGGGTGTCTGTGTTAGTGTGTGGTTTTGTCTCAGGTTCTGAGAATAGGTAGGAAAGGCGGTTTATTTGTTTAGACTGGAATGTTTCGAGAAAGTCGTTTGATAACACGAATGTTTCTATGTCTTTGTATCCCACTGTATCCGTGATTGTAGACATTTGAAAAGCGAATGCATCAATGGTTGTGTCCTGTGTAGTAGAAAGCTACCCAGCATTCATCCCACCCAATTTAAGAATGGAGAGCGGCTTGCCTTATGGATGGGCAACACCTACTACCTTCCTAAGCTCCTCTTTTCTTCCTGAATACTGGCCACTCTCCAGGATAGCCTCATGGTTTTGTTTTCAAATATGTACCACCTCCAAACTCTGTGACATGACCATGTACTGGATAGCTGAAGGGAATGGCGAGCATCTCAGAAAACTCAGATATCAGTGTGACCAGTAAAGTCTCAGTGGAGAAACACTGCTTTGGGCCTTTTGCTTACCTATTGTTCTATTGTCCTGAATGTCAGGAAGGTCTTTGCCTCAGGCCACCCCTTTGTGAAGCCTGAAGAAAACAGTTTTTAAATGGAAATGAATGGGCATCACCTGTGGCTCTTTGCTTAATTGCTTTGGAAAGGGATGTGGCTGAATCAGCCTCTTGGCCCTGTGTGAGAGAGTCGCTCAGATTCTCAGCACCTGATGGATCTAAAGAAAGTTTCCAAGTGTGCATCCAAACCAAAATGGCCAAAAGAGCAGTTATTGTGGTAGAAGGTTCTCGCCTTCCTCTGTTAGCTTCCTGACCTCCATCAAGTGAGAATATGGATCCTTTGGGTCAAATCAGTTCTTCAAACCCTGCAGAGGCTACCCGATATGTGCTTAGGTTTTCTCATGACACCAATTCACATAAAGAATCTATACCAGACAGTCAGTAAGCCTCATTCAGGAGAAGCAGAGCAGTTATATAGCCGGCATATTTGATCACTCTTGGTTCACAGGAAGGGTGTCCAGGCCACCCTCACTTTAGGCAAACAAGGGGCAATTGTGCTTATTTTGGACAATGTCTAAGGCTGCACCCCTCATTGAAAACTTTAGTCAGAGGTTATTATGAGTGTCTATATGGAAGAAGATGAGGGTCATGTGGGACTGTTTTGGTTTTAATTGCGGTCAGATGCTGCAGTCTCTGGCTGGGCACAAATCACGATTCTTCACACAGCTTGTAGATTCAAACAGCAATTCTTTATTCCCGAACTCACACAGGCCGTCTACAGACACGTTTTGGGGAAATCCACGTTCTCTGCCCAAATCCACTCTCTGCCCAAATCCACTATCTGCCCAAATCCACTACTCCTGGGCTTCTCTCTCCCAAATATACTGTCTGACCCTAAGAACTCAAGAGGAACTCAGCAGCAGGATACACCCTATTCTAAAGGGGAACACCCTAATCTCCTATTATGCTAAACCGCCCTATTCTAAAGGGGGAACACCCTAATCTCCTATTATGCCAAACCAGGAACACCCTAAACATGGATCCGCCCTGGTCCTTGAGCAAGGTCTCCTTACATGCAATGTCCTGCAAAATGTCCTATTTCCATGAGTTCTTCCACTAAGGAAACATGGGGGTACACTGGCAAGGAAATTGTCATACCTACTTGGCTGATGGCTCCCAGCATCTTCCCCCTTCTGATTGATTAAACAACAAGTAATGTGGCTTAAGGACCGTGCCTTGTAGGTTGTCCAGTTCAACATATGGTTCTTTCCCATCATTGGAAAACTGACCTTTAGGCGTCAGCCTCCTGTCTTAGGTTGATACCACTGCAACTGGATCATACCCGTCACTGACTACTGGTCCAGCATACAGCCATACTTGTGGATAGGTCTATGCACCAGTGGGGGGGTGAGGTTCTTTGCCTCACCTCTGTTGGCCCCCAAATTTGGCCTTGGTGCCAGTGGGGGAGTGAGGTTAATGTGGCTTAAGGACCGTGCCTGGTAGGTTGTCCAATTCAACATATGGTTCTTAACCGTCATCGGAAAACTGACCTTTAGGCAACTGACCTTTAGTCGTCAGCCTCCTGTCTTAGGTTGATACCACTGCAATTGGATCATACCCGTCACTGACTACCGGTCCAGCATATAGCCATTGGCCCCCAAATTTAGACCATCACTAGCAGAAGGGAGGAGGATACAGAAATGCCACGACACCAAGCCAATTGACAGTTCCTTTGGAAAAGTTGCATCATTGGTGACACCATCAGCAAAAATCACTGGTGACACCATCAGCAAAGATATGCCAGCATTACCACAATTCGCTGTACCAAACGATAGTTACATAGTCTAGGCAAGTTCTGTAAGCAGTTCAAAGTGGAGGAATCCTTCTTCTACTGTTTTCTCTTTGTTTTCCACTATACAAAGTCTAATTTGGGACAGAAAAGATCCATTCTTTATAGGACATATTAGAGCACATATAGGATTGCCTGGAGCCCTTAGTTTGGGCAATGATTTAGCAGATAAAACTAAACACGACATACATATTTTCTCTACACTAGAAGAAGACAATTTCCTTGTCAGCGTACCCCCAATTTTCTTTAGTGGAAGGACTCATGGAAATAGGACATTTTGCAGGACATTGCATATAAGGTGACCTTGCTGAGGGACCAGGGCGCATCCATGTTTAGGATGTTCCTGGTTTAGTATAATAGGAGATTTGGGTGTTCCCCCTTTAGAATAGGGCGGTTTAGCATAATAGGAGATTAGGGTGTTCCCCTTTAGAATAGGGCATATCCTGCTGCTGAGTTCCTCTTGAGTACTTAGGGTCAGACAGTATATTTGGGAGACAGAAGCCCAGGAGTAGTGGATTTGGGCAGAGAGTGGATTTGGGCAGAGAGTGGATTTGGGCAGAGAACGTCGTCGATTTCCCCAGAATGTGTTTGTAGATGGCCGGTGTGAGTTCGGGAATAAAGAATTGCTGTTTGAATCAACAAGCTGTGTGGACACTCGTGATTTGTGCCCAGCCAGAGACTGCGGCATCTGGTGGCTCGTACGCGGAACGCCTGAAGCTTGGGGGTAAGTGAAATTGCTCGCCCCTGAGGGAAGGCGAGAGAATGTCCATGGCTTTTTAAAGACGAGTTATTAAGTATATCAATGGGACCATCATGGTATCCTGTAGAAGGATTTTTCTTCAAGAAATAGATGGCTAATTCTGTTTACTACATTTGTCTAAGATCTTGGTTTCTACAAAGTTCTAATTAATTTACAAAGCTAAAGTGTTAAAATATCAACCACTAAATATAAAATCAAGTACTCTTTACTTATTAAGTTCCATAAGGTAATATATTTAAAAATTATGTGTGTTTTCATAAATTGGTAAATTGAAAAAAGGTTTAATATTGCTTTGGTCTGTGTCTTTGCCAAAACAAGGTTACTAAGTGTTAAGATTCTATCAGGTGTAATTTATATACAAAGAGTATAATAAGTTTCAGTTGGGTTTCAATTATAGTATTATGGTACCATAAAAAAAAAAAACATGAAAGTATTTCATCCTATTAAAGTGGAGTAATTTGTCTAAATCAGAAATTTTATAAGAGTTGTTTCAAAATTTGAATTTATAAAAAGGGTTAATGGTTAAAAAAGAGATAGAAAAAGATTCAAGATGTGGAAATATATTTTAATATAAGAGGTTAATGGAAAAAGAAGTGTTTCTATATGAGATAATCTCTGTGTGGTAATGTAAAAAGTTGTAAAATGCCATTTAAATAGATTTTGAGGAAACTAGACTTACTTTAAAATCTTGAGAAAGGAAGAAGGAAGAAAAAAGGTATTTGTACATGGCAGATTAAGACAAAGCTTCTTAATGGAGTAAAAAAGGCCTTTGGTTGAAGAGCAGCCAAGTAAACTAACATTAAGCAATTTAAACAGAATCTAAGCCTCATTTAAAATAGTGAAGCTGTAGGTGGTGAAAAAGTTCATTTAAAAGTACAGTATAGATGATGATTAAAAGGCTTTAAAAGGTTAATTTGAAGGTGGTTAAGATGCCTTCATGACGGAGGAAAAATTGCATCATTGGTGACACCATCAGCAAAAATCACTGGTGACACCATCAGCAAAGATATGCCAGCATTACCACAATTCGCTGTACCAAACGATAGTTTGGTACAAACGATAGGCAAGTTCTGTAAGCAGTTCAAAGTGGAGGAATCTATCAATCTGTCCGTCTCCTCCCAAAGTCCGTTTCCTCCTAAAGTAAGTTGACTCCTTGATTGAGCATACTTGTTGAGTTATATTCATTGGGATGAAGATAGGAATTCTGGCAATGATGCTAAACAGACATTATCCTGAAAAGAATTATTAAATATAATGAAAAGTAAAGGTGAAAGTAAACAAACAGATCTGTTAACCTCCTTAAAAAACAATCTTTAACAGCTGTTTACCTGATTTAAATTAGTAAACAAGCAGATCTGTTAACCACCTTTAAAAACAATCCTTAACAGCTGTTTACCTAATTTAAATTAATCCATTTAAATCACGTGAATAACAAAAATAATTCGGATCCATATTATAATGAGCGCTCCTCATATATGAAATATGGACATACGCACACACAGACATACAACACAAACACAAATGTGCAAACAAATGTACAACACATAAGATAATAATAAAGGCCTTGTAGCTTTACCTAGGTGAAATCTCCATTGCAATGATTAAAAACTCCACAGTCAAAAAATGAAACTGATCAGAAAAACATTAACCTAGGTTTGTATGAGCTCAAAAAATAAAAATAGAGCCTTATGATGTGGAAAAATGCAATAATAAAATAGGTATTGAAAAAAGAATCCTGGTTAATCACTGTTGCAGATGTAAGAATGGCCAAGCTGGAGTTCTGGATATCAGCTGTTATGGATTTGAGTCAAATCATCTTCTTTTCGATCTGTAGAAATCGTTTTAGTCAGTCTTTCAGGAATCCAAATAGGTTGCTGTTCTCCCTGTGGAAACACACAGACAGAGCCCCGACTCCAGACAATCACTGGGTCAGAACCTTTCCATTGTCCTGTTAGAATACCTTTCCAAAGAACTTTAGGCTTATGCACATTTTTTGGATACATATGTCTTTCTGCAGCACTAAGTCTGATGAATCCAAATTTAAAAAGTTTAGAGTAAAAAGCGTTATTTTAAGTTTATCTTTGGGGGATATATACCCCTTTCCAATTCCCTCTTTTTGCTTTAATAAGTACGTTTTAATAGTTTGATGATCTCTTTCAACTATGCCTTGTCCCTGTGGATTGTATGGAATTCCTGTTATATGAGTAATACCAAATGATGAGCAAAATTGTTTAAAAGAGGTAGAGGTATAGCCAGGACTGTTATCAGTTTTTAACTGTTTAGGAACGCCCACAGTGGCAAAATTTTGTAAGCAATGAGCTATAACATCTTTAGATTTTTCTCCGGCATGAAGGGAGTCCATCAAAAATCTGGAAGAACTATCAACTGTAACATGTAAATATTTTAATTTTCCAAATTCTGGCAAGTGTGTGACGTCCATCTGCCAAATATGGTTAGGTATCAGTCCTCTAGGATTGACTCCAAGATTAACTTGTGGTAAAAAGGTCACACAATTTTGACATTGTTTTATTATAAGTCTGGATTGTTCCTTAGTTATTTTAAAATGCTTTTGTAAAGTATTAGCATTAACATGGAATTTTTTATGAAAATTCGTAGCTTCTTCTAGTGTAGAGAAAATATGTATGTCATATGTAGTTTTATCTGCTAAATCATTGCCCAAACTAAGGGCTCCAGGCAATCCTGTATGTGCTCTAATATGTCCTATAAAGAATGGATCTTTTCTGTCCCAGATTACACTTTGTATAGTGGAAAACAAAGAGAAAACAGTAGAGGAAGGGGAAATCCTACCAGCATCTTCAAGAGATACTATAGCATTAACTACATACTGAATATCAGAAAATAAATTAAATACAGAATCTTTAAACATTAAAAAGGCTTGTAAAACTGCATTAAGCTCTACCTTTTGAGCTGATTGTTTTGGTACTAAAAATGTAAAAGTTTGATCAGGGGTAACTACTGCTGCTGTACCATTATTTGGCCCATCAGTGAATATATTTGGAGCATTCATAATAGGGGTTTTTCTTGTCATTTTTGGAAAAACTACAGGATGCTTAGACCAAAAAGACAACAAAGGATTAGATGGTAAGTGATTATCAAATCAAACATTAGATTTATACATGATTATTGCCCAAGTATTTAACTCATTTTCTAACTCATCAATTTGATCCATAGTATATGGAGTAATAATTTTATTGGGAAAAATTCCAAACACTCCCTTTGCTGCTTTTATTCCTTTGAGTATTAATTGTCCTACAGCCTCAGGATACCTAGTAAGAATAGTGTTAAGTGAATAAGATAAATGTATCCACAATAATGGACCTTCTTGCCAAAATACTCCTGTAGGAATATTTTTTGTTGGTAGTACAATAAATAATAAAGGCAAACCTATATCGATTCTATCCAAATGTATATTTTCCATATATGTTTCAAGAATTTTCAATGCCTTTCTTGCTTTAGGAGTTAACAAGAGAGGTGAGTTTGGATCTGATGGACCTTTTGGAATATCAAATAAAGGTCACAACTCTCCTGTTGGTATGCCTAGATAAGGCCTTATCCAATTTATGTCTCCCAATAACTTTTGAAAGTCGTTAAGTGACTTGAGTTGATCTACTTGTATTTGAATTTTTGGTGGACGGACCATGGTTGAGGATAATAGAACTCCTAAATAATTAATTGGAAAATTTAATTGTACTTTATCTATTGCTATCTCTAGATCATAATATTTTGATAAGTTTGTAAGTGTTGCATAACATTCCAGCAATATGTTTTTATCTTTATGTGCCAATAATACATCATCCATATAGTGAAATATTTGTAGTTCAGGATTTTGATTTCTAAGTGGCTGGATTGCTTTATTAACATATATTTGACACATAGTTGGACTGTTAGCCATCCCTTGAGGGAGTACTTTCCATTCATATCTCTGATCAGGACATTCATGATTTAATGCAGGGATAGTAAATGCAAAGCGTGGACTATCCTCGGGATGAATTGGAATTGAAAAAAAAAAATCTTTAATATCTATGGCTAAAACATGCCAGGTTTTTGGCAAAGCAGACAATTGAGGAATCCCTGATTGAGCATGTCCCATAATAACCATCTCATTATTAATGGCTCTTAAATCTTGCAATAATCTCCATTTACCAGATTTTTTTTAATGACAAAAATGGGAGTATTATGGGGAGATATGGAAGGTGGTATATGTCCTTTCACTAATTGTTGTTTGACCAGATCATGGGCTACTTGTATCTTTTCTTTAGTCAGGGGCCACTGAGGAACCCACACTGGTCTTTTTGATTTCCAAGTAATTTTTATTGTCTCAGTGGCCCTTTCTGAAAATCCAACCCATGTCTTTCTGTTCCTTGATCTATTTGAATTGGTGCTGCTATATCTTGTCCTTGTTTTCCTAATCTTTTTTCTTTCCTAAAACCTTGTCTAGCCCTAGTAGTGGGCGCATTAGGATTGATGTTATTTGTTAACGTCAAACCTAATTGATCTAGGTCATCTCGTCCCCATAAATTTATAGGAAGATGATCCAATACATATGGCTGTATAGTTCCCTCACAACCTTCAGGATCCTTCCAATATAATAACATTGTTCTTCTATGGGGATTAGCAGCCACTCCTAGGCCTCGAAGCGTTTGAGTGGCTTGTTGTAATGGCCAATGTTTTGGCCATTCCTTACTAGATATGATGCTAAGGTCTGCACCTGTGTCCCGTAGCCCATTAAAGTCGTGTCCTTGAATATTTAGTTTTAACATTGGGCGAGAATCTAAATTTAAAGACAACATAGCCCAATCTACACCTGTGGAGCCTAATCCCCTGGAACCTATTTTTACACTATGACTAGGAAATTTATTATGTAGGATGGGTATTATTAACAACTGTGCTATTCTATCTCCAGGTGAAATTACTGATATACCTCTTGGAGAACTAGCTATAATTTTTATTTCACCTACATAATCGAGATCAATTACCCCAGGACTTATCTTAAGTCCTTTTAATGTAGGTGAACTACGTCCCAATAATAAGCCTAC
Organism: Callospermophilus lateralis; assembly: GCF_048772815.1. Taxonomy (NCBI): domain Eukaryota; kingdom Metazoa; phylum Chordata; class Mammalia; order Rodentia; family Sciuridae; genus Callospermophilus; species Callospermophilus lateralis. The sequence continues at coordinate 494,501 of NW_027516813.1, forward strand.
TGTCCCTTGGGGAAGAGGTCCTTTTCTTCCTGAAGGAATGATTTGAACTCCCATCTCTGGAGTTAGTACTGCTCTGACAGAGGCGCAGATGTCCAACCCTGTGCTCCCTCGGGTTTGTCTGATGAGGGATTTAATGGACAATATGTCCTGGGCACTACTCTAATGGTGTTGCTGGGTTCCTCCACTGCCCCGTATATTTGTGGTTTTGGGCCCCGGAGCATTGGGCCCCTTGGTCCGTTTTTTGGCAATCGAGTCTGATGCCTTTCTCCACGATATCATGGGTAAATACCTGGTCCTTGTCCGTTTTTTGTTAAGGGAGTACCCTCTATGGTAGTTTGAGAACGGCATTCATTAGCCCAATGTCTCCCTCTACGGCATCGTGGGCAAATACCTGGTATTCTATTTCTTTGATAACTAGTTTTGTTAAATCCTCCTCCTATGAGGCAACTCCTTTTAAAATGTACGGTTTTTTCACAATCATAGCATGTTTTTGGCCTGGCATCAAAAGCCTGTTGTACTGCAGCTGCCAAGACTTGCTCTTGTTCATTAATATCTCTACATAATTTAATATATGTGTTTAAATCTTCATGTCTCCATGGTCTAATAACCTCTCTGCAGCAACGATTTGCTTGGTCATAAGCCAGTTGTTTTATTAATGGCATTGCTTGTTCTGTTTCCCCCAAAATTTTGGCAGCCATTTGAATTAGCCTGTCTACAAAGTCAGCGTAAGGTTCATTACCACTCTGTATTACCTTAGATAGCTGGCCTTGTAAATCTCCATGTCCTTGTAAAGTCTTCCATGCCCTAACTGCATCTGCAGCAATTTGTGCATATATAGCAGGATCATATTCAATTTGTTGCCGCTGACCCTCATAAGGTCCTTTCTCTAGCAACATTTCTAGATTTCTTTGAGGGTAACCGGCTGCTGCATTTCGCCTAGCTGTCTCTGCGCATAATTCCTCATTGGCAACCTTCCATAACAAATATTGTCCTCCATTTAGCACAGATTTACACATGCTAGCCCAATCTGCTGGCGTCATGTCCAAGTTAGTAATGGACTCGACCATGCTTACCGTGAAGGGAGCTTGGGGACCATAGGTTGTTACAGCCTCCTTTAACTGCTTCACTGTTTTAAAATCTAAAGCATGGTGAATTCACTGCCCTCCTGCCTGCTCAAGTACAGGGCATGCTAATCTTTGAGGTCCTGTCTCAGAATCCCAATTATCAACTACGGGGTTTGAGGGCCACTCAGCTGTCTCTATCAGTGGGCCTGTTGGTTGAATTAAACCCTCTTGTGATAAAACGGAGTTAGTAACAGCCTCCTGTTGTGGCCTTTTTCCTAACAACCCGTTATCCTTTAAATTTTCTTCCTCTGTCTGACTAGCTCGAGAGACCTTCTCTTTTGCTTGATCTAAAATGTCTTTCTCCATGTTCTGAACCTCTAACAATTTGCTTAACATATTTTCAGTTTGTTTTAATCTACTATAAAGATAACGCAACCCAATAAGATAACACAAAACAAAACCGAACCTGAATGAAACAAAAACGGAATAAAAAATCGTTGTATCAATTTTCTCTTCCTCAGGGCCGACAAACATCAAACCTTTAGTCAACCAGTTTGCCTGAGAAATTTCTAGAGATAGGCAGCTTGAAAGAAAAACAAAATAAATCAAAAGAAGAACACATTGTTTTTTGAAATGGTCACCCATTCTCTCACCTTCCCTCAGGGGCGAGCAATTTCACTTACCCCCAAGCTTCAGGCATTCCGCGTACGAGCCATCAAATGCCGCAGTCTCTGGCTGGGCACAAATCACGAGTCTCCACACAGCTTGTAGATTCAAACAGCAATTCTTTATTCCCGAACTCACACCGGCCGTCTACAAACACGTTCTGGGGAAATCCACGTTCCTGCCCAAATCCACTCTCTGCCCAAATCCACTACTCCTGGGATTCTGTCTCCCAAATATACTGTCTGATCCTAAGAATCAAGAGGAACTCAGCAGCAGGATACACCCTATTCTAAAGGGGAACACCCTAATCTCCTATTATGCTAAACCGCCCTATTCTAAAGGGGGAACACCCTAATCTCCTATTATGCCAAACCAGGAACACCCTAAACATGGATCCGCCCTGGTCCTTCAGCAAGGTCACCTTACATGCAATGTCCTGCAAAATGTCCTATTTCCATGAGTCCTTCCACTAAGGAAACATGGGGGTACGCTGGCAAGGAAATTGTCATACCTACTTGGCTGATGGCTCCCAGCAGTCATTTGTGTGGTAGTTAGAAGAGATGCCTGGGTCCACCTGAACATGAGCTCTAGTGTCATTCCCCTTAGAGACTGAGTTATGTAACTCACTTCAGAGAAGTATTGCCATGAATTTTGTTGGGATTTTAGGAGGCCATGCATGAGAGTTGCCCTTGGAAACTGAGATCTAAGCCAATGGTGGCTTTCGTAAGAGCATTGGGAATTTCAGCCAGGATATCACATGATTTTATTCTTATAGACTTGGCAGCCATAGTTGAGAGTCAAATCACACATGGACCTAACATTGTAGACCTCATGGGCCTGGCTTCATGTGTCATTTTGGCCACTCTTTGGGAAGCTTTGCCTCTGCGAGTTCTCCAGAGCATTTCTTGAAATGTGCTACCTCAAAATTTAATGGTTCCTGAATGAATTGAAACCCACAGTTTCTCCAACTTCATCCTTGAAAAATGGCTAGATAAATACCATGAAATTTTTAAAATTCCCATGACCAGGTGGCACTGGAGAATCTTTGGATGTCCTGTTGTTGATCATGAGTATACCAGAGAGTGCCTTGATTGACTGGGTTTCATGAAAATGGTGTAGAACAGAGATGCCAGTATGTTGGAGCCTGCTGAGTAGTGGGCCCACAGCTGTGGTGTGCAGGTGTGTGGTAAAATATCTGTGGTCGGGCCATGTGGATCTGCCATTGACTTCCAAATGGCTGGTGGCTGACATGGTGGAGACAGGAATCACTTATATGTCTGAAACCTCTCCATAAATGGCATCTTGTTATATGGAGATGTTTCAGGGCAATGTTCAGTATCAAGTTGCTATGGTCAACGGGGCAATCTATGTGGGATAGAAGCTTAGTTGGTGCATTGTCCTGCAGACCCTTACCCACCACACGTGAGAGGACTCCCTCCAGCACTGTGTCCCAGTTGAATTCCTTGCATTTTGTGAAGCAAATACCAAACTCTCAGTGCAGCAGCAAGAAAGTCCATGAAAAGTGGAGGATGGCCTAATGGCTTCACAATCCACATGCGGAGACAATTAGCTTTCAGTGGCCACAGTTTACTTACAAAGAGAGAAGTCAGCACTTCTGCCTCATGTTCTTTGGAAAATAAGAAACAATGTCCTCTAGGTCACATAGATGCAGACCCAGCTTTGATGGTTTCATTAGAATGGAAGCAAAAGCTCCTGACAACAACATATATGTCAAGTGCCCATCCTCAGAGGCAGTTTCTCAAAAAGTCTTTAGGCCAGCAGAGCTCCATGTTTGTGGAGTGTTTACCTTTTAGACCAGGATGCAAGAAATCACCACTGACTCCAATTAAAATCAAATTAAAACAAGCTTATTATTTCCACCACCCTGGTGCCTCTCCTTCCCAAAATGGCGGAAACAAGAGAGAAACCCCACCTTTCTTACAGCCCAGCTTTATAGCCCAGAAAGTTACACAAAAGGGGGGTTACGGATAACAGAACTCTGACAAGCATCACACTAATGGTAGTTTACTTTTTTTTTTTTTTTGCTGACACAAACATCAGAATTTATGGGGACCATTAGAGCCTCAGAGAGTGTCATCTGACCAGAGAAGGCCAATATTTATGAGGTGTCAACAAAGTTTCAGAGAGGGCTGTTATCTGGTCAGAGAGCCAGCCATGGGTGAGTTCAAGGCAAGGGCAGGCATTCCAAACAGGTTCGAAATTTGCTGTAATTAATAGTTAAGAAAAATTATCCTTTCTTGGATTTGTGGCAAGATGGCTCCAAACTTTAATAAAAGATCAGGTTGGGTCTATCATTCCCCCCTTTTCTAATGTGTCCCTTTCATATCTTTCATACGGTAGGTGAAGAGCACTGAGGGAATTTTATTCTCTGATGCAACAGTCTCCCTATTTTTTCAAATCACCCAAAACCGGTCTCCGTGATTTTACCTGACTTAATTAATTACGTATATTGATAGTCTATTTACTTTTGGCTCCACTGTTGTAAGAAGAGAGGCATTACTCATTTTGGCTTCTTCTGAGCTGAGAGAGGGTGACGTGAGGGGGAACAGCATGAGGGACATGAGTTGCCTTTTAGAGGTCAGTTCGGTTTGAAGTCTCATTGGGGAAGAACAGGTTGTAAAGTCATCTGGGGATGGGTTCTTCTATGAGAGAAACAAAAAACATGAGTACTGAATAAATGTTGCAGCAGCTAGAACATGTCACTGTACAGAAGTTCCCTCACCAGTCTTTAATATCCCCAGTTATCAGGACTGTCAACTTAATACTTAACATTTAGTGTTACAGTTGTCCCTCCCAATAAGATACAGTTTAATAATTTAATGTCATCTGATCTTGCAAAATCAGTTTACTAGTATGACCTCTGTGTCTAATAGAAAAACCTTTAATTCTGTTACTCAGTGCTGGATAATCATACTAGCCAACACCAAGCCTAACCGTGTAGGTTAGAAATATCTGAGGCCTTAAACTAAAAACTTCTGCCTCTGGCAGCTCCTCTTGATAGTGTCTTTTTATAGTTATCAGGCATTCCTGTCTGAGAATCCTTCTTTGTAACCTCCAGTCTTACTTATTTTGGGAGGCTAATATAAAGTGTATACATTAAAATATTATTATTATTATTATAATTATTATTATAATTATTATTATTATTTAAAATGTCCAGGAATGGCTGTATTCTGCTTTCAACTGTCTTTGCTAAGTGTTTAAGATGAAGCAGTCAAACTGACTTTTGTTTCTATCTATTGGTAACAGTCAGCTGAGCTTTTATGGTTGCCATTCCTGGGGAGACTTGAGAGCAGCTTCTCAGTTCTGCTAGTGCCTTTTGGGCTAGGTGGGTCCAGGTCTTCCTTGACCATGTGGCTTCCCTCGGCAGCATCAGGGATGTCTCCCTTCTCTGATGACTCTCCTCTTCTTAGCAAATGCACTGATTGGCTTTCTGTTCTCCAGTGGTCTCATTAATCACCCTGATGGGGAGGTTATATGGCCCAGAGTTGAAAAGCTCTTTAGAGAAGTCTCCTGTTCCCTGGATTCAGACTGACTCAGAGGGCAAGAGCCAAATATTAGTTTTTTTGTCCCTTTTCTTTTAACTTTAATTTTAAATCCTAATCTTAAATATCCAGCAAATAAATTTTAACTGCCTTATGTTAAGAGTACTGGGCTTTAATGTCTATAACTTTATAATTATTTATCTTTTTATTAATTGGGATCTGTCTTATTCTGTTTGTCTTGTAGGTGATGACTTATTATCTTAAATTAACCCATGTTGTGTTCTTAAAGCAACAATTCTGTAAAACACTAACAGAGAATCTTTAGATCACTTATAAGGAAATTATAAAATAAAATTTTTTAACAAGAGTAAATATACTTAGTTTGCATAATAGCTACCCTGAATTTTTTCCTTAGTTATAAATTATATCCCCTGTTACAGATCCTAGTAATCTTGACAGAAAAAAAAACAACTTTTGAACAAAACTTTAAATGAAACATAATCTAACCTACTGTTTTCATAGTCATTCTCACATGTAGTAAGATGGGACACAGAGCCTTATCTCAGGTAAGGCAGGTCTCTTTATAAATCTTAAGGGTTTTAGTTCTAAAGCTGATCTTTTTTTTTAAATATCATTTTACAAAGTTTACATAATTTTTTTTAGGTCACATGAACATTAGCTAACACCGTATGATATCACATTTAAAACATGAATTAAAGAAAGGCTGAAAGTTTTTAACCTTTACATAGATTAGGCTCTCATTAACTTAAAAATACATTTAAATTGTTCCCAAATGTAAAAAGTAACATAAAACTTTACTTATCTTTATGATAACAGATAAATAAATTCCCAATATATATTTTTACCATACAACTTAAGAACGCCAGCATGATATAATGCTCTTTTAAGTTTCTACCTTACAGACTTGTACATGTAAGATATGAGCACATTAATAGCATCATAATTACATTGATGTTTCCACATTAACCAAGTTTAGCTTTTAAAGTAATGGCAGTACAGTTCTCTAAAATAACAGTTCTTATTTAATCAGTTGTTTAATTTTTATGGTTGCTAGCTCTAGAAAAAATAAAACTTAATAAACAGAATGTTATGGGTAAACTTAAGTTTTAAGAAATTTTTGTCTCTTTAACACATGACTGATTTTTACAATCTTATACAGAATTTAGTACAAACTTGTACAGACCTTAGTTAATCAATCAGATATCTAACAAAAGTACTCATGAATGAGTAATCTCATATGAAATTTAATTTACTTATTTATCAAAATATTAGACAAATGTATTGAAGATTGTAAACCATTTTTTTTTGTTGAAGGAAAAGTCCTACAACCAAGTCATATTAGATATTTTGTAGAAATTAATATTTTATTAGATATCTGAACACCTAGAAAAACTTCTAAGCATAAATTTAAAGACATTTATTTTTATCTGTTTATCCAATTTAAACTGAACCATTTAAATAACGTGAATTAAGGATCCTTGGATCCACTTTTTAAAATTTGTTTTTATGAGCGTTTTTTTATGAGCGTTCTTTATATATGTAAATTTTTGTATCATATGTTTGATATATGGATATATGTATATATAGACATACAACACATAACAGAAGTGTGCACACATAAAAATAGTAAAGGCCTTATAGCTTTTCGCAGATGAAATCTGCATTGCAATGTTTCAAAAACTCCACAGTTGGTCAAAGATAGAACTGATCAGAAAAACATTAACTTAGGTCTGTAGGATCAAATCATGAGCTAAAAAACTAAAGTATCTAAGGAAAAAAATAAGAGTCCTAGAAAAAACGACTGGACAGTAATTAGTAAAAACCATACAATTTGCCTTTTTTTTCTGCTTAGGCCTCAGATCAGTCTCCTACTGAGCTTGCAGGATTCTTTTATTTGCATTTCAAAATAAGTCCTGGCTGAGGTCAGGAAGGAGCAGGAAAAAACTACTATTCAGAGCAGACACAACAGGCCTAAGGCATTTTAACCATAATTTTCAGGTTAGGATGTTGAAAATTATGAAACAAGTTTAAGATACAATTCACAAAATTTTATATCTTTACATCTTGTTTTGTCAACAGATACCATAAAATGATTTACTATCTTTGTCCAAATTAATGCACTGGTACGCACAGTGACATTTTCCCAGGCTACCCAATTCAAAATAGGTGAAATAAAAGACTGAATGATTGGGAAGTTACTTGCCAACTTGGAAGGAGAGTTCTTTAGTTTTCCATCCTAAGTATTTAAGTTTTCTGGCATAAATAATCTGAAATCATAAACTAAACAATTACCTAAACCCGACTTTTACCTGCAAGATTGTGCAATGCTTCAAAAACCCATTCAGATACCAGATTGTTACAATAAAACATCATCATTTTAGACACACATTCAGCTAAGATCATTCCCAAGAAACAATTTAAAATATCAACACATTATTGCACATGTCTTAAAGGGCCAGAAACAAAGACACAAGACAGACAGAAGGGAGCTCCAGACTATGGCCGACAGACAGAAGCCTTTAAAACAGAGCAGATAAGAGAAAAATCTCCTACACCAGTGGCACCATAGAAGTCCCCACAAGGGGACCACATGTTTTTACAGAGGGGCAACCTGAAATGTAAAATCAAGGGTCTCCATGGTGACTTTACTGAATTTAGTATCCCCTTTTTCTTTTTCTCTTTTTTAAGAAGACAGACGTTACGTAATGCTTACAGTGCAGGGAAGGAAGGAGGGAATTCCCTGAAGTAACAGGGCTTCGGCAGCTGCTGGAAGTCCCTGGGTCCCTCCTTTAACTTACAGGATTAGCTCCTCTGGTTCGGTTACACCCCAACAATGCTCCATCTCCTAACATATCAGTAGTCAGCTCTCAAAAAGTTCCGGGGCGGGGGTGGTGTGGTTTATCAAAATTTGAAACTTAAAGTTCAGTTCCTGACCTTGAAGCCAATTAATGCCAATTTAATAATGAGGACAGGGTTTTTGAGAAAAAGAAAAAGGGAGGTTTATTGCTTTGCTAACAAAGGAGAAACACAGGGGACTCTGCCCAAAGGTTGTGACTCTTTTGATCTGGAGGTACAAGTGGTTTTAAAGGAGTTTCACTTCTTAACCTGTGAGATACTCAGTTTTTAGCTCTGCAGCAGGCATTGCCTTGTGCAGTGGGTGTGCTCCAGGCAGCCAGCTAGGGGCTTCTCTTATCCTGCTTAACAAAGGGAGGTAAAGTTCATCGCAGTTCCTTAAAACACAGTCCAAAAAGGTGTCACGCTTACTTGCTTTATTACCCATTTTCACGTCCAATATATTTAAGTTTTTACCACAGAAATCACACAACAAAACGCACAAAAACAAACAAACAAAAAACATATAGAACACAGAACAAAACAGAAAAAAAAAACCAGAAACCAGGCACCAAAAAAAAAAAAAAGCAGAGGAGCATTGCAATGTCTTGCTAAAGCTCCTGGGTAGGACCGCGTGCATGCCCATCCACACCTCTCTACCCATCCAGAAGAATTCCCTACATAACAGAACAAAGGACAGCATGATTCTCGTTACAGTCCCGGACAGGAGTATATGTGAGCCTCCCCAGGCCTCCTCTCTGTCATCAGAAGAGATCTCCCTTAACAAGATATCAGATGTTATAAAGGTGCCACTTACCTATGGAGGCCTCCTCCACCAGGTGCTTGCTAATAGTTATAGTCCAGTGGTTCATTGCAGTGCTCCCTGGACCAAAGTCTCACTCCAAGTCATTGAAACATCTCAAGTTGCGCATCCCCTAGAGTGGCTCTGTAGCCGGGGGCCCTGGAGGGAAGGCCAGCTTCAGAATTTCCAACAGTCTGGTCTTGTGATCTGTACTGGCAGGGTCATCTTGCTGCGGAACTGCAAAATGTTAGACCAGGATGAAAGTAAAGACCACTGACTCCAATTAAAATCAAATTAAGGCAAATTTATTATTTCAACCGGCCGGCGGCCTGCCTCTCCCTCACAAAACGGCGGGAACAAGACAGCAACCCCACCTTTCCTACAGCCCAGCTATATAGCCCAGAAAGTTACACAAAAGGGGGATTACAGATAACAGAACTTTGACAAGCATCACACTAAATGTAGTTTACTTTTCTTTTTTTTTTTTTGCTGGCCCCAACATCAGAAATAATGATGACCATTAAACCTCAGAGAGAGTCGTTGTTGGCCAGGGAAGGCCAAAAATTATGATGTGTCACTAAACTTTCAGAGAGGGCTGCTCTCAGGTCAGAGAGATAGGCATGGGTGAGTTAAAGGCACGGGCAGACATTCCAAATGGGTTCAGAAATTGCAGTAATTTATAGTAAACCCAAAATTAGCTTTTCATCGCTTTGTGGCAAGATGGCTCCCAATTTTAATAAAAGATCAGGTTGGGTCTATCAACCCTGTCCCTTACTTTTGGAAACTCCTCTTCCACCTCCAAGTTTGTAAACTCCTGAGGATTTTCCAGATATGTATTCACAGATTTTCTAACTCTTCTCCTCTAATTGTGTCTTACTTGGGGGGAAGGCAATGTCAAGTCATCGTTCTGGATGAGAGTGGGAAGATTTTTGTATAGCACATATTTGCATACACATTGGATTCCTTATCTAATTTTCCATTCAAAATACTGAAACCCTGACACTAACCCATACCCTACTAGACTCTGACTACTAATCCTAATATGATGGAGAAACATAACCCAAACAGAATAGAAATACAAGCAGTTCAGAGGAGGCATGGTGTATAGTTGGACTTTCATTTTGCATGATAAAGGGTTGGTGTTATAAATCTAGTCAATTTTTAATTGAAATAGTTCACCATGTGTTTTTAAAGTTAACAAATATGTGAATTCCTGTCTTGCTTTCTCTGTAGCCTATTCAGCACATGTATTTTTGCATGCACATACAGAATCCTACCTATTATCACACGTACATTCTTGTGAGGTAGCTGACTTGCCAGATACAAATTGTGAGAAGAGATCACTCCTCCTAAACACAGTTGGAACTGAAAATTCAATCTATGGGTGAGGTTCCTAGTTTAACAAAATTATAAATAAATCTATGTTTAGTAAAATAAATAGCTTGGGTCTGTGGATGATATGTATTTAATGATGAATTTCAATTGGCATATATATTGCTACTTTTTAATGTCTGTGTGGGTGTTTTGTATATATATATATATATAATCTCCAGATATTTCAAAATATGAAACATATGTGTCTTATTATACACTCCCTAAATTCATTCATGTTCATGTATTTGGATTTACAATCAACTTTTACATGATTATTATCAGAAATACGCATCCACCTGAAATACATATTTTTTTCCTAGTACTGAAAACTAACTTCGGTGAATGGTGCATACAAATCCTAATATTTCTACAGTAACTTACCCAGTTTAACATCAATGTAAGTAGATTCCTATGATACAAAATGTTTATTTTGACGTTCATTTTTATTCAACACTGGTACATTACTATTTCTTCAGTTTATGCACATAATAGGATATATATTTATCCACAAGTTCACAAATTTATAGGCATTTGTCTCTCTATCAATCACTTCCTGCTTCAGAACACATGTATTCCTCCAGGTTTCCTGGCTGGACTTTTCATGAGACTTCTTTCCAAAGCCATTATTTTCGATTTCTCTAATCATTTTGAAGCAAAACTCACACACTCTTCATGATAAACCATTACCCTAATATTACCATTAGATGTATAACGGGTTGGAATGAATGATTGTATATCAATATAAGATTTCCTGTATATTTTCAGATATCAATTCAATCCTTTATTTAAAGTTGGAAGTACTTATATTATTTATTCACAGTATGGTCTATTCATGCATTATCTCTATATTGATAGACAAACGTACACCTCTTTGTATCCCCAATACTAATTTATATGTCTTCAAAATATTGCACCCAGAAATGGTGGAAGAAATACTCATGTCACCTGATCTACATATACATTTTATCACAGTAATATTCTGGACAAAACTACAAAGATCAAACTTATGTTTTTACCAAAGCCTAAATGGAAAGTGAGCATGGATTATGAAAAACATCTATTGCTCTCAAATGTCAATCCTATTGGTGACTACATATTTCTTTCTTTCTAAGATTATATATTCAACCTCAAGGCTGTTGAAAATGTCTAATCCTATCACTCACTTTATAATTGGCCTGATATCCTAAAATCTCTATTGATATCTGCTTTCCTACATATTTTCCCCAGTTCAACATTGTGACAGATTCTTCACATGTGCTAACATTTACATTCACTCTCTAACTGAAACCCTATTGCTAAAGAACTTTTGGTACAAATCCTATCCTCATTCTTCTTTCTAAACCTATTGAGTATCTTCCTAATCATATTGACTATCTCTTTTTTTTACTGGATGTTCTCTTCTACATTCAATCATCCAAGGTACAAGGACCTATGCCATTGTATATCGATTTATTGGAGACATTTTTGCAGAACATAATTCAAAGCTAAGTATCCCAATCAAGGGCCCCATGCCCTTCTGGTCTCCAAAGCTTACCTAGATTTCTGTTTACCTACTTATATTTCACCTATATATTCTAATAAATATCACAGGTCAGAATAACATTATTCATCCCGAAGAATGATTCCTAACCCAAATTGTACATGTTATTAACCCTAACCATACACTCTTTCCTCAATCTAACTTTACAGAAGAGGAGGTACAGAGTTGGTCTTATAATACAGGAATGGAGGGCATATTCCATCTACTGAGAACCTCAAAGTTCCATGCAGAATTTATCCCTGTAGAAGATGTAGGCTGCTGGGAAGGACCCGAGAGAAAAAAAGTCATCTTTCATGACAAACAACCTGGTCAGGATGAAGGGATATGTCTGAATCAACATCTATCTTTTTATTGTAGAGAAGATGGACTAAACCAGGTCTGTGTAGAGAGCTGTTCCTGGGGGACAATGGTTGATATACCATTCTAACTTGTGAAAGTGTCACAGGAAGTAGGGGCAGCCTCCATTTTATGTGAACCATGGAAGCAACTGTTAGGGCAAAGTGGTTGCCAAGGCAGTGACCTAATACAGTTCCTGATGGAAGTAACCTACCTAACTTCCTTGGTGATGGAACTCTCTGAACATGGGATCCTGGAAGCCAAGCAAACAGAGCAAGTCCCAGTCCCAGTCCACGTGGGCTCACTTATTTGGATTTACCAACGACAGAGTCAGTCTTTCTTGGTACCTACTGATGTGAGGATGGCTAAAAGCCAGGAGAGCTCTGAAAAGGGACCTTTCCTGAGAAAGCAGGATGTGGCTCACTGCTGGATCCTGACAGAGTTGGCCAACGAGATCAGATCTGAGACAGGACAGGCCATTTTGGGGTAACATTGTATGGCTCACCAGTCAGAGGACATTCCGGACAGTCACAGACCTACTTTGGGGAAGGAGATGCCTTTGTGGGTGTGGGTGTGAGTTTGTAGTTTTTTTCTCATGTTCTGAGAATAATTAGAAAAGGAGGTTTGTTTGTTTTGGAGTGGGCTGATCTAGTAAGTCATTTGAAAAGGTGAGTTTTTCCATGTCTGTGTATCCCATTGTGTCCATTGATGTAGACAGTAGAAAAGAGAATGCATCAATGGATGTGCCCTGTTTAGTAGAATGCTTCCCAGCATTCATCCTGCCCAATTTATGAATGGACTGTGGCTTGCCTTAGGGATGAGCAACACCTAATATGTTCCTAAGTTTCTGTTTTCTTCCTGAATTCTGGCCAATCTCCAGAATAGGCTCATGGTTTTGTACCACCTCCAAGCTCAGTGACATGGCCATGTTCTGGATTGCTGAAGGGAATGGCCAGCATGTCAGAAAACTCAGATATCAGTGTGACCAGAAATGACTCAGTTGAGAAACCCTGCTTTGGGCCTTTTGCTTACATATAGTTCCGTTTCCCTGAATGTCAGGAAGGTCTTTTCTTCAGGCCAAACTTTTTTGAAGCCTAAAGAAAACAGTTTTCAAATGGAAATAAATGGGCATCACCTGTGGCTCTTTGCTTAATTGCTTTGGAAAGGGATGTGTCTGAATCAGCCTCTTGGTCCTGTGTGAGGCAGTGGGTTAGATTCTCAGCACCTGATGGATCTAAAGAAAGATCCCATGTGTGCATCCAAAACCAAAATGGCCAAAATTGCTGTCATTGTGGATGAAGTCTCTAGCCTTCTTCAGTAAGGTTCCTGACCTCCATCAAGAGAGAATAGGGATACATTGGGTCAAATGAGTTTTTCAAAGCCCTGCAGAGGCTAGCCCATAGGTGCTTGGCTTTTATCATCACTCCAATTCACATAAAGAATCTAAACACCACAATCCGAACGCCTCAAATTGAAGAAGCAGAGTATTATTAACGGTAGGCCTATTTGATCACTCCTGGTTCACAGGAAGGGTGCCCATTCCACCCTGACATCAGGCAAATGAGGGGCAAGGTAGCTTATTTTGTACACTGTCTAGGGCTGCGCCCCTCATCGAAAACTGCAGCCAGAGTTTATGATGAGTGTATATATGGACCTATTTGTATATAGGACCATGATACATGGTCCTATGCCATTGTATATGGATTTATCTGAGACATCTGTGCAGAACATAATTCAAAGCTAAGTATCCCAATCAAGGGCCCAATGCCCTCTGGGCATCAAATAATACTTGGATTTATGTTTTCATACATATATTTCACCTCTATAGTCTTATACATATTGCAGTTCCCAATACCATTTTTCATCCAGTAGAATGATTCCTAACCCAAATTGAAAATGTTATTAATCCAAACCATACACTGTTCCCTCAACCTAACTTTACAGAAGAGCATGAACAGGGTTGGTCTTACAATACAGGAATGTATGGGATCTTTGACTTGCTGAGAACCTCAAAAGTCCATGCAGAAATGATCTCTGCACAAGATATAGTCAGCGATGAAGGACCTGAGTGAGCAAAAGTCTTCTTCCATGGCAAACAACTTGGTCAGGATGAAGAGTTGTGTCTGAATCTGCCTCTCTCTTCTTAATGTAAAGAAGATGGGCCAAATCAGGCTTGTGTGGAGAGCTCTATTTGGGTGCCTATGGTTAATATATCATTCTAACTTGTGAAAGTGTCACAGGAAATATGGGCAGCCTCCATGGGACTCTGGAAGCAACTGTTAGGACAAATTGGTTGCCAAGGCAGTGTGTCCTCATTCAGTTTCTGAAGGAAGTGACTTCACCTCATTCCCTTGGTGATAGAAATCTCTGAACGTGGAATCCAGGAAGCCAGGAAAACAGAGACAGTCCCAGTCCCAGTACCAGTGTTCTCACTTGTTTGGATTTACCAAGAACAGAGTCAGTCTTTCTTGTCACCTACCGATGTGAGAATGGCCAAATGCCAGGATAGCTCAGAAGAGGGGATTTCCTGAGAAAGCAGTTAGTGGCTCAATACTGGCTCCTGACAACTTCACACAGTTGGCCAAGGAGACCAGAACTGAGACAGGACAGTCCATTTCAGGGGAACATAGTATAGCCCACCAGTCTGAGGACACTGCGCCTAGTCACAGACCTACTTGGGGAAAGGAGGTGCCTTTGTGGGTGTGGATGTGGTTTTGTGGTTTTGTCTCATGTTCTGAGGATAGGAAAGGCGGTTTGTTTGGTTTAGAGTCAACTGTTTCTAGTAAGTCCTTTGGCAAGGCGAGTCTTTCTATGTCTGAATATCCCACTGTGTCTGTGGTTGTAGATATTAGAAAAGGAAATGCTTCAATGAATGTGTCCTGTCTTGTAGAACACTTCCCAGCATTCATCCTGCGTAATTTATCAATGGACTGCAGCTTGCCTTATCTTTGGGCAACACCTGCTATCTTTCTATGTTCTGGTTTTCTTCATAAATTCTAGCCACTCTCCAAAATAGGCTCATGGTATTGTGTCCAAGATGTGTACCACCTCCAAGCTCTGTGACATGGCCATGTACTGGATAGCTGAAGGGAATGGCCAGCATGTCAGAAAACTCAGATATCAGTGTGACCACACAAGTCTCAGGGAGAAACCCTGCTTTGGGCCTTTTGCTTACCTACTGATATGTTGACCTGAATGTCAGGAAAGTCTCTTGCCTCAGGCACACCCTTTGTGAACCATGAAGAAACACTTTTCAAATGAAAATGAGTGGGCATCACCTTTGTCTCTATGCTTAATTGCTTTGGAAAGGGATGTGTCTGAATCAGCCTCTTGGCCCTGTGTGAGGCTGTGGCTTAGATTCTCAGCACTTGATGGATCTGAAGAAAGATCCAAAGTGTGCATCCAAAACCAAAATGGCCAAAATTGCTGTCATTGTGGATGAAGTCTTAGCCTTCTTCAGAAAGGTTCCTGACCTCCATCAAGTGAGAATAGGGACCCTTTGGGTCAAATGGGTTCTTCAAATCTCGGAAGAGGCTAGCCCATTTATGCTTGGGTATTCTCATGACTCCAATTCTCATAAAGAATCTCCACCTCACAGTCTGACCTTCTCCAGAAGTCTTCACCATGGCTGCCTATGGGACTTTCAGGAAAAGAGTCGCTATAAAAGACTTCAGTGTACATAAACTTTCTCTTTTTGTGTTGACCTGGTCTACTTGGCAACTGGCTAAAAAATCAGCACTCCTGAGCTAGACACACCCTCACTAGTTTTTCACAAAATATGTGAACAAGGCTCCTGGCCTTGAGCTGGGGCTTCACAGACATTGCTACATTTCTAAGATAAAGAAGTTACAAACTGGGCTCCATGGAAAAAGCTGGCAGGGGGAAAAAAGAAAGGGAATAAAAAGCTCTCCCCCTCCCAGGTGTTCTTGAAAATTTAACTTGCCCAGACCTAAGGAAAAAACAGAAACAAAAACTGCCTTTTGTGAACTTCTGAAGACTATGAACTTCTGAGCCCCTTCCCTTTCATGTTGGGTACAAAATTCTGAAACTACATAAACTTAGGTTTCATGGGATAAATTGATTACAACAGAAGCAATGCCCTCTGAATATGGTTGCAACCAAATAAGACTGTTTCCCTGTCTTTGGTGCTATCTTTGGTGCCTTGCCTTGTCCGTCCCTACAACAGTTTAATTCTATATACTTAAACATTGTTTGTGTTTTAATGAAATTGTCAACAGATGTGATTAAATGTGTAATGGTGCGGATGTTTCCCAGAGTGCTCTATCATGACACAGATTCATTTGAAGTTCAAATAGGGGGGCATACAATCCGGTTCCTCTGAAAACATATATCCCTCACCTTAGCCATTCCATTGCAAATAGGAGTTGCTTCAGGGTTGGGCAGAGGAACCACTGCCGTGGTCCATGGGACACAACGAATGACCCAATTAGGAGCAGGAATATATAAAAACTTAAAGATATTAGTAACCTCCATCACAGCTTTGCAGGAATCTTTAACCTTTCTCTCTGAAGTTGTTTTACAGAACAGTAGAGGGTTGGATCTCTTTTTCACTAGAGAAGGGGGCCTTTGTGCTGCATTGAGGGAAGAATGTTTTTTTAATGTCGACCATAATGGAATTGTAAAATAATCTATGAGTAAATTAAAAAGATGCCTTGAAGAGAGTCAAGGAGAGAGAGAGGCCCAAAAATGGTGGTTTGAGTCTTGGTTTACACAGTCCCCCTGGTAAACTACGTTTTTATCAACTCTGGCCCGTCCAATAATAATCCTCATATTATTGCTAACTATAAAACCCTGTTTCCTCAACCATGTAATTTATTTTCTCCAAGCTCAAATTGGACAAGTTAAACTTATGGTAATACCCCACTAGCAAACATAGAATGTGACATCTCCCAATGATCATTTTTATGATTAAAAGTTGCCAGAAGAAGTGGGGAATGAAAGGTCAATAAAATATATACTTGTCACTTCCTGTTTTTCTGTACACTTAACAAAACACTGTTGAAATGTTGAGAAATGTTTCCTAACTTTGTCCCAGAATGTGCTGTCCCCAACGGCCAAACTGCAGAATGTACTCCCTCACCCGGTTGAATGCAAACCACCCACTCACCCTGAACCATCAATAAACTTCCCTTTCTGCCCTCTCCAAGAAAAGTATATAAACTCTGCATAAGCTCTTCTCAGGGCTCTCTGCTCTAATTAAGTGAGCTCTGAGCCCCAGCATGTTGGACCCCAAATAAACCCTTTGCTGTTGCATGATGTATTCTCTTGGTAGTCTCTTCCTCCGATGCTCGCACGACCTTTACTTGGATGATTGAATATAGAAGAGAACATCCATTCAAAAACTGATAGTCGGAAGGATTAGGAAGAAGAGTGAATATAGAATTTGGAAAAAAAGTTCTTTAGCAATACGGTTTTGGTTATACAGTGAATGTAAATGTCAACACAAGTTAAGAGTCAGTCACAATGATGAACAGGGGAAAATATGTAGGAAAGCAGATATCAATAGAGACATTATGAAATCAGGCTAAGTATAAAGTCAGTGAGAGGATTAGACATTTTCAACAGGGTTGAGTTTGAATACACAATCTTAGGAAGAAACAAATATGTACTCACCAATAGGACTGACATTTGAGAGCATTAGGCAACATCACATGGATGATTGTAGTAATCCTTTCTCACTTTCCATTTAGGCTTTGGTACAATCATAAGTGTGACCTTTGTATTTTGTGTCCAGAATATTACTCTGATAAAATGTATATGTAGATCAGGTGACATGAGTATTTCTTCCACCTTTTCTGAGGGCCATATTTTGAAGATGAATAAATTAGTATTGGGGGTACAGAGAGGTGTACACATTGTCTATGAATATAGAGATAATGTATGAATACACCATACAGTGAATAAATAATATAACTAGTTCCACTTTAAATAATGGATTGAATTGATATCTTAAAATATATAAGAAATCTTATATTGATATACAATCATTCATTCCAACGAGTTATACATCTAATGGTAATATTAGAGATATGTTTTCTCATGAAGGGTGTGTGAGTTTTGCTTCAAAACTGATTATGGATTTGGAAAATATTGTGTTTGGAAAGAAGTCTCATAAAAATACCAGTCAACAAACATAGAGGAATTCATGTGTTCTGAATAGGAAGTGATTGAAAGTGAAACAAATGCAAATAATTTTGCTAACTTGTGAATGAAATACATATCCGATGATATGCATAACCTGAAGAAATAGTAATGTACCAGGTTTGAATGAAAATGAACGTCAAAACATACATCATGTCCCATAGTAATCTACTTGGATTGATGTTAAACAGGGTCAGTTACTGTAGAATAATTAGGATTTGTATGCACCATTCACTGAAGTTAGTTTTCAGTACTAGAAAATAAATATGTATTTCAGGTGGATGAATAATTCTGAGAATAATCTTGTGAAAAGTTGATTATAAATCCACATACATGAATATGAGTGAATTTAGGGAGTGTAAAATAAGATATATATATTTCATATTTTGAAAAATCTGGAAAATATATATATATATATATATATATATATATATATATATATATATATATATATATATATATATACACACACACACACACACACACATATATACAAAAGAACCCCACAGATATTAAAAGGTAGAAATATATGCAAATCGAAATTCATTATGAAATATATATCATCCACAGATGCAAAAATATTCATTTTAATGAACATGGATTTATGTATAATATTGTAATACTAGGAAGCTCACCCATAGGTTGTATTTTCAGTTCCAACTGCGTTTAGGAGGAGTGATCTCTTCTCATAAGTTGTATCTTCCATCAGCCACCTCACAAATTGTGCATGTGATACCATGTAGGAATCTAAATGTGCATATAAAAATACATGTGTTGAATTGGCTACAAAGCAAGGGAGACAGGAATTCACATATTTGTTTACTTTAAAAACACATGGAGAACTATTTCAATTAAAAATTGTCTACATATTTAACACCTACCGTTTATCATGCAAAAGGCAAGTCCAACTATACAGCATGCATCCTCTGAACTGCTTGTATTTCTATTCTGCTTGGGTTATTTTTCTACATCATTTTAGGATTATTAGTCAGAGTCTAGTAGGGTATATGTTCATGTCAGGGATTCTGTATTTCAATGGAAAATAGGAAAATGAATCTATGAGTATGCAAATATGTGCTACACAAACATCTTCTCACTTTCATAAAGAACAAAGCCTTAACATTACCTTGGGCCCAAGTAAGACACAATGAGAGGGGAAGTGTTAGAAAATCTGTGAATACATATCTGGAATGGAAAATGCTCAGGAATTCACAAACTTGGAGGTGGTAGATGAGTTTCAAAAAGTAAGGGACAGGGTAAACTCTCCACAAACATGGAGCTCTGCTGGCCTAAAGACTTCTTGAGTAACTGCCTCTGAGGATGGGTCCTTGAAATATATGTTGTTGTCAGGAGCTTTAGCTTCCTTTGTAGTGAGACCATCAGAGCTGGATCTGCATCTATGTGACCTGGAGGACATGTTTTCTTATTTTCCAATGAACATGGTGCATCAGTGATGAGTTCTATTTTTTTAGTTAAACTATGGCCATTGGGGAAAAGTGTCTCCCTGTGTGGACTGTGAAGCCCTTTGGTCATCCTCCAATTTTCATTGTCTTTCTTGCTGCTGCATAGGGAGTTTGTTATTTGTTTAACAAAATACAAGGAGTTCAACTGGGACACGGTGCTGGAGGGAGTTCTGTCACGTGTGGTGGGTCAGGGTCTGCAGGAGAATGCACCAACAGGCTTCTATCCCACAGACATTGCCCCCTTGACCATAGCCACCTGATTCTGGACATTGCCCTGAAACTTCTCCATATAACAAGATGTCTTTACATATAAGGGACTCCTGGCTGCACCATGTCAGTCACAAGCCATTCAGAAGCCAATGGAAGATCCACATGGCCCCGCCACAGATGTTTTATTACACACCTGCACACCACTGCTCTAGGCCCACTACTCAGCAGGTTCCAAGTTACTGGAATCTCTGTTCTACACCATTTTCATGAAACCCAGTCAGTCAAGGCACTGTCTGGTATACTCTTGATTAGCAACAGGACATCCACAGGTTCTCCAGTGCCACCTGGTCATGGGAAATTCAAAAATTCCCTGGTATTTATCTAGCCATTTTTCAATAATACAGTTGGAGGCTCTGTGGGTTTCAATTAATTCAGGAACCATTAAATGGTGAGGAAGCTCGTTTCAATGAAAATTCTGCAGAACTATCACAGGCAAGGCTTCCCAAAGAGTGCCCAAATGGTCACATGAATTCAGGCCCATTGAGGTCTACAATGTGAGCTCCATGTGTGTATTGACTCTCACCTATGGCTGCCAAGTCCTTAAGAATAAAATCATATGATATACTGGCTGAGATTCCCAGTGCTCTGTGCAAATCCACCCTGGGCGTAGATCTCAGTTTCCAAGGCGACTCTCATGTGTGGCCTCTTAAAATCCCAACACAATTCATGGCAATACTTCTCTGAGGTCAGTTCCAGAACTCAGTCTCTAAGGGGAATCACACCAGAGAACAAGCCCAGGTGGACCCAGTCATCTCTTCCAACCACCACACAAATGACCAAAATTAAAACCAAAATACTGCCACATGGCCCAAATCTTCTTCCATATCATAACCTCTGACTGGAGGTTACCATGAAGGGTGCAGCCCAAGTTGGTGTCCAAAATAAGCTCCCTTCCCCCTCATTCGCCTAAAGACAGTGTGGCCTGGACACCATTCCTGTGAACCAAGAGTGATAAAATAGGCCTGCCGTTAATACTGCTCGACTTTTCCATGGGCCTGGTACAGAGGAGGAAGACAGGGAAGCAGGGCTGAGAGCAGCTCCTTCGATCTGAGAATGAGGAAGGAGAGATGTAAAAGAATAATGGGCAAGGGTTTTGGGATTTTCCTAGCAACAAAAACATGAGCAGTAGAACATGTAGAACAGAGGGGGAAACGGGAGTGAGTATACCAAAAAGCCTGTGAGGGACTTTAAATTTTTAGTAACCATTTTCAGTGATGACAAAGCAACATTAAAGGCCATTTTCATTACATCTTGGATACTGGTATGTGGGTTCTCCTCAGCTGGTTTGAGATTTTGTTTAGCTGGTAAGAGGACCTGTTGGGACCCAGTGCGGCCACTGACAAGAAAAGAGAGGAGTGAGTGAGTGGAGGGGTACCTCAGTGGCTGCTACCTCAGGAAGGGGGCAGTGGTCTGAGATCCAGCGGAGGTTTGGGTTTTTGATCTATTAATTGTAGGGGAGAAATCAAGTTCCTGATGTGGGAGTGACAGCAGAGAGTCTGGAGTAGAAGGCTGAGGGTGAGCATCTATTGGAGAAGCATAGTTCAGGATGTGAGCAAAGGAGGGAAAAAGCCTCCACATAGGGGAATCTCCTTTCACCCTTTTGAGCACTTGTAGAAGTTAAAAAGGTCACACATAATTTGAGGATCTAGAGACCCCTCTGTGGGCCATCAGGTTTGGTTATCTAATTGGTAATAATGCCAATATTGTGTACAAAATTTGATGAGGAGTTTGGGTTCCATCTGGAAGTCCCTGTATGCTGACATCCCCATGACTTACAGAAGAAGTCGGCTTTCCCCCACACAGCTGTGACTGTTTATGGCTTTCACAGTCTGCCAGGCAAACATAGTAATCTAGGCTAACCAACCTGCATGTGGCTCACGTGTCCCTACAAACATAATGTTTGTTTCCATTATCTATGTATGGAAGGGATTTAATGGAATTTTAGTGTAATCCTCTTCATCAGGGATATCCCAATAGATAAGACTTATAGCCAGCTGAGAAATGTCTGGGTGGAGAGATGGTCATCAGGTCCTTAAGGGGGATGTATGCAAGATAGACCATACTTCCGGTTTTCTTCCTAAATTCTGGCCACTCTCAAGAATAGGCTCATGGTTTGGTGTCAAGATATGTACCACCTCCAAGCTCTGTGACATGGACATGTACTGGATAGCTGAAGGAAATGGCGAGCATCTTATAAAACTCAGATATCAGTGTGACCAGTAAAGTCTCAGTGGAGAAACCGTGCTTTAGGCCTTTTGCTTACCTTTTGTTCTGTTCCCCAGTAAGTCAGGAAGGTTGATGCCTCAGGCAACACCTCTGTGAAGCCTGAAGAAAATATTTTTCAAATGGAAATGAATAGGCCTCACCTGTGGCTCTCTGCTTAATTGCTTTGGAAAGGGGTGTGTCTGAATCAGCCTCTTGGCCCTATGTGAGGCTGTGGCTTACATTGTCAGCACCTGATGGATGTAAAGAAAGATCCCATGTGTGCATCCAAAACCAAAATGGCCAAAATAGCAGTTATTGTGGATGAACTCTCTCACCTTCCACTGTAAGGTTCCTTACCTCCATCAAGTGAGAATCCGTATCCTTTGGGTCAAATGAGTTCTTCAATGCCCTGCAGAGGCTAGCCTAGAGGTGCTTGTGTTTTCTCTGGGCTCCAATTCACATTAAGAATCTAAACCTCACAGTCAGAAGGCATCAAATTGGAGAAGCAGAGCAGTATTAACGGCACACCTATTTGATCACTCCTGGTTCACATGAAGGGTGTCCAGGCCACCCTGACTTAGGCCAATGAAGGGCAAGGGAGCTTATTGTGGACACTGTTTTGGGCTGCATCCCTGATGGAAACCTACAGCTTGAAGTTAAGATGAGTGTCTATATGGAATAAGATGAGCGTGATGTGGGAGTGTTTTGGTTTTAATTGTGGTCATTTGTGTGAGGGTTGGAAGAGAGGTGTAGGTAAACCTGGGCTGGAACTCTGGTGTGTTTCCCCTTAGAGACTGAGTTCTGGAACTGACCTCAGAGAAGTATTGCCATGAACTGTGTTATGATTTTAAGGAGGCCATGCATGAGAGTCGCCCTTGGAAACTGAGATCTAGGCCCAGGGTGGCTTTCCACAGAGCACTAGGTATCTCAGCTAGGATATCACATGATTTTATTCTGAAAGACTTGGCAGCCATAGTTTAGAGTCAAAAGACACATAGACCTCACATTGTAGACCTCAATGGGCCTGGCTTCATGTGACCTTTTGGCTACTCTTTGGGAAGACATTCATGTGAGTGTCCTCCAGAGATTTCACTGAAATGAGGTTCCTCACCATTTAATGGTTCCTGAATAAATTGAAACATACAGTGCTTCCAACTTCTACCTTGAAAAATGGATAGATAAATACCATGAAATTTTTGAAATTCTAATGACCAGGTGGCACTGGAGAACCTTTGTATGCCCTGTTGCTGATCATGAGTGTACCAGATAGTGCCTTGATTTACTGGGTTTCATGAAAATGGTGTAGAACAGAGATGCCAGTAAGTTGTAGACTGCTCAATTGAGGGCACGAGCTGTGGTGTGCGGGTTTGTGATAAAACATTTGTGGTGGGGCCATGTGGATCTGCCATTGCTTCCAAATGGCTTGTGACTGACGTGCTGCAGCCCGTAATCCCTTATATGTTTGATCTCTTCATATAAAAGCATCTTGTTATATGGAGAGGTTTCAGGGCAATGTTCAGAATCAGGTTGCAATGGTCAAGGGGGCAAGCTATGTGAGATAGAAGCCTGGTTGATGTATTCTCCTGCAGACCCTGACATACCACACCATTAAATTTTGAGGAAGCTCATTTCAATGAAAGCTGTGGATAACTCTCACAGGCAAGGCGTCCCAAAGAGTGCCCAAAAGGTCACATGAAGCTAGGTCCATTGAGGTCTACAATGTGAAGTCTATGTGTGTTTTGAATCTCAACTATGGCTGCAAAGTCTTTCAGAATAAAATCATGTGATATTCTGGCTGAGATACCCAGTGCTCTGTGGAAAGCCACACTGGGCCTAGATCTCAGTTTCCGAGGGCGACTCTCATGCATGGCCTCCTAAAATCCCAACAAAATTTATGGCAATACTTCTCTGAGTTCATTACCAGAACTCATTTTCTAAGGGAAATCACACCAGAGTTCAAGTGGGGAAGTTTTTGAACCCCTGTGGGAGTCTAATCCAGGTTTGTTGGCCAGATGTTCCTGTTTCTGGGTCTATCCACTCGAAAGCAAACAGCAACTGTCTGTCCTTATGTAGTGGCAAGCAGAAGTAAGCATCTTTTAAGTCCAGCATAGTGTACCATTACCTCTCCGGATTCAGAGTGCTAAGCAAATTATGTGGATTGGGTACCATGGGGTGAATGTCCTGCAGTCTGTTTTTGATCTCTTTTAGGTCTTGAACAGGACGGTAGTCCCCAGTTACTGGCTTTCTTACTGGTAGCAGGGGGGTATTCTAGGCCGATTGACAGGGCCTTAGGACCCCAAGAGCCAGGTATTTCTGAATATTGGGCCTTATCCCATCCTTAGCTTCTTTGATTAGAGGATATTGTTTAACACTGATTGGAGAGGTAGAGGCTTTTAATTCTACTACTATTGGAGGTTTTTTTATGGCTAGACCTAACCCAGCAGATTCTGCCCAGGCATTAGGATAATCTTTTATCAATTTCTGGGATAGTTTTCCTGTTTGATCAGTTCTAGGGCGCGCAAAGAGTTGATGTTCATCTTCTACGGACATAGTCAAAGCCGTGACTATGGGAGTTTTTACTGAAGCGTTTAGAAACACCACTTGGGGACCATCAGGGTTAAAGGTTATTCTAGCCCCGAGTTTTGTAAGCAGATCCCTGCCCATCAACGGGGCCTGGCATTCTGGGATTACTAGAAAAGAGTGGTGGACTTTTCCATTTCCTAGGTCCATTGTCCTCTTAGTTGTCCAAGCTCATTATCTACTGTCATTAGCCCCTTGAACAAGCGACCATTTATTTGATTGGGGGCCCAGTGGGGTCTTAAAGGTTGAGTATACTGGTCCTGTTTTCACTTCAAAGTTCAATGGGGTTTCCTCCACTTAAAATGTTACCCTGAGCTTGCGGAGGAGATCCGAGTCCCGACTTCCCTAGTCCTGTTCTAGAGTCAGCACGGCGGTCTGGCATCTCTGCTTTTTTTGGGGGCACTCTTTGGCCCAGTGTCCTTTTTCTTTACAGTAGGCACATTGACCTGAGGCCAGGGACAGCCTTTGGCATGGGCCCATGTATCCCTTCCTATCTCCGTGCTTTTTAACTTCTGGCCTATTTACTGCTCTGACCAGAACCTTAGCCAGTGCTTTAGTCTGCCTTTTGCTCCTTTCATCCTCCTTTTGTTCCCTTTCCTTCTGTCTCCTCTGTTCCCATTCCTCCTCAGTTTCTTTCTTATAATATATTTTCTCAGCTTCTCTGACTAAATCTCTTAAGGTCATATCTTGTAATCCATCTAGACGTTGCAACTTTCTCTTAATATCTAGGGCAGCCTGCTGGATAAAGTCCATTGCAACAGATGTCTTTTCGTACTCTGTCTGAGAATCAAAAGGAGTATATTTTCTAAATGCTTCCATAATTCTCTCCAAAATCATAGGGGGAGACTCATTAGGCCTTTGGATAATCTCTCTTACCATGGCCAAATTAGTCGGCCTTCTGGCGGCCACTCAGAGACCCGCTATTAGAGGCCGGTGATAAGTGGACAGATGCTACCTAACTTAAATGGTGTTGGGGTCCCAGTTTGGTCGGTTCATCGGCCCATAGGGATGGAGAGGGAGCATCACAGGGGTTTCTGATTTTTTTATTATCTGTCACTGGCGGGTTCCTTTAGATGGCCCAGCTTCCACCAGAGGAGGAGGGGCTGCTGCTGCTGCTGCTGCGAAGTCCCCTGGAGGGCTTGGGACTGGCCCAATTCCCTCTAGTGGCAGAGAGGCTGTGTCAGCGGCAGGAGGATCATCTGGAACGTGTTCGGTGTTGGGGAGCCAGGGTAGAGGATAAGGAGGGGGAGGAGTGTCCAGTCTTGTGACTCAGGGAGAATGGAGGGAAGCGGGGGGAGCGGAAGGTTTGAATGATAGGATCCTGGGGAAGGGGTATATGGCTATTGATCTGGGTGGCCACGTGGTCCCAGCTGAAAGACAATATCTCTGATTTTCGGATTAGAGGGAAGCGGAAGGATCCTTCTGGGGGCCACCCGACTTTGAGAATGGGCCATTCTGAAGCACAGAGAGTCTGCCAGGTCCGGCATTTTACTGAAAAATAAAGATTCTGGGCCCTTGAGCGGACATCAGTCCAATGATCAACGGTCAGGGACAGAAGCGTGGAAGTGATTTGTCCCATAATGGGAGTTACTCAAAGAGAGACAGTGAAGACACAATCGCAACACAGACAAAGACAAACAGTAAACGTTTAACGTGTGTCCAAGACAAAGATTAGAACTGAGTAACTGGCAAAACCTGATGTGTTAGACAATAAAGACAGACAATAAACTCAACATGAGTTCAGGACAATGAACAAAATTGAGTAGCCGGCAAAACCTGATGGGCTGGCAAACCGAATTCTGAAGCAAAATATAACCGAGTTGAGGAAACTACTATTCCTTGATTTCCCTCGTCCCCTGGAGTGTCCCACAGGGACGTGGCCTGCAGCTCTGTGACACGTCTGTCAGCCACAATCAGAGAGAGCTAATGCTCTTCACCGACAGCCACTTTGCCAAGCCCTAACCTGAAACCCGAAACCAGAAAGAGGCGCCTTACTTACCCTGAGAGAAGTCCCTTGGGGTCTTTCATCCGCCACGCCAAATATCTCACCTGGGGCCTCCAGATGAAAAGGTGGGGTGAACATCGGAGGAAAAGACCATAAACAGGCTTTCTCATGCAACTCTAAAGGGTTTATTGGGGGTCCAGCATGCTGGAGCTCAGGACTCACTTCAGAGGAGCAAAGAACAAAGAGCCCCGAGAACAACTTGAGCACAGTTTATCTACATTCTTTAGAGAGGGCAGGGACTTTACATACATCATAGCCTCCTTTAGCAAATCATCATATACCAAGAGAAAATCAAATAACAACTCTAAAACATGATTAGAACATTCATTGGCGGGAACAGTTCGGGCAGGGGGTGATTGATCAGCCCTAAGAAGGGGTATACATTTAAACTGATTGGTTGAAGCCCTGAGATGTATACGTGGTGAGCTGCACGGTTTCTGGGAAGGGGTTGTTAAGTACCTAGGTGGTCAGGGAAGATTTCAACACACACCTAATGTGCAGATCTGGAAATTGTCTTAACTGCCACCGGAATTTAAGGTGCTGAGTGCAGCTTGGAAACTTTAGGAAACCTGGTTCTTTACATTTCAATTTCAATTTCTTTTATTCTTTCAGAACCTTACAGAGAAAGGCGAGAGACTTCATCCACAATGACTGCTATTTTGGCCATTTTGGTTTTGGATGCACACATGGGATCTTTTTTTAGATCCATCTGGTGCTGATAATCTAAGCCACAGCCTCAAACAGGGCCAAGAGGCTGATTAAGTCATATTCATTTCCAAAGCAATTACTACTCTGAGGTCAGTTACAGAGCTCAGTCTCTGAGGAGAATCAAACCAGTGTTCTAGCGCAGATGAACCCAGTCATCTCTTCCAACAGCCACACAAGTGACCACAATTAGAACCAAACAATCCCACATGGTCCTCATCTTCTTCCATGTAGTCACTCATCATAACCTCTGCCTGGAGGTTTCCTTAAATGGCACAGCCCAAGAGAGTATCCAAAATAAGCTCCCTTGCCCTTCATTTGCCTAAACTCAACGTGGCCTGGACACCCTTGAAGTGAACCAGGATTGATCACATAGTTCTGCCATTAATACTGCTCTTCTTCTACAATTTGAGGCCTACTGACTGTCAGGTATTGATTCCTTATTTGATTTGGAGTCATGATTAAACACAAGCACCTCTGCAGGGATTGGAAGAACTCATTTGACCCAAAAAATCCCTATACTCCCTTGATGGAGGTCAGGAATCTAATAGAGGAAGGCAAGAGACTTCATGCACAATGACTAATCTTTTTGCCATTTTGGTTTTGGATGCACACATTGGATCTTTCTTTAGATTCATCAGGTGCTGAGAATCTAAGCCACTGCCTCACACAGGGCCAGGAGGCTGATTCAGACACATCCCTTTCCAAAGCAATTAAGCAAAGTTATTGATCTGGGTGGCCACGTGGCCACTGGTGAGACCCATTCATTTCCATTTGAAAACTGTTTTTTTCAGGCTTCACAAAGTGGTGGCCTGAGGCAAAGACCTTCCTGACATTCAGGGCAACAGAACAATATGTAAGCAAAAGGCCCAAAGCAGGGTTTCTCCACTGAGACTTTTCTGATCACACTGATATCTGAGTTTTCTGAGATGCTTGCCATTTCCTTCAGCTATCCATTACATGGCCATGTCACAGAATTTAGAAGTGGTACATATTTTGGAAACAAAACCATGAGCCTATTCTGGCGAGTGGTCAGAATTCAGGAAGAAAACAGGAACTTAGGAAGATAGTAGGTGTTGCCCATCGATAAGACAAAAGGCAGTCCATTCCTATAATGGGTAGGATGAATGCTGGGAAGCTTTCTACTAGACAGGAAACATCCATTGATGCATTCTCTTTTCTAATGTCTACAACCACGGACACAGTGGGATACACAGACACAGAAACACTCACCTTGTCAAAGGACTTTCTAGAAACAGTCCACTCCAAACCAAGCAAACCGCCTTTTCTACCTATTCTCAGAACATGAGACAAAACCACAAACTCACACCCACAGTCAAAAAGGCACCTCCTTCCCCCAAGTAAGTCTGTGACTATCCAGAGTCTCCTCTGACTGGTGGGCCATACTATGTTCCCCCAAGGTGGCCTGTTCTGTCTCAGATCTGGTCTTTTTGTCAAACTCTGTGAAGTTGTCAGGAGCCTGCCCTGACCACTACATGCTTTCTCAGGGAAGGCACTCCTCGCATCTGACCATCCTCACATCAGTAGGTACCAAAAAAGACACACTCTGTCCTTGGTAAATCCAAACAAGTTAGCCCACTGGTACTGGGACTGGGACTGGCTGTGTGTTCCTGTCTTCCTGGAACCCAAGTTAAGAGAGTTCCATCACCAAAGAAGTGAGGTAGGTCAATTCCTTCAGGAACTGAATGAAGTCAGTTCCTTGGCAAACACTATTTTATTAAATTTTCAAAATAATTATGAAAACAGAAATCAAGGTAAGATTTGAAGTCCAGAAGGGCCCTTGATTGGGATACTTAGCATTGAATTAGGTTCTGCACAGATGTCCAAGATAAATCAATATACAATGGCATAGGACCTTGTACCTTGGATGATTGAAGGTAGAAGAGAACTTTCTGTCTAAAAGGGATAGTCGGTAGGATTAGGAAGATAGTCGGTAGGTTCAGGAAAAAGAGTGAGTATAGGATTTAGACCAAAAGTTCTTTAGCAATCAAGTTTGGGTAGAGAGTGAACAAAATATCAGCACATGTGAAGAGTCAGTCACAATGATGAATGGGGGAAAACATGCAAGAATGCAGATATCAATAGAGACATGAAATCAGGCAAAGTATAAAGTGAGTGATAGGATTAGACATTTTCAACATGGTTGATGTTGAATATATAATCTTTGGAAGAAACAAATATGTAGTCACCAATAGGATTGACATTTGAGAGCATTAGGCAACCTGGACATGGTTGTTTTTGTAATCCAAGCTCACGTTCTATTTCGCTTTGGTGAAAGGTTAATAAAATAGGCACTTGTCACTTCCTGTTTTTCTGTATGCTTAACAAAACACTGTTGAAATCTGGAGAACTGTTTGCTAATTTTGTTCCCAGAATGTGCTGTCCCTATCTGCCAAACTGAGGATTGTACTCCCTCACCCGCTTGTACCAAACCTCCCACTTGCTCTGACCCATCGATAAGTTTCCCTCCCTGCCCACTCCAAGAAAAGTATATAAGGTCTGATTAAGCTGTTCTCAGGGCTCTCTGCCGAGAAAAAAACCATTGTGCAGATACCACCCCCATCTAACAAGAGACAACTCAAGAGAGTTTCTTGGGACTGCTGGCTTTTGCAGGTATGGATACCTGGGTTTGTGTTCTTAGCTTCTCCTTTATACCCGCTGTTAAATGAGGATGCCCAATTCCAATGGACCCTTTGAGCACCAGCAAGCTTTTGATAACATCTAAGGACACTGACATTGAATTCCTCAACTTCACTGAGCCCAGCCTTCAATTACAGAAAGCCCTACACTACTTTAAAAATGTACATCAACTCACTCACCTTGGTTAAAAGAAACTGCAGGCATTCCTGAAGGATCAAGAACAGAGTTTTCGATTAACCAACTCACAGCGAAAGGAAATATCTGAACGGGTAACAAAAGCCTGTCGGATATGTCAATTGGTTAATGCTTACCATTCCAAGCTTCCTGCAGGAAAGTACCTATGAGGAACCAGACCAGGACAATTCTGAGAAGTGGACTTTACTGAATTTAAGCCAGCATGGTATGGACTTAAATATTTCTTAGTCTTTGTAGATACATTTTCAGGATGGATTTAAGCCTTTCCCACAAAATAAAAATTAACGGCGCAAATGATGGTCAAGAATATCCTGAAAGATATTTTCCAAGATACGGCCGGCCTAAAGTAATAGGTTCTGATAATGGACCGGCGTTCATGGCCCAGGTAAGTCAGGGGTTAGCCAGGACCCTAGAAATTAATTGGAAGTTACATTGTGATTGTAGACCCCAGAGCGCAGTACAGGTAAAAAATAAATAGAACCATTAAAGAGACCTTAAAGAAATTAAGCTTAGAGACCAGCATAAAAGATTGGACTATGCTCCAGCCTTATGCACTGTTTCATGCAAGAAATTCTCCCTCTGTTTCTTTGTGTAACCTCACCCCCTATGAAATTCTCAATGGTGTCCCTCCTCCAATAAGGGACCTAACCCCAACTCTAAGACCGAATGATCCCTTCCACACCCCCTTGCTTGACAGACTAAAAGTTCTCGAAAGAACTCAGCGATACCTGTTGAAACACCTGGCCACTGCCTACCAACCTGCAGACGAGGGGACTCCACATCAATATCAAGAGACTTCATCTACATAAGATGACATCAGGTGTCATCCCTGGAACCCCGCTGAAAAGAACCATACCAGGTGCTACTTATAACACCTACAGCGGTAAAAGTAGACGGAATCACTTCCTGGATCCATGCCTCAAGTCTCAAGCCTGTGCCCTGTCCAGACTCTGGCTGGAAACTGGAAAAGACTGGTAACCCTTTCAAATTTTGTATTCGCCATACGGATATGGCTATAGACTCTCCCCTTGGCCACCAGTAGTCCTAACCCTCATCAGCCTGTTCAGCAGCGATTGCTGATCACAAATTCTACTAGACAAAAAGTATGGTCTATCTTGCATACAGCCCACTTAGGTACCTGGTGGCCTTCTCTCCATCCAGACATTTGTCAGCTGGCTATAGGTCTTTCCTATTGAGATATTCCTGATGAAGAGGATCCCACTAAAATTCCATTAAATACCTTCTGTACCATAGATAATGGAAACAAATATTATGGATATAGGGACACGCTAGCCAGATGCAGGTTGGCTAGCCTAGATTACTATGTTTGCCAGGCAGAGTATCAAAGCCACAAACAGCCATAGCTGTGTGGGGGAAAAGCTGACTTCTTCTGTAAGTCATGGGGATGTGAGCATACAGGGGGTGCCTGGTGGAAAACAACTGCTCATCAAATTAAGTACACAGCATTGACCATATTAACAAATAGAGAAAGAAAACTGATGGCCCACAGAGGGGCCTCTAGGTCCTCAAATTCTGTGTGACCTTTTTAACTTCTGCAAGTGCTCAAAAGAGTGAAAGGAGATTCCCCTATGTGGAAGCCTTTTCCCTCCTTTGCTCACATCCTGAACTATTCTTCTCCAATAGATTCTTACCCTCAGCCTTCTGCTACAGACTTTCTGCTGTCACTCCCACCTCAGCAACCTGATTTCTCCCCTCCAATTACTAGATCCAAAACCCAAACCTCCGCCGGTTCTCAGACCATTGCCCCCTTGCTGAGGTAGCAGGCACTGAGGCACCCCTCCACCCACTCCCTCCTCTCTTCTCCTGTCAGTGCCTGCACCCCGTCCCACCAGGTCCTCTTACCAGCTAACCCAAAGCTCAAACCAGCTCAGGAGAACCCTCAGAACCCTATCCAAGATGTAATGAAAAAGGCCTTTAAAGTTGCTTTGTCATCACTGAAAACAGTTTACTAAGAATTGAAAAGCCCTCACAGGCTTTTTGGGATACTCACTTCGGTCTTCCCCTTGGCACTATCTGTTCTACTGCTCAAGTTGTGGTTGCTAGGAAAATCACAAACCCCTTTCCTATTATTCTTTTATATCTCTCCTTCCTCATACTCAGATCCACCAACCGGGTCTTACCCCCCGCCTTTCCCATCTTCCCCCTCTGTACCAGGCCCACAGAAAAGTCTGAACTGAATTCTCCAGAAGTTTTCACCATGGCTAACTTTAGGACTTTCAGCAAAAGAGACCCTATAAAAGAGTTCAATGTAGATAAACTTCATGTTTTCGTGTTGCCTGTTCTACTTGGGCACTGGCTTGAAAAATCAACACTCCTAAGCTAGACACCCCCATACTAGTTTTTAACAAAATATGTGAACAAGGCCCCTGTCCTTGAGCTGGGGCTTCAAAGAGATGGCTACATTTCTAAGATAAAGAAGTTACCAACTGGGCTCCATGGTAACAGCTGGCAGGTAGAAAAAAAAAGAGAGAAGAAAAAAGCTTAGGTGTCCTTAAAAATGTTACTTGCCCAGAACAGAGGGAAAAAAAAAACAAATCTTCTTTTTGTGAAATTCTGCAGACTGTGAACTTCTGAGCCCCTTCCCTTACATGTTGGGTACAAAATTATGAAACTAACTAAACTTGAGGTTCAGGGGATTCATTGATTACAACAGAAGCAATGCCTTCTAAATCAGGTTGCAACTAAATATAACTGTTTCCCTATCTTCCATTCTATCTTAGGTACCTTGCCTTTTCCATACCTAAAACAGTATAATTCTATATACTTAAACATTGTTTATGTTTTCATAAAATGGTCAAAAGATATGATTAATAATGTAATGATGCAGATGTTTCCCAGAGTGCTCTATCATGACACAGTATCATTTAAAGTTCAAATAGTGGGGCATACAACCCGGTTCTGCCAGGAACCTGTTTTCCTCACTTTAGCCATCCTTTTGGGAATAGGAATTGCTGCAGGGGTGGGCACAGGAACCACTGCTCTAGTTCATGGGACACAAGAAATGACCCAATTAGAAGCAGCAGTATACAAAATCTTAAAGATAGTAAAAACCTCCATCACAGCTTTACAGGAATCTTGAACCTCTCTCTCTAAAGTTGTTTAACAGAACAGGCGAGGGTTGGAACTCCTTTTCATGAGAAAAGGGGGCATTTATGCTACATTGAGGGAACAATGTTGTTTTTATGCCGACCATACTGGTTGTAAAAGAATATATGAGTAAATTAAGAAGACGCCTTGAAGAGCGTCAACGAAAGAGAGAGGCCCAAAAAGGGTGGTTTGAGTCTTCGTTAACATAGTCCCCCGGGTTAACTACGCTTTTATCAGCCCAGGCTGGTAAATTAATAATCCTCATTAATTGCTAACTGTAGGAACTTGCTTGCTCCACCATGTAGTTTCATTTCTTCAAGCTCAAATTGGACAAGTTAAACTTTTGGTAATCAAACAAAAATATACGCCACTAGCAGGCATAAAATATGACACCGTCCAATGATCACATTTATGATTAAAAGTAACGAGAAGAAGTGGGGAATGAAAGGTTAATAAAAAAGGTATTTGTCACTTCCTGTTTTTCTGTATGCTTAACAAAACACTGTTGAAATCTTGAGAGCTATTTGCTAATCTTATTCCCAGAATGTGCAGTCCCCAACTGCTAAACTGCAGATTGTTCTCCCTCACCCGGTTGCACGCAAACCGGCCACTCGCCCTGAACCATCAATAAACTTCCCTCCCTGACCTCTCCAAAGAAAGTAAATAAGCTCTGCTTAAGCTGTTCTCAGGGCTCTCTTCTCTATACAACTGAGCTCTGAGCCCCAGCATGCTGGACCCCCAATAAACCCTTTGCTGTTGCATGAGACAATCTTTTGGTGGTCTCTTCCTCCGACGCTCAAATGACCTTTACATTGGTACAATCATAAGTGTGATATTTGCTTTTTGTGTCCAGAATATTACTGTGATAAAATGTATATGTATATCATGTGACATGAGTATTTCTTCCACCATTTCTGTGAGCAATATTTTGAACATATATAAATTAGTATTGGGGGCACAAATAGGTGTACCCTGTGTCTATGAATATAGAGATATTGTATGAATAGACCATTCAGTGAATAAATAATATAACTAGTTCCAACTTTAAATAGTGGATTGAATTGATATCTGAAAAAATATAGGATATCTAATATTGATATATACGTTCATACATTCATTACAAAAAGTTATACATAATTTAGTTTAAAAAGGAAGCTCACACATATGTTGAATTTTCATTTCCAACAGCATTTAGGAGGAGTGATCTCTTCTCACAATTTGTGTCTGAAAATTCAGCCACCTCCCAAGAATGTACGTGTGGGACCAGGTAGGATTCTATATGTGCATATAAAAATACATGTGCTGAATAGGCTACATAGAAAGGGAGACAGGAATTCACATATTTGTTAACTTTAAATTCACATGGAGAACTATTTCAACAAAAAATTGACTTGATTTATAACTCCTACCCTAT
This sequence comes from Callospermophilus lateralis, assembly GCF_048772815.1. Lineage (NCBI taxonomy): Eukaryota > Metazoa > Chordata > Mammalia > Rodentia > Sciuridae > Callospermophilus > Callospermophilus lateralis. The sequence continues at coordinate 529,410 of NW_027516813.1, forward strand.
ATAATGCAAAAGGCCCGTCCAACTATACAACATGCCTCCTCTGAACTGCTAGTATTTCTATACTTTTTTGGGTAATTTTTCTCCATCTTATTAGGATTAGTAGTCAGAGTCTAATAGGGTAAGTTTTAGTGTCAGGGATTCAGTATTTTAAACTGTGGCCACTGGGGGCCTAGTGTCTCCCTATGTAGACTGTGAAACCATTTGGTCATCCTCCACTTTTCCTGTTGTTCCTTGCTCCTGCACTGAGAATTTGATATTTGCTTCACAAAATTCAACGAGTTCAACTGGGACACAGTGCTGGAGGGAGTTCTGTCACTTGTGGTGTGTCAGGGTATGCATGAGCACCAAACTGGCCTATATACCACATAGCTTGCCCCCTTGACCATAGCAACCTGATTCTGTATATTACCCTGAAACCTCTCCATATAACAAGATGCCTTTACTTATAATGGTCTCCTGCCTGCACTATGTCCATCTCAAGACATTTGAAATCCAATGGCAGATCCACATGGCCCCACCACAGATGTTTTATCACACACCTGCCCACCACTGCTCTAGGCCCGCTACTCAGCGGGCTCCATCTTACTGGCATCTCTGTTCTACACCATTTTCATGAAACCCAATGAATCAAGGCACTGTCTGGTACACTCATGATCAGCAATAGGACATCCAAAAGATCTGCAAGCCACCTGGTCATGTGAATTTCAAAAATTTAATGGTATTTTTCTAGCCATTTTTCAATAATGAAGTTGGATGCACTGTGGGTTTCTATTCATTCAGGAACCACTAAATGGTGAGGAAGCTCATTTCAATAAAAACTCTGCAGAACTCTCATAGGCAAGGCTTCCCAAAGAGAGTCCAAAAGGTCAAATGAAACCCGGCCCATTGAGGTCTACAATTGAGGTCCATGAGTGTTTTGATATCAACTTAGCCACCCTGGGACAATATCTCAGTATCCAAAGGCGACACTCATGCGTGGCCTCCTAAAATCCCAACACAATTCATGGCAATACTTCTCTGAGGTCAGTTCCAGAACTCACTGTCTAAGGGGAATCACACCAGAGTTCAAGCCCAGGTGGACCCAGTCATCTCTTCCAACCACAACACAAATGACTACAATTAAAACCAAAACACTCCCACATGGCCCTCATCTTCTTCCATATAGACACTTATCAAAACCTCTGGCTGGAGGTTTCCATAAGGGACACAGCCAAAAAAAGTATCCACAATAAGCTCCTTGGCCCCTCATTTGCCTAAAATCAGGGTGGCCTAAACACCCTTCCTGTGAACCAGGAGTTATTAAATGAGCCTGCTTTTTATACTGCTCTGTTTCTCCAATTTGAAGACGACTGACTGTCAGGTATAGACTTTTTATGTGATTTGGATTCATGAGAAAACCCAAGCACATCTGCAGGGCTTTGAAGAACTCATTTGACCCTAAAGAATCCCTATTCTCACTTGGAAGAGGTCAGGAACCTAACAGAGGAAGGAAAGAGTCTTTATCCACAATGACTGATCTTTTTTGCCATTTTGGTTTTGTATGCACACATGGGATTTTTCTTTAGATCCATCAGGCGCTGAGAATCTAAGTCACAGCCACACACAAGGCCAAGAGGCTAATTCAGACACACCCCTTTCCAAAGCATTAAGCAAAGAGCCACAGGTGATGCACATTAATGTCCATTTGAAAACTGTTTTCTTCAGGTTTCACAAAGGGGTGCCCTGAGGCAAAGACCTTTCTGAAATTCAGTGCTACAGAACAATAGGGAAGCAAAAGGCCCAAAGCAGGGTTTCTCCACTGAGACTTTCCTGGTCACACTGATATCTGAGTTTTCTGAGATGCTCCCCATTCTCTTCAGCTCACCAGTACATGGACATGTCACAGAGCTTGGAGGTGGTACATATCTTGGACACAAAACCATGAGCCTATTCTGGAGAGTGGCCAGAATTCAGGAAGAAATCAGGAACTTAGGAAGATTGTAGGTGTTGCCCATCCACAAGTCAAGCCGCAGTCCATTCATAAATTGGGAAAGATTAATCCTGAGAAGCTTTCCACTAGACAGGACACATCCATTAATGCATTCTCTTTTCTAATGTCTACAACCACGGACACAGTGGTATACACAGACATAGAAACACTCGCCATGTCAAACGACTTACTAGAAACTCTCCACTGAATACCAAACAAACTGCCTTTTCTACCTATTCTCAGAACATGAGACAAAACCACAAACTTTCACCCACATCCACAAAGGCACATCCTTCCCCCAAGTAGGTCTGTGACAATCCGGAGTGTCCTCGGACTTGTTGGCCATTCTATGCACCCATGAAATGGCCTGTCCTGTCTCAGATCTGATCTCTTTGTTCAAATCTGTGAAGTTGTCAGGAGCCAGTGGTGAGTCACTAACTGCTTTCTCAGGAACGTCCCCTCTTGAGAGCTCTCCTGGCATTTGGCCATCCTCACATCAGTAGGTACCAAGAGAGACTGACTCTGTCATTGGTAAATCCAAACATGTGAGTCCACTGGAATTGAGACTGAGACTGGTTCTGTGTGCCTGGCTTCCTGGATCCCAAATTCAGAGAGTTCCATCACCAAGGAAGTGAGGTAGGTCACTTCCTTCAAGAATTGAATGAAGTCACTACCTTGGCAACCACTTTGTCCTAACAGTTGCTTCCAAGGGTCCCATGAGATAGAGGATGCCCCTACTTTCTGTGACACTTTCATAAGTTAGAATGGAATATCAACCATAGGAAACCAGGAACAGCTCTCCCCAGAGTCCAGGTTTGGTCCATATTCTCTACATTAAAAATAGAGAGGCTTATTCAGACACATTCCTTCATCTTGACCAGGTTGTCTGCAATGGAAGATGACTTTTGCTCTCTCAGGTCCTAAAAAGCTGCCTACAAGTTCTCCAGGGATCATTTCTGCTTGGACCATTGAGGTTCTCACCAGGTTAAAGATGCTCTACATTCCTGTATTGTAAAACCAACTCTGTCCCTGGTCTTCTGTAAACGTAGATTGAGGGAACAGTGTATGGTTAGGGTTAATAACAGGTTCAATTTGGGTGAGGAGTCATTCTGCTGGATTAATAATGGCATTGGGAACCTACAATATTTACAAAAATATATAGGTAAAATATAAGTATGAAAACAGAAATCTATTTAGATTTGAAGCCCAGAAGGGCATTAGGCCCTTCATTTGGGATACTTAGCTTTGAATTATGTTCTGCACAGATGTCTCAGATTAATCGATATACAATGTTATAGGACCTTGTACCTTGGATGATTGAATGTCGAAGAGAACATCCAGGCAAAAAGGAATAGTTGGTAGTATTAGAAAGACAGTTGGTAAGTTTAGAAAGAAGAGTGAGTATAAGATTTGGACCAAAATTTCTTTAGCAATAGGTTTTCGGGTAGACAGTGAATGTAAATGTCAGCACGTGTGAAGAGTCAGTCACAATTATGAACAGTGGAAAATATGTTAGAAAGCTAATATCGATAGAGACATTAGGAAATCAGGCAAAGTGTAAAGTGAGAGATAGGATAAGACATTTTCAATAGGATTGAGTTTGAATATATAATCTTAGAAAGAAACAAATATGTAGTCCCCAACAAGATTGACAAGTGGGAGCATTAGGCAACCTGCACATGGATGTTTTTAGTAAGCCATGTTCATTTTCCATTTAGGCTTTGGTACAATCATAAGTGTGATATTTGCATTTTCTGACCAGAATATTACTGTGATAAAATGTATATGTAGATCAGCTTACATGAGTATTTCTTTCACCATTTCTTGGAGCAATATTTTGAATATGTATAAATTAGTATTGTGGGCAAAAATAGATGTCCCCTGTGTCTATAAATATAGAGATAATGCATGAATAGGCCATACTGTGAATAAATAATGCGACTTCTTCCAACTTTAAGTAATGTATTGAGTTGATATCTGAAAATATTCAGGAAATCTTATATTGATATACATACATTCATTCCAACCAGTCATACATCTAATGTTAATACTAGGGTTATGGTTTATCCTGAAGGGTGTGTGAGTTTTGCTTTAATCTTACAATGGAACTAAAAAATATTATTTTTGGAAAGAAGTCTCATGAAAAGACCAGTCAAGAAACATGGAAGAATACATGTGTTCTGAAGCAGGAAGTGATTGACAGTGAAACAAATGCCTACAAATTTGTGAACTTGTGGATGATACATATATATTCTATGATGTGCATAAACTGAAGAAATAGTAATGTACCAGTGTTGAAAAAAATGAACGTCAAAATACACATCATGTCCCATAGGAGTCTACTTGCATTGATGTTAAACTGGGTCAGTTACTCTAGAAATATTAGGATTCGTATGTACCTTTCACTGAAGTTAGTTTTCAGTACTTGGAAACAAATATATATTTCAGGTGTATAAATATTTCTGAGAATAATCTTGTGAAAAATTGATTATAAATCTAAATACATGAACATGGATGAATTTATGGAGTGTATATAAGACACATATATTTCATATTTCGAAAAATCTGGAGAGTGTATATATATATATACAAAACACACACACAGACATTAAAAAGTAGCAATACATATGCTAATCGATATTCATCATGAAATATATATCATTCAAATATGCAAAAATATTTATTTTACTGAACATGCATTTATGTATAATGTTTTCAACTAGGAAGCTCACCCATAAGTTGAATTTTCAGTTTCAACAGTGGTTAGTAGGAGTGATCTCTTCTCACAAGTTGTATCTGCCAAGTCAGACAACACACAAAAATTAACCTGTGATACCAGGTAGGATTCTATATGTGCATATAAATACACATGTGCTGAGTAGTCTATAGCGAAAGGGAGACAGTAATTCACATATTTGATAATTTTAAAAACACATGGAGAACTATTTTAAGCAAAAATTGACTAGATTTATAACACCAACCCTTTATCATGCAAAAGGCAAGTCCAAATATCCACCATGCCTCCACTGAACTGCTTGTATTTCCATTCTGTTTCCGTTATTTTTCTCCATCATATTAGGATTAGTAGTCAGAGTCTAGTAGGGTAGGAGGAGTGATCTCTTCTCACAATTTGAATCTGCCAAGTCAGACAACACACAAAAATTAACCTGTGATACCAGGTAGGATTTTATATGTGCATGAAAAAATACATGTGCTAAATAGTATATACAGAAAGGGAGACAGGAATTCACATATTTGTTAATTTAAAAACACATGAAAAATTGTTTTAAACAAAAATTTACTAGATTTATAACACCTACCCTTTATCATGCAAAAGGCAAGTCCAAATATATACCATGCGTCCACTAAAATGCTTGCATTTGGGTTTTTTTTCTCCATCATATTAGGATTAGTAGTGAGAGTCTAGTAGGGTACAGGTTAGTGTCATGATTTCGGTATTTTGATTGGAAAATAGGAAAATGAATTCATTGTGTATGCAAATATGTGCCACAGAATAATATTCCAACTCTCATCCAGAACAATGCCATGACATTACCTTCGCCCCAATAAGACACAGTTTAGGAGGAGAGTTAGAAAATCTATGAATACATATCTGGAATGGAAGATGCTCAGGAGTTCACAACCTTGGAGTTGGTAGAGGAGTTTCCAAAGTAAGGATGAGGGTAAACACTCCACAAACATGGAGCTCTTCTTGTCTAAAGACTTCTTGAGAGACTTCCTCTGAGATTTGGCCCTTGAAATATATGTTCTTCTCTCTTTGTAGTGAGACCATCAAAGCTGGGTCTGCATCTATGTGACCTGGAGGACATGGTTTCTTATTTTATAATGAACATGAGGGAGCAGTTGCTGAATTCTCTCTTTGTAGGTAAACTGTGACCACTGGGGGCTAAGTGTCTCCCCGTGTGGACTGTGAAGCCATTTGGTCATCCTCCACTTTCTGTGGTGTTTCTTGCTGCTTCACTGGGAGTATGGTATTTACTTCACAAAATACAATGAGTTCAACTGGGACAAAGTGCTAGAGGGAGTTCTGTCAGGTGTGGTGGGTCAGGGTCTGCCGGAAAATGCACCAAAATGTCTTCTATTTCACGTAGCTTGTGCCCTTGACCATAGCAACCTTATTCCTAAAATTTCCCTTAAACCTCTCGATATAACAAGATGCCTTTACATATAAGGGTCTGTTGGCTACACTATGTCAGCCACAAGCCATTTGGAAGTCAATGGAAGATCCACATGACCCCACCACAGATGTTTTATGACACACCTGCACACCACTGCTCTAGGCCAACTACTCAGCAGACTCCAACTTACTGGCATCTCTGTTCTACACCATTTTCATGAAACCCAGTCAATCAAGGCACTGTCTGGTACACTCATGATCAGCAACAGGACATCCAAATATTCTCCAGTGCCACCTGGTCATTGGAATTTCAAATATACCGTGGTATTTATCTAGAATTAGGAAGTTAGACGATAGGATTAAAAAGAAGAGTGAATAAAGGATTTGGACAAAATGTTCTGCGTTCCCAATTTGAGGCCTACTGTCATGCGTGGTCGAATCTCATGCTTCTCCTCCTAAAATCCCAACACAATTCATGGCAATACATCTCTAACGTCATTTCCAAAACTCCATTTCTAAGGGGAATCACACCAGAGTTCAAGCCCAGGTGGACCCAGTCATCTCTTTCAACCACCGCACAAATGACCACATTTAAAACCAAAACACTCCCACATGGCCCTCATCTTCTTCCATATAGACACTCATCATAACCTCTGGCTGGAGGTTTCCATGAGGGGCGCAGCGCAAGAGAGTGTCCACAATAAGCTCCCTTGCACCTCATTTGCCTAAAGTCAGGGTGGCCTGGACACCCTTCCTGTGAACAAGGAGTGATCAAATAGGTCTTCAATTAATACTGCTCTGCTTCTCCAATTTGAGGCCTACTGACTGTAGGGTTTAGATTCTTTATGTGAATTGGAGTCATGAGACAACCCAAGCACCTCTGGGCTGCCCTCTGCAGGGCTTTGAAGAACACATTTGAGTGAGTCTAGGAGTTGGACCAAATGTTCTTTAGCAATACGGTTTTGGTGAGAGAGTGAATGTAAATGTCAGCACATTTGAAGGGACATTCCCAATGATGAACTGGAGAAAAGGTGTTTGAAAGCAGATATCAATGGAGACATTAGAAAATTAGGCAAAGTACAACGTGAGTTGTAGGATAAGACATTTTTAACAGGGTTATGGTTCAATATATAATCTTAGGAAGAAACAGATATGTCGTCACCAATAGTAATGATATTTGAGAGCATTAGGGAACCAGGACATGGATGTTGTTAGTAATACATGCTCAAATTCAATTTAGGCTTTGGTACAATCATAAGTGTGACCCTTGCCTTTTGTGTCAGGAATATTACTGTGATGAAATGTATATGTATATCAGGTGACTATAGTATTTCTTCCACCATTTCTGAAAGCAATATTTTAAAGACTTATAAATTAGTATTGGGGATACATTTAGGTGTACCCTGTATGTATGAATATAGAGATGATGCCTTAATAGACCATACTGTGAATAAATAATATAACTGGTTCCACTTTTAATAATAGATTGAATTGATATATGAAAATATATAAGAAATTTTATGTTCATATACAATCATTCATTCCAACAAGTTATACATCAAATGGTAATAATAGGGTTACGGTGTATCATGATGGGTGTGTGAGTTTGCTTCAAAAGTGATTATGGAAATCGAAAATAATGTGTTTGGAAAGATGTCTCATGAAAAAAACTATCAAGAAACCTGGAGGAATACATGTGTTCTGAAGCAGGAAGTGATTGAAAGTGAAACAAATGCCTATAAATTTGATAACTTGTGCAAGAAATATATATCCTATGATGTGCATAAAATGAAGAAAAAGTAATGTACCAGTGTTGAATAAAAATGAACGTCAAAATAGACATCATGGAACATAGGAATGTACTTGCATTGATGTTAAGCTGGGTAAGTTACTGTAGAAATATTAGAATTTGTGTGCAACATTCACTGAATTTAGTTTTCAGTACTAGGAAACAAATATGTATTTCAGGTGGATGAATATTTCTGAGAATAATCTTGTGAAAAGTTGATTAGAAATCCACATAGATGAACATGAATGAATTTAGGCAGTGCATAATAAGACGCATATATTTCACGTTTTGAAAAATCTAGAGCGTATATATATATATATATATATATATATATATATATATATATATATATACACACACACACACACACACACACAAAACCCACACAGAGACATTAAAAAGTAGCAATATATATGACAATCAAAATTCATCATGATATATATATCGTCCAAAGATCCAAAAAATATTTATATTACTGAACATGGATTTATGTATAATGCTGTTTAACTAGGAAGCTCCCCCATAGGTTGAATTTTCAGTTCCAACATCGATTAGGAGGAGTGATCTTTTCTCACAATTTGTATCTGCCAAGCTGGCCACCTCACAAGTGTATACGTGTGATACCTGGTAGGATTCTATATGTGCATATACAAAAGCATGTGCTGAATAGGCTACAGATAAACGGAGACAGGGATTCACCTATTTGTTAACTTTAAAAACACACTGAGAACTACTTCAATTAAAAATTGACTAGATTTATAACTCCTACCCTATATATTGCAAAAGGCAAGCCAAACTATACACCACCCCTCCTCTGAACTTCTTTTATTTCTATTCTCTTTGAGTTATTATTCTCAATCATATTAGGATAAGCAGTCAGAGTCTAGTAGGGTATGGTTTAGTGTCAGGGATTCAGTATGTCGAATGGAAAATTGGAAAATTAATCCAAAGTGTATGCAAATATGTGGTACACAAAAATCTTCTTACTCTCATCCAGAACAATGCATTGTCATTACCTCCACCCCAAGTAATACATAATGAGAAGAGAAGAGGTAGAAAATCTGTGAATACATATCTGGAATGGAATATGCTCAGGAATTCACAACTTTGGAGGTGTTAGAGGAGTTACCCAAAGTAAGGGACAGGGTAAACTTTCCAAAAACATGGAGCTCTGGTGCCCTAAAGACTTCTTGAGAAACTGCCTATGAGGTTGGGCACTTGAAATATATGTTTTTGTAAGGAGCTTTTGCTTTCTCTCTAGTGAGCCCATCAAAGCTGGGTCTGCATCTATGTTACTTGGAGAACATGGTTTCTTATTTTCCAATGAACATGAGGCAGCAGTGCTGATTTCTCTCTTTGTAGGTCAATTGTGGCCAATGTGGGCTAAGTGTCTCCCCATGTGGACTGTGAAGCCATTTGGTCATCCTCCAATTTTCAAGGTGTTTCTTGTTGCTGCACTGGGAGTTTGGTATTTGATTCATGATATACAAGGAGTTCAACTGGGACACAGTGCTGGAGGGAGTTTTGTCATGTGCGGTGGGTCAGGGTTCTCAGGAGAATGCACCAACCAGGCTTCTATCCCCCATAGCTTGCCCTCTTGTCAATAGCAACCTGGTTCTGAACATTGCCCTGAAACCTCTCCATATAAAAATATGCTTTTACATAGAACATTCTGCTGGTTGCACCATGTCAGTCACAAGCCATTTGGAAGCCAATGGCAGATTCACATTGGCCCACACAGATGTTTTATCATACACCTTCCCACCTCTGCTCTAGGCCCTCGACTCAGCAGGGTTCAACTTACTGGTATCGCTGTTCTACATCATTTTTATGAATCCCTGTCAATCAAGGCACTGCCTGATACACTCATGATCAGACGTAGGACATCCACAGGTTCCCCAGTGCGTCCTGGTCATGGGAAATTCAAAAATTTCATGGTATTTATCTGGGCATTTTTCAAGATTGAAGTTTGAATCACTGTCGGTTTCAATTCATTCTGGAACCATTAAATGGTGAGGAAGCTCAATTCAATGAAATCTTTGGAGAACACTAACAGGCAAGGCTTTCCAAAGAGTGGCAAAAAGGTCACATGAATCCAGGCTTATCAAGTTCTACACTGTGAGGTCCATGTTTGTTTTGATTCTCAACTATGGCTGCCATGTTTTTTAAGAATATAATCATGTATTATCCTGGCTGAGATTGCCAGTGCTCGGTGGAAAGGCACCTTGGGCCTATATCTCAGTTTCCAAGGGCGACTCTCATGCGTGGCCTCCTAAAATCCCAACACAATTAATGGCAATACTTCTCTGAGGTGAGTTTCAGAACTCAGTCTCTATGGGGAATCACACCAGAGTTCAAGCCAAGGTGGACCAAGTCATCTCTTCCAACCGCCACACAAATGAACACAATTGAAACCAAAACACTCCCACATGGCCCTCATTTTCTTCCATATAGACACTCATCATAACTCTTGCTAGAGGTTTCCATGAGGGGCACAGTCCAAGACAGTGTCCAAAATAAGCTCTTTTGCCCCTCATTTGCCTAATGTTCGAGTGTCCTGACACCCTTCCTGTGAACCAGGAGTGATCCAATAGGCCTGCATTTGATACTGCTCCGCTTCTCCAATTTGAGGCCTACTGATTGTGGGGTTTAGATTCTTTATGTGTATTTGAGTCATGAGAAAAAGCAAGCCGCAATGGGCTAGCCTCTGCAGAGCTTTGAAGAACTCATTTGATCCAATGGATCCCTATTCTAACTTGATGGAGATCAGGAACCTTACAGAGAAAGGCGAGAGACTTCATCCACAATGACTGCTCTTTTGGCCATTTTGGTTTTGGATGCACACATGGGATCTTTCTTTACATCCATCAGGTGCTGACAATCTAAGTCACAGACTCACACAGGGCCAAGAGCCTGATTCAGACACATCCCTTTCCAAAGCAATTAAGCAAAGAGCCACAGGTGATGCCCATTCATTTCCATTTGAAAACTGTTTTCTTCAGGCTTCACAAAGGGTTGGCATGAGGCAAAGACCTTCCTGACTTTCAGGGCAAAAGAAGATTTTATAAGCAAAAGGCCCAAAGCAGGGTTTCTCCACTGAGAGGTTAGTAGTCACACTGATATCTACGTTTTCTGAGATGCTCACCATTCCCTTCAGCTATTCAGTACATAACCATGTGACAGAGCTTGGAGGTGGTACATATCTTGGACACAAAACCATGAGCCTATTCTGGAGAGTGGCCAGAATTCCAGAAGAAAACAGGAACTTAGGAAGATAGCAGATGTTGGCCATTGATAAGGCAAGCCCTGTTCCATTCATTAATTCATCAGGATAAATGCTGGGAAGCATTCTAGTAGACAGGACACATCCATTGATGCATTCTTTTTTCTAATGTCTACAACCATGGACACAGTGAGGTACACAGATATAGAATCACATGCCTTGTGAAACGACTTAGTAGAAATAGTTCACTGCAAACCAAACAAACTGCCACTGCTACCTATTCTCAGAACATGAGACAAAACCATAAACCCACACCCACACCCACAATGGCATCTCCTTTCCCCAAGTAGGTCTGTGACTATCCGGAGTGTCCTCTGACTGCTGGGCCATACTATGTTCCACCCAAATGGCCTGTCCTTTCTCAGATCTGGTCTCCTTGGCCAACTTTGTGAAGTAGTCAGAAGCCAGCAGTGAGCCACTACCTGCTTTCTCAGGAAAGGCCCCTCTCAGAGCTTTCCTGGCATTTGACCATCCTCACATCAGTAGGTACCCAGAAAGAGTGACTCTGTCCTTGGTAAAACTAAACAAGTGATCCCACTGTGACTGGGACTGGGACTGGTTCTGGATGCCTGGCTTCTTGGATCCCAAGTTAAGAGAGTTCCATCACCAAGGAAGTGAGGTGAGGTCACTTCCTTCAGGAAGTGAATGAGGTCACTACCTTAGCAACCACTTTGTCCTAATAGTTGCTTCCATACTTCCTCTGACACTTTCACAAGTTAGATCGGTATATCAACCATAGGAACCCAGGAACAGCTCTCCACACAGGCCTTGTTTGGTCCATCTTGTCTACATTAAGAAGAGAGAGCCTGAATGAGACACAGTTCTTCATCCTGACCAGGTAGTTTGCCATGGAAGATGAATTTTACTCTCCCAGGTCCTTCATAGCTGCCTACATGTTCTCCAGGGATCATTTCTGCATGGACCTTTGAGGTTTTCAGCAGGTGGAAGATCCACTACATTTCTGTATTGTAAGACCAACTCTGTCCCTACTGTTCTGCAATGTTAGATTGAGGGAACAGTGTATGGTTAGGGTTAATAACATGTTTGATTTGGGGTAGGAATCATTCTGCTGGATGAATAATGGTATTGGGAACCTGCGATATGTATGAGAATATATAGGTGAAATATATGTATGAAAACAGAAATCTACGTAAGATTTGAAGCCCAGAAGAGCATTGGGCCCTTGATTGGGATACTTAGCTTTGAATTAGGTTCTGCACAGTTGTGTCAGATTAATCAATATACAATGGCATTGGACCTTGTACCTTGTATGATTGAATGTCGAAGGGAACATCCAGTCAAAAAGGGTTAGTCGGTAGTGAAAGGTTAATAAAATAGGTACTTGTCACTTCCTGGGAAGAATGTTGTGTTTATTCCGAGCATAATGGAGTTGTAAAAAAATTATGATTAAATTAAAATGACACCCTGAAGAGCGTCAATGAGAGAGTGAGAGGACAAAAAAGGGTGGTTTGAGTCTTGGTTCACATAGTCCCCCTGTTTGACTACTTTTTAACAACCCTGGCCTGTCCAAAATAATCTCCATAATATTGCTAACTATAAAACCCTCTTTGCTCAACCGTGTAAATTCTTTTCTCCAAGCTCAAATTGGACAAGTTAAACTTATGGTAATACTCCACTAGAAGACATTGAATGTGACACCCCCCCAATGATCACTTTTATGATTAAAAGTAGATAGAAGAAGAAGTGAGGAATGAAAGGTTAATAAAAAAGGTACTTGTCACTTTTTTTCTGTATGCTTAACAAAACACTCTTGAAATCTTGAGAACTGTTTGCTAATCTTGTTTCCAGAATGTCCTGTCCCCAACTGCTAAACTGCAGAATGTACTCCTTCACCCGGTTGAACGCAAACCGCCCACTCGCCCTTACCCATCAAAAAACTTCGCTCCCTGCCCTCCCCAAGGAAAGTATTTAAGCTCTGCTTAAGCTCTTCTCAGGGCACTTTGCTCTATTCAAGTTAGCTCTGATCCCCCACATGCTGGACCCCCAATAAACCCTTTGCTGTTGCATGAGATAGCCATTTTTCAAGGATGAAGTTGGAGGCACTGTGGGTTTCAATTCATTCAGGAACAATTAAATGGTGATGAAGCTCATTTCAATGAAATCTCTGGAGAACGCTCACAGGCAAGTCTTCCCAAAGAGTGGCCAAAAGGTCACATGAAGCCAGGCACATTGAACTCTACAATGTGAGGTCCATTTGTGTTTTGGCTCTCCACTATGGCTGCCAAGTTTTTCAAAATAAAATCAAGTGATATCCTGCCTGAGATTCCCAGTGCTCTGTGGAAAACCAACCTGGGACTAGATTTCCGAATCCAAGGGTGAATCTCATGCGTGGCCTCCTAAAATCCCAACAAAATTCATGGCAATACTTCTCTGAGGTCAGTTCCAGAACTCAGTCTATAAGGGGAATTACCCAAGAGTTCCAGCCCTGGCGGACCCACTCATCTCTTCCAACTGCCACAAAAATGACCACAATTATAGCCAAAACATTCCCACATGGCCCTCATTTTCTTCCATATAGACACTGATCATAACTTCTGTCTAGAGGTTTCCATGAGTGATGCAGCTCAGGACAGTGTCCAATATAAGCTCCCTTGCCCCTCATTTGCCTAAAGTCAGTGTGGCCTGGACACCCTTCCTGTGAACCAGGAGTGATCAAATAGGCCTGCCATTATTACTGCTCTGCTTCTACTATTTGAGGCCTACTGACTGTCAGGTATAGATTCTTTATGTAGTTTGTATTCATGAGAGAACACTAGCACATCTGCAGGGATTTGAAGAACTCATTTGACCCAAGGGTCCATATTCACACTTGATGGAGGTCAGGAACCTAACAGAGGAAGGTGAGAGACTTCATCCACAATGACTGATTTTTTGAATTTTGGTTATGGATGCAAACATGGGATCTTTCTTTAGATCCATCAGGTGCTGACAATCTAAGCCTCAGCTTCACACAGGGCCAAGAGGCTTATTCAGACACATCTCTTTCCAATTAAGCAAAGAGCCACAGGTGATCCCCATTCATTTCCATTTGAATACTGTTTTCTTCAGGCTTCACAAAGGGGTGGCCTGAGCCAAAGACTTTCCTTGCATTCAGGGCAACAGAAAAATAGGCAAGCAAAAGTCCCAAACCAGGGTTTCCCCACTGAGACTTTCCTGGTCACCCGGATATCTGAGTTTTCTGAGATGCTCACCATTCCCTTCAGCTATCCAGTACATGGCCATGTGACAGAGCTTGGAGGTGGTACATATCTTGGACACAAAACCATGAGCCTATTCTGGAGAGTGTCCAGAATTCAGGAAGAAAACAGGAATTTAGGAAGATAGTAGGTTTTGCCCATTGATAAGGCTAGCCACAGTCCATTCATAAATTGGCAGTATGAATGCAGGGAAGCTTTCTACTAGACAGAACACACCCATTGATGCATTCTTTTTCTAATACTACAACCACGGACAGAGTGGGATACACAGTAATAGAAACACTCACCTTGTCAGAGAACATACTAGAAACAGTCTTCTCCAAACCAAACAAATTGCCTTTGCTACCTATTCTCAGAACATGAGAGAAAACCACAAACTCAACCCCCACACTCAAAAAGGCACCTCCTTCCCCAAAGAAGGTCTGTGACTATCCGGAGTGTCCTCTGACGGGTGGGCCATACTATATTTCCCCGAAGTGGACTGTGCTGCCTCTGTTCTGGTCTCCTTGGCCAAATCTGTGAAGTTGTCAGAAGCCAGTGGTGAGCCACTACCTTCTTTCTCAGGAAAGGCCCCTCTTCTTAGCTTTCCTGGCATTTGGCCATCCTCACATCACTACGTACCAAGAAAGACTGACTCTGTCCTTGGTTAACCCAAACAAGTGAGACCACTGGGACTGGGACTGGGACTGGCTGTGGTTGCCTGACTTCCTGAATCCCAAATTTAGAGATTTCCATCACCAAGGAAGTCATGTGAGGTAACTTCCTTCAGGAAGTTAATGAAGTCACTGCCTTGGCAACCACTTTGTCCTAACAGTTGCTTCCAAGGGTCCCAAGAGGTGCAGGGTACCCCTACTTCCTGTGACATTTTCACAAGTTAGAATGGTATTTCACCATAGGCACCCGGGAACAGCTCTCCACACAAACCTGGTTTGGTCCATCTTCTCTACATTAAGATGAAAGAGGCTGATTCAGACACATCCTTTCATCCTGACCAGGTTGTTTACCATGGAAGTTGTCTTTTCCTCCCTCAGGTCCTTCATAGCTGCTTACAACTTCTCCAGGGATCATTTCTGCATGGACCTTTGAGGTTCTCAGCAGGTGGAATATCCCCTACACTCCTGTATTGTAAGACCAACTCTGTCCCTGCTTTTCTGTAAAGTTAGATTGAGGGAACAGTGTATGGTTAGGGTAATAACAGGTTAAATTTGGGTTAGGAATCATTCTGTGTGATGAATAATGGTATTGGGAACCTGTGATATTTACAAGAATATATAGGTGAAATATAAGTATAAATACAGAAGTCTGCGTAAGATTTGAAGCCCAGAAGAGCATTGGGCCCTTGATTGGGATACTTAGCTTTGAAATACCTTCTGCACAAATGTCTCAGATAAATTGATAAACAATGGCATAGGACCTTGTAAATTGGATGATTAAATATAGAAGAAACCATTCACTCAAAAAGGGCAGTCGGTAGGATTAGAAAGATAGTCAGTAGGTTTAGGAAGAAGAGTGAGTATAGGATTTGGACCAAAAGTTCTTTAACAATAGGGTTTCCAGTAGAGAATGAACGTAAATGTCAGCACATGTGAAGAGTCAGTCACAATGATGAACTGGGGAAAATATATAGGGAAGCAGATATGAATAGAGACATTAAGAAATCAGGCAATGTATAAATTGAGTGATAGGATTAGACATTTTCAACAGGGTAGAGGTTGAATACACAATCTTAGGGAGAAACAAATATTTAGCACCAATATGATTGACATTTGAGAGCATTAGGCAATCTGGACTTGGTTGTTTTTAGTAATCCATGCTCACTTTCCATTTAGGCTTTGGTACAATCATAAGTGTGAACTTTGCATTTTGTGTCCAGAATATTAGTGTGATAAAGTGTATATGTAGTTCAGGTGACATGAGTATTTCTTCCACTAATTCTGTGGGCAATATTTTGAAGTTGTATAAATTAGTATTGGGTGTACAAATAGGTATACCCTGTGTCTACGAAAATAGATAAAATGAAAGAATAGACCATACTGTGAATAAATAATATAACTGGTTCCAACATTAAATAATGGATTGAATTGATATCTGAAAATATACAGGATTTCTTATATTTATATACATACATTTATTACAACCATTTATACATCTAATGGTAATATTAGGGTTATGGTTTGTCAAGAAGAGTGTGTGAGTTTTGCTTCAAAAGTGATTATTGAAACCTAAAATAAAAAGAAGTCTCATGAAAAAAACAGTCAAAAACATGTAGGAATACATGTGTACTGAAGCAGGAAGTGATAGAAAGTGAAACAAATGCCTATAAATTTGCAAACTTGTGAATGAAATATATATCCTATGATGTGCATAAACTGAAGAAATAGTCATGTAACAGTGTTCAATAAAAATGAACGTCAAAATACACATCATGTACCACAGTAATCTCCTTGCATTGATGTTAAAGTGGGTCAGTTACTGTAGAAAAATTATGACTTCTATGCACCATTCACTGAATTTAGATTTCAGCACTAGGAAACAATATATATTTGAGGTGGATGAATATTTCTGAGAATAATTTTGTGAACATTTAATTATAAATCCACATGCATGAATATGAATGCATTTAGGGATTGTATAATAAGACACATATATTTTATATGCTGAAAAATCTGGAGAGTATATATATATATATATATATATATATATATATATATATATATATATATATATACACACACACACACACACACACACACGCAAATGCACAGACATTAAATGGTAGCAATATATATGCCAATCGAAATTCATCATGAAATATATATCATCCACAGATCCAAAAATATTCATTTTACTGAACATGGATTTATGTATTATCTTGTTCAACTAGGAAGCTCACGCATAGTTCTAATTTTCAATTCCAAAAACGTTTAGGAGTAGTGATCTCTTTTCACAATTCGTATCTGCCAAGTCAGCCACCTCACAAAAATGTACATGTGATACCAGGTAGGATTCTATATGTGCATACAAAAATACATGTGCTGAATAGGCTACAGATACAGGGAGACAGGTATTCACATATTTGTTAACTTTAAAACACACGGAGAATTATTTCAATTTAATATTGACTAGATTAATAACACCTACCCTTTATCATACAAAAGGTAAATCCAGCTATACACCATGCCTCCTCCGAACTGCTTGTATTTCTATTCTGTTTTGGTTGTTTTTCTTCATCAATTTATGATTGCCACAGTCTGGCTGGGCACAATTCAGGAGCCACTTGTCAAATAAACTAACTTTATTTTTAGAACTACACACGCCAAAAAAATAGCTCCTCGGGAAATACCCTCAGAGCACAACTGCCACCACCAGCTTCCCACAAGCTCTCAACCTCTCCACTCCTCCTGCTCTTGAGTTCGATTGGCTGGGTCATTTGGGCAGAGCCAAAAAAGTCCCCCAATGAGCAGCTTGGTAGTTTGAAAGGGTTGGGAAACAGCCCAATGGGCATCACCGCAGAGTAGCCAATCAGCTAGATGTTGCTGGGGCCGCTGTGACCAAACCATCAGCTGGCAGTCTGAAAGTTTTCTTTGGCCCCTCGGGCTGTGGCTCTCAACATCTCCCCCTCTCTGTTTAAACAACAAGCATGTGGCTTAGGGACCATGCCTGCCTTAGGTTGTCCAATAGTACATATGGTCCTTACCCATTATCGAATGAGCTGACCTCAAGGTGTCAGCCTCCAGTCTTAGGTTGGTACCAATGCAACTGGATCTTACCCGTCACTAACTACAGGTCCAGTATACAGCCACACCTATGGAGAGGACTTTGTACCAGTGGGGGGGTAAGGTTCTTTGTCTCATCTCTGTTGGACCCCAAATTTTAGCTGAACAACCATGACAAGCAGAAGGGAGGAAGATACACCAAGCCAATTGAGGGCTCCTTTTGGAAAAATTGTACCACCGATGACATCATCAGCAAAAATACCCCAACACTACCACAAGTCGATGCACCAACATATTGATCACAATGCATGCAGGTGAGTTCACAATGCATACAAGTGATACATAGTCCAGGCAAGTTCTGCAAGCAGTTCAGTGATGGCTTTTGCAGAAGCTGTAGATTGGTTTTATTTTTGTCTTCACAGGCACTGGGATGAAGATAGGAATTCTGGCAACAATAGCTAAAGAAAAAATTATGTAACATTCCAGAAGGCACTAAAAGAAAACAATTTTCTTAACAATTTACATTGTCTTGAAGAGATTTATTAAATATACTGAAAAGGAAAGGTGAAAGAAAGCAAACAGATCTGTTAACCTCCCTTTTTGTTCACATTTTAAAACAATCCTCAACGGGTGTTTACCCAATTTAAATTAAAATATTTACATCACGTGAATAAAAAAAAATATATTTGGATCCATTTTTTCATGAGCGCTCATCACATATGATATATGGTTATGTACATTCAAACATATAACACAAAACACAAGTGTGCACACATAATATAATACATACAACACATAACATAATAGTAAAGGCTTTATAACTTTTTACATGTGAAATCTCCATTGCAAAGTCTAAAAACTCTATAGTCCAAAAATAAAACTGATCAGCAAAACATTAACCTAGGTCTGTATGAGCTCAAAAAACAAAAAAAAACTTCATGATATGGGAAAGGGCAATAATAAAATAGATATTGAAAAAAACATCCTGGTTCTGTCACAGATGTAAGAATAGCCAAACTGGAGTTCTGGATATCAGCTGTAATTGATTTGAGCCAAATCATCTTCTTTTGGGTCTGTAGAAATCTCTTTAGTTAATCTCTCTGGAATCCAAATCGGCTGCTGTTCTTCCTGTGAAAACACACAAACAGGCCCCCGACTCCAGACAATTACTGGGTCAGGACCTTTCCATTGTCCTGTTAGAATATCCTTCCAAAGTACCTTGGGCTTATGTACATTTTTTGGACATATATGCCTTTCTGCAGCACTAAGCCCTGTTGAATCCAAATTTAAAAAGTTTAGAGTAAAAAGGGTTATTTTAAGTTTTTCTTTGGGGAATATATACCCCTTCCCAATTCCTTCTTTTTGCTTTAGTAAGTACGTTTTAATAGTTTGATGTGCTCTTTCAACTATACCTTGTCCCTGCTGATTGTATGGGACTCCTGTTATATGAGTGATGCCAAATGATGAGCAAAATTGTTTAAAAGAGGTAGAAGTATAACCAGGGGCATTATCTGTTTTTAACTGTTTTGGAACACCCACAGTGGCAAAATTTTGTAAGCAATGAGCTATAACATCTTTAGTTTTTTTCTCCGACAAGAAGGGAGCCCATCAAAAATCCAGAAGAAGTATCAACTGTAACATGCAAATATTTTAATTTTCCAAATTCTGGCAAGTTTGTGACGTTCATCTGCCAAATATGGTTAGGTATCAATCCTCTAGGATTGACTCGAAGATTAACGTGTGGTAAAAAGGTCACACAATTTTGACATTGTTTTATTATTTGTCTAGATTTTTCCTTAGTTATTTTAAAGCACTTTTGTAAACTACTAGGATTGACATGGAACTTTTTATGAAAATTTGTAGCTTCTTCTACTATAGAGAAAATATGTATGTCATGTGTAGTTTTATCTGCTAAGTCATTGTCCAAACTAAGGGCTCCAGGCAATCCTGTATGTGTTCTGATATTTCCTATAAAGAACAGATATTTTCTGTCTAAGATTAGACTTTGTATAGTGGAAAGCAAAGAGAAAACAGTAGAGGAAGGGGAAATCCTACCAGCAGCTTCAAGGGATACTATAGCATTAACTATATTCTGACTATCGGAAAATAAATTAATTACAGAATCTTTAAACATCACAAAAGCTTGTAATACTGCATTAAGCTCTACCTTTTGAGATGATTGTTTGGGTACTAGAAATGTAAAAGTTTGATCAGGTGTAAATATTGCTGCTGTACCATTATTTGACCCATCAGTGAATATATTTGGAGCATTCATGATAGGTGTTTTTCTTGTCATTTTTGGAAAAATTACAGGATGAGATGATCAAAAAGACAATAAAGAATTAGATGGTAAGTGATTATCAAATGAAATATTAGATTTGCACATGATTATTGCCCAAGTATTTAACTCATTAGCTAACTCATCAATTTGATTCAGAGTATATGGAGTAATTATTTTATTGGGAGAAATTCCAAACACTTCCTTTGCTGCTTTTGTTCTTTTCAGTATTAATTGTCCTACAGCCTCAGTATACCGAGTAAGAATATTGTTAGGGGAATAAGATAAATGCATCCATAAAAATGGACCTTCTTGCCAAAATACTCCTGTAGTAATATTTTTTTGTTGGTAGTACAATAAATAATAAAGACAAACTTAAATCAATTCTATCCAAATGCATATTTTCCATATATGTTTCAATAATTTTTAATGCCTTTCTTGTTTCAGGCGTTAACATGCGGGGTGAATTTGGATCTGATGGACCTTTTAGGATATCAAAAAAGGTTCCAACTCTATTGTGCGTATACCTAGATAAGGCCTTATCCAATTTATGTCTCCTAATAACATTTGAAAGTCATTAAGTGATTTGAGTTGATCTATTCGTACTTGAATTTTTGGTGGACAGATCATGGTTGAGGATAATAGAACTCCTAAATAATTAATTGGAAAATTTAATTCTACTTTATCTATTGTTATCTCTAGTTTATATTTTTTAATATGTTTTTAAGTGTGGCATAACATTCTAGCAATGTGTTTTTAGCTTTGTGTGCTAATAATATATCATCCATATAGTGAAATATTTGTAGTTCAGGATTTTGATTTCTAAGTGGCTGGATTACTTTGTTAACATAAATTTGACACATAGTTGGGCTATTAGCCATCCTTTGAGGGAGTACTTTCCATTTGTATCTCTGATCAGGACCTTCATGATTCAGTGCAGGGTTAGTAAATGCAAAACATGGACTATCCTAAGGTTGAATTGGAAATGAAAAAAAAATCTTTAATATCTATACATAAATCATACCAAGTTTTGGCAAAGCAGATAATTGTGGAATCCCTGATTGAGCATGTCCCATAATAACCATCTCATTATTAATGCCTCTTAAATCTTGCAATAATCTCCATTTACCAGATTACTTTTTGATGACAAAACTGGGAGTATTATGGGGAGATACAGATGGTTTTATATGTCTTCTGCTAATTGTTGTTTGACCAGATCATGGGCTGCTGGTACCTTTTCTTTAGTCAGGGTCCACTGATGAACCCATACTGGTCTTTCTTATTTCCAAGTAATTTTTATTGTCTTAGTGTCCCTTTCTTAAAATCCAACCCATTTCTGTCTGTACCTTGATCTATTAGTATTGGAGCTGCTATACCTTGATATTGTTTTTCTAATCTTTTTCCTATCCTAAAACCTTGTCTAACCATAATTGTGGGTATATTTTAATTGATGTTTTTTTTGTTAATTTCAAACCTAATTCATCTAGGACATCTCATCCCCATAAATTTACGGGAAGATGATCCATACATATGGCTATATAGTTCCTTCACATCCTTCAGGATCCTTCCAATCTAATACCATTGCTCTTTCATGGGGATTAGTCGCCAATTCTAGGCCTTGAAGTGTTTGAGTGGATGGTTGTAATGGCCAATATTTTGGCCATTCTGGACGAGAGATGATGCTAAGTTCTGCATCTGTATCCAGTAGCGCATTTAATTCATGTCCTTGAATATTTAGTTTTAGTATGGGGAAGAATCTAACTTTAGAGAAAACATAGCCAAATCTACATCTGTGCAGCCTAATCCCTTGGAACCTCTTTCTACAACATGACTGGAAAATTTATCATGTAAGCTTGGTATTATTAGTAACTGTGCTATTCTGTCTCTTGGTGAAATTACTGATATACCCTTTGGAGAACTGGCTATAATTTTTATTTCACCTTCATAATTAGGGTCAATTACCCCAGGACTTATCATAAGTCCTTTTAGAGTAGAAGAGCTGTGTCCCAATAATAAGCCTACTGCTCCTTGGGGAAGAGCTTTTTACCAATGAGAGAATGATTTGAACTCCCATCTCTGGAGTTAGTACTGCTCTGACAGAGGTGCAGATGTCCATCCCTGCACTCCCTCTGGTTTGTCTGTTGAGGGCTCTGATGGACAATGTGTCTTTGGCACTACCCTGATGGGGTTGCTGGGTTCCTCCAGTGCTCCGTATATTTGTGGTTTGGGGCCCCAGAGCATTGGGTCCCCCTGTCCATTTTCTGGCAACGTAACCTGATGCCTTTCTCCATGATATCATGGATAAACACCTGGTCCTTGTTTGTTTTTTGATAATATACTACCCTCTATGGTGGTTTGAGAATGGCATTCATTAGCCCAATGTCTCCCTCTATGGCATCCTGGGCAAATACCCCGTATTCTACTCCTTTGATACCTAGTTTTGTTAAACCCTCCTCTTATGGGGCAATTCCTTTTAAAATGTCCTGTTTGTTCACAATTGTAGCATGTTCTTGTCCTGGCATCTAAAGCCTATTTTACTGCAGCTGCCACGACTTGCCCTTGTTCTAAAGCCTGTTTTACTGCAGCTGCCATGACTTGCTCTTGTTCATTAATGTCTCTACATAATTTAATATATGGGAATTGGAGCATTTTAGAAAAATCAGACATCAGTGTGTCTTGTAAAGTCTCAGTAGAGAAACTCTACTTTGGCCCATTTGTTACCTATTGTTAATTTGCCCAGAATGTCAGGAAGCTCTTTGTCTCAGGGCACACCTTTGTGAAGCCTGAAGCACACAGTTTTCAAATGGAAATGAATGGGAATCACCAGTGGGTATTTGCTAAATTGCTTTGGAAAGGGATGTGTCTGAATCAGCCTCTTTGATCTGTGTGAGGCTGTGGCTTACATTCTCATCACCTGATGGATCATTCCGTGTGTGAATCCATAACCAAAATGGCCAAAAGAGAAGTCCCTGTGCATGAAGTCTCTCACCTTCCTCTGTAAGGCTCCTGACCTCCATCAAGTGAGAATAAGGATTTTTTGTGTCAAATGAGTTCTTCAAAGCCCTGGAGAGTCTAGCACATAGGTTCTTGGGTTTTCTCATGACTCCAGTTCACATAAAAATATCTATACCTGACAGTCAGTAGGCCTCAAATTGGAGAAGCCTAGGCGTATTAAGGGCAGGCCTATTTGATCACACCTGGTTCACAGGAAGGGTGTCCAGGCCACCATGACTTTAGGCAATGAGGGGCAAGGGAGCTTATTTTGGACACTCTCTTGGACTTCTCCGCTCATGGAAACCTCCAGACAGAGCTTAGAATGAGAGTGAATATATGGAAGAAGATGAGGGCCATGTGGGAGTGTTTTGATTTTAATTGTCATCATTTGTGTGGTAGTTGGAAGATATGACTGGGTACACCTGGGCTGAAATCTGGTGTGATTCCCCTTAGAGACTGGGTTCTGGAACTGACCTTAGAGAAGTATTATCATGAAATGTGTTGGGATTTTAGTTGGCCACGCATGAGAGTCGCCCTTGGAAACCGAGATCTAGGCCCAGGTTTGCTTTCCACAGAGCACTGGGAATCTCAGCCAGGATATCACATGGTTTTATTCTGAAAGACATGGCAGCCATAGATGAGAGTCAAAACACACATGGACCTCACATTGTAGACAGCAATAGGCCTGGGTTCATGTGACCTTTTGGCCACTCTGGGAAGCCTTGCCTCAGAGATTTCACCAGAGCTTTCATTCAAATGAGCTTCCTCACCATTGAATGATTCCTGAATGAATTTAAACCACAATGCCTCCAACATCAATCTTGAAAAATGGCTAGATAAATACCATGAAATTTTTGAAATTCCCATGACCATGAAAATGGTGTAAGAACAGAGATGCCAGTAAGTTGGGGCCTGATGAGAAGTGGGCCTAGAGAAGTTGTGTGCAGGTGTGTGAGAAAATATCTGTGGTGGGGCCATGTGGATCTGCCATTGGCTTCCAAATGGCTTGTAACTGACATGGTGCAGCCAGCATACCCTTCTATGTAAAGGCATCTTTTAATATGCAGAGTTTTCAGGGCAATGTTCAGAATCAAATTGCTATGGTCAAGGATGCAAGCTATGTGGGATTGAAGCCTGGGTGGTACATTATCCTGCAGACCCTGAAACACCGCACGTGACAGAACTCCCTTTAGCACTGTGTCCCAGTTGAATTCCTTGTATTGTGTGAAGCAAATACCAAGCTCGCATTGCAGCAGCAAGAAACACCACGACAAGTGGAGGATGACCGAATGGCTTTAGAGTCCACACGGAAAGAGTTAGCCCCCAGTCCCCACAGTTTACCTACAAAGAGAGAATTCAGCACTGCTGCCTCATGTTCATTAGAAAATAAGAAACCATGTCCTCCAGGTCACTTAGATACATACCCAGCTTTGATGGTCTCTCTACAAAGGAAGCTAAAGCTCCTGACAACAACAAATATTTCAAGTGCCCAAACTCAGAGGCAGTTTCTCAAGAAGTCTTTAGTCCAGCAGAGCTCCAATTTTGTCGAATATTTACCTGTTCCTAACTTTTGGAAACTCCTCTACCACCTTCAAGGTTGTGAACTCTTGAGCATTTTTCATTCCAGATATGTATTCACAGTTTTTCTAACTCTTCTCCTCTAATTGTGTTTTACTTGGGGCGAAGGTAATGTCAAGGCATTATTCTGGATGAGAGTGGGAAGATTTTTGTGTAGCACATATTTACATACACATTGGATTTATTTTCCTATTTTCCATTCAAAATACTGAATCCCTGAAACTAACCCATACCGTACTAGACTCTGACTAATAATTCTAATATGATGGAGAAAAATAACCCAAAAAGAATAGAAATACAAGCAGTTCAGACAAGGCATACTGTATAGTTGGACTTGCCTTTTGCATTATACAGGGTAGGAGTTATAAATCTAGTCAATTTTTTGTTGAAATAGTTCTCCATGTTTTTTTTTATTGGTTGTTCAAAATATTACAAAACTGTTGACATCTTGTATTACATATATTAGATTCAAGTGGATTATGAACTCACATTTTTACTCCAAATACAGATTGCAGAATCACATCGGTTACACATCCACATTTTTACATAATGCCCTATTAGTATCTGTTGTATTCTGCTACCTTTCCTAGCCTCTACTATCCCCCCTCCCCTCCCCTCCCCTCCCATATTCTCTCTCTACTCCATCTTCTGTAATTCATTTTCCTACTTGTTTATTTTCCCCTTCCACTCACAACTTCTTATATATAATTTTGTAAAACATTGAGGGTCTCCCTCCATTTCCATGCAATTTCCCTTTTCTCTCCCTTTCCCTCCCACCTCATGTCTCTTATTAATGTTGACCTTTTCTTCCTGCTATTCCTTCCTGCTCTGTTCTTAGTTGCTCTCATTATATCAAAGAAGACATTTGGAATTTGTTTTTTTAGGGATTGTCTAGCTTCACTAAGCATAATCTACTCTAATACCATCCATTTCCCTGCAAATCCTATGATTTTGTCATTTTTTAGTGCTGCGTAATACTCCATGGTGTATAAATGCCACATTTTTAAAATTATTTTGAAAACCTATATTCCAATAAAATAGAAGAGAGTGAAGACATCGATAAATTTTTTAAATCCTATGATTTGCCCAGACTGAGTCTGGAGGATACACACAATTTGAACAGACCAATATCAATGGATCAGATTGAAGAAGCAATCAAAAGACTACCAACCAAGAAAAGCCCAGGGCCAGATGGGTATACAGCGGAGTTTTACAAAACCTTTAAAGAAGAATTAATACCAATACTTTTCAATTTATTTCAGGAAGTGGAAAAAGAGGGAGCTTTGCCAAATTCATTCTATGAGGCCAACATCACCCTGATTTCGAAACCAGACAATAACACCTCAAAGAAAGAAAACTACAGACCAATATCTCTGATAAAACTACATGCAAAAATCCTCAATAAAATTCTGGCGAATCGGACCAAAAGGCACATCAAAAAATTGTGCACCATGATCAAGTAGGATTAATCCCTGGGATGCAAGGATGGTTCAATATACGGAAATCAATAAATGTTATTCACCACATAAATAGACTTAAAATAGGAACCATATGATCATCTCAATAGATGCAGAAAAACCATTCGACAAAGTACAGCATTCCTTTATATTCAAAACATTAGAAAAACTAGGGATAACAGGAACTTTCCTCGAAATTGTGAAAGCTATCTATGCTAAGCCTCAGGCTAGCATCATTCTGAGTGGAGAAAAATTGAAGGCATTCCCTCTAAAATCAGGAACAAGACAGGGATGCCCTCTATCACCACTTCTATTCAATGTAATTCTCAAAACACTGGCCAGAGCAATTAGAAAGATGAAAGAAATTAAAGGCATAAAAATAGGAAAAGAAGAACTTAAATTATCACTGTTTGAGGATGACATGATTCTATACCTAGAAGACCCAAAAGGGTCTACAAAAAAACTACTAGAACTAATAAATGAATTCAGCAAAGTGGAAGGATAAAAAATCAACACGCACAAATCAAAGGAATTTTTGTATATCAGTAACAAATCTTCTGAATCGGAAATGAGGAAAAACACTCCATTCACAATATTTTCAAAAAAAAATAAAATACTTGGGAATCAACCTAACAAAAGAGGTGAAAGACTTATACAATGAAAACTACAGAACCATCAAGAGAGAAATAGAAGAAGATCCATGTGTTTTTAAAGGTAACAAATAGGTGAATTCCTCTCTGCCTTTCTCTGTAGCCAATTCAGCACATGTAATTTCATATGCACATATAGAATCCTACCTGTTATCACATGTACATTCTTGTGAGGTGGCTGACTTGGCAGATACAAATTGGGAGAAGAGATCACTCCTCCTAAACACAGTTAGAACTGAAAATTCAACCTATGGGTGAGCTTCTTAGATGAACAACATGATAAATAAAATCGTATTCAGTATAATGAATATTTTTGGACCAGTGGATGATATACATTTCATGAAGAATTTCGATTGGCATATATGTTGCTACTTTTTAATGTGTGTGTATGTGTGTGTGTGTATATATATATATATATTTATATATATATATATATATATATATATATATATATATATATATATATATATATATACTCTCCAAATTTTTCAAAATATGAAATATATTTGTCTTATTGTACACTCCCTAAATTCATTCGTATTCATGTATGTGGATTTATAATCAAATTTTCAAAAGATTATTCTCAGAAATATTCATCCACCTGAAATACATATTTGTTTCCTAGAACTGAAAACTAACTTCAGTGAATGGTGCAAACGAATCCTAATATTTCTACAGTAACTGACCCAATGTCACATCAATGCAAGTAGATTATTATGGAACATGATATGTATTTTGATGTTCATTTTTAGTCAACACTGGTACATTACTATTTCTTCAGTTTATGCCCATCATAAGATATATATTTCATACACAAGTTAGCAAATTTATAGGCATTTGTTTCACTTTCAATAACTTCCTTCTTCAGAACACATGTATTCCTCCATGTTTCTTGATAAGACTTTTCATGAGACTTCTTTCTAAACACATTATTTTTGATTTCCATAATCACTTTTGAAGCAAAACTCACACACTCGTCATGATAAAATATAACCCTAATATTACCATTAGAAGTATAACTGGTTGGAATGAATGATTGTATATCAATAGAAGATTTCCTGTATATTTTCAGATATCAATTCAATCCGTTATTTAACGTTTACCAATTATATTATTTACTCTCAGTATGGTCTATTCTTGCATTATCTCTATATTCATAGAGAGATGGTACACCTCTTTGTACTCCCAATATTCATTTATACGTCTCCAAAATATTGCTCCCAGAAATGGTGGAAGAAATACTCATGTCACCTGATCTACATATACATTTTATCACAGTAATATTCTGGAAAATAAAGCAAAGGTCACACTTATAATTGTACCAAAGCCTAAATTTAAAGTGAGCATGGATTTCTGAAAACATTCATGACCAGGTTGCCTAATGCTCTCAAATGTCAATGTAATTGTTGACTACATATTTGTTTCTGTCTAAGATTATATATTCAAACTCAACCCTGTTGAAAATGTCTAATCCTATCACTCACTTTAAACTTTGCCTGATATCCTAATGTCTCTATTGATATCTCTTTTCCTTCATAATTTCCCAGTTCATCATTTTGACTGTGCATTTGTGCTGACATTTACATTCACTCTCTACCTGAAACCCAATTGCTAAACAACTTTTGGTCCAAATACTATACTCTCTCTTCTTTCTGAATCTACCGACTATCTCCCAAATCCTACTGACTATCCTTTTTAGAATGGATGTTCTCTTCAACATTCAATCATCCAAGGTACAAGGTCCGATGCCATTGTGTATTGATTCATCTGAGACATCTGTGCAGGACATAATTCAAAGCTAAGTCTCCCAATCAAGGGCCCAATCCCTTTCTGGGCTTCAAATCTTACTTAGATTTCTGTTTTCATACATATATTTGACCTCTATATTCTTATAAATATCGCAGGTTTTCAATACCATTATTCATCCAGCAAAATGATTCCTAACCCAAATCGAACATGTTATTAACCAAAACCATATACTGTTCCCACATTCTAACTTTATAGAAGAGCAGGGACAGTGTTTGTCTTACAATAAGGAATGTAGGGGATATAACACCTGCTGAAAACCTCAAAGTTCCATGCAGAAATAATCCCTGGAGAAGATGTAGGCAGCTATGAAGGACCAGAGAGTGCAAAAGTCTTCTTCCATGGAAAACAGCCTTGTCTGAATGAGGGGTTGTGTCTGAATCAGCCTCTCTGTTCCTAATGTACAGAAGATGGACAAATCCAGCCCTGTGTGGAGAGCTGTTCACGGGTGCCTATGGGTGATATACCATTCTAATTTGTGAAAGTGTCACGGGAAATAGGGGCAGCATCCATCTCATGGGACCCTTGGAAGCAACTGTTAGGACAAAGTGGTTGCAAAGGCAGTGAACTTATTCAGTTCCTGAAGGAAGTGACCTCATCTCTATTCCTTGGTGATGGAACTCTCTGAACTTGCGATATAGGAAGCCAGGCACTCAGAGCCAGTCCCAGTCCCAGTCCCAGTGGGCTCACTTGTTTGGATATTCCAATGACAGAGACAGTCTTTTTTGGTATATACTGATGTGAGGATGGCCAAATGCCAGGAAAGCTTTGAAGACTGGCCTTTCTAGAGAAAGCAAGTAGTGGCTCACCGTGGGCTCCTGACATTTTCAGAGTTGGCCAAGGAGACCATATCTGAGACAGGACAGGCCATTTCAGAGGAACATAGTAAGGCTCACCAGTGAGAGTACACTCTGAATAGTCACAGACCTACTTGGGGAAAGGAGATGCATTTGTGGTTTTAGTTGTGTGTTTGTGGTTTTGTCTCATGTTCTGAGAAAATGTAGGAAAGGCGGTTTGTTTGGTTTGGAGTGAACTGTTTCTAGTAAGTCGTTTGACAAGGCAAGTGTTTCTATGTCTGTGTTTCCCAGTGTGTCTGTGGTTGTAGACATTAGAAAAGAGAATGCATCAATGGATGTGTCCTGTCTAGTAGAAAGCTTCCCAGCATCAATCTTGCCCAATATATAAATGGACTGTGGCTTGCCTTATCGAAGGGCAACACCTTCAAACTTCCTAAGTTCTTGTTTCCTTCCTGAATTCTGGCTACACTCCAGAATAGGCTCATGGTTTTCTGTCCAAGATATTTACCACCTCCAAGCTCTGTGATATGGGCATGTACTGGATAGCTGAAGGGAATGGCGAGCATCTCAGAAAACTCAGATATCAGTGTGACCAGTAAAGTCTCAGTGGAGAAACTCTGCTTTGGGGCTTTTGCTTGCCTATTGTTCTTTTGCCTGAATGTCAGGAAGGACTTTGCCTCAGGCCACCCCTTTGTGAAACCTGAAGTAACCAGTTTTCAAATGGATATAAATGGGCATTACCTGTGGCTCTTTACTTAACTGCTTTGGAAAGGGATGTGTCTGAATCAGTCTCTTGGCCCTGTGTGAGTCTATGGCTTAGATTCCCTACACCTGATGGATGTAAAGAAAAATCCCATGTGTGCATACAAAATCAAAATGGCAAAAATTACAGTCATTGTAGATGAAGTCTCTCGCCTTTCTCTGTAAGGTTTCTGACCTCCATCAAGTGAGAATAAGGATCCTTTTGGTCAAATGAATTCTTCAAAGCCATGGAGAGGCTAGCCCATAAGTGCTTCGGTTTTCTCTTGACTACAGTTCACATAAATAATCTAAATGCCACAGTTAAAAGGCCTAAAATTGAAGAAGTGGAAAAGTATTAATGGCAGACCTATTTGATCACTCCTGGTTTACGGTAAGGGTGTCCAGGCCACCCTGACTTTAGGCAAATGAGGGTTAAGGGAGCTTATTTTGGACACTGTCTTGGGCTGCACCCCTTATGGAAAACTCCAGCCAAAGGATATGATGAGTGTCTATATGGAAGAAGATTAGGGCCGTGTGGAGTGTTTTGGTTTTAATTGTGGTCATTTGTGTGGTGGTTGGAAGAAATGACTGGGTCTACCTGTGCTTGAACTCTGGTGTGATTCCCCTTAGAGACTGAGTTCTAGAACTTACCTCAGAGAAGTATTGCCATGAATTGTTTTGGGATTTTAGGAAGCCACGCAATGAAAGTCGCCCTTGGAAACTGAGATCTAGGCCCAGGGTGGCTTTCCACAAAGCACTGGGAATCTCAGCCAGGATATCACTTGATTGTATTCTGAAAGACATGGCAGCCATAGTTCAGTGTCAAAAAACACATGGACCTCATATTGTAGACCTCAATAGGACTGGATTCAAGTGACCATTTGGCCACTATTTTGGAAGCCTTGCCTTTGAGAGTTCTCCAGAGCTTTCATTGAAATGTGCTTCTTCACCATTTAACGGTTCCTGAATATATTGAAACCCATAGTGCTTGCAAAATCATCCTAGAAAAATGGCTAGAAAAATACCGTGAAATTTTTGAAATTCCCATGACCTGGTGGCACTGGAGAACCTTTGGATGTGCTGTTGCTGATCTTGAGTGTGCCAGACAGTGCCTTGATTGACTGGGTTTCATGAAAGTGGTGTAGAACAGAGATGCCAGTAATTTGGAGCCTGCTGATTAGTGGGCCTAGAACAGTGGTGGGAAGGTTTGTGATAAAACATGTAGTGGGGCAATGTGGATCTGCCCTTGGCTTCCAAATGGTTGTTACTGACATGGTGCAGCCAGCAGAACCTTCTTTGTAAAGGCATCTTGTTATATTGAGAGGTTTCAGGGCAATGTTCAGAATCAGGTTGCTATGGTCAAGGGGGAAAGCAATGTGGGATAGAAGCCTGGTTGGTGCATTATCCTGCAGACCCTGACCCACCACTCCCGACAGAAATCCCTCCAGCACTGTGTCCCAGTTGAACTCCATGTATTTTGTGAAGCAAATACCAAACTCCCAGGGCAGCAGCGAGAAACACCAAAAAAATTGGAGGATGTCCAAATGGCTTCACAGTCCACATGGGGATACACTTAGCCCCCAGTGGCCACAGGTTACCTACAAAGAGAGAATTCAGCACTGCTGCCTCATTTTCATTGGAAAATAAGAAACAATTTCCTCCATGTCACATAGATGCAGACCCAGCATTGATGATCTCAGTACAAAGGAAGCTAAAGCTCCTGACAACCACATATAGTTCAAGGGCCCAACCTCAGAGGCAGTTTCTCAAGAAGTCTTTAGGCCAGCAGAACTCCATGTTTGTGGAGTGTTTACCCTGTCCCTTTCTTTTCGAAAATCATCTACCACCTCCAATTTTTCAAAACTATGAGCATATTCCATTCCAGATATGTATTCACTGATTTTCTAATTCTTCTCCTCTAATGGTGTTTTAGTTGGAGCGAAGGTACTGTCAAGGCATTTTTCTGTATGAGAGTGGGAGGATATTTGTGGAGCACACATTTACATACACATTGGATTCATTTTTCCAATTTTTCTTTCGAAATACTGAATCCCCGACACTAACCCCTACCCTACTACACTCTGACTACTAATACTAATAAGATGGAGAAAAATAACTCAAACAGAATAAAAATACAAGCATTTCAGAGGAGGCATGGTGTATAGTTGGACTTGCCTTTTGCATTATATATTGTGGGAGTTATAAATCTAGTCAGCTTTTTGTTGAAGTCATTCTCCATGTTTTTTTAAAGTTAACCAATATGTGAATTCCTGTCTCCCCTCTCTGTAGCCTATTCACCACCTGTATTTTTATATGCAAACATGGAATCCTACCTGGGACCACACGTCCATTCATGTGAGGTGGCTGACTTGACAGATACAAATTGTAAGGGATCACTCCTCCTAAATGATGTTGGAACTGAAAATTCAAATTATGGGTGAGCTTCCTACTTGATCAATATTATTCATAAATCCATGTTCAGTTAAATAAATATTTTTGGATCTGTCAATGATATATATTTCATTTTGAATTTTGATTGGCATATATATTGCTATTTTTAATGTCTGTGTGTGTGTGTGTGTGTGTGTACACACACACACACACACACACACACACACATATATATAGATAGATAGATAGATAGATAGACTCTCCAGATTTTTCAAAATATGAAATATGTGTTTTATTTTACACTCACCAAATTCATTCATATTCATATATGTGAATTTATAATCAACTTTTCACAAGATTATTCTTAGAAATATTCATTTACCTGAAAAACATATTTCTTTCCTAGTACCGAAAAGGAACTTCAGTGAATGGTGCACACAAATCCTAATATTTCTACAGTACCTGACCCAGTTTAACATCAATGCAAGTAGATTCCAATTGGACATGATGTGTATTTTGACGTTCATTTTTATTCAACACTGGTAGATTACTATTTCTTTAATTTATGCACATCATAGGATATGTATTTCATCCACAAGTTAGGAAATTTATAGGCATTTGATTCACTATCAATCACTTCCTGCTTCAGAGCACATGCATTCCTCCATGTTTCTTGACTGGTCTTTTCATGAGAAAAGGGATGGACAATGCAAGGTAAGGCAACTAACATAGCACCGAACACAGTGAAACAGTCCTATTTGGTTGCAACCGGATTTAGAGGGCATTGCTTCTATTGTAATCATTTAATCCCCTGAACTCCAAGTTTAGATTGTTTCAGAATTTTGTACCCAACATGTAAGGGAGGGACTCAGAAGTTCACAGTCTGCAGAAGTTCATTAAAAGCAGTTTTTGTTTCTGTTTTTTTTTTTTTTTTCTGTTCTGTGCAAGTTAACATTTCAAGGACACCTGGGAGGGGCAGAGCTTTTTTCTTCTCTTTTTTTTTCTCCCTGCCAGCTTTTACCATGGAGCCCAGTTGGTAACTTCTTTAACTTAGAACTGTAGCCATCTCTGTCAAGCCCCAGCTCAAGGCCAGAGGCCTTGTTCACATATTGCCAGCATTGTGACTGACTCTTTCCAAACACATTATTTTCGATTTCCATAATCACTTTTGTAGCAAAAATAACATATCTTCATGATAAACCATAACCCTAATATTGATATTAGATGTATAAATGGTTGGAATGAATGATTGTATATCAATATAAGATTTCTTATATATTTTCAGATATCAATTCAATCCGTTATTTAATGTGGATCCAGTTATATTATTTATTC
The DNA here is from genome assembly GCF_048772815.1 of Callospermophilus lateralis. NCBI lineage: Eukaryota > Metazoa > Chordata > Mammalia > Rodentia > Sciuridae > Callospermophilus > Callospermophilus lateralis. The sequence continues at coordinate 563,550 of NW_027516813.1, forward strand.
ACTTATGGTCTATTCATGCATTATCTCTATATTCATTGACACAGTGTATACCTCTTTGTACCCCCTATACCCATTTATATGTCTTCAAAAAATTGCTCCCAGAAATGGTGTAATAAACACTCATGTCACCAGATCTACATATACATATTATCACAGTAATATTCTGGACACAAATGCAAACGTCACACTTATGATTGTACCAAAACCTAAATGGAAAGTGAGCATGGATTACAAAAAACATCCATGTCAAGGTTGCCTAATGCTCTCAAATGTCAATCCTATTGGTGACTACATATTTGTTTCTTCCTAAGATTATATATTCTAACTCAACCCTGTTGAAAATGTCTAATCGTATCACACACTTTATACTTTGCCTGATTTCATAATGTCTTTATTGATATCTGCTTTCCTACGTTCTTTTCCCATTTCATTATTGTGACTGTTCACATGTGCTGACATTTACATTCACTCTCTAACCGAACCCCTATTGCTAAAGAGATTTTGTTCCAAATCCTATACTCACTCTTCTTCCTAAACCTACCGACTATCTTCTTAATCCTACCGACTATCCCTTTTTGACTGGATTTTCTCTTCTACATTCAATCATCCAAGTAATGTTCGTGCAAGCATCGGAGGAAGAGACCACCAGGAGAGTGTCTCATGCCACAGCAAGAGGTTTATTGGGGGTCCAGCATGCTGTGGCTCAGAGCTCACAAGAATAGAGCAGAGAGCCCTGAGAACAGCTTAAGCAGAGCTTATATACTTTCCTTGAAAAGGGTAGGGACGGAAATTTATTGATGGGTCAGAGCGAGTGGGCGGTTTGCGTGTAACCGGATGAGGGAATACATTCTGCAATTTCGAAGTTGGGGACAGCACAATCTGGGAACAAGGTTAGCAAACAGTTCTCAATATTTCAACAGTGTTTTGTTAAGCATACAAAAAAACAGGAAGTTCCAAGTTCCTTTTTTATTAACCTTTCATTCCCCACTTCTTCTTCTGGCTAATTTTAATCATAATAGTGATTATTGGGGGGTGTCACATTCTATGTCTGCTAGTGGGGTATTACCATAAGTTTAACTTGTCCAATTTGAGCTTGGAAAAAAGAAATTACACGGTTGAACAAACAGGGTTTTATAGTTAGCTATAATATGGAGATTATTATTGGACAGGCCAGGGGTGATAAAAGCGTAGATAAACAGGGGGACTGTGATAACCAAGACTCAAACCACCCTTTTGGGGCGTCTGTCTCTCATTGACACTCTTCAAGGCATCCTTTTATTTTACTCATAGGTTTTTTTACAACTTCATTATGGTCGGCATAAAAACAGCATTCTTACATCAATGCAGCACAAAGGCCCCCTTCTCTCATGAAGAGGAGGTCAAACCCTCGACTGTTGTGTAAAACAACTTCAGAGAGAGAGGTTAAAGATTCCTGAAAACTGTGATGGAGGTTTCTAATATCTTTAAGTTTTGGTCTATTGCTGCTTCTATTTGGGTCATTTGTTGTGTACCATGGACCAGGGCAGTGGTTCCTGTGACTACCCCTGCAGCAACTCCACTTCCTAATATGATAGGTAAAGTAAGAGATATATGTTCCCAGTGGAACTGGGTTGTATGTCCCCCTGTTTGAACTTCAAATGAACCTGGGTCATTATAGAGCAATCTGGGAAACATCTTCACCATTTCACAATTAATCACATCTGTTGACCATTTCATTAAAACATAAACAATGTTTAAGTATATAGAATTATACTGTTGTAGGGGCAGTCAAGGCAAGGCACCTAAGATAGCACAGAAGACAGGGAAACAGTCCTATTTGGTTGCAACCGGATTCAGCGGGCATTGCTTCTGTTGTAATCAATTAATTCCCTGAACCCCAAGTTTAGGTAGTTTCAGAATTTTGTACCCAACATGAAAGGGAAGGGACTAAGAAGTTCACAGTCTGCAGAACTTCACAAAAAGAAGTTTTTTTCTGTTTTTTCCTCTTTGGTGGGCAAGTTAAACTTTCAAGGACACCTGGGAGGGGGAGAGCTTTTTCTTCCATTTCTTTTATCCCCCTGCAGTGTTACCATGGAGCCCAGTTGGTAATTTTATATCTTAAAAATATAGCCATCTCTATGAAGCCCCAGCTCAAGGCCAGAGGCCTTGTTCACATATTGTGTGAAATACTATTAAAGGGGTGTCAAGCTTAGGAGTGCTGATTTTTGCAGCCAGTAGCCAAGTAGAGCAGGGCAACAAAAAAACAGGAAGTTTATCTACACTGAACTCTTTTATAGGGACTCTTTTGCTGAAAATCCTAAAGTCATGGTGAAGACTTCTGGAGAAGTTCAGTTAAGATTTTTCTGTGGGCCTGGTACAGAGGGGGAAGACGGGGAAGGCGGAGGGTGAGAGCTGCTCCGTGGATCTGAGAAATAGGAAGGAGAGATGTAAAAGAATAATGGGAAAGGGGTTTGGGATTTTCCTAGAAACAAAAACTTGAGCAGTATAACAGGTAGAGCAGAGGGGAAGATGGGAGTGACTATCCCGAAAAGCCTGTGAGGCACTTTAAATTCTTAGTAACCTGTTTTCAGTGATCACAAAGCAACTTTAAAGGTCATTTTCATTACATCTTCAATAGGGGTCTGAGGGATCTCCTAAGCTGGTTTGAGCTTTAGGTTAGCTGGTAAGAGGACCTGGTGCGACCCGGTGCGGGTACTGACAGAGGAAGAGAGGAGTGAGTGGGTGGATGGGTACCTCAGTACCTGCTAACTCAGCAAGGGGGCAATGCTCTGAGAACCAGCGGAGGTTTGGGTTTTGGATCTAGTAATTGGAGGGGAGAAATAAGGTTGCTGAGGTAGGACTGACAGCAGAGAGTCTGGAGCAGAAAGCTGAGGGTGAGGAACTATTGGAGAAGCATAGTTCAGGATGTGAGGGAAACAGGGAAAAGGCCTCCACATAGGGGAATTTCCTTTCACCCTTTTGAGCACTTGCAGAAGGTAAAAAGGTCACACAGAATTTGAGGATCTAGAGACTCCTCTTGGCGCCATCTGTTTTTGATGTCTAAGTAGTAATATGGCCAATGCTGTGTACTGAATTTGATGAGGATTTTACATTCCACCAGGCAGCCCCTGTATGCTCAAATCCCCATGACTTACAGAAGAAGTCATCTTTTCCCACACTCAGCCATGGCGGTTTGTGGCTTTGATAGTCTGCGGGGCAAACATACTAATATAGGCTAGCCAACCTGCATCTGGCTTGCCTGTCTATACAACCATAATGTTTGTTTCCATTATCTATGGTATGGAAATGATTTAATGGAATTTTAGTGGGATCTGCCGCAGTCTTTCGGCTGGGCACAAATCACGAGTCTCCACACAGCTTGTAGATCCAAACAGCAATTCTTTATTCCCGAACTTACACCGGCCGTCTACAAACACGCTCTGGGGGAATCCACGTTCTCTGCCCAAATCCACTCCGTTCTCTGCCCAAATCCTCTCCTGCCTAAATCCACTCCGCATGGGCTTCTGTCTCCCAAAATATACTGTATGACCCTAAGCACTCAAGAGGAACTCAGCAGCAGGATACGCCCTATTCCAAAAGAGGAACACCCTAATCTCCTATTACTAAACCGCCCTATTCTAAAGGGGAAACACCCTACTCTCCTATTATGCTAAACTGCCCTATTCTAAAGGGGGAACACCCTAAACACGGATCCTGCCCTGGTCCTTGAGCAAGGTCACCTTTCAGAAGTCCTTCCACTAGACAGCATGGGAGTAAGCTGGCAAGGAATTTGTCATACCTACTTGGCTGATGGCTCCCAGCAGGATCCTCTTCATCAAGGATATCCTAATAGGAAAGACCTATATCCAGCTGACAAATGTCTGGGTGGAGAGATGGCCACCAGGTTCCTAAGGGGGCTGTATGCAAGATAGACCATACTTCTTGTCTTGTAGGATTTGTGATCAGCCATTGCTGCTGAACGGGCTAATGAGTGTTAGGTCTACTGGTGGCCAAGGGGAAAGTCTATAGCCTTATCTACGTGGCAAATACACAATTTGAACGGGTTACCAGTCTTTTCCAGTTTCCAGCCAGAGTCTGGACAGGTTGCAGGCTTGAGATGAGAGGCATGGATCCAGGAAGTGATTCCGTCTACTTTTACCGCTGTAGGTGTTATAAGTAGCACCTGGTATGGTCCTTTCCAGCGGGGTTCCAGGGATGGACCTGATGTCCTCTTATGTAGAGGAATTCTCTTACTTGATATCGATGTGGAGTCCCCTCGTCCCCAGGTTGGAAGGCAGTGGCCAGCTGTTTCCACAGGTATAGCTGAGTTCTTTCAAGAGATTTAAGTCTGTCAAGCAAGGGTGTGTGGAAGGGATACTTAGGTCTTAGAGTTGGGGTTAGGTCCCTTACCAGAGGAGGGGCCCCATAGAGAATTTCATAGGGGGTGATGTTACACAAAGAAACAAAGGGAGTATTTCTTTCATGAAACAGTGCATAAGGCAGGAGCATAGTCTACCCTTTTATGACGGTCTCTAAGCTTAATTTATTTAAGGTCTCTTTAATGCTTCTATTTATTTTTTCATGTGTCCTGAGCTTTGGGGTCTATAAACACAATGTGACTTCCAATTAATCCCCAGGGTCCTGGCTAACCCCTGGTTTACCTGGCCCATGAACGCCGTTCAATTATCAGACCACATTACATTAGGCAGGCCCTGTCTTTGAAAAATATCTTTCAGGATCTTCTTGACCACCATTTGTGCCGGTTTTTTTTTTTTTTTTTTTTTTTTTTTGTGGGAAAGGCTTCAATCCATCCTGAAAATGTATCTACAAAGACTAGGAGATATTTAAGTCCATATCTCGCTGGCTTAATTTAGGTAAAGTCCACTTCCCAGAATTGTCCTGGTCTGGTTCCTGGTACGTGCTTTCCTGCAGGAAGCTTGGGATGGTAAGCATTAACCAATTAACAGAACCGACAGGCTTTTGTTACCCATTCAGTTATTTCCATTCACTGTGAGTGAGTTAGTCTAAAACTCTGTTCTTGATCCTACAGGAATGGCTGCAGTTTCTTTGAACTAAGTTGATTGAGTTGATGTACATTTTTAACATAGTGTAGGGCTTTCTGAAATTGCAGGCTGGGCTCAGTGAAGTTGAGGTGTTCAGTGTTAGTATTCTTAGATGTTATCAAAAGCTTGCTGGTGCTCAAAGGGTCCATTGGAATTGGGCATTCTCATTTAACAGCGGGTATAAAGGAGCAGCTATGAACACAAACCCAGGTCCACAACCTGCAAAAGCCAGCAGTTCCAAGAAACTCTCTATGTTGTCTCCTGTTAAATGGGGGTGGTATCTGCACAACGTTTTGTTTCCTGGGGTCAGTGAGCCATCATTTACAGTGCCTAAGGAAATACCCCAGGAAGATTACTTCTTGCTGGCAAATTTGGGCCTTTTTGGCCAAAGCTCTATACCTGAGTTGAGCAAGCTCAGATAATAGTGCTTGGGTCACAGACTCAAAGTTTTCCTTGGTGTTGGCTGCCAGGAGCAGGACATCCACATATTGAATCAGGGTTACTTCGGGGTGTGTAGTTCTGAAGTTGTTGAGATCTCTGTGAAGGGCTTCATCAAAGAGAGTGGGGGAGATTTTGAACCCCTGTGGGAGTCTAGTCCAAGTTAGTTGACAAGACGTTCCTGTTTCTGGGTCTACCCACTCGAAAGCAAACAGCAACTGACTATCTTTATGCAGAGCCAAGCAAAAGAAAGCATCTTTTAAGTACAGAACAGTATACCATTTTCACTCAGCCACAGCAAAGTGTTTATTGGGGGTCCAGCATGCTGGGGCTCAGAGCTCACTTGAATAGAGCAAAGAGCCCTGAGAACAGCTTTAACAGAGCTTATATACTTTCCTTGGACAGGGCAGGGAGGGAAATTTATTTATGGGTCAGGGAGAGTGTGCAGTTTGCATGCAACTGGGTGAGGGAGTACATTCTGCAGTTTGGCAGTTGGGGATAGCACATTCTGGGAACCAAAATAGCAAACAGTTCTCAAGATTTCAACAGTGTTTTGTTAAGCATACAGAAAAACAGGAAGTGACAAGTGACTATTTTATTAACCTTTCACCAAAGCAAAATGGAAAGTGAGCATGGATTATTAAAAACAACCATGCCCAGGTTGCCTAATGCTCTAAAATATCAATCCTATTGATGACTACATATGTCTTTCTACCTAAGATTATATATTCATCCTCAACCATGTTGAAAATTTCTAACCCTATCACTCACATTATACTTTGCCTGTTTTCCTAATGTCTCTATTGATATCTGCTTTCCAACATATTTTTCCCAGTTCATCATTGTGACTGACTCTTCATATGTGCTCATATTTACGTTCACTCTCTACCCGAAACCCTATTGCTAATGAACGTTTTGTCCAAATCCTATACTCACTCTTTTTTCAAAACCTACTGACTACCTTCCTAATCCTGCCGACTATTCCTTTTTGACTGGATGTTCTCTAAGACATTTATTCATCCAAGGTACAAGGTCCTCTGCCATTGCATATCGATTTATCTGAGACATCTGTGTAGAACATAATTCAAAGCTAAGTATCACACTAAAGGGCCCAATTCCCTTCTGGGCTTCAAATCGTACCTAGATTTCAAGTTTTATACTTATATTTCACCTATATATTCTTGTGAATATCGCAGGTTCCTAATACCATTATTTATCCCACAGAATGTTTCCTAACCCAAATAAAATATATTATTAACCCTAACCATACACTGTTCCCTCAATCTAACTTTCAAAAGAGCAGGGACAGAGTAGGTCTTACAATACAGGAATGTAGGGAATCTTCCACCTGCTGAGAACCTCAAAGGTTGATGCAGAAATGATCCCTGGAGAAGATGTAGGCAGCTATGAAGGACCTGAGAGAGCAAAAGTCATCTTCCATGGCAAACAAGCTGGTCAGGATGAAGGTATGTGTCTGAATCAGCCTCTCTCCTATTGATATAAAGAAGATGCACCAAAACAACCCTGTGTGGAGAGCTTCTCCTGGGTGTCTATGGTTGATATACCATTCTAACTTCTGAAAGTTTCACAGGAAGTAGGGGCAGCCTCCATCTCAAGGGACCTTTGGAAGCAACTGTAAGGACAAAGTGGTTGCCAAGGCAGTGACCTCATTCCCTTCCTTTCGGAATTGACCTACCTCACTTCTTTGGTGATGAAACTCTCTGAACTTGAGATCCAGGAAGCCAGGCATCCAGAGGCAGGCCCAGTCCCATTCCCAGTGGGCTCACTTGTTTGGATTTACCAAGGAGAGAGTCTGTCTCTCTTGGTACCTAATGGTTTAAGGATGACCAAATGCAAGTAGAGCTCTGAAGACGGGCCTTTCCTGAGAAAGCAGGTAGTGGTCAGCACAGGCTCCATACAACTTCACAGAGATGGACAAAGAGACCAGATCTGAGACAGGACAGGCCATTTTGGGGGAACATACTATGGCCCACAAGTCAGAGGACACTCTGGATACTCACAGACTTACTTGGGGAAAGAGGTGCCTTTTTGAGAGTGGGTGTGAGTTTGTGGTTTTGTCTCATGTTCTGAGAATAGGTAGGAAAGACGGTTTGTTTGGTTTAGAGTGGACTGTTTCTAGAAAGTCCTTTGACAAGGTGAGTGTTTCTGTGTCTGTGTATCCCACTGTGTTCTTGGTTGTACACATTAGAAAAAGGAATGCATCAATGGATGTATCCTGACTAGTAGAAAGCTTTCCAGCATTCATCCTGCCCATTTTAAAAAAGGACTGCTGGTTGCCTTTTCGATGGGCAACACCTACTAACTTTCTAAGTTCCTGTTTTCTTTCTGAATTCTGGCCACTCTCCAGAATAGGCTCATGGTTTTTTGTCCAAGATATATATAGCACCTCCAAGCTCTGTGACATGGCCATGTACTGGATTGTTGAAGGGAATGACAAGCATCTCAGAAAACTCAGATATCATTGTGACTAGTATAGTCTCAGTGGAGAAACCCTGCATTGGGATTTGCTTACTTATTGTTATGTTGCTCTGAAGTCAGGAAGGTCTCTGCCTTAGGCCACCCCTTTGTGAATCTTGAAGAAAACAGTTTTCAAATGGAAATGAATGGGCATCACCTGTGGCTCTTTGCTTAATTGCTTTGGAAAAGGATGTTCTGAATCAGCCTCGTGGCCCTGTGTGTGGCTGTGGCTTAGATTAGCAGCGCCTGATGGATATAAAGAAAGATCCAATGTGTGCATCCAAAACCAAAATGGCAAAAAGATCAGTGATAGTGGATGAAGTCTCTCGCCTTCCTCTGTAAGGTCCCTGACCTCCACCAAGTGACAATAGGTATCCTTTGGGTCAAATGAGTTTTTCCAAGCCTTGCAAATTTACTTTGGTTTCCTAATGACTCCAAATCACATAAAGAATCTATACCTGACAGTCAGTAGGCCTCAAATTGGAGAAGCAGAGCAGTATTACAGGAAGTATGTGATCAATCCTGGTTCACAGGAAGGGTGTTCAGGCCACCCTGAGGTTAGGCAAATGAGTTGCAAGGGAGCTTATTTTGGACACTCTCGTGGGCTGCGCCATTCATGGAAGCCTCTAGCCAAAGGTTATCATGAGTGTATGTATGTAAGAAGATGAGTGCCATGTGGGAGTGTTTTGGATTTAATTGTGGTCATATGTGTGGTGGTTGGAAGAATGACTGGGTCCACCTGGGCTTGAACACTGGTGTGATTCCTCTCAGAGACTGAGTTCTGTAACTGACCTCAGAGATGTAATTGCTTTGGAAAGGGATGTGTCTTAATCAGGCTCTTGGCCCTGTTTGAGGCTGTGGCTTAGATTATCAGCAACAGACGGATCTAAGAAAAGATCCCATGTGTGCATCCAAAACCAAAATGGCCAAAAGAGCAGTCATTGTGGATGAAGTCTCTCGCCTTCCACTGTAAGGTTCTGAAAGAATAAAACAAATTGAAATTGAAACGTAAACAACCAGGTTTTGTAAAGTTTCCAAGCTGCACTCAGAACCTAAAATTCCTGTGGCAGTTAAGACAATTCCTGAAACTGCCCATTAGATGTGTGTTGAAATCTTCCCTGAACACCTAGTTACTTAACAACCCGTTCCCAGAAACCGTGCAGCTCACCACGTATATATCTCAGGGCTTTAACCAATAATTTTAAACGTATACCCCTTCTCAGGGCTGACCAATCACTCCCTGCCTGACCTTTTCCCGCCAATGAATGTGCTAATCATGTTTAAGAGTTGTTATTTGATTTTCCCGTGGTACATGATGATTTCCTAAAGGAGGCAATGATGTATGTAAATCCCTGCTCTCTCTAAAGAATGTATATATACTCTGCTCAAGTTGTTCTCGGGGTTCTTTGATTTTTGGTCCTCTGAAGTGAGCTCTGAGCCCCAGCATGCTGGACCCCCAATAAACCCTTTGCTGATGCATGAGAAAACCTCTTTGTTGTCTTTTCCTCTGACGTTCGCCGCACCTATTTATCTGGAGGCCCCAGGTGAGATATCCGGCAGCGGTGGACGAAAGACCTCAAGGGACTCCTCTCGGGGTTAGTAAGGAGCCTATTTCTGGTTTCGGATTTCAAGTCAGGGCATGGCAAAGTGGCTGTTGGTGAAGAGCATTAGCTCTCTCCTATGGTGTGACAGACCTGTCACAGAGCCCAAGGTCACGTTTCTGGGGGACACTCCGGAAGACTAGGGAAATCAAAGAATAGTAGTTTCCTCATCTCAGTTACATTTTGCTTCAGGATTCGGTTTGCCAGCCCATCAGGTTTTGCTGGCTACTCAGTTTGGTTCATTGTCCCGAACTCATGTTGAGTTTACTGTCTGTCTTTATTGCCTAACCCATTAAGATTTACCAGTTACTCAGTTCTAATCTTTTTCTTGGAGTCATGTTAAACATTTACTGTTTGTCTTTTTCTGTGTTGCGTTTGTGTCTTCACTGTCCCTGTTTGAGTAATTCCCATTATGGGACAAAGCACATCCTCTTCTCTGTCTCCGACCCTTGATCATTGGACTGATGTCCGCACAAGGGCCCAGAATCTTTATTTTCCAGTAAAATGCTGTACCTGGCAGACTCTCTGTGCTTCAGAATGGCCCATCCTCGAAGTTTGATGGCCCCCAGAAAGATCCTTCCACTTTCCTCTAATCCGAAAAGTCAGAGATATTGTCTTTCAGCTTTGGCCACGTGGCCACCCAGATAAAGAGCCATATACCCCTTCCCCCATGATCCTATCATTCAAACCATCCACTCCTCCCCCTCTTCTTTCCATTCTCCCTGAGTCACAAGACTGGACACTCCTCCCCCTCCTTATCGTCTACTCTCCCTCCCCAACCCCCAACACAGTTCCTGATGATCCTCCAACCGCTGACTCAGCCTCTCCACTGCTATAGGCAATTGGGCCAGACCCAAGCCCTCCAGGGGACTTCTCTGCAGCAGCAGCAGCCCCTCCTCCCCTGGAGGCAGCTGGGCAACCTAAAGGAACCCACCAGCGGCGGATAATAGAAAACTCAGAAGCCCCTGTGATACTCTCTTTCCGTCCCTATGGGCCCATGAACCGACCCAACTGGGACCCCAACACCTTTGAAGGTAAGAAGCATCTGTCCACTTATCGCCGGGCTCTAATAGCGGGTCTCCGAGTGGCCGCCAGAGGGCTGACCAATTTGGCCAAAGTAAGAGAGATTATCCAAGGGCCTAATGAGTCTCCCTCTATGTTTCTGGAGAGAATTATGGAAGAATATACTCCTTTTGATCCTCAGGCAGAGGACCAAAATGCATCTGTTACAATGGCCTGTATTGAGCAGGCTGCCCAAGATATTAAGAGAAAGTTACAATGTCTAGATGGATTACAAGATACGACCTTAAGAGATTTAGTCAGAGAAGCTGAGAAAGTATATTATAAGAGAGAAACTGAAGAGGAGAGGGAACACAGGATAGAGAAGGAAAGGGAACAAAAGGGGCATGAAAGGAGCAAAAGGCAGACTAAAACATTGGCTAAGGTTTTGTTGACAGCAGCAAATATGCCAGAAGTTAAAAAGCTTGGAGTCAGGAAGGGATACTTGGGCCCATGCCAAAGGCTGCCCCTGGCCTCAGATCAATGTGCCTACTGTAAAGAAAAAGGACACTGAGCCAAAGAGTGCACCCAAAAGAAGCAACCAAGCCAGCATGCCATGCTGACTCTACAAGAGGACTAGGAATGTTGGGGCTCGGATCTCCTCCCCGAGATCAGGGTAACATTTGAAGTGGAGGGGACTCCAGTGAACTTTGGAGAGGACACAGGAGCAGTATTCTCAGCCCTTAAGACCCCACTGGGCTCCTATCAAATAAATGGTCCCTAGTTCAAGGAGATAATGGCAGTACATATCGGGCTTGGACAACTAAGAGGATTATGGATGTAGGAAAAGGAAAAGTCCAACACTCTTTCCTAGTAATCCCAGAGTGCCCAGCCCCATTAATGCACAGGGATCTGCTTACCAAACTCGAGGATAGAATAACTTTTAACCCTGATGTTCCCGAAGTGGATGTTCTAAAGCCTTCAGTGAAACCTCCCATAGTCACAGCATTGACTATGTCCGTTGAAGATGAACATCAACTCTTCGCGCTCCCTAGGACTGATCAAAGAGGCAAACTACCACAGAAATGGATAAAAGATTATCCGAATGCCTGGGCAGAAACTGCTGGGTTAGGTCTAGCAATAAAACTACCTCCAATAAAACTAGAATTAAAAGCCTCTGCCTCTCCAATCAGTGTTAAACAATATCCTCTAAGCAAAGAAGCTAAAGATGGGATAAGTCCCCATATTCAGAAATAATTGGCCCTTGGGGTCCTAAGGCCCTGTCAATCAGCCTGGAATACCTCCCTGCTACCAGTAAGAAAGGCAGGAACTAGGGACTACTGTCCTGTTCAAGACCTAAGAGAGATAAACAACAGAGTGCAGGACATTCACCCAACAATACCCAATCCATATAATTTGCTTAGCACTCTGAATCTGGAGCGGGAATGGTACACTGTGCTGGACTTAAAAGATGCTTACTTCTTCTTGCCCCTACATAAGGACAATCAGTTTCTGTTTGCTTTCGAGTGGATAGACCCAGAAACTTTAACATATGGCCAACTAACCTGTACTAGACTCTCACAGGGGTTCAAAAACTCCCCCACTCTCTTTGATGAAGCCCTCCACAGGCCTCAGAACTGCACACCCCGAAGTCACCCTACTCCAATATGTGGATGATCTGCTACTGGCAGCCAACACCAAGAAGAACTGTGAGTCTGGGACCCAAGCACTATTATCCGAGCTTGTTCGGCTTGGATATAGGGCTTCTGCAAAAAGGACCAAATTTGTCAGCAAGAAGTAATCTTCCAGGGTAATTCTCTTAGGGGTGGCAAAAGATGGCTCAGTGAGCGCAGAAAACAAACCGTTGTGCAGATACTGCCCACATCTAATAAGAGACTATTCAGAGAGTTTCTTGGGACTGCCGGATTTTGCATTTTATGGATTCCTGGGTTCGCATCTCTGGCTGCACCTTTATACCCGCTTATAAATGGGAATGCCCATTTCAAATGGACCCCTGAGCACCAAAAAGCTTTTGATAATGTCAAAAAAAGGCACTGCTATCTGCTCCAGCTTTAGCACTCTCAGAAGTAGAAAAACCCTTCACTCTCTACATCGAGAAAACGAAAGGAATAGAACTGGGAGTGTTCACTCAGACTTTGGGACCTTGAAAAAGGCCGGTAGCATTCTTATCAAAAAAATTGGACCCAGTGGCTAGCGGGTGGCCAAATTGCTTAAGAGCGATAGCAGTGGCAGCCCTTCTAAAAAAAGATGTTCATAAATGAACGTTGGGACAGAAGCTAACCATTATAGCCTCCCATGCCCTGGAGAGCATCATCTGTCAGCCTCCAGAGAGCTTGCTATCAAACTCCAGAATAAACCACTACCAGAGCCTCTGGATTAGCAAAGACAGAATAAATCTGGGACCCCCTGCTCCACTCAACCTGGGTACACTGCTGCCAGAAGAATCATCAGAACCCATCACTCATGAGTGTCAACACATACTGGCAGAGGAAACCAGTATAGGATGAGACTTGAAAGATCCAGCCACTGCCTCACCCAGAAGTCGTATGGTTTACAGATGAGAGCAGCTTCCTCCAAGATGGTAAGCGGCGGGCTGGAGCAGCAATAGTTAGCAAAACTAATGTCATCTGATCCTCTGGTCTCCCAGAAAAGACATCAATCCAAAAGGCAGAACTGATTGCCCTTCCGAAAGCATTGGAACTAGCAACAGGCAAAAGGGCCACCATATACACTGATAGCCGCTATCCATTTGCCAATGCTAATGTGCACAGGGCTATTTACCAGCAAAGGGGGCTATTAACCTCTGCTGGGAAAGAAATAAAGAACAAAGATGAGATCCTCCACCTTCTCTCAGCAGTGCAGAGCACTAAGGAACTAGGTATAGTGCACTGTCCAGGGCACCAGAAGGGAAACGACCCCATGGCGGTTGGAAACAGAAGGGCAGATGAGGAAGCTTAATTGGCAGCCCTAAACGTAGTGACTCTGGTAACTTTTTCCACACCGGGGGGAACAACAATCAGGAGATTTGGCCGCACTGGAACATTCAGGCAACTTATCATCTGAGGAGACAGATACAGGACTCTGGGACCCTTCAGAGCCAAGTTTACTATTTCAAAAAGCCCACCTTTATGTCAAAGACGTACACCAACTCACCCACTTAGGCTGAAAAAAGTTATAGGCACTTCTAAAGGACCGGAGAAAGGGCTTATTATTGACTGACTCACAGAGGAAAGAAATAGCTGAGCAGGTGACTAGAGCTTGTCAAGTCTGCCAGTTAGTTAATGCTTACCCATCCAAGCTTCCTGCAGGAAAGCGCTTACGAGGAACCAGAACAGGACAATTCTGGGAAGTGGACTTTACTGAAATTAAGCCAGCAAGGTACGGACTTAAATATCTTCTAGTCTTTGTAGATACTTTTTCAATATGGTTTGAAGCCTTCCCCATGAAGAAACAAAAGGCTCAGAGGGTGGTCAAAAAGATTCTATAAGACATTTTTCCAAGGTTCAGCCTGCCTAAGGTAATAGGGTCTGATAATGGACTGGCATTCGTGGCCCAGGTAAGTCAGGGATTCGCCAGGACCCTGTGGATTAATTGAAAGTTAAATTGTGCTTCTAGACCCAGAGCTCAGGACAGGTAGAAAGGATGAATAGAACCATCAAAGAGACCTTAACGAAAAAAGCTTGGAGACCGGCATAAAAAAATTGAACTCTGCTCCTACCTTAAGCACTGTTTCGTGCAAGAAAAACGCCCTCTGCCTCTTTGTGTAAACTCACCCCTTATGAAATTCTCTATGGTCCCCCTCCTCCAGTAAGGGACCTAACCCCAACTCTGAGACTTAATGATTCCTTTCACACACTCTTTCTTGACAGACTTAAAGCCCTTGAACAAACCCAGCACCCAGCGATACCTGTGGAAACAGTTGGCCACTTCTTATCAGCCTGGAGATGAGGGAACCCCACATCGATATCAAGTGGGAGACTTCATCTACATGAGATGGCATTAGGTGTCATCCCTGGAACCCCGCTGGAAAGGACCATACCAGGTGCTGCTTATAACAACCACAGAGGTGAAAGTGGATGGGATCACTTCCTGGATCCATGCCTCCCATCTCAAGCCTGCGCCCTGTCCGGACTCTGGCTGGAAACTGGAACAGACTGGTAACCGTCTCAAGTTGTGTGTCTGTCATGTGGGTAGGACTATGGATTCTTCCCCTGACCACCAGCAGTCCTAATCCCCATCAGCTTGTTCAGCAACAATGGCAAGTTATAAATTCTACTGGGCAAGTAGTGTGGTCTATTTCACATACAGCCACCATATAGACTTGGTGGCCATCTCTCCACCCGGATATTTGTCAGATTGCCATAGGCCTGTCTGACTGGGATCTCCCTGACATAGAGGACCCCCACAGAGATCCCACTCAACCCCAAACCAGGGCAACATAGACCACCTTACCCCATGAATTATGGATATCATCTTCCGCAGCTCAGGTGTAAACTAGCCAATCTTGATTTTTATGTGTGCCCAGCTGATTTCCGAAGTCGCAAACAGTCCCAAACCTGTACAGGACCCAGTGACTTTTATTGTAGATCTTGGGGTTGTGAACAAACGGGAGCTGCATGGTGGAACCCAAACTCCCCCGACAGTACGATTCAGGAAGAAAGAAATGACTCCTTGATTGATCCCAAGAAATGTGCTGCTAGCCAAGTGGTGTCAAAAACTCACTGTGGAAAGAATAGTCTATGTTACCCCCTAATTTTAACTTTCAATTCCAAGGGAAGGGGCTACCTCGGAACAGCATGGCCTATGGGAAATACGTGGGGAATGCGATTCTATATATATGGCCCTCGTTATGACTTTGGTCACTGGTTCACCATCCGGCTGAAAAAGGAAGAAAATATCACAGCAATAGAGCCCAGTCCCCTCAACCCAGGAATTAAGCCTCCTAAACCTCCCATGGCTAGATCTACCAGAACCCCTCTACCATCTCATACTTCCCGG
The DNA here is from genome assembly GCF_048772815.1 of Callospermophilus lateralis. Taxonomy (NCBI): domain Eukaryota; kingdom Metazoa; phylum Chordata; class Mammalia; order Rodentia; family Sciuridae; genus Callospermophilus; species Callospermophilus lateralis. The sequence goes on from NW_027516813.1 coordinate 579,127, forward strand.
TTTCCGTCTTTGCCTACTTCCCCAGTCCAGAGTACAGCTGACTCCTCCCCCTGGGAACTAATTAAAGGAACCTTTATTGTACTGAACTCCAAACAGTCAGAACTCCTTGCATTTTAGTCCAGGTATTTGACATCTCTGTAAATTATTGTGTAATGGTGCAGATACTCCCCAGGGTGCTCTATTATGATGTAGAATCATTTGAAGGTCTACTAGGGGGAGAAACAACCCGATTTTGCGGGGAGCCAGTGTCCCTTATTGCAGGAATCCTTAACTTCTCTCTCTGAAGTTGTTTTAAAGAACAGGCGAGGATTAGACCTCCTCTTCATGAGTGAGGGGGGCCTCTGTGCTGCACTGAGAGAAAAATGTTGTTTTTATGCTGACCATACTGGAGTTGTAAAAGAATCCATGAGTATATTGAGAAAATGCCTTGAAGAGCACCAGAAAGATAGGGAGATTCAACTAGGGTGGTTTGAGTTATGGTTTACCCAGTCCCCCTGGTTAACTACACTCCTATCAGACTTAGCTGGACCCTTGATCATCCTTATGGTGTTGCTAACTGTAGGACCTTGTTTGCTTAACCACATAGTTTCCTTTCTCCAGGCTCAAATTGGGCAGGAAAAACTCATTGTAATCAGACAGAAATATGGTCCACTGGCAGAAATAGAATGTGAGACCCCGCAATAATTATGATTTATTACGTTTAAGATTAAAAGTAGTAAGAAAAAGGAGTGGGAAATGAACGAATAAAAGAAATTGAAATTGAAACATAGAACCAGGTTTTTTAAAGTTTCCAAGCTGCACTCAGAACCTGAAATTCCTGTGGCAGTTAAGACTATTCCCGGAACTGCCAATTAGATGTGTGTTGAAATCTTCCCTGACCACCTAGTTACTTAACAACCCCTTTCCAGAAACCGTGCAGCTCACCACATATACATCTCAGGGATTCAACCAATCAGTTTAAACGTATACCCCTTTTCAGGCCTAACCAATCACCCCCTACCCGACCTCTTCCCGCCAATGAATGCACTAATCATGTTTTAGAGTTGTTATTTGATTTTCCCGTGCTATGTGTTGATTTCCTAAAAGAGGATATGATGTATGTAAAGTCCCTGCCCTCTCTAAAGAATGTATATAAACTCTGCTCAAGTTGTTCTTGGGGCTCTTTGTTCTTTGCTCCTCTGAAGTTAGCTCTGAGCCCCAGCATGCTGGACTCCCAATAAACCCTTTGCTGTGACATGAGACAGTCTCTTGATGGTCTTTTCCTCCCACTTTTGACCGACCTTTTCACCTAAGAAGGACCTGAGAGAGCAAAAGTCAACTCCATGTCAACTTCCATGTCAAACAACCTGGTCAGAATGAAGGAATGTGTCTGAATCAGCCTCTCTCTTCTTAATGTAGATGAAATGGACCAAACCAGGCCTGTATACAGAGCTTTTCCTGGGTGCCTATGGTTGATATACCATTCTAATTTGTGAAAGTGTCACAGGAAGTAGGAGCAGCCTCCATCTCATGGGACCATTGGATGCAACTGCTAGGACAAAGTGGTTTTCCAAGGCAGTGACCTCATTCAGTTGCTGAAGGAAGTGACCTACCACACTTCCTTGGTGATGGAACTCTCTGAACTTGGGACCAGGAAGCCAGCCACCAAGAGCAAGTCCCAGTCCTAGTCCCAGTGGTCTCAATTGTTTGGATTTACCAAGGACAGGATCAGTCTTTCTTGGTACCTACTTATGTGATGATGGCCAAATTCCAGGAGAGCTCTGAAGAGGGACTTTTCTGAGAAAGCAGGTAGTGGCTCAACCATGGCTCCTGACAACTTCAAAGAGTTGGCAAAGAAGACCAGATCTGAGGCAAGACAGGCCATTTCAGGGGAACATAGTATGGCCCACCAGTCAGAGGACACTCAGGATAGTCACAGACATACTTGGGGAAAGGAGGTGCCGTTGTGGGTGTCGGTGTGAGTTTTTGGTTTTATCTCATGTTCTGAGAATAGGTAGGAAAGGCAGTTTGTAGGTTTGGACTGGAAAGTTTCTAGAAAGTCGTTTGACAACACGAGTGTTTCTATGTCTGTGTATCCCACTGTATCCGTGTTGTAGACATTTGAAAAGCAAATGCATCAATGGTTGTGTCCTGTCTAGTAGAAAGCTTCCCAGCATTCATCCTGCCCAATTTAAGAATGTAGAGCGGCTTGCCTTATGGATGGGGAACACCTACTATCTTCCTAAGTTCCTCTTTTCCTCCTGAATACTTGCCAGTCTCCAGAATAGCCTTATGGTTTGGTGTCCAAGATATGTACCACCTCCAAGCTCTGTGACATGGCCATGTACTGGATAGTTGAAGGGAATGGGAGCATCTCAGAAAACTCAGATATCAGTGTGACCAGTAAAGTCTCAGTGGAGAAACCCTGCTTTGGGCCATTTGCTTACTTATGTTTCTATTACCCTGAATGTCAGGAAGGTCTTTGCCTCAGGCCACCCCTTTGTGAAGCCTGAAGAAAACAGGTTTCAAATGGAAATGAATGGGCATCACCTGTGGCTCTTTGCTTAATTGCTTTGGAAAGGGATGAGTCTGAATCAGCCACTTGGCCCGGTGTGACAGCAGTGGCTTAGATTCTCAGCATCTGATGGACCTAAAGAAAGTTTCCAAGTGTGCATCCAAAACCAAAATGGCCAAAAGAGCAGTCATTGTGGATGAAGTCTCTCGCTTTCCTCTGTAAGCTTCCTGAGCTAAATCAAGTGAGAATAGGGATCTTTGGGTCAAGTCAGTTCTTCAAAGCCCTGCAGAGGCTAGCCGATAGGTGCTTGGGTTTTCTCATGAAACCAATTCACATAAAGAATCTATACCAGACAGTCATTAGCCCTCAAATTTGAGAAGCGGAGCAGATATAGAGCAGGCCTATTTGATCACTCTTGGTTCACTGGAAGGGTGTCCAGGCCACCCTGACTTTAGGCAAATGAGGGGCAAGGCTGCTTATTTTGAACAGTGTATTTGTCTGTGCCCTTCATGGAAACCTCCAGCCAGAGTTCATGATGAGTGTCTATGTGGAAGAAGTTGAGGGCCATGTGGGAGTGATTTAGTTTTAATTGTGGTCATTTGTGTGGTGTTTGTAAGAGATGGCTGAATCCACCGGGGCTTGAACTCTGGTGTGATTCCTCTTAGAGACTGCGTTATGGAACTGACGTCAGAGAAGTATTGCCATGAATTGTGTTGGAATTTAACGAGGCCACGCATGAGAGTCGCCCTTGGAAACTGAGATCTAAGCCCAGAGTGGCTTTCCACAGCACACTGGGAATCTCAGCAGGATATCACATGATTTTATTCTGAAAAACTTGGCAGCCATAGTTGAGAGTCAAAACACACATGGACCTCACATTGTAGACCTCAATTGGCCTGGCTTCATGTGACCTTTTTTCCACTCTTTGGGAAGCCTTGCCTGTGAGAGTTCTCCAGAGTATTCCTTGAAATGTGCTTCCTCAAAATTTAATGGTTCCTTAATGAATTGAAACCCACAGTTTCTCCAACTTCATCTTAGGAAATGGCTAGATAAATACTCTGAAATTTTTGAAATTCCCATGACCACCTGCAACTGGAGAATATTTGGATGTCCTGTTGCTGATCATGAGTATACCAGAGAGTGCCTTGATTGACTGGATTTCATGAAAATGGTTTAGAACAGAGATGCCAGTATGTTGGGGCCTGCTGAGTAGTGGGTCCAGAGCTGTTGTGTGCAGGTTTGTGATGAAACATCTGTGGTCGGGCCATGTGTATCTGCCATTGACTTCCAAATGAATTGTGGCTGACATGATGCAGACAGGAATCACTAATATGTCTGAAACCACTCCATTAAAGGAATCTTGTTATATGGAGATGTTTCAGGGCAATGTTCTGAATCCGGTTGCTATGGTCAAGGGGGTTAGCTATGTGGGATAGAAGCCTGGTTGGTGCATTCTTCTGCAGACCCTGACCCACCACAAGTGACAGGACTAACTCCAGCACTGTGTCCCAGTTGAACTCCTTGTATTTCTTTTTTTTAATTAATTTTTATTGTAGGTTGTACAAAACATTACATAGTTCTTGATATATCATATTTCACACTTTGATTCAAGTGGGATATGAGCTCCCATTTTTACCCCATATAGAGATTGCAGAATCACAACAGTTGCAGAACCATTGTTTTACATATTGCCATTCTGGTGTCTGTTGTATTCTGCTGCCTTTCCTACCCTCTACTATCCCCCCTCCCCCCTCCCCTCCGCTCTTCTCTCTCTACCCCCTCTACTGTAATTCATTTCTCCCCCTTATATTTTTCCTCCTTTTTCCTCACTTCCTCTTCTATGTAATTTTTTATACCCCTGAGGGTCTCCTTCCATTTACATGCAATTTCCCTTCTCTCTCCCTTTCCCTTTCACCTCTCATCCCTGTTTAATGTTAATCTTCTTCTCATGCTCTTTGTCCCTACTCTGTTCTTAGTTACTCTCCTTATATCAAAGAAGATATTTGGCATTTGTTTTTAAGGGATTGGCTAGCTTCACTTAGCATAATCTGCACTAATGCCATCCATTTTTCTCCAAATTCTAAGATTTTGTCTTTTCTTAATGCAGAGTAATACTCCATTGTGTATAAATGGCACATTTTTTTTATCCATTCGTCTATTGAAGGGCATCTAGGTTGGTTCCACAGTCTTGCTATTGTGAATTATGCTGCTATGAACATGGATGTAGCAGTGTCCCTATAGTGTGCTCTTTTTAGGTCTTTAGGGAATAGACCGAGTAGGGGAATAGCTGGATCAAATGGTGGTTCCATTCCGAGCTTTCCAAGAAATCTCCATACTGCTTTCCAAACTGGCCACACCAATTTGCAGTCCCACCAGCAATGTACAAGAGTACCCTTTTCCCCACATCCTCGCCAGCACTTGTTGCTGTTTGACTTCCTAATGGCTGCCAATCTTACTGGAGTGAGATGGTATCTTAGGGTGGTTTTGATTTGCATTTCTCTGACTGCTAGAGATGGTGAGCATTTTTTCATATACTTGTTGATTGATTGTATGTCCTCCTCTGAGAAGTGTCTGTTCAGGTCCTTGGCCCATTTGTTGATTGGGTTATTTGTTATCTCATTGTTTAATTTTTTTAGTTCTTTGTATATTCTGGATATTAGGGCTCTATCTGAAGTGTGAGGAGTAAAGATTTGTTCCCAGGATGTAGGCTCCCTATTTACCTCTCTTATTGTTTCTTTTGCTGAGAAAAAACTTTTTTGTTTGAGTACGTCCCGTTTGTTGATTCTAGTTGTTAACTGTTGTGCTATGGGTGTCCTATTGAGGAATTTGGAGCCCGACCCCACAGTATGTAGATCATAGCCAACTTTTTCTTCTATCAGACGCCATGTCTCTGATTTGATCTCAAGTTCCTTGATCCACTTTGAGTTAACATTTGTGCATGGTGAGAGAAAGGGATTCAGTTTCATTTTGTTGCATATGGATTTCCAGTTTTCCCAACACCATTTGTTGAAGATGCTATCATTCTTCCATTTCATGTTTTTAGCCCCTTTATTGAATATAAGATAGTTGTAGTTTTGTGGATTGGTTTCTGTGTCCTCTATTCTGTACCATTGGTCCACCCGCCTGTTTTGGTACCAGTACCATGCTGTTTAGAAGTCAGTTCGGTTTGAAGTCTGGTTGTGGAAGAACAGGTTGTAAAGTCATCTGGGAATGGGTTCTTCTATGAGAGAAACAAAAAACATGAGTACTGAATAAATGTTGCAGCAGCTGGAACATGTCACTGTATAGAAGTTCCCTCACAAGCCTTTAATATCCCCAGTTATCAGGACTGTTAACTTAATATTTAACTTTTAGTGTTACAGCTGTCCCTCCCCATAAGATACAGTTTAATAATTTAATGTCATCTGATCTTGCAAAATCCTTTTAGTATGACCTCTGTGTCTAATAGAGACACCTTTAATTCTCTTACTCAGGGCTGGATAATCATACTTACAAATACCAAGCCTATGTGTTTAGCTTAAGAATATCTGTAGGCCTTAAACTAAAAACTTCTGCCTCTGGCAGATCCTTTTGATAGTCTCATTTTATAGTTATCAGGCATTCCTGTCTGAGAATCCTTCTTTGTAGCCTCCAGTCTTACTTATTTTGGGAGGCTAACATGAAGTGAATACCATAATATATTATTATTACTATTATTATATAAAATGCCCAGGAATGGCTGTATTTTGTTTTTAACTGTCTATTCTAAGTGTTTAATATGAAGCAGTCAAACTGACTTTTGTTTCTCTATATTGTGAACAGTCAGCTGAGCTTTTATGGGAGTCATTCTTGGGGAAAATTGAGAGCAGCTTCTCAGTTCTGCTAGTGCCATTTGCGCTAGGTGGGTCCAGGTCTTCCTTGACCATGTGGCTTCCCTTGGAAGCATCAGGGATATCTCCCTTCTCTGATGACTATCCTCTTTGTAGCAATGCACTGATTGGCTTTCTGTTCTCCAGTGGTCTTATTAATCTCCCTGATCAGGAGGTTATGTGGTTCAGAGTTGCAAAGCTCTTTAGAGAAGTCCGCTGTTCTCTGGATACAGACTGACTCAGAGGGCAAGAGCCAAATATTAGTTTTCTTGTCCCTTTTCATTTAACTTTAATTTTAAATCCTAATCTTAAACATCCATCAAATAAATTTTAACAGCCTTATATTAAGAGTACTGGGCTTTCATGTCTATAATTTAAAATTATTTAACTTTTTATTAATTGGGATCTGTATTATTCTGTCTGTCTTGTAGGTGATGGGTAATTATCTTAAATTAACCCATGCTGTGTTTTTAAAGCAACACTTCTGTAAAACACTAACAGGAAATCTTTATGTCACCTATAAGGAAATTATAAAATAAAATTAACAAGAGTAAACATACTCAGTTCTTGTAATAGCTACCCTGAATTTTTTGGCTGAGTAATAGAATACATCCCCTTTTTGAGATGCTAGTGATCTTGACCAAAAAAAAAAAAAAACTTTTGAACATAACTTTAAATGAAATAACATCTGACCTACTGCTTTCGTAGTCATTCTCACATATAGTAAGATGGGACACAGAGCCTTATCTCAGGTAAGGCAGTGCTCATTATAAATCTTAAGTGTTTTAGTTCTAAAGCTAATCTTTGTTTTGAAAATATCATTTTACAAAGTTTACATAAATTTTTTGAGGTCACATGAACATTAGTTAACACCATATGATATAACATTTAAAACATTAATTAAAGAAAGGCTGAAACTTTTTAACCTTTACATAGATTAGGCTCTCATTAACTTAAAAATACATATAAATTGTTCCCCAATGTAAAAAGTAACATAAAAGTTTACATATCTTATTGATTTCAGGTAAATAAATCCCCAATATATTTTTTTACCATACAACTTCAGAACACCAGCTTGATGTAATGCTGTTTTAAAGTTTCTACCTTACAGACTTGTATACCTGGAAGATATAAGCACATTAATAGCATCACAACTGCATTGATGTTTCTACATTAACCAAGTTTAGCTTTTAAAGAAATGGCAGTACAGTGCTTTAAAATAACAGTTCTTATTTAATCAGTTGTTTAATTTTTATGGTTGCTAGCTCTAGAAAAAATAAAACTTAATAAACACAATGTTATGGGTAAACTTATGTTTAAGAAATTTTTGTCTCTTTAACCCATGACTGATTTTTACAATCTTATACAGACTTTAGGACAAACTTATACAGACCTTAGTAAATCAACCAGATATCTAACAAAAGTACTCTTGAATGAGTAATCCCATATCAAATTTACATTACTTATTTTTCAAAATATTAGACAAATGTATTGAACAGTGTAAGCGATTTTTTTGTTGAAGGAAAAGTCCTAGAACCAAGGCATATTAGACCTTTTGTCGGCATTAATATTTTATTAGATTTTTGAACACCTAGAAAAACTTGTAAGCTTAAATTTAAAGACATTTATTTTTATCTGTTTATCCAATTTAAATTGAACCAATTAAATCAGGTGAATTTAAGTTCTTTGAATCCACTTTTTAAAATTTGTTTTTATGAGTGCTTTTTTTATGAGTGCTCCATATATATGTTAATTTGTATATCATCAATATGATATACGGATATATGTATATATAGACATACAACACATAACAAATATGTGCACACATAATAATAGTAAAGGCCTTGTAGCTTTTTGCAGGTGAAATCTCCACTGAAATGTTTCAAAAACTCCACTGTTGGTCAAAGATAGAAATGATCAGAAAAACATTAACCTAGGTCTGTATGATCAAAATCATGAGCTCAAAAAAAATACAGAATCTAAGGAAAAAAATTAGAGTCCTGGAAAAAATGACTGGCCAGTAATTAGTAAATACCATACAATTCAACTTTTTTCCCCCCTTAGGCCTCAGATCAGTCTCCTACTGAGCTTGCAGGCTTCTTTCATTTGAATTTCAACATAAGTCCTGGCTGAGGTCTGGAAGGAGGAGGAAAAAACTGCTATTCTGAGCAGACACCTCAGGCCTAAGGCATTTTAACCATAATTTTCAGATTCGGATGTTGAAATTTGATACAATTTTAAGATAAAATTCACAAAATTTTATATCTTTACATCTTGTTTTGTCAACAGATACCTTACTATGATTTACTATCCTTGTCCAAATGAATGCACTGGTACACACTGTGACATTTTCCCAGTCTACCCAATTCAAAATTAGTGAAAAACAAAACTGAATGTTTGGGAAGTTACTTGCCAACTTGGAAGTAGAGTTCTTTAGTTTTCCATCATAAGAATTTAAGTTATCTGGCATGAATTATCTGAAATCATAAACTAAACAATTCCCTAAACCCGACTTTTAACTGCAAGATTGAGCAATGCTTCAAAAACCCATTTAGATACCAGATTGTTACAATAAAACATCATCATTAAAACACACATTGAGCTAAGATCATTCCCAAGAAACAATTTATAATATCAGCACATTATTCCACATGTCTTAAAGGGCCAGAAACAAAGACACAAGACAGACAGAAAGGAGCTCCAGACTATGGCTGACAGACAGAAGCCTTAAAAACAGAGCAGATAAGAGAAAAATCTCCTACACCAGTGGCATGATAGATGTCCCCACAAGAGGATCAGATGTTTTCACAGAGTGGCAACCTGAAATGTAATATCAAGTGTTTCCATGGTGACTTTACTGCATTTAGTGTCCCTTTTACTTTTTCTGTTTTTTAAGAAGACAGGGGTGGCATAATTTTTACAGTGCAGGGAAGTAAAGAGGGAATTCCCTGAAGCAACAGGGCTTTGGCAGCTGCTGGGAGTCCCTCAGTCCCTCCTTTTACTTACAGGATTAGCTCCTCTGGTTTGGTTCCACCCCAATCTCGCTCCATCTCCTAACATTTCAGTAGTCAGCTTTCAAAAAGTTCCTGGGCGTTGGGGGGGTGTTTATCAAAATTTGTAACTTAAAGTTTGGTTCCTGACCTTGAAGCGAATTAATACCTATTTAATAATGAGGACAGGGTTTGAGAAAAATAAAAAGGGAGGTTTACTGCTTTGCTAACAAAGCATAAACACATGGAACTCTGCCCAAAAGTTGTGACTCTCTTGATCTGGAGCGACAAGGGGTTTTAAAAAAGTTTCCATTGTTAACCTGGGAGATACTCTGTTTTTAGGTCACCAGCAGGCATTGCCCTGTGCAGTGGGTGGGCTCCAGGCAGCCAGCTAGGGGCTTCTCTTATCCTGCTTAACAAAGGGGTGTAAACTTCATCACAGTTCCTTAGAGCACAGTCCAAAGGGGTGTCAGGCTTACTTGCTTTATTATCCATTTTTACATCCAATATCCTTAAGTTTTTAACCACAGAAATCACACAACAAGATGCACAAAAACAAACAAACAAAAACATATAAAACACAGAACAAAACACAAAGAAACACAAACCTGGCGAAGATACAGAAAAACAGAGGAGCAATGCAACGTCTTGCTGAAGCTCCGAGGTAGGAGCTCCTGCATGCCTGGCTGCACCTTTCTACTCTTTCAGAGAAATTCCCTACAGAACAGAACAGAGGACAGGACAATTCTTGTTACTGTCCAGGACAGGAGTATATGTGAGCTTCCCCAGGCCACCTCTCTGTCATCAGAAGACATCTCACTTAACCGGATATCAGATGTTATAATGGCACCACTTACCTATGGAGGCTTCCTCCACCAGGTGCTTGCTAATAGTTTTAGTGTGATGGTTCAGTGCAGTGCTCCCCGGACCAAAGGCTCACTCCAAGGCCTTGGAACTTGGCTTTCCAGATCTGAGTCCTGGAGGAAAGGCCAGCTTCATAATTTCCAGCAGTCTGGTCTTGTGATCTGGTTGGGTCATCTCGCTGAGGAACTCCAAAATGTTAGACCAGGACGCAAGAAAAAACCACTGACCCCAATTAAAATCAAATTAAGGCAAGCTTATTAGTTCAACCAGCCAGGCTGACTCTCCTTCTCAAAACGGTGGAAAAAAGACAGCGTCCCCACCTTTCCTACACCCCAGCTTTATAGCCCAAAAAGTTACACAAAAAGGAAGTTTCAGAAAACAGAACTTTGACAAGCATCACACTAATTGTAGTTCACATTTTTTTTCGCTGCCCCAGCATCAGAAATTATGAAGACCATTAGAGCCTCAGAGAGGGTCGTTGTCTGGCCAGGGAAGGCCAATATTTATGAGGTGTCACTAAAGTTTCAGAGAGGGCTGTGATATGGTCAGAACTCTAGGCATGGGTGAGTTCAAGGCATGGGCAGGCATTCCAAGCAGGTTCAGAATTTGCAGTAATTTATAGTAAAGCAAAAATTATCTTTCCATGGCTTTGTGGCAAGATGGCTTCCAATATTAATGAAAGATCACGTTGGGTGATCACCCCTGTTCCTTACTGTTGGAAACTCCTCTACCACCTCCAAGGTTGTGAACTCCTGAGCATTTTCCATTACATAAATGTATTCACAGAATTTCTAACTCTTGTCCTCTAATTGTGTCTTCCTTGGGGCAAAGGTAATGTCAAGGCATTGTTCTGGATGAGAGTGGAAAGATTATTGAATACCCCATATTTGCATACACATTGGATTCATTTTCCAATTTTCCAATCAAAATACTTTATCCCTGACAATAACCCATACCCTACTAGACTCTAACTACTAATACTAATATGATGGAGAAAAATAACCCAAACAGAATTGAAATACAAGCAGTTCAGAGGAGGCATGGTGTATATTGGACTTGCCTTTTGCAAGATAATGGGTAGGTGTTATAAATCTAGTCAACTTTTAATTGAAATAGTTCTCCATGTGTTTTTAAAGTTAATAAATATGTGAATTCCTCTCTCGCTTTCTCTGTAGCCTATTCAGCACATGTATTTTTATATGCACATATAGAATCCTACCTGATAACACGCGTATATCTTTGTGAGGTGCCTGACTTGGCAGATACAAATGGTGAGAAGAAATCACTCCTCCTAAACGCTTTTGGAACTGAAAATTCAAGCTATGGGTGAGCTTCCTAGTTGAACAACATTATACATAAATCCATGTTCAGTAAAATGAATGTTTTTGGATCTGTGAATGATATAAATTTCATGGTGAATTTCGATTGACATATATATTGCTACTTTTTAATGTCTGTCTTTTTTGTATATATATATATATATATATATATATATATATATATATATATATATATATATATACACACACACACACACACACACACACACTCTCCAGATTTTTCAAAATATGAAATTTATGAGTCTTATATACACTCCCCAAATTCATTCATGTTCATGTATGTGGATTAACAATCAACTTTTTACAAGATTATTCTCAGAAATATTCATCAACCTGAAATACATATTTGTTTCCTAGTACTGAAAACTAACTTCAGTGAAAGGTGCATACAAATTCTAATATTTCTGCAGTAACTGACCTAGTTTAACATCAATGCAACTAGATTCCTATGGGACATGATGTGTATTTTGACGTTCATTTTTATTCAACACTGGTACATTACTATTTCTTCAGTTTATGCACATCATAGGATATATATTTCTTCCACTATTTAGCAAATTTATAGGCCTTTGTTTCACTTTCAATCACTTCCTTCTCCAGAACTCATGTATTTCTCTATGTTTCTTGACTGATCTTTTCATGAGACTTCTTTCCAAACACATTACTTTTGATTTCCATAATCACTTTTGAAACAAAACTCAAACACCCTTCATGATAAACCATAACCCTAAGATGAACATTATATATATAACTGGTTGGAATGAATGATATTATATCAATATAACATTTCTTATGTATTTTCAGATATCACTTCAATCAATTATTTAAAGTGGATCCAGTTATACTATTTATTCACAGTATGGTCTATTCATGCATTAACTCTATATTCATAAATACAATGTACACCTATTTCTACCCCCATACTAATTTATACGTCTTCAAAATATTGCTCCTAGAAATGGTGGAAGAAATACTCATGACACCTGATCCACATATACATTATATCACAGAATATTCTGGACACAAAAAGCAAAGGTCACACTTATGATTGTACCAAAGCCTAAATGGAAAGTGAACATGGATTACTAAATACATCCATGTCCAGGTTGCCTAATGCTCTCAAATGTCAATCCAATTGATGACTACATATTTGTTTCTTCTTAAGATTATATATTCAACCTCAAGCCTGTTGAAAATGTCTAATCCTATCACTCTCTTTATACTTTGCTTGATTTCCTAATGTCTCTATTGATATCTGCTTTCCTACATGTTATTCCCAGTTCGTCATTTTGACTGACTCTTCACATGTGCTCACATTTACATTCACTCTCTACCCAAAACCCTATTGCTAAAGAACTTTTGTTCCAAATCCTATACTCACTCTTCTTTCTAAGCCTATCGACTACGTTCTTAATTCTACTGACTATCTCTTTTTGACTGGATGTTCTCTTCAACATTCAATCATCCAAGGTACAAGGTCCTATGCCTTTGTATATTGATTTATCTGAGACAAATGTGCCACACATAATTCAAAGCTAAGTATCCCACTAAAGGGCCCAATGCCTTTCTGGGTTTCAAATCTTACCTAAATTTTTGATTTCATACTTAGATGTCACCTATATACTCTTGTAAATACCGCAGGTTGCCAATAACATTATTCATTCCGCAGAATGATTCCTAACCCAAATCAAAGCTGTTATTACACATAACCATAAACTCTACCCTTAATATAACATACCGAAAAGCTGGAAGAGAGTTGGTCTTACAATATAGGAATATAGGTGACCTTCCACCTGATGAGAACCTCAAAGATCCATGGAGAAATGATCCTTGGAGATGTAGGCAGCTCTGTAGGACCTGAGGGAGCAATAGTCATCTTCCATGGCAAACAACATTTTCAGGATGAATTGATGTGTCTGAATCAGCCTCTCTCTTTTTATTGTAGAGAAGATAGACCAAACCAGGCCTGTGTGCATAGCAGTTCCCAAGTTCCTATGGTTGATATACAATTCTAACTTCTGAATATGTTACAGTATGTAGGGGCAGCCGCCATCTCATGGGAACCTTGGATGCAACTGTTAGGACAAAGTGGTTACCAAAGCAGTGACCTCATTCAGTTCCTGAAGGAAGTGACCTTACCTCACTTCCTTGGTGATAGAATTCTCTGAACTTGGGATCCAGGAAGCCAAGCACCCAGAGCCAGTCCCAGTCCAAGTGCCAGTGGGCTAACTTGTTTGCTTTTCCCAAGGACAGAGTCAGTCTTTCTTGGTACCTACTGATGTGAGGATGAACAAATGCCAGCAGAGCTCTGAAGAGATGCCTATCCTGAGAAAGCAGGTAGTGGCTCACCGCTGGCACCTGACAACTTCACAGAGTTGGCCAAGGAGACCAAATCTGAGACAGGACAGGCCATTTCGGGGGAACATTATATGGTCCACCAGTCAGAAGACACTCTGGATCGTCACAGACCTACTTGGGGGAAGGAGGTGCCTTTGCTGTTGTGGGTGTGAGTTTGTGGTGTTTTCTCATGTTCTGAGAATAGGTAGGAAAGGCGGTTTGTTTGGTTTGGAGTGGACTGTTTCTAGAAAGTCTTTTGACATGGTGAGTGTTTCTGTATCTGTGTATCCCACTGTATCCGTGGTTGCAGACATTAGAAAAGAGAATGCATTAATGGATGTGTTGTCTCTAGTAGAAAGCTTCCCAGCATTCATCTTGCCCATTTGATGAATGGACTGCAGCTTGCCTTATGGATGGGCAAAACCTACTATCTCCCTAAGTTCCTGTTTTCTTCATGAATTCTGGCCACTCTCCAGAAAAGGCTCATGTATCACCAGAAGGCTCTGTGACATGGCCATGTACTGGATAGCTGAAGGAATGGGAGCATCTCAGAAAACTCAGATATCAGTGTGACCAGTAAATTCTCAGTGGAGAAACCCTGCTTTGGGCCATTTGCTTACTTAGGTTTCTATTAACCTAAATTTCAGGAAGGTCATTGCCTCAGGCCACACATTTGTGAAGCCTGATGAAAACTGTTTTCATATGGAAAAGAATGAGCATCACCTGTGGCTCTTTGCTTAATTGCTTTGGAATAGGATGTGTCTGAATCAGCCTCTTGTCCTTGTGTGAGGTTGTGGCTTAGATTCTCAGCACCTGATGAATCTAAAGAAACATCCCATGTTTTTCCAAAACAAAAATGGCCAAAAGAGAAGTCATTGTGGATGAATTTTTTTGCCTTCTTGTGTTAGGTTCCTGACCTTCATCAAGTGAGAATAGGGATCATTTGGGTCAAATGAGTTCTTCAAATCCCTGAAGAGGCTAGCCCATAGGTGCTTCGGTTTTCTCATGACTCCAAATCAGAAAAAAGAATATATACCTGACAGCACGTAGGACTCAAATTGGAGAAGTGGAACACTTTAACAGCAGGAATATTTCATCACTCCTGATTCACAGGAAAAGTGCCCAGGCCACCGTGATTTTAAGCAAATGAGGGGCAATTGAGCTTATTTTGGACACTTTCTTGGGCTGTGACCCTCATAGTAACCTTCAGCAAGACATAATGATGAGTGTCTATATGGAAGAAGATGACGGCCATGTGGGAGTGTTTTGGATTTAATTGTGGTTATTTTTGTGGCGGTTGGAATGGATGACTGGGTTCACCTGGGAACAAACTCTGGTGTGATTCTCCTTAGAGAATGAGTTCTGGAACTGAACTCAGAGAAGTATTTCCATGAAATGTGTTGGGATTTTAAAAGGTCATTCATGAGAGTCGTCCTTGGAAACTGAGATCTAGGCCCAGGGTGGCTTTCCACAGACCACTGGGAATCTCAGCTAGCATATCACATGATTTTATTTTGAAAGACTTGGCAGCCATAGTTGAGAGTTAAAACACACATGGACCTCACATTGTAGATCTCAATTGGCCTGGCTTCATGTGGCATTTTGGTCACTCTTTGGGAAGCCTTGCCTGTGGGAGTTCTCCAGAGCTTTCATTGAAATGAGCTTTCTCAAAACTTAATGGTTCCTGAATGAACTGAAACCCACAGTGCCTCCAACTTCATCCTTGAAAAATGGCTAGATAAATACCATGAAATGTTGGAAATTCCCATGACCAGGTGGCACTGGAGAAACTTTGGATTTCCTGTTGCTGATCATGAGTATACCTGACATTGCCTTGTTTGACTGGGTTTCATGAAAATGGTGTAGAACAGAGATGCCAGTAATTTGGGGCATGCCGAGTAGTGGGCCTAGAGCAGGGGTGGGCAGGTGTGTGATAAAACATCATGGTGGGGCCATGTGGATCTGCCATTGGCTTCCAAATGGCTTGTGACTGACATGGTGCAGCCCGCAGACCCTTATATGTAAAGGCATCTTGTTATATGGAAAGCTTTCTGGGAAATGTTCAGAATCAGGTTGCTATGGTTATTGGTGCAATTTATATGGGAAAGAAGCCTTGTTGGTGTATTCTCCTGCAGACCCTCATCCACCACACGTGACAGAACTCCCTCCAGCACTGTGTCCCAGTTAGCTCCTTGCATTTTGTGAAGCAAATACCAAACTCCCAGTGCAGCAGCAAAAATACCACAAAAAGTGGAGGATGACCAAATGGCTTAACAGTCCACACAGGGAGACACTTAGCCCACAGTGACCACAGTTTAACTACAAAGAGAGGATTTAGCACTGCTGCCTCATGTTCATTGGAAAATAAGAAACCATGTCCTTCAGGTCACATAGATGCACACCCAGCTTTGATGGTCTCACTACAAAGGAAGCCAAATCTCCTGACAACAACATATATTTCAAGTGCCCAAACTCAGAGGCAGTTTTTCAAATAGTTTTTAGGCTCTCAGAGCTCAATGTTTGTGGAGTGTTTACACTGTCCCTTACTTTTGGAAACTCCTCTACCACCTCCAAGTATGTGAACTCCCGAGCATTTTCCATTCCAGATATGTATTCACAGATTTTCACACTTTTCTACTCTAATTGTGTCTAACTTGGGGCGAAGGTAATGTCAAGGCATTGTTCTGGATGTGAGTGGGAAGACTTTTGTGTAGCACATATTTACATACACATTGAATTCATTTTCCAATTTTCCATTTGAAATACTGAATTCCTGACACTAACCCATACCATACCAGACTCTTACTAATAATCCTAATATGATGGTAAAAAATAACCCAAACAGAATAGAAATACAAGCCGTTGAGAGGAGGCATAGTGTGTAGTTGGAATTGCCTTTTGCATTATACAGTATAGGAGTTATAAATCTAGTCAATTTTTTGTTGAAATAATTAAACATGTGTTTTTAAAGTTAACATATATGGGAATCCTGTCTCCCTTTCTCTGTAGCCTATTCAGCACATGTATTTTTCTATGCACATATAGAGTCCTACTGGGTATCACACGTACATACTTGTGAGGTAGCTGAATTGGCAGATAAAAATTGTGAGAAGAGATCACTCCTCCTAAACGCTGTTGGAACTGAAAATTCAACCTATGGGTGAGCTTCCTAGTTGAATAACATTATACATGAATCCAAGTTCAGTAAAATGAATATTTTTGCATCTGTGGATTTTATATATTTCATGATGAATTTCGATTGGAATATATATTGCTACTTTCTTTTTCGGTTTTTTGGTTGCTCAAAACATTACATAGCACTTGACATAGCATATTTCATACATTGGATTCAAGTGGGTTATGAACTCACATTTTTACCCCAATTATAGATTGCAGAATCACATTGGTTACACATTCACATTTTTACATAATTCCCTATTAGTTACTGTTGAATTCTGCTACCTTTCCTATACTCTACTATCCCCCCTCCCTTCCCCTCCCATCTTCTCTCTCTACCCCATATACTGTAATTCTTTTCTCTCCTTGTTTATTTTCCCATTCCCCTCACAACCTCTTATATGTAATTTTGTGTAACAATGAGGGTCTCCCTCCATTATCATGCAATTTCCCTTTTCTCTTCGTTTCCTTCCCACCTCATGTCTCTGTTTAATGTTAATCTTTTCTTCCTGCTCTTCCTCCCTGTTCTGTTCTTTGTTGCTCTCATTATATCCAAGAAGACATTTGGTATTTGTTTTTTAGGGATTGGCTAGCTTCACTAAGCATTATCTGCTCTAGTACCATCCATTTCCCTGAAAATTCCATGATTTTGTCATATTTTAGTGCTGCATAATACTCCATGGTGTATAAATGCCACATTTTTGTTATCCATTCATCTATTAGAGGGCATCGGGGTTGGGTCCACAGTGTAGCAATTGTGAATTGTACTGCTATGAACAACAGCAGTATCTCTGAGGTTTACTCTTTTAAGGTCTTCAGGGAATAGTCCGAAAAGGGCAATAGCTGGGTCAAATTGTGGTTCCATTCCCAGCTTTCCCAAGAATCTCCATACTGCTTTCCAAATTGGCTGCAACAGTTTGCGGGAACAGCTCTCCACATAGGCCTGGTTTGGTCCATCTTCTCGACATTAAGAAGAGAGAGGCTTACTCAGACACACCCCTTCATCCTGACCAGGTTGTTTGCCATAGAAGATGACTTTTGGTCTCTCAGGTCCTTCATAGCTGCCTACATCGTCTCCAAGGATCAAATCTGCAAGGACCTTTGAGGTTCTCAGAAGGTGGAAGATCCCATACATTGATGAAATGCAAGACGAACTCTGTTCATGCTCTTCTGTAAAGTTAGATTGAGGGAACAGTGTATGGTTAGGGTTAAAAACATGTTCGATTTGGGTTAGGAATCATTCTGCTTGATGAATAATGGTATTGGGAACCTGCGATATTTATAAGACTTTAGAAGTGAAATATAAGTATGAAAACAGAAATCTAGGTAAGATTTGTAGCCCAGAAGGGCATTAGGCCCTTGATTGGGATTCTTAGCTTTTAATTGTGTTCTGCACGTTTGTCTCAGATAAATTGATAATCAAAGGCATAGGACCTTGTACCTTGGATGATTGATTGTAGAAGAGAACATCCACTCAAATTGAGATAGTCGGTAGGATTAGGAAGACAGTCGTAAGTTTAGGAAAAAGAGTGAGTATAAAATTTGGATCAAATGTTCTTTAGCAATAGGGTTTCATTTATAGAGTGAATGTAAATGTCAGCATATGCGAAGAGTCAGTCACAATGATGAACTGGGGAAAATATAGAAAAGAAAATATCAATAGAGACATTACAAAATCAGGCAATTATAAAGTGAGTGATAGGTTTAGACATTTTCAACAGGATTGTTATTGAATACATAATCTTAGGAAGAAACAAATATGTAGTCACCAATAGAAATGACATTTGAAAGCATTAGGCTACCTGGACATGGATGTTTTTAGTAATCCATGTTCAATTTTCATTTAGGATTTGGTACAATCATAAGTGTGACCTTTGCATTTTGTGCCCAGAAAATTATTGTGATAAAATATATATGTAGATCATGTGACATGAGAATTTCTTTCACCATTTCTGTGAGCAATATTTGAAGACATATAAATTAGTATTGGGGGTACAAAGTGGTGTACCCTGTGTCTATGAATATAGAGATAATGCATGAACAGAACATACTGTGAATAAATAATATAACTGGTTCCACTTTAAATAATGGATTGAATTGATATCTGAATATATATAAGAAATCATATATTGACATACAATCATTCATTCCAACCAGTTATATATCTAATTGTCATCTTAGGGTTATTGTTTATCATGAAGTGTGTGTGAGTTTTGCTTCAAAATGATTATGGAAATTGAAAATAATGTGTTTGGAAAGAAGTCTCATAAAATTACCAGTCAAGAAATATGGAGGAAGACATGAGTTCTGAAGCAGGAAGTGATTGAAAATGAAACAAATGCCTATAAATTTGCTAAATTGTGGATGAAATATATATCCTTTAATGTGCATAAACTGATGAAATTGTAATGTACCAGTGTTGAATAAAAATAAACGTCAAAATACACATCATGTACCAAAGGAATCTACTTGCATTGATATTAAACTGGATCAGTTACTGTAGAAATATTAGGATTCACGTGCATCATTCACCAAAGTTAGTTTCCTTTTTTTAAATTTTTATTTATGCTTTTTCAAAACATTACATAGTTCTTGATATATCATATTTCTCACTTTGATTCAAGTGCGTTATGAACTCCCATTTTTACCCCATATACAGATTGCAGAATCACATCACTTACACATCCATTGATTCACATATTGCCATACTAGTGTCTGTTGTATTCTGCTGCCTTTCCTATCCTCTACTATCCCCCTCCCCTCCCCTCTAGTCTCCTCTTCTCTCTCTACCCTCTCTACTGTAATAAATTTCTCTCCCTTGTATTATTTTTCCCTTTCTTCTCACTTCCTCTTATATGTGATTTTGTATAACCCTGAGAGTCTCCTTCCATTTCCATGCAATTTCTCTTCTCACTCCCTTTCCTTCCCACCTCTCATCCTTGTTTTAATGTTAATCGTCTTCTCATCCTCTTCATCCCTTCTCTGTTCTTAGTTACTCTCTTTATATCAAAGAAGACATTTGGCATTTGTTTTTTTTGGGATTGGCTAGTTTAACTTAGCATAATCTGCTCTAGTGCCATCCATTTCCTTGCAAATTCCATGATTTTGTCATTTTTTAATGCAGAGTAATACTCCATTGTGTATAAATGCCACATTTTTTTTATCCATTCATCTATTGAAGTGCATCTAGGTTGGTTCCACCGTCTTGCTATTGTGAATTGTGCTGCTATGAACATTGATGTAGCAGTGTCCCTGTAGCACGCTATTATTAGGTCTTTAGGGAATTGACCGAGAAAGGGAATAGCTGGGTTAAATGGTGGTTCGATTCCCCGCTTTCCAAGGAATCACCATACTGCTTTCCAAATTGGCTGCATCAATTTGCAGTCCCTCCAGCAATGTATAAGTGTATCTGTTTCCCCACATCCTCGCCAGCACTTGTTGTTTGACTTCATAATTGCTGCCAATCTTCCAGGAGTGAGATGGTATCTTAGGGTGGTTTTGATTCACCTTTCTCTTACTGCTGGAGATGGTGAGCATTTTTTCATGTATTTGTTGATTGATTATATGTCCTCCTCTGAGAAGTGTCTGTTGAGGTCCTTGTCCCATTTGTTGATTGGGTTATTTGTTATCTTATTGTTTAATTTTTTGAGTTCTTTGTATACTCTGGATATTAGGGCTCTATTTGAAGTGTGAGGAGTAAGATTTGTTCCCAGGATGTAGGCTCCCTATTTACCTCTCTTATTGTTTCTATGCTGAGAAAAAAATTTTTACTTTGAGTAAGTCCCATGTGTTGATACAAGTTATTAACTCTTGTGCTATGGGTGTTCTATTGAGGAATTTGGAGCCCGACCCCACAGTATGTAGATTGTAGCCAACTTTTTTTTCTATCAGATGCCATGTCTCTGATTTGATATCAAGGTCCTTGATCCATTTTGAGTTAACTTTTGTGCATGCGAGAGAAGGGGATTCAGTTTCATTTTGTTACATATGGATTTCCAGTTTTCCCAGCACCATTTGTCGAAGATGCTACCCTTCCTCCATTGCATGCTTTTAACTCCTTTATCAAATATAAGATTGTTGTAGCATTGTGGATTAATCTCTGTTTCCTACATTCTGTACCATTGGTCCACCCGCCTGTTTTGGTACCCGTACCATTCTGTCTTTGTTACTATTGCTCTGAAATTTAGTTTGAAATCTGGTATCGCTATACCGCCTTATTCACACTTCCTGGTTAGAATTGCTTTTGCTTTTCTGGGTCTTTTATTTTTCCATATGTATTTCATGATTGCTTTCTCTATTTCTACAAGAAATGCCGTTGGGATTTTGATTGGCATTGCGTTAAATCTATAGAGAGCTTTTGGTAATATCACCATTTTGATGATGTTAGTTCTCCCTATCCATGAACAGTGTATATTTTTCCATCTTCTAAGATCTTATTCTACTTCTCTTTATAGGGTTCTGTAGTAAGCATTGTATAAATCTTTCACCTCTTTTGTTAGGTTGATTCCCAAAGATTTTATTTTTATTTTTTGAGGATATTGTGAATGGAGTGTTTTTTTTCTCATTTCTGTTTCAGAAGTTTTGTCGCTGATATACAGAAATGCCTTTGATTTATGCATGTTGATTTTATATCCTGCCACATTGCTGAAATCATTTATTAGTTCTAGTAGTTTTCTTGTAGACCCCTTTGGGTCTTCTATATATAGAATCATGTCAGCTGCAAATAGTGACAATTTAAGTTATTCTTTTCCTATTTTTATGCCTTTAATTTCTTTCATCTGTCTAATTGCTCTGGCCAGTGTTTTGAGAACTATATTGAATAGAAGTGGTGGTAGAGGACATCCCTGTCTTGTTCCAGATATTAGAGGGAATGCTTCAATTTTTCTCCATTCAGAATGATGCTAGCCTGAGGCTTAACATAGATAGCTTTTACAATGTCGAGGTAAGTTCCTGTTATCCCTAGTTTTTCTAATGTTTTGAACATAAAGGGATGCTAAGGGTCTATCGATCTTATTTATTTTTCGAAGAACCAAGCTTTACTTTTGTTAATTTTTTCAATAATTTCTTTTGTTTCAATTTTGTTGTTTTCCGCTCTGATTTTAATTATTTCTTGCCTTCTGCTACATTTGCTGTTGTTTTGCTCTTCCTTTTCTAGGGCTTTGAAATGAAGTGTTAGCTCATCTATTTGTTGTTCTTTCCTTTTTTTGAGGAATGACGTCCATGTGATGAATTTCCCTGTTAAAACTGCTTTCATTGTGTCCCATAGATTTCGATATGTTGTGTCTGTATTTTCATTTATCTCTAAGAATTTTTTGATTTCCTCATTTATGTCTTCTGTAACCCATTGATCATTCAGTAACATATTGTTCATTTTCCATGTGATGTAGGATTTTTCCTTCCTTCTTTTTCATTGATTTACAGTTTCATTCCATTATGATCAGATAAAATTCATGGTATTAAGTCCACCTCTTTATATTTACTGAGGGTTGCCCTATGGCATAATATATAGTCTATTTTTGAGAAGGATCCATGTGCTGCTGAGAAAAAAGTATATCCACTTGATGATGGTTGATATATTCTATATATGTCAGTTAAGTCTAGGTTATTGATTGTGATATTGAGTTCTATAGTTTCTTTATTCAACTTTTGTTTGGAGGATCTGTCCAATTATGAGAGAGGTGTGTTGAAGTCACCCATAATTATTGTGTTGTGGTCTATTTGATTCTTGAACTTGAGGAGAATTTTTTTTATGAACGTCGCAGCACCATTAAAGGGTGCGTAAATATTGATAATTTTTATGTCTTGTTTGTGAATGGTTCCTTTTAACAGTATATAATGTCCTTCCTTATCCCTTTTGATTAAATTAGTCTTGAAGTCGATTTTATTCGATATGAGGATGGCCACCCCTGCTTGGTTATGAGAACCGTGTGCATGGTATATTTTTTCCCAACCTTTCACCTTCAGCCTTTGTATGTCTTTTCCATTCAGATGTGTCTGCTGGAGGCAACATACTGTTGGATTTGTTTTTTGAATCCAAGCTACAAGCCTATGTTGCTTTATTGGAGAGTTTAAGCCATTAGTGTTTAGAGTTACTATTGATATAGGGTTTGTACTGCCAGCCATGTTTGAATATTTATCTTTTTTTTTTTTTATTTAGTTTGTTTCTCCATGATTGGCTTTTCCCGCGCCCTCTGTCATTACTGAGGCACTTCCCACTGATGGTTTTGGTTGTTGTTTTTTATTTTTTCCTCATGTAGTGTTTTGCTCAATACACTTTGCAATGCTGGTTTTCTGACTGAAAATTTTTTTAGCTTTTGTTTATCATGAAAGATTTTTATTTTGTTGTCATACCTGAAGCTTAATTATGCTGGATACAGAATTCTTGGTTGGCATCCATTGTCTTTCAGTGTTTGAAATACATTGTTCCAGGATCTTCTCACTTTCAGTGTCTGTGATGAAAAATCCGTTGTTAACATTTTTGGTTTACCCCTGAATGTAATCTGCAACTTTTCTCTTTAAGCTTTTAATATTTTCTCTTTGTTCTGTATATTGGATATCTTCATAACAATGTGTCTTGGCTTTGGTCTACTGTAATTTTTTGTGCTCTGTGTCCTGTAAGCATCTACAATTTGTATATCCGTTTCCTTTTTTATTTCTGGAAAATTTTCTGTAATTATTTCATTCAACAGGTTACTCATTCCCATGGTTTGAATCTCTGTACCTTCCTCTATCCAGATGACTCATCAGTTGTTTTTTTTTATGTTATCCCATATCTCTTGGATGTTTTTCTCGTGATTTTTTACCAGCCTTTCTGTGTTGGCTAGACTCTTTTCAAGATGATATATTTTGTCTTCATTATGTGACATTCTGTATTCTACTTGCTACACTCTGTTAGTGATACTCTCAATTGAGTTTTTAATTTGGTTTATCGTTTCCTTCATTTCTGGAATTATTGTTTGATTTTTTTATAATCTCTATCCCTGATAAAGATGCTTAACTTCTTCTTTTATCTGTTTATGTAATTCATTTTCAATGTGTTCTTTCACTGTATGGATTTGCTGTCTCGTATCCTCTTTAAGGTTCCATTCCATCTCTCTAAGGTATTCCTTGAGTTCTTTATATGACCATTTTTCTGATGATTCTAGGTCCTCCTGAAAATTTAGGTTGTCCTTCATTGTTTGTACTCCTTTTATTTCTTGCCTTTTTATGCTGCTCATGTTACTTCTTGTTCTGTTTGAGTGCTGAGATACTGCTTACTCTTATAAATTTATTTGAAGCTTGGGAGGAAAGATATCAGAAGGGATGGGAAGAAGTCACTAAAGAGAATGAGAATAGGTAGGTAGAATTCAAGGAAGAGGGAATAAGAAAATTGAAAAGAAATAAAAAGACAAAAGAAAAAAAATAGAAAATAAAGAAAAAATAATTTTTTAAAATAATAATGATAATTTAAAAAATGAAAATTAAAATTTAAAATAATAATAATAATAATAATAAAATTAAAAAAATAAAAACATTAAAATAAGTTGAAGAACAACAACAAAAAATGAAAATGAAAGAAAAAAAAAACTAAAAATAAAAAAATAATAAAAATACATGAAGTCATAGACTTCAATTAACTTTTCTTTCAGTAGGTGGAGCTGTACTCACTGGGCCAAGCGTCTCCTCTCAATAGGTGGGAACCAATCACTGTGCAGCAGCTCTTCCTTCCAGATTGGGTGGGTCTCTAATCCTGAGTACCTAGGGCCTTCTCTTGTGTTTCCTCAAGCCAGGCTCCACTCAACTGTGACACTCACCAAAATACTGGCTACATGTCAGGTCTCTGCTCCTGGTAGCCCTATTTTCATGAACACCTGGCACACTCTCCCTGTTTGCCCTCCTCAGACCCTAAGTTTGTAGAGCTTTGGGCTGACAGCCCCCAGCAAATTTGCTTACCCTCTGGTAGCCATGCCCCCATTAGCTGGTGCTGGTTGTCAGCACTGGTGGGAGCGGTAGCTGGGAATTCCACGCCGCGAGTCCCGCGCCACACCTGATTCCCTTGGTCTGGCTATCTTGCTCATGGGAGAGCTGGGAGGGTGCCTTAAGGGAGAGCTGTGAGGGGCCCTTAAGATTTCCCAGCTGTGTGGAGAGAGATGGATAGGGGATTACACACCTGTCGTGCTGATTTCAATAAAGTTATCTCCTCTGCCCATGACGTCAGTTCTCTGCCATGGTGTTATCCCATGCAAATGGTGACCATTCATTCCTTTTGCCAGGTGACCAATGCAACGGTTGGTCCTAACTGTCTCTCCCAAGCCCCATTTCAATCCAGTGGCCACTGCCTATGAAGGCTCAGTTTGCTTTTAACTCTGTAAATTCAGAAGGGCCGACCAGTTATTTCAGCGGGAACGTTAGTTCTGAGTCACGAGAAGCAGGCAAATCTGAGCTTGTATGCAGCTGATCCGGGCTCTGTGTGTGTTCTGAAGGTCCCAGACTGTTCGCCCCAGATCGACGTCAGGTCAGCATTGCCTAGTGATTCTGGGCAAATAGCATTTAGACAGTTTACGACTCCCTATGCCCGCGCATAAGAGGTCAGAGACTTGATTTCTCCATGCCCGCCGCCATGTTGGATCTCCTATATTGTTACTTTTTAATGTCTGTGCGTGTGAGTGTGTATATATGAAATATATGTGTCTTATTATACACTCGCTAAATTCATTCATATTCATATATGTGGATTTATAACAAACTTTCCAAAAGATCATTCTCAGAAATAATCATCCACCTGAAATACATATTTGTTTCCTAGTACTGAAACTAACTTCAGTGAATGGCGCATACAAACTCTAATATTTCTACAGTTACTGTCCCAGTTAACATCAATGCAAGTAGATTCTTAGGGGACATGATGTGTATTTTGCGGTTCATTTTTATTCAACACTGGTACATTACTATTTCTTCAGTTTATGCACATCATAGGATATATATTTCATCCAAAAGTTAGAAAACATATAGGCATTTTTTTCATGATCAATCACTTCCTGCTTCAGAACACATGTATTCCTCCATGTTTCTTGAATGGTCTTTTCATAAGACTTTTTTCCAATCACAATATTTTCATTTTTTATAATCACTTATGAAGCAAAACTCAAACACCCTTCATGATAAACCATAATCCTAATATTTCCATTAGATGTATAACTGGTTGGAATAAATGATTGTATATCAACATAAGATTTCCTGTATAGTTTCAGATGTCAATTCCATTATTTAAAGTGGAACCAGTTATATTATTTATTCACAGGATGGTCTACTCATGCATTATCTCTATATTCATAGACACAGCGTACACCTCTTTGTACCCCTAACACTACTGTATATGTCTTCAAAATATTGCTCCCAGAAATGGTGGAAGAAATACTCATGTCACCTGATCCACATATACATTTTATCACAGTAAAATTCTGAACAAAAAATGTAATGGTCACACTTATGATTGTACCAAAGCGTAAAAGAAAAGTGAACATGGATAACTAAAAAAATCCATGTCCAGGTTGCCTAATGCTCTCAAATGTCAATCCTATTGGTGACATCATATTTGTTTCTTCCAATGCTTATATATTCAAACTCAACCCTCTTGAAAATGTCTCATCCTATCACTCACTTTATACTTTGCCTGATTTCATATTGTCTCTATTGATGCCTGATTTCCTACATATTTTCCCCAGTTCATCATTGTGACTGACTCTTCACATATGCTGACATTTTCATTCACTCTCTAACCGAAACCCTATTGCTAAAGAACTTTTGGTCCAAATCCTATACTCACTCTTCTTCCTAAACCTACCGACTATCTTCCTAATCCTACCTACTATCACTTTTTGACTAGATGTTCTCTTCTACATTCAATCCACCCAGGTACAAGGTCCTGTGACATTGTATATCGAATTATCTGAGACATGGTTACAGAACATAATTCAAAGCTAAGTATCCCAACCAAGGGCTCAATGCCATTCTGGGCTTAAAATCATACCTAGATTTCTGTTTCCATACTTATATTTCACCTCTATGTTTTTGTAAATATCGCAGGTTCCCAATACCATTATTCATCACACAGAATGATTCCTAACCCAAATCGAACCTGTTATTAATCCTAAACATACACTGTTCCCTCAATCTCAATTTACAGAAGAGCAGGGACAGAGTTGTTCTTAAAATACAGGAAAGTAGGGGACCTTCCACCTGCTGAAAACCTCAAAGGTGAATGCAGAAATGATACCTGGAGAAGTTGTAGGGAGGTATGAAGGACCTGAGAGAGCAAAAGTCATCTTCCATGGCAAACAACCTGGTCAGGATGAAGGGATGAGTCTGAATCAGCCTCTCTCTCCTAATTGTAGAGAAGATGGACCAAACCAGGCCTGTGTGGAGAACTGTTCCCGGGTGCCTATGGATGATATACCATTCTAACTTGTGAAAGTGTCACAGGAAGTAGGGGCAGCTTCCATCTCATGGGACCCTTGGAAGCAACTGTTAGGACAAAGGGGTTGCCAAGGCAGTGGCCTCATTCAGTTCCAAAGAATGTGACATACCTCATTTACTTGGTGATGGAACTCTCTGAAAATGCTATCCAAGAAGCCAGACACCGAGAGGCAATCCCAGTCCCAGTCCCAGTGGGCTCAGTTGTTTGGATTTTCCAAGGACAGAGTCAGTCTTTCTCGGTACCAACTGAGTTGAGTATGGCCAAATGCCAGGAGAGCTCTGAAGAGGGACTTTTCCTGAGAAAGTAGGTAGTGGCTCATCACTTTTTCCTGACAACTTCACAGAGTTGGCCAAGGAAACCAGATCTGAGAAAGGACAGGCCATTTCGGGGGAACATAGTATGGCCCACCACTCAGAGTAAACTCTGGAGAGACACACACATACTTGAAGGAAGGAGGTGCCTTTGTGAGTGTGGGTTTGTGGTTTTGTCTCATGTTCTGATAATAGGTAGGAAAGGTGGTTTGTTTGGTTTGAAGTGAACTGTTTCTAGTAAGTCGTTTGACAAGATGAGTGTTTCTATGTCTGTGTATCCCACTGTGTCCACTGTTGTAGACATGAGAAAAGAGAATGCAATAATGGATGTGTCCTGTCTAGTAGAAAGCTTCCCAGTATTCATCCTGCCCAATTTATGAATGGAGTGCAGCTTGCCTTATGGATGGGCAATACCTACTACCTTCCTAAGTCGCTGTTTTCTTCCTGAATTCTGGCCACTCTCCAGAATTGGCTCATGGTTTTGTGTCCAAGATATGTACCACCTCCAAGGTCTTTGACATGGCCATGTACAGGATAGCTGAAGGGAATGGCCAGCATCTCAAAAAACTCAGATATCAGTGTGACCAGGAAAGTCTCAGTGGATATACCCTGCTTTGGGCCTTTTGCTTACCTTTTGTTCTGTTGCCCAGAATGTCAGGAAGGACTTTGATTCAGGCCACCCCTTTGTGAAGCCTGAAGAATACAGTTTTCAAATGGAAATGAATGGGCATCACCTGTGGCTCTTTGCTTAATTGCTTTGGAAAGGGATGTGTCTGATTTAGCCTCTTGGCCTTGTATGTGGCTGTGACTTTGATTCTCAGCACCTGATGGATCTAAAGAATGATCCCATGTCTACATCCAAAACCATAATTGCCAAAAGATCAGTCATTGTGGATGAAGTCTCTCGCCTTCCTCTGTTAGGTTCCTGACCTCCATCAAGTGAGAATAGGTATTCTTTGGGTCAAAGGAGTTCTTCAAAGCCCTGCAGAGGTGCTTGGGTTTTCGCATGACTTCAAATCACATAAAGAATCTATACCTGAAAGTCAGTAGGCCTCAAATTGGAGAAACAGAGGAGTATTAATGGGAGGCTTAATTGATCACTCCTGATTCATGGAAAGGGTGTCCAGGCCACTCTGACTTTAGGCAAAATAGGGGAAAGGGAGCCTATTTTGGACACTCTCTTTGGCTGAGACCTCATGGAATCCTCCAGCCAGAGGTTACCAGAGTGGCTATATGGAAGAAGATAAGGGCCATGTGCGAGAGTTTTGATTTTAATTGTGGTCATTTGTGTGGCGGTTGGAAGAAAGGTCTGGGTCCACCTGGGCTTGAACTCTGGTGTGATTCCCCTTAGTGACTCTGTTGTGGAACTGACCTCAGAGAAGTATTTACATGAATTGTGATGGGACTTCAGGAGGCCACGCATGAGAGTCGCCCTTGGAAACTGAGACATGGGCTCAGGGTGGCTTTCCACAGAGCACTGGGAATATCAGCCAATATATCATATGATTTTATTGTGAAAGACTTGGCAGCCATAGTTGAGAGTCAAAACACACATAGACCTAACATTGTAGACCTCAATTGGCCTGGCTTCATGTGATCTTTTGGCCTCTCTTTGGTAAGCCTTGCCTGTGAGAGTTCTCCAGAACTTCCATTGAAATGAGCTTCCTCAACATTTAATGGTTCTTGAATGAAGTGAAACCCACAGTGCCTCCAACTTCATCCTTAAAAAATGACTAGAAGAACACCATGTAATTATTGAAATTCCCATGACCAGGTGGCACTGGAGAACCTTTGAATGTCCTGTTGCTGATCATGAGTATACAAGACAGTGCCTGATTGACTGGGTTTCATGAAAATGGTGTAGAACAGAGATGCCAGTACTTTGGAGTCTGCTGAGTAGTGGGCCTAGAACAGTGGTGGGCAGGTGTGTGTTAAAATATCCGTGGTAGGGCCATGAGGATCTACCATTGGATTCCAAATGGCTTGTGACTGACATGGTGCAGCCAGCAGATCCTTATATCTAATGTCATCTTGTTATATGGAGAGGTTTCAGGGCAATGTTCAGAATCAGGTTGATATGGACAAGGGGGCAATGGGGCAAGCTATGAGGGATAGAAGCCTGGTTGGTGCATTCTCTTGCAGACCCTGACCCACCACACGTGACAGAACTCCCTCCAGCACTGTGTCCCAGTTGGAATCTTTGTATTTCATGAAGCGAATATCAAAGTCCCAGTGCAGCAGGAACAACACCACAAAAAGTGGAGGAGGACCAAATGGCTTCACAGTTCACTCAGAGAGTCACTAAGTCACCAGTGGTCGCAGTTTACCTACAAAGAGATGATTCAGGCCTGCTGCCTCATGTTCATTGGAAAATAAGAAACCAGGTTCTTCAGGTCAAAGAGATGGAGATCCAGCTTTGATGGTCTCACTACAAAAGAAGCTAAAGCTCCTGACAACAACCTATATTTCAAGTGCCCGACCTCAGAGGCAGATTCTCAAAAAGTCTTTAGGCCAGCAGAGCTCCATGTTTGTGGAGTGTTTACCCCGTGCCTTACTTTTAGAAAATCCTCTACCTCCATCAAAGATGTGAAATCTGGAGCATTTTCCATTCCAGATAGGTATTCACAGATTTTCTAACTCTTCTCCTCTAATTGTGTCTCACTTGAGGCGAAGGTAATATTAAAGCATTGTTCTGGATGAGAGTGGGAAGATTTTTGTGTAGCATATATTTGCATACACATTGGATTCAATTTCCTATTTTCCATTCGAAATACTGAATCCCTGACACTGATACATACCCGACCAGACTCTGACTACTAATCCTAATAGGATGGAGAAATATAACCCAAACAGAATAGAAATACAAGCAGTTCAGAGGAGGCACGGTGTATATTTGGACTTGCCTATGCATGATACAGAGAAGGAGTTAAATCTATTCAATTTTTTATTGAAATAGTTCTCCATGTTTTTTTAAAGTAAACAAATATGTGAATTCCTGTCTCCCTTTCTCTGTAGCCTATTCAGCACATGTATTTCTATATGCATATAAAGAATCCTACGTGGTACCACAAATACACTCTTGTGAGGTGGATGACTTGGCAGGTACAAATTGTGAGAAGAGATCACTCCTACTAAACCGTGTTGGAACTGAATATTCAACCTATGGGTGAGCTTCCTAGTTGAACAACATTATGCATAAATCCATGTTCAGTAAAATGAATATTTTTGGATCTGTGGATAATATAAATTTTATGATGAATTTTTATTGACATATATATTGCTATTTTTTTCTGTGTATGTGTGTTTTGTGTCACTCGCCTGTTCTGTAAAACAACTTCAGAGAGAGAGGTTAAAGATTCATGCAAAGCTCTGATGGAGGTATCTAATATCTTTGTTTTGGTCTATTGCTGCTTCAAATTGGGTCATTTGTTGTGTCCCATGGACCAGTGCAGTGGTTCCTGTGCCCAACCCTGCAGCAACTCCTATTCCTAATAGGATGGCTAAAGTGAGGGATATATGTTCCCAGTGGAAACGGGTTGTATGCCCCCCTATTTGATCTTCAAATGAATCTGCATCATGTTAGAGCACTCTGGGAAACATCTGCACCATTACACAATTAATCACATCTGTTGTCCATTTCTTTAAAACATAAACAATGTTTAATTATATAGAATTAGGCTGTTGTAGGTAAGGCTCCTAAGATAGCACCGAAGACAGGGAAACCGTCCTATTTGGTTGCAACCAGATTTAGAGGGCATTGCTTCTGTTGTAATCAATTAATCCCCTGAAACTCAAGTTTAGGTAATTTCAGAATTTTGTACCCAACATGGAAGGGGCTCAGAAGTTCACAGTCTGCAGATGTTCAAAAAACCAGTTTTTGTTTCTGTTTTTTCCTCTGTTCTGGGCAAGTTAACTTTTTAAGGACACGTGGAAGGGGGAGAGCTTTTTCTTACCTTTCTTATTTTTGCCCCCTGCCAGGTGTTACCACGGAGCCCAGTTGGTAACTTCTTTATGTTAGAAATGTAGCCATCTCAGTAAAGCCCCAGCTCACGGTCAGAGGTCTTGTTCACATATTTTGTGGAAAACAAGTAAGGGGGTGTCTAGCATAAGAGTGCTGATTCTTTTAGCCAGTGGCCAAGTAGAACAAGGCAACAATAAAAGAGGAAGTTTATCTACATTGAACTCTTTTATAGGGACTCTTTTGCTGAAAGTCCTAAAGTCATCCATGGTGAAGACTTCTGAAGAAAGTCAATTAAGACTTTTCTGTGGGCCTGGTACAGAAGGGGAAGACAGGAAAGGTGGGGCTGACAGCAGCTCCGAGGATCTGAGAATGAGGAAGGAGAGATGTAAAAGAATAATGGGAAAGGGGTTTGGGATTTTCCTAGCAACAAAAACTTGAGCAGTAGAACAGGTAGAGCAGAGGGGAAGACAAGAGTGAGTATCCCAAAACGCATGTGAGGGACTTTAAATTCTTAGTAAACCCTTTTCAGTGATGACAAGCAACATTAAAGGCCATTTTCATTACATCTTGTATAGGGGTCTGAGGGCTCTCCTCAGGTGGTTTTAGCTTTGGGTTAGCTGGTAAGAGGACCTGGTGGGACCCGGTGTAGGCACTGACAGGAGAAGAGAGGAGTGAGTGGGTGGAGGGGTACCTCTGTACCTGCTACCTCAGCAAGGGGGCAATGGTCTGAAAACCAGCGGAGGTTTGGGTTTTTGATCTAATAATTGGAGGGGAGAAATCTGGTTGCTGAGGTGGGAGTGACAGCAGAGACTCTGGAGCAGAAGGCTGAAGGTGAGGATCTATTGTATAAGCATAGTTCATGATGTGAGCGAAGGATTGAAAATTCCTGCCCATAGGGAAACCTCCTTTCACCCTTTTGAGCACTTTCAGAAGTTAAAAAGGTCATGCGGGGCTGGGGATGTGGCTCAACCGGTAGCGCGCTCGCCTGGCATGCGTGTGGCCCGGGTTCGATCTTTAGAATCACATACAAAGATGTCGTGTCGGCCAAAAACTAAAATATAAATATTAAAAATTCTCTCTGTCTCTATCTCACACTCTCTCTTTAAAAAAAAAAGGTCACACAGAATTTGAGGATCTAGAGACCCCTCTGGGGGCCATCGGTTTTGGTTATCTAATTGGTAATATGGCCAATGCTCTGTACTGAATTAGATGAGGAGTTTGGGTTCCATCAGGCAGCCCCTGTATGCTCACATCCCCATGACTTACAGAAAAAGTCGGCTTTTCCCCCACACAGCCGTGACTGTTTGTGGCTTTGATAGTCTGCCAGGCAAACATAGTAATCCAGGCTAGCCAACCTGCATCTGGCTCGCGTGTCCCCACATCAATAATGTTTGTTTCCATTACCTATGGTATGGAGGGTATTTAATGGTATTTTAGTGGGATCCTCTTCATCAGGGATATCCCAATAGGAAAGACCTATAGCCAACTGACAAATGTCTGGGTGGAGAGATGGCCACCAGGTCCCTAAGATGGCTGTATGCAAGTTAGATTATACTTTTTTTCCAGTAGGATTTGTGATCAGCCATCGCTGCTGAACGGGCTGATGAGGGTTAGGACTATTTGTGGCCAAGGGGTCAGTATATAGCCTTATCCACATGGCGAATACGCAATTTGAAAGTGTTACTAGTCTTTTACAGTTTGCAGAAAGAGTCTGGACAGGGCGCAGGGTTGAGATGAGAGGCATGGATTCAGGAAGTGATTCCGTCTACCTTTACCACTGTACATGTTATAAGTAGCACCTGGTATGGTCCTTTCCAGCGGGGTTCCAGGGATGACACCTGATGGTGTCTTACATAGATGAAGTCTCTTAATTGATATTGATGTGGAGTCCCCTCATCCCCAGTTTGGTAGGCAGTGGCAAGCTGTTTTTATAGGTATCGCTGAGTTCTTTCAAGAGCTTTAAGTCTGTCAAGAAAGGGGGTGTGGAAGGGATCGTTAGGTCTTAGAGTTGGGGTTAGGTCCCTTACTGGTGGAGGGGCCCCATAGAGAATTTCACAGGGTGTGAGGTTACACAAAGAAATAGATTGAGTATTTCTTGCATGAAACAGTACATAAAGCAGGAGCATAGTCCAATCTTTTATGCCGGTCTCTAAGATTAATTTCGTTATGGTCTCTTTAATGGTTCTATTCATTCTTTCACCCTGTCCTGTCCTCAACTCTGGGGTCTATAAGCACAATATAACTTCCAATAAACCCCCAGGTTCCTGGCTCACCCCTGACTTCCCTGGGCCATGAACCCCTGTGCATTATCAGACCCTGTTACCTTAGGCAGGACGTATCTTGGAAAAATATCTTCCACTATCTTCTTGAGCATCATTTGCGCTGTTTCTTTTCTTCTTTTTTCTTTTTGTGGGGAGGGCTTCAATCCATCCTGAAAATGTATCTACAAAGACTAGGAGATATTTATGTCCATACCTTGCTGGCTTAATTTCAGTAAAGTCCACTTCCCAGAATTGTCCTGGTCTGGTTCCTCGTAGGTGCTTTCCTGCAGGAAGCTTGAAAGGGTAAGCATTAAGCAATTGATGGAAGCAACAGGGTTTTTATACCCATTCAGTTATTTCATTTTGCTGTGAGTCTGTTAGTGGAAAACTCTGTTTTTGATACTTCAGAAATACCTGCAGTTTCTTTGAACCAAGGTGAGTGAGTTGATATGCATTTTCTACTGACATAGTTAGAGCCATGACTGTAGGAGTTTTTACTGGAAGATTTAGAAATTCCACTTGGGGGCCTTCAGGGTTAAAACCTATTTTGGTCTGGAGCTTGGTGAGCAGACCTCTGCCCATCAATGGGGCCAGGCATTCAGGGATTTCTAAAAAAAAGTGATGGATTTTTTCTTTCCCCAGGTCCATGGTCCTCTTAGTTGTCCAAGCCCGACATTTACAGCCATTAGCCCCTTGACCTAGAGACCTTTTATTTGATAGAGGGCCTAATGGGGCCTTAAGGGCTGAGTTTATTGCCCCTGTATCCACTTCAAAGTTCACTGGGGTCCCCTCCACTTCAAAAGTTACGCTGAGTTTGGGGAGGGGATCTGAGCCCCAACTTTTGTAGTCATCCTCAAGAGTCAGAATGGCTGCCTCCCGTGGCTGTCTTTTTCTAGGGCACTCTTGAACCCAGTTTCCTCTTTCTTTACAGTAGGCACATTGATCTGAGGTCAGGGGGGCCTCTGGCGTGGGACCAGGTATCCCTTCCTGTCTCCCTGTTTCTTATTTTCTGGCCCTTTGGTTGTTGTGACCGGGACCTTAGTCAACTCATTAGTCTGTCTTTTGTTTCTTTTATCCTCCCTTTGCTCCCTTCTCTTCCTCAGTTTCTCTTTTATAGTATACTTTCTTGGCTTCTCTGACTAAATCTCTCAAAGTCATATCTTGTAATCCATCTAAGCATTGTAACTTTCTTTAAATATCCAGGGCAGCATGCCCAATAAAGGCCATTGTGACAGATGCCTTTTGATCCTCTGCATGAGTATTGAAAGGAGTATATATACTATGCCTCCATAATTCTCTCTAGAAACATAGAGGCAGATTTATCAGGCCCTTGAATAATCTCTATTACCTTGGCCAAATTAGTTGGTCACCTAGCAGCCGCTCGGATGCCCACTATTAGAACCCGGTGAGAAGTGGACAGATGCTTTCTACCTTCAAAGTTTTGGGGAACCAGTTGGGTTGATTCTAGGGAAAGCTGGCTTTGATTATTTTGGGAAGATATGTCAGTCTCCCATCTGGTCTTAGGATTTTTTTTCTAGCTTCCAGGAGGATTCTCTTTTGTTCCTCTGTCATAAAGAGAGTCCCTAGGAGTTGTTGAAAGTCATCCCAAGTAGGCGGCTCTGAAAAAATCAGTGACTCAACCAGACATGTGAGCCGGGTAGAATCCTCGAAAAAAATGGGGATTGTTATTTTTCCAGTTATATAGGTCTGAAGAGGAGAAAGGCCAATATTGGTAGGCTTGCATTTTCCCCCCATTGCCTTTGTCAATCATTGGCCCGTAGGGACATAGGGGGATCATCACAGCATCACAGGAGTTCCAGGGTTTTCAAACATTCGCCGCCAGTGAGTTCCCTTAGCCAGGCCAGCTTCCTCCTGGGGAGGAGGGGCTGTGTGTGCCGCAGATGAGTTATCTGGAGGGCGCTGGGCTAGCTTGGCTTCGTCCAACGGTGGAGAGGCTGAGTCAGCTGCAGGGGAATCACTTAGAGGGTGTTGGTGGTTGGGGGACGAGGGCAGGGAATAAGGGGGGGAGGAGAGTCCAGTAGAGTCAAATCTTGTGACTCAGGGAGAACAGAGGGTGGAGGAGGAGGAGGAGAAGAGGGTTTGAGACATCGTGGGCGAAGGAGTAGGAGTGGGGGCAGCGGCAAGGAAATGCTTCACCCATGGAGGAGGTGATTTGCAGAGGTCCTGACAAGTTAAGATATATGGCTGTTCATCCGGATGGCTATGTGTGCCCAGTTGAAAGACAATATCTCTGGCTTATTAAATTAGTGGGAAGCAGAAAGATCCTTCTAGAGGCCATCTAAGTCCAAAGGTGGGCCATTCTGAGGCACAGAGAGTCTGGCAGGTCCAGCGTTTCACTGAAAAAGGAAAGATTCTGAGCCCTTAAGTGAAATTTGGTCCAGTGATCAAGGGTCAGGGACATGGGTATTGAAGTACTGTGTCCCATAATGAAAGATACACAAAGAGTGAATGCAAGGACAGACAACACAGACAAAACAAGTCAATAAAGACATTCAATGGACATCCAAAACAGAGACCAGCACTGAGTAGCCAGCAAAACCCAATGGGCTGGCAATACCGAATCCGATACAAAATATCACTGAGTCGAGAAGACTATTGTTCCTCGATTTTCCGAGTCCTTTGGGGCGTCCCCCAGGGACGTGGCCTGTGGCTCTGTGACATGTCTGTCAGCCACCATTGGAGAGAGCTCACCCTCTTCATTGACAGCCATTTTTCCAAGCCCTAAGATTAACACTGAAACCAGAAAGAGGAGCCTTGCTTAACCCAAGAGGAGCCCGTTAGGGTCTCTTGTCTACCGCTGCCAGAACTCGGTGGAATCTCCATATGTAAAGGTCGGGCGAGCATTGAAGGAAGAGACCACCAAGAGACTGTCTTATCCAACAGCAAAGGGTTTATTGGGGGTCCAGCATGCTGGGGCTCAGAGCTCACTTGAATAGAGCAGAGAGCCCTGAGAGCAGTTTAAGCAGAACATATATACTTTCCTTGGAGAGGGCAGGGAGGGAAGTTTACTGATGGGTCTTGGCGAGTGGTCGGTTTGCGTGCAACTGGGTGAGGGAGTACATTCTACACTTTGGCAGTTGGAAACAGCACATTCTGGGAACAAGATGAGCAAACAGTTCTCAATATTTCAACAGTGTTTTGTTAAGCATAAGGAAAAACAGGAAGTGACAAGTACCTATTTTATTAACCTTTCACTACCGACTATCCTTTTTGACTGGATGTTCTCTTCTACATTCTATTATCCAAGGTACAAGGTCTTATGCCATTGTATATCGATTTATTCAAAGCTAAATATCCCAATCAAGGCCCCAGTGCCCTTCTGGGTTTCAAATGTTAGTTAGATTTCTGTTTTTATACATATATTTTACCTCTATATTTTTATACATATTGCAGGTTCCCAATACCATTATTCATTCAGCAGAATGATTCCTAACCGAAATCAAACATGTTATTAACCCTAAACATACACTCTTACCTCAATCTAACTTTACAGAAGAGCAGGGACAGATTTGGTCTTATAATACAGGAATGTAGTGGATCTTCCACCTGCTGAGAACCTCAAAGGTCCATGCAGACATAATCCCTGGAGAAGATGTAGGCACCTCCGAAGGACCTGAGAGAGCAAAAGTCATTTTCCATTGAAAACAACCTGGTCAGGGTGAAGGGTTGTGTCTGAATCAGCCTCTCTATTCTTAATGTAGAGAAGATGGAACAAATGAGACCAGTGTGGAGAGCTGTTACTGGGTGCCTATGGTTGATATACCATTCTAACTTGTGAAAGTGTCACAGGAAGCAGGGCCAGCCTCCATCTCATGGGAAGCTTGGAAGCAACTCTTAGGACAAAGTGGTTGACAAGGCAGTGAGTTCATTCAGTTTCTGACGGAAGTGACCTCACCTCACTTCCTTGGTGATGGAACTCTCTGAACTTGTGATCCAGCAAGCCAGTCAAACAGTGCCAGTCCTAGTCCCAGTCGCAGTGGTTTCACTTTTTGGATTTCCCGAGGGCAGAGTCAATCTTTCTTGGTACCTACTGGTGTTAGGATGGCCAAATGGCAGGAAATCTCTGAAGACGGGCCTTTTATGAGAAAGCAGGTAATGGCTCACCACTGGCTCCTGACAACTTCAGAGAGTTGGAAAAGGACACAAGATCAGAGACAGGACAGGCCATTTCGGGGGAACCAGAATGTCCCACAGTCAGAGGACACTCCAAATAGTCACAACCTACTTGGGGGAAAGAGGTGCCTTTGTGGGTGTGGGTGTGGGTTTGTGGATTTGTCTCTTGTTCTGAGAATAGGTACAAATGATGTTTGTTTGGTTTGGACTGAATTGTTTCTAGTAAGTCGTTTGACAATGCGAGTGTTTATGTGTCTCTGTATCCCACTGTGTCCATGGTTATAGATTTTAGAAAAGAGAATGCATCAATTGATGTGTCCTGTCTATTAGAAAGCTTACCAGCATTCATCCTGCCCAATTTGTAAATGAAATGCGGCTTGCCATATTGATGGGCAACACCTACGATCTTCCTAAGTTCCTGTTTTCTTCCTGAAATCTGGCCACTATCCATAATAGGCTCATGGCTTTGTATCCAAGATATGTACCACCTCCAAGCTCTGTGACATGGCCATGTACTGTAGCTGAAGTGAATGGCGAGCATCTCAGAAAACTCACATACCAGTTTGACCTGTAATGTCTCATTGTGGAAACCCTGCTTTGCGCCTTTTCTTACCTATTGTTCTATTGCCCTAAATGTCAGGATGGTCTTTGCCTCAGGCCAACGCTTTGTGAAGTCTGAAGAAAACCTTTTTCAAATAAAAAGAATGGGCATCACCTGTGGCTCTTTGCTTAATTGCTCTGCAAAGGGATTTGTCTGAATCAGCGTCTTGGCCCTGTGTTAGGCTGTGGCTTAGATTTTCAGCAACTGATGGATCTAAAGAAAGATCCCATGTGTGCATCCAAAACCAAAATGACAAAAAGAGCAGTCATTGTGGATAAGTCTTTCGCCTTCCTCTGTAAGGTTTCTGACATCAATCAAGTGAGAATAGGGATCCTTTAGGTCAAATGAGTTCTTCAAATCCCTGCAGAGGCTAGCACATAGGTGCTTGGGTTTTCTCATGACTCCAATTAACATAAACAATCTAAACCCAACAGTCAGTAGGTCTCAAATTTGAGAAGTGGATAAGTATTAATGGCAGTCCTATTTGATCACTCCTGGTTCAAAGGAAGGGTGTCCAGGTCACTCAGAATTTAGGTAAACGAGGAGCAAGGGAGCGTATTCTGGACACTGTCTTGGGCTGCATTCCTCATGTAAATCTCCAGCCAGAGGATATGATGAGTGTCTATATGGAAGAAGATGAGGGCCATGTGGGAGTGTTTTGGTTTTAATTGTGGTCATTTTTGTGGCAGTTGGAATGGATGGTCTTATAATACAGGAATGAGTCCACCTGGGTTTGAACTGTGGCGTGATTCCCCTTAGAGACTGAGTACAGGAATAGAACTTAGAGAAGTATTGCCATGAATTGGGTTGGGATTTTAGGAAGCCAAGTATGAGAGTCACCCTTGGAAACTGACATCTAGGCCCAGGGTGGCTTTCCAGAGATCACTGGGAATCTCAGGCTGGATATCACATGATTTTATTCTGAAAGACTTGGCAGGCTTAGTTGAGAGTCATAACACACATGGACCTCACATTGTAGACCTCAATGGGCCTGGATTTATGTGACCTTTTGGCCAATCTTTGGGAAACCTTGCCTGTGAGATTTCTCCAGAACTTTCTTTGAAATGAACTTCCAAAACACTTAATGGTCCCTGAATGAATTGAAACCCACATGCTGCCAAATTCATCCTTGAAAAATTGCTAGATAAATACCATGAAATTTTTGAAATTCCCATGACCAGATGGTACTGGAGAAACTTTGGATGTCCTGTTGCTGATCATGAATATGCAGGACAGTGACATGATTGACTGAGTTTCATGAAAATTGTGTAGAACAGAGATTCCAGTAAGTTGGACCCTGCTGAGTAGTGGGCCTAGTGCAGTGATGGGCAGGTGTGTGATAAAAAAAAAAAAAAAAAAAAAAAAAAAAAAAAAAACATCTGTGGTTGGGCCATGTGGATCTGCCATTTGCTTCCAATTGGCCTGTGACTGACATGGTGCAGCCAGCAGACGCTTCTATGTAAAGGCATCTTGTTATATGGAGAGGATTCAGGCCAATGTTTAGAATCAGGTTGCTATGGTTAAGGAGGCAAGCTATGTGGGATAGAAGCCTGGTTGGTGCATTCTCCTGCAGACCCTGACCCACCACACGTGACAGAACTCCCTCCAGCACTGTGTCGCAGTTGAATTCCTTGTATTTCGTGAAGCAAATACCAAATTCCCAATGCAGCAGCAAGAAACACCAGGAAAACTGGAGGATGACCAAATGGCTTAAGAGTTCAAAAGGGTAGACAATTAGCCCCCAGTGGCCACAGTTTACCTACAAAGAGAGAATTAAGGACTGCTTCCTAATGTTTTTTGGAAAATAAGAAATCATGTATTCCAGGTCACATAGAATCATACCCAGATTTGATGGTCTCACTACAAAGGAAGCTAATTCTCCTGACTACAACATATATTTCAAGTGCCCAAGCTCAGAGGCAGTTACTCAAGAAGTTTTTAGTCCAGCAGAGCTCCATGTTTGTGGAGTTTTTCCCTTTCCCTTACTTTTGGAATCTTCTCTACCACCTCCAAGTTTGTGAACTCTGAACATATTCGATTCCAGATAAGTATTCACAGATTATCTAACTCTTCCACTCTAATTGTGTTTTACTTGTAATGAAGGTAAAGTCAAGGCATTGTTCTGGATGAGAGTGGGAAGATATTTTTGTAGCACATATTTGCATAAACATTGGAATCGTTTTCCAAATTTCCATTTGAAATACTGAATCCCTGACACTAACACATGCCCAACTAGACTCTGACTACTAATCCTAATATGATGGGGAAAATTAACCCAAAAAGAATAGAAATACAAGCAGTTAAGAGGACGAATGATGTATCATTGGAATTGCCTTTTGCATTATATAGGGTATATGTTATAAATCTAGTCAATTTTTTGTTGAAATGGTTCTCCATGTGTTTTTAAAGTTAACGAATATGTGAATTCCTGTCTCCCTTTTTCTGTAGCCTATTCAGTACATGTATTTTAATATGCACATATAGAATCCTACCTGGTACCACACGTACATTCTTGTGAGGTGGCTGACTTGGCAGATACAAATTGTGAGAAGAGATCACTCCTCCTGAATGGTGTTGGAACTGAAAATTCAGACTATTGTTGATCTTCCTAGTACAACAATATTATACATGAATCCATGTTCAGTAAAACGAATTTATTTCGATCTGTGGATGACATATATTTCATGGTGAATTTCAATTGGCATATATTGCTACTTTTTAATGTCTGTGTGTGTGTGTGTGTGTGTGTGTGTGTGTTTATGTATATACACACACACTCTAGATTTTTCAAAATGTGAAATATATGTGTCTTACTATACACTCCGTAAATTCATTCATTTTCATGTATGTGGATTAATAATCAACTTTTCACAAAATTATTCTGAGTAATATTCATCCACCTGAACTACATATTTGATTCCTAGTACTGAAAACTAACTTCAGTAAATGGTGCATACAAATCCTAATATTTCTGCAGTAACTGACCCAGTTTAATATCAATGCAAGTAGATTTCTATGGGACATGATGTGTATTTTGTCATTCATTTTTTTTCAATACTGGTAGATTTCAATTTCTTCAGTTAATACACATGATAGGGTATATATTTCATCAACAAGTTAAGAAATTAATAGGCATTTTGTTTTACATTCCATCAGTTCCTAATTCAAAATACATGTTTTCCACGAGGTTTCTTCACTGGTCTTTTCATGTGACTTCTTTCACAAAATGCAAATGTCACACTAATGTTTGTACCGAAGTCTAAATGGAAAGTGAGTATGGATTACTAAAAACATCAATGTCCAGGTTGCCTACTGCTATCAAATGTCAATCCTATTGGTGACTAAATATTTGTTTCTTCCTAAGATTATATATTCAACCTCAAGCCTGTTGAAAATGTCTGATCCTATCACTTACTATTGTATATCGATTTATCTGAGACATCTGTGCAGAATATAATTCAAAGCTAAGTATCCCAATCAAGGGCCCGATGCACTTCTGGGCTTCAAATCATAACTAGATTTCTGTTTTCATGCTTATATTTTACCTCTATATTCTTGTAAATATCGCAGGTTCCCAATACCATTATGCATCCCTCAGAATCATTCCTAACCCAAATCGAACCTGTTATTAACCCTAAGCATACACTGTTCCCTCAATCTAACTTTACAATAGAGCAGGGACAGAGTTGGTCTTACAATACAGGAATGTAGGGGATCTTCCACCTGCTGAGAACCTCAAAGGTTCATGCAGAAATGTTCCCTGGAGAAAACTTAGGCAGCTCTGAAGGACCTGAAATGGCAAAATCATCTTCCATGGCAAAAAAAACCGGTCAGTATGAAGTATTCTGTCTGAATCAGCCACTTTGTTCTTAATGTAGAAAAGATGGACCAAAACAGGCCTGTGTGGAGAGCTGTTCCCTGGTGCCTATGGTTGATATACCATTCTAACTAATGAATGTGTCAGAGGAAGTAGGGGCAGCCTCCATCTCATGGGACCCTTGTAAACAACTGTTAGGACAAAGTGGTTGCCAAGGTATTGACCTCATTCAATTCCTGAAGGAAGTGACCTACCTCACTTCCTTGGTGATGGAACTCTCTGAACCTGGGATCCAGGAAGCCAGGCACCCAGAGCCAGTCCCATTCCCAGTCCCAGTGGGCACACTTGTTTGAATTTACCAAGGACAGAGTCAGTATTTCTTGTTACCTCCTTATGTGAGGATGGCCAAATGCCAGGAGAACTCTGAAGAGGGGCCTTCCCTGAGAAAGCTGCTGGCTTCTGACAACTTAACAGAGCTGGCAAAGAAGGCCTGTTCTGATACAAGACAGGCCATTTTGGAAGAACATAGTATGGTCCACCAGTCAGAGGACACTACAGATAGTCACAGACCTACTTGTGGGAAGGAGGTTCCTTTGTGGGTGTGGGTGTGAGTTCATGGTTTTGTCTCATGTTCTGAGAATAGGTAGAAAAGGTGGTTTGTTTGGTTTGGAGTCGACTGTTTCTAGTAAGTCATTTGACAAGGCGAGTTTTTCTATGTCTGTATATGCACTGTGTCCGTTGTTGTAGTCTTTAGAAAAGAGAATGCATCAATGGAGGTGTCCTGTCTAGTAGGAAGCTTCCAGGCATTCATTCTGCCCTTTTTATGAATGGACTGTTGCTTGTCTTATGGACAGGCAACACCTACTATCTTCCTAAGTTCCTGTTTTATTCCTGAATTCTGGCCTCTCTCCAGAATAGCCTCATTGTTTTGTGTTCAAGATATGTACCACCTCCAAACTCTGTGAGATGGCCATGTACTGCATAGCTGAAGGGAAAGGGAAGATTTCAGAAACCTCAGATATCATTGTAAACAGAAAAGTCTCAGTGGAGAAACCCTGCTTTGGGCTATGGTTCCCTTGCCCTGAATGTTAGGAAGGTCTTTGCCTCAGGCCACCCCTTTGTGAAGCCTGAAGAAAACAGTATTCAAATGGAAGGAATGGGCATCACCTGTGGCTCTTTGCTTAATTGCTTTGGAAAGGGATGTGTCTGAATCAGCCTCTTGGCCCTGTGTGAGGTTGTGGCTTTGAATCTCAGAATCTGATAGATCTAAAGAAAGATCCCATGTGTGCATCCAAAACAAAAATGGCCAAAAGAGCAGTCATTGTGGATGAATTCTTTCGCCTTCCTCTGTAAGTTTCCTGACCTCTATCAAACGAGAATAGGGAAGATACACCAAGCCAATTGAGGGCTCCTTTTGGAAAAATTGTACCACTGATGACAGAATCAGCATAAGTATCCAAACACTACCACAATTCGCTGCACCATCAGATAGTTCACAATGCATACAAGTGAGTTCACAATGCATTCAAGTGATACATATTCCAAGCAAGTTCTGCAAGCAGTTCA
This sequence comes from Callospermophilus lateralis, assembly GCF_048772815.1. Taxonomy (NCBI): domain Eukaryota; kingdom Metazoa; phylum Chordata; class Mammalia; order Rodentia; family Sciuridae; genus Callospermophilus; species Callospermophilus lateralis. The sequence goes on from NW_027516813.1 coordinate 623,284, forward strand.
GTGATGGGTATTGCAGAACCTGTATATTGGTTTTATCTTTGTCTTCACCGGCACTGGGATAAAGATAGGAATTCTGGCAATAATGGCTAAAGAAAAAATTATGTAACATTCCAGAAGGCACTAAAAGAAAACAATTTTTATAACAATTTACATTATCTTGAAGAGAATTATTAAATATAATGAAAAAAAGGTAAAAGTAAAAAAACAGGTCTGTTAACCTCCTATTTTTGCACATATTAAAACAATCCTGAACAGTTGTTTACCCCATTTAAATTAAACTATTTAATTCACGTGAATTAAAAAAAAATGGACCCATTCTTTCATGAGCACTCATCATATATGATATATGGACATACACACATTCAAACATATAACACAAAACACAAGTGTGCACACATAATAAATACATACAACACATAATATAATAGTAAAGGCCTTATAACTTTTTACAGGTGAAATCATCATTGCAATGTTTAAAAACTCTATAGACAAAAAATAGAACTGATCAGCAAAACATTAACCTAGGTCTGTATGAGCTCAAAAAAACAAAAGAGAACTTCATGATGTGGTAAAGGGCAATAATAAAATAGATATTGAAAAAAGCATCCCTGTTCTGTCGCCGATGTAAGGATAGCCAAACTGGAGTTTTGCACATCAGCTGTTATGGATTTGAGCCAAATCATCTTATTTTGGTCTATAGAAATTGCTTTAGTTAATCTCTCTGGAATCCAAATCGGCTGCTGTTCTCCCTGTGGAAACACATAAACAGACCCCCGACTTTAGGCAATCACTGGGTCAGAACCTTAGTTAATCTCTCTGGAATCCAAATCGGCTGCTGTTCTTCCTGTGGAAACCCACAAACAGACACCCAATTCTAGAAAATTAATGGGTCAGGACCTTTCCATTGTCCTGTTAGAATATCCTTCCAAAGTACCCTGGGCTTATACACATTTTTTGGACACATATGCGTTTCTGCAGCACTAAGTCCTGAAAATCCAAATTTAAAAAGTTTAGAGTTAAAAAGGGTTGTTTTAAGTTCATCTTTGGGGAATTTATATCTCTTCCCAATTCCGTCTTCTTACTTTAATAAGTACATTTTAATAGTTTGATGTGCTCTTTCAACTCTGCCTTGTCCCTGTGGATTGCATGGGATTCCTGTTATATGAGTAATGCCAAATGATGAGCAAAATTGTTTAAAAGAGTTAGAAGTATAACCAGGGGCATTATCTATTTTAACTCTTTTGGAATGACCAAGTGGCAAAATTTTGTAAGCAATGAGCTACAACATCTTTAGTTTTTTTCCAGCATGAAGGGAGCCCAACAAAAATCCAGAAGAAGTATCAACTGTAAGATGCAAATATTTTAATTTTCCAAATTCTGGCAAGTGTGTGACGTCCATCTGCCAAATATGGTTAGGTATCAATCTTCTAGGATTGACTCCAAGATTAACTTGTGGTAAAATGGTCACACAATTTTGACATTGTTTTATTATTTGTCTAGCTTGTTACTTAGTTATTTTGAAATGCTTTTGCAAAGTGTTAGCATTGATATGCAACTTTTTATGAAAATTTATAGCTTCTTCTAGTGTAGAGAAAATATGTATGTATGTCATGTGTAGTTTTATCTGCTAAATCATTGCCCAAACTAAGGGCTCCAGGCAATCCTGGATGTGCCCTGATATGTCCTATTAAGAATGGATCTTTTCTGTCCCAGATTAGACTTTGTATAGTGGAAAGGAAAGAGAAAACAGTAGAGGAAGGGGAAATCCTACCAGCATCTTCAAGGGATACTATAGCATTAACTATATACTGACTATTGGAAAATAAATTAAACACAGAATCTTTAAACATCACAAAAGCTTATAATACTGCATTAAGCTCTACCTTTTGAGATGATTGTTGGGGTATTAAAAATGTAACAGTTTGATCAGGTGTAACAATTGCTGCTGTACCATTATTTGACCCATCAATGAATATATTTGGAGCATTCATGATAGGTGTTTTCTTGTCATTTTTGGAAAAATTACAGGATGAGATGACCAAAAAGACAATATAAGATTAGATGGTAAGTGGGTATCAAAAGAAATATTAGATTTACACATGATTATTGCCCAAGTATTTAACTCATTAGCTAAATAATCAATTTGATTCATAGTGTATGGAGTAATACTTTTGTTTGGAGAAATTCCAAACACTCACTTTGCTGCTTTTATTCCTATGAGTATTAATTGTCCGTTAGCCTTGGGATACCTATTAATTATAGTGTTAGAAGAATAAGAAAAATGAATCCATTATAATGGAGCTTCTTGCCATCATACTCCTGTAGGAATATTTTTTGTTGGTAGTACAATAAATAATAAAGGCAATATTTTATCAAATCTATCCAAATGCATATTTCCCATATATGTTTCAATGATTTTTAATGCCTTTCTTGCTTCAGGCGTTTACATTCTGGGTGAATTTGGATCAGATGGACCTTTTAGGATATCAAATAAAGGTCCCAACTCTCCTCTTTGTATACCTAGATAAGGCCTTTTCCAATTTATGTCTCCTAATAACTTTTGAAAGTCATTAATTGATTGCAGTTGATCTACTCGTATTTGAATTTTTGGTGGACTGACCATGGTTGAGGATAATAGAACCCTAAATAATTAATTGGAAAATTTAATTGTACTTTATCAATTGTTATCTCTAGATTATAATTTTTAATAAGTTTGTAAGTGTTGCATAACATTCTAGCAATGCGTTTTTACCTTTGTGTGCTAATAATACATCATCCATATAGTGAAATATTTGTATTTCAGAATTTTGATTTCTAAGTGGCTGGATTACTTTGTTAACATAAATTTCACACATAGTTGGGCTGTTAGGCATCCCTTGAGTGAGTACTTTCCACTCATACCTCTGATCAGGACCTTCATGATTCAGTGCAGGGATAGTAAATGCAAAACGTGGACTATCCTCAGGAAGAATTGGAATTGAAAAAAAAATCTTTAATATGTATAACTAAAACATACCAAGTTTTTGGCAAAGCAGACAATTGAGGGATCCCCGACTGAGCAGGTCCAAAAATAACCATCTCATTATTAATGGCTCTTAAGTCTTGCAATAATCTCCATTTACCAGATTTCTTTTTGATGACAAAAATGGGAGTATAATGGGGAGATACAGAAGGTTGTATATGTTCTTCCGCTAATTGTTGTTTGACCAGGTCCTGGGGTGATTGTATCTTTTCTTTAGTCAGGGTCCACTGAAGAACCCATACTGGTCTTTCTGATTTCCAAGTAATTTTTATTGTCTCAGTGGCCCTTTCTGAAAATCCAACCCAAGTCTGTCTGTTGCTTGGTCTATTTGAATTGGTGCTGCTATACCTTGTTCTAGTTTTTCTAATCTTTTTCCTTTCAAAAAACCTTCTCTAGCCATAATAGTGGGTGCATTTTGATTGATGTTATTTGTTAATGTCAAACCTAATTGATCTAGGACATCTCGTCCCCATCAATTTACAGGAAGATGATCCAATACATATGGCTGTATAGTTCCTTCACATCCCTCAGAATCATTCCAATCTAATACCATTGCACTTCTATGGGGATTAGTCGCCACTCCTAGGTCTCAAAGCGTTTGAGTGGCTTGTTGTAATGGCCAATGTTTTGGCCATTCTTGATGAGAGATGATGCTAAGGACTGCACCTGTATCCAGTAGCACATTAAATTCATGTCCTTGAATATTTGGTTTTAGCATGGGGTGAGAATCTAAATTTAAAGAAAGCATAGCCCAATCTAAACCTGTGGAGCCTAATCCCTTGGAACCTCTTTCTACAGCATGACTGGAAAATTTATCATGTAACCTGGGTATTATTAGTAACTGTGTTATTCTATCTCCTGGTGCAATTACTGATATGTCCTTTGGAGAACTGGCTATAAATTTTATTTCACCTTCATAATGAAGCGATCAATTACCCAAGTACTTATCATAAGTCCTTTTAGATTAGAAGAGCTGCGTCCCAATAATAAGCCTACTGTTTTTTTGGAAAGAGGTCCTTTCACCCCTGTGTGAATGATATGAACCCCCATCTTTGCAGTTAGTACTGATCTGGCGGAGGCACAGATGTCCAACCCTGCACTCTCTCTGATTTGTCTGATGAGGCGTATGATGGACAATGTGTCCTGGGCACTACCCTGATGGGGTTGCTGTGTTCCTCCAGTGCTCCGTATATTTGTGGTTTTTGGCCCCAGAGCATTGGGACCCCTGTCCATTTTTTGGCAATCGAGCCCAATGCCTTTCTCCATGATATCGTGGGTAAACAGCTGGTCCTTTTTCGTTTTTTGATAATGAGGTATTCTCTATGGGGGTTTGAGAACGGCATTCATTAGCCCAGTGTCTCCCTCTATGGCATCGTGGGCAAATACCCATTATTCTGCTCCTTTGGTATCTAGTTTTGTTAAACCCTCCTCCTATGGAGCAGTTCCTCTTAAAATATCCTGTTTGTTGACAATTGAAGCATGTTCCTGGCCTTGCATCTAAAGCCTGTTCTACTGCAGCTGCCACAAATTGCCCTTGTTCATTGATGCCTCTGGCATCTAAAGCCTGTTTTACTGCAGCTGCCACGACTTGCTCTTATTCATTAATGTCTCTACATAATTTAATATATGTGTTTAAATCTTCATGTTTCCATGGTCTAATGATATCTCTACACCAACGATTTGCTTGGTCATAAGCCAGTTGTTTTATTAATGGCATTGCTAGTTCTGTATTCCCAAAAAACTCTGGTAGTGATTTGAATAAGCCTATCTACAAATTCAGCGTAAGATTCATTAGCTCCTTGTATTACCTTAGATAATTGACCTTGTAAACCTCCATGTCCGTGTAAAGTCTTTCATGGCCTAACTGCCTCTGCAGCAATTTGTGTGTATACACCAGGATTATATGCAATTTGTTGCTGCTGATCCTCATAGGGTCCCTTTCCTAACAACATATCTAGATTTCTCTGAGGATAACCAGCTTCTGCATTTCGCCTAGCCGTCTCCTTGCAAAATTCCTCATTGGCAACCTTCCATAACAGGTATTGACCTCCATTTAGCACAGCTTTATACATATTAGCCCAATCTACTGGCGTCATATTCAAGTTGTTAATGGATTTCTCCAAGCTTACAATGAGGGGTTCTTGAGGACCATAGGTTGTTACAACCTCTTTTAGCTGCTTCACTATTTTGAAATTTAAAGCATGGTGAATTCGCTGCCCTCCTACCTCAAATAAAGGGCATGTTAATACTTGAGATCCTGTCTCAGGATCCGAACTATCAACTGCGGGGTTTGGGTGCCTCCAAGCATATGGAGGTGGCCTTGTTATTTGGACATTTACATACTCTGGTGATAGAATGGTGTTAGTAACAGTCTCCTGTAGAGGTGGCACTGTTGGTTGGACACTTACACCCTCTGATGATAGAAAGTTGTTAGTAGCAGTCTCCTTTTGTAACTTTTCCCCTGATGGCATTTTCTGTCCTAAGCTTTGTTCCTCTATCTTTGTCTGAACTAAAGTCTTTGGACTAAGCAAAACAGATATGAACGTCCTCAATGGCAATGTTTCAACTGGCAGAGTCCCTGGGCTGTTCTTTTCTCCTCTTTTTAATCTTCACCATGATGGTTCCATTATGGTATATTTAACAACTCCTCCTTAAAAAGCCATGGGCTACATTTTTGTACTGTATCAACGTATGCCCTGACTGTTCTTGACTTTAGTGAGATGCCTCCTTCCTCTAACAATTTACTTAACAGTCTTTCAGTTTGTTTTTTACTAATTTCTGATCCCGTATTTCTACTATAATACAACCCAACAAGATGATGCCAAACAAAACCGAGACAGAATGAAATAAAAAGAGAACAACAAAAAGTCATTATGGCCTTTCTATCCTCCTGACATGTGAATCAGTTCTTTCTCAGTATCTGTTCCTCAGACGTAAATAATTTTTCCTCAGATGTGAGAGGTTTCTCTTCCATCTCACTCATCTCTATGGACAGGCAAGTTAAAACAAAAGTGAAGCAAAACAAAAGAGGAATCCTAAAATGGCTACCCATCCTCTCACCCTGCCCTCAGGGGAGAGCAGTTTACCTTATCACTTACCCTCAGTCACTCCCCATGCGAGCCACCAAACGCTGCAGTCTTCCTGGGCACGATTCAAGAGCCACTTTTCAAAAGAAACAAACTTTATTTTTAGAACCACAAATGACAAACAAAACAGCTCCTCAGGAAAAAAAACCCTCAGAGCCCAACTGCCACCACTGGCTTCCTTGTAAAGTCTCTGTCACACCCACAAGCCTCTCCACCTCCCACAATCCTCCTCCTCTTGATGCCGTTTGGCGGGGTCACGTGGGTGGAGCCAAAAAAGTCCCACAATGAGCAGCTCTGTGGTCTGAAAGGGCAGGGAAACAGCCCAATGAGCATCACCGCAGAGGAGCCAATCAGCTAGATGTTGCTGGGGCTGCTGTGAGCCAATCATCAGCTGGCAGTCGGAAAGGGCGGGGAAAAAGCTCAATGAGCATCTCCAATGAGCATCACCACAGAGGAGCCAATCAGCTAGATGTTGCTGGGGCCGCTGTGAGCCAACAATCACCTGGCAGGTGGATGTTTCTGGGAGCTGGAAGTTTGCTGGGGCCCCTTCAGCTGTGGCTCTCAACAAATTGGTGTCTCCTTTCTCTGTAGACTGTTCGGCACATGTATTTTTATATGCACATATAGAATCCTACCTGTTATCACACCTACATTTTTGTGAGGTTGCAGACGAGGCAGATACAAGTTATGAGAAGAGATCACTCCTCCTAAATACTGTTGGAATTGAAAACTCAACCTATGGGTGAGCTTTCTAGTAGAACAACGTTATTCATAAATCCATTTTCGGTGAAATAAATATTTTTGCACCTGTGGATGATATATATTTCATGATGAATTTCGATTGGCAAATATATTGCTTCTTTTTAATGTCTGTCTGTGTGTGTGTGTGTGTGTGTGTGTGTATATTTATATATATATACACACTCTCTATATTTTTCAAAATATGAAATACATGAATCTTATTATACACTCCTTAAAATCATTCATATTCATGTATGTGAATTTATGATCAACTTTTCACAAGATTATTCTCAGAAATATTCATCCACCTGAAATACATATCTGTTTCCTAGTACTGAAAACTAACTTCTGTGAATGGTGCATACAAATCCTAATATTTCTACAGTAAAACCTAGTTCAACAACAATGCAAGCAGTGTCCCATGGTACATGATGTGTATTTTTAGGTTCATATTTATTAAACAGAGGTACATTACTATTTCTTCAGTTTATGTACAAAATAGGATATATATTTCAACCACAAGTTCACAAATTTATAGACATTTGTTTCAATTTCAATCACCTGTTGCTTCAGAACACATATATTCTTCCAAGGTTCTTGACTGGTCTTTTCATGAGAGTTCTTTCCAAACACATTATTTTCGATTTCCATAATCATAATTGAAGCAAAACTCACACACTTTTCATTCTAAACCATAACCCTAATATTACCGTTAGTGTATAACTGGTTATCATGAATGTATGTATATCAATTTAAGATTTCTTGTATATTTTAAGATATCAAATCAATCCACTATTTAAAGTTGGAACCAGTTATATAATTTATTCACAGTATGGTCTATTCATACATTATTTCTATATACATTGACACAGGGTACTCTACTTTGTTCCCCAATTACGTCTTCAAAATATTGCTCCCAGTAATGGTGGAAGAAATGCTCATGTCACCTGATCTACATATAAATTTTAACAAAGTAATATTCTGGACACAGAAAGCAAAACTCACTCTTATGATTGTAGCAAAGCCTAAAAGGAAAATGAGCAAGGATTACTAAAAATATCTATGTCCCCGTTGTTTAATGCTCTCAAATGTAAATCCTATTGATAAATCCTATGTATTTGTTTCTTCCTAAGATTATTTATTCAACCTCAAGCCTGTTGAAAATGTCTAATCCTATCCCTCACTTTATACTTTGCTGATTTCTTAATGTGTCTATTGATATCTGCTTTCCTACATATTTTCCCCAGTTCATCATTGTGATTGACTCTTCACATGTGCTGACATTTACATTCACTCTCTTATTGAAAAGAAATTGCTAAAGAACTTTTGGTCCAAATCCTATACTCACTGTTGTTTCTAAACCTAGAGACTATCATCCTAAACCTACGGACTTTCCCTTTATGACTTGATGTACTTTTCGACACTCAATAATCCAAGGTACAAGTTCCTATGCCATTGTATATCGATTTATCTGAGACATCTGTGCAGAACATAATTCAAAGCTAAGTAACCCACTCAAGGGCCCAATGCCCGTCTGGGCTTCAAATCTTACCTAGATTTCTGTTTTCATACTTATATTTCACCTATATATTCTTGTAAATATTGCAGATTCCCAGTACCAATATTCGTCCTGCAGAATGATTCCTAACGCAAATCGAACGTGTTATTAACCCTAACCATACACTTTTCCCTCAATCTAACATTACGGAAGAGCAGGGACAGTGTGACCAGGAAAGTCTCAGTGCAGAAACCCTGCTTTGGGCCTTTTGCTTCCCTATTTTTCTGTTGCCCTGAATGTCAGGAAGGTCTTATCCTCAGGCCACCCCTTTGTGAAGCCTAAAGAAAACAGGTTTCAAATGGAAATGAATGGGCATCACCTGTGGCTCTTTGGTTAATTTCCTTGGAAAGGGATGTGTTTGAATCAGCCTCTTGGCCCTGTGTGAGGCTGTGACTTAGATTATCAGCACCTGATGGATCTAAGGAAAGATCCCATGTGTGCATCCAAAACCAAAATGGCAAAAAGTTCAGTCATTGTGGATGAAGTATCTTCCCTTCCTCTGTTAGATTCCTTGCCGCAGTCTCTGGCTGGGCACAAATCACGAGCCACCACACAACTTGTAGATTCAAACAGCAATTCTTTATTCCCGAACTCACACCGGCCGTCTACAAACACATTCTGGGGGAATCCACGTTCTCTGCCCAAATCCACCTCTGCCCAAATCCACTACTCTGCCCAAATCCACTCCACATGGGCTTCTGTCTCCCAAAATATACTGTCTGACCCTAAGAACTCAAGAGGAAATCAGCAGCAGGATACGCCCTATTCTAAGGGGGGAACACCCTAATCTCCTATTATGCTAAACTGCCCTATTCTAAAGGGGGAACACCCTAAACACGGATCCTGCCCTGGTCCTTGAGCAAGGTCACCTTACATGCAATGTCCTGGAAAATGTCCTATTTCCATGAGTCCTTCCACTAAAGAAACATGGGGGTACGCTGGAAAGGAAATTGTCATACCTACTTGGCTGATGGCTCCCAACAATTCCTGACATCCATCAAGTGAGAATAGGGATCCTTTGGGTCATATGAGTTCTTCAAGACCTGAAGAAGTGCTTGGGTTTCTCATGACTCCAAATCACATAAAGAATATGTACCTATCAGTCAGAAGTAGTCAGTCAATATTGCTCCCAGAAATGGTGGAAGAAATACTCATGTCACCTTATCTACATATACATGTATTCACAGAAATATTCTGGACACAGAATTCAAATTTACATTTATGATTGTACCAAAGCCTAAATGGAAAATTAACATGGATTACTAAAATCATCCATGTCCAAGTTGCCTAATGCTCTCAAATGTCAATCCTATTGGTGACTACATATTTGTTTCTTCCTAAGATTGCATATTCAAACTCAACCCTTTGAAATGTCTAAGCCTATCTCTCACTTATTACTTTGCTGATTTCATAATGTCCCTATTGATATCGGCTTACCTACATATTTTCCCCAGTTCATCATTGTGACAGACTCTTCACATGTGCTTACATTTTAATTCATTTTCTAACCGAAATCCTATTGCTAAAGAAATTTTATTCCAAATCTTACACTCACCCTTCTTCCTAAACCTACCTACTATCTTCCTAATCCTACCGACTATCCCTTTTTGACTTGATGTTCTCTTCTACATTCAATCATCCAAGGTACAAGGTCCTATGCCATTGTATATCGATTTATCTGAGACATCTGTGCAGAACGTAATTCAATTCTAAGTATCACAATCAAGAGCCCAATGCTTTTCTGGCCTTCCAATCTTTCTTGGATTTCTGTTTTCATACATGCAGTTCACCTCTATATTCTTATTGGTATCGCAGGATGCCAATACCAGTATTCATTCACAAAATGATTCCTAACCCAAACTGAACCTGTTATTAACCCTAAACATACAGTGTTCCCTCAATCTTACTTTACAGAAGAGCAGGGACAGAGTTGGTCTTTTAATACTGGAATGTAGGGGATCTTCTACCTGATGAGAACTTCAAAGGTCCATGCTGAAAGGATCCCTGGAGAATACGTAGGCAGCTATGAAGGACCTGAGAGAGCACAAGTCATCTTACATGGCAAACAACCTGGTCAGGTGAAGGGTTGTGTCTTAATCAGCCTCTCTTTCTTCTTAATGTAGAGAAGATGGACCAAATCAGGCCTGTGTGGAGAGCTGTTCCCAGGTGCCTATGGTTGATATACCATATTAACATGTGAAAGTGTCACAGGAAGTAGGGGAAGCCTCCATCTCATGGGACCCTTGGAAGCAAATGTTAGAACACAGTGGTTGCCAAGGCCGTGACCTCATTCAGTTCCTGAAGGAAGTGACCTAACCTCACTTCTTTGGTGATGGAACTTGGCATCCAGGGAGCCAGGCATACAGAGCCAGTCCCAGTCCTACTCCCAGTGGTGTCACTAGTTTTGAATTACCAAAGACAGAGTTAGTCTATCTTGGTACCTACAGATGTGAGGATGTCCATATGCCAGGAAAGCTCTGAAGAGGGGCCTTTTATGAGAAAGCAGGTAGTGGCTCACCACTGGCTTTTGACAAGTCTCAGTGAAAAAAACCCTGCTTTGGGACTTCTAATTACCTATTGTTCTGTTGCTCTGAATGTCAGAAAGTTTTTTGCCTCAGGCCACCTCTTTGTGAAGCCTGAAGAAAACAGTTTTCAAATGGAAATAAATGGGCATCATCTGTGGCTCTTTGCTTAATTGCTTTGGAAACGGATGTGTCTGAATCAGCCTCTTGACCCTGTGTGAGGCTGTGGCTTAGATTCTCAGCACCTGATGGATCTAAAGAAAGATCCCATGTGTCCAATACCAAAATGGCCAAAAGAGCAGTCATTGTGGATGAAGTCTCTCGCCTTCCTCTGTAAGGTTCCTGAATTCCATCAAGTGAGAAGAGGGATCTTTGGATCAAATGAGTTCTTCAAAGCCCTGCAGAGGCTAGCCCATAGGTGCTAGTGATTTCTCATGACACTAATTCACATAAAGAGTCTAAACCCCACAGTCAGAAGACCTCAATTTGGATAATTGAGAAGTATTAACGGCAGGCCTATTTGATCATTCCTGGTTCACAGGAAGGGTGTCCAGGCCACCCTGACTTTAGGCAAATGAGGGGCAAGGGAGGTTATTTTGGACACTGACTAGGGATGCTCCCCTTTTGGAAAACTCCAGCCAGAGTTTATCATGAGTGTCAATATAGAAGAACATGAGGGCCATGTGGGAGTGTTTTGATTTCAATTGTGGTCATTTGTGTGGCAGTTGGAAGAGGTGACTGGGTCCACCTTGGCTTGAACTCTGCTGTGATTCCCATTAGAGACTGAGTTCTGGAACTGACCTCAGAAAAGTATATCCATGAATTGTGTTGGGATTTAAGAGGCCATGCATGAGAGTCGCCCTTGGAAACTGAGATCTCCGTCCAGGGTGGCTTTGCATAGAGCACTGAGAATCTCAGCCAGGTTATCACATGTTTTTTTTTTAATGACTTGGCAGCCATAGTTGAGAGTCAGAAAACACATGGACCTCACATAGTACACATCATTGTGCCTGGATTCATGTGACCTTTTGGCCACTTTTTGGGAAGCCTTGCCTGTGAGAATTCTCCAGAGCTTTCATTGAAATTAGCTTCCTCACCATTTAATGGTTCCTGAATTGAAATCCACAGTGCCTTCAATTTCATCTTTGAAAAATGGCTAAACAAGTACCATGAAATTTTTGAAATTCCCATTACCAGATGGCACTGGAGAACCTTTGGATATCATGTTGATGATCATGAGTGTACCAAATAGTGCCTTGATTGACTGGGTTTTGTGAAAATGGTGATGAACAGAGATACCAGTAAGTTGGAGCCTGCTGAGTAGTGGATGTAGAGCAGTGGACGGTAGGTGTGTAAATAAATATATTTGGTAGGACCACCTGGATCTGCCATTGGCTTCAAAAAGCCTTGTGACTGACAAGGTGCAGGCAGCAGACCCTTATATGTAAAGGCATCTTGTTTTATTTAGAGGTTTCAAGGCAATGTTCAGAATCAGGGTGCTATAGTCAAGGAGGAAAGCTATGTGGGATAGAAGCCTGGTTCATACATTCTCTTGGAGACCCTGACCAACCATACGTGACAGAACTCCCTCCAGCATTGTGTCCCAGTTGAACTCCTTGTATTTCGTGAAGCCAATACCAAACTCACAGTATAGCAGTAAGAAACACCACAAAAAGTGGAGGATGACCAAATGGCTTCACAGACCACACGGGGAGACACTTAGCTCCCAGTGGCCACAGTTTACCTACAAAGAGAGAATTCTGAACTGCTGCGTCATGTTCATTAGAAAATAAGGAACCATGTCGTCCACGTCACATAGATGCAGACCCAGATTTGATGGTGTCACTACAAACGAAGCTAAATCTCCTGACAATTACATATATTTCATGTGCCCAACCTTAGAGGAAGTATTTCACGAAGTCTTTAGACCAGCAGAGCTCGATGTTTGTGGAGTGTTTACCCTCTCCCTTACTTTTGGAAACTGTTCTTCCAACTCCAGTGTTGTGAACTCCTGAGCATTTTCCCTTCCACATATGTATTCACAGATTTTCTAACTCCTTTCCTCTAATTGTGTCTTACTTGGAGCGATGGTTATGTCTAGGCATTGTTCTGGATGAGAGTGGGAAGATTTATGTGTAGCACATGTTTGCATGCACATTAGATTCATTTTCATATTTTCCATTTGAAATACTGAATCCCTGACACTAACCCATACCCTACTAGACTCTGAGTACTAATCCTAATATCCTGGAGAAAAGAAACCTAACTGAATATAAATACAGGCCTTTCATAGGAAGCATGGTGTATACTTGGATTTGCCTTCTGCTTTATCAAGTGTATGTGCTATAAATCTAGTCAACTTTTCATTGTAATATTTCTCCATTAGTTTTTAAAGTTACCACATATGTAAATTCCTGTCTTCCTTACTCTGTAGCCTATTCAGCACATGTATTTTTTTATGCATGTATAGTATCCTACATGGTATCACATGTACATTATTGTGAGCTCACTGACTTTGTAATATAAAAATTATAAGAAGAGATGACTCCCCATAAATACTGATGGAACTGAAAATTCAACCTATGGGTGAGCTTCCTAGTGAAAAACATTATACATAAATCCATGTTCATTAGAATGAATATTTTTGGATATGTGGATGAATTATATTTCATGATGAATTTCGATTGGCATATGTATTGCTACATATTAATGTGTGTGTGTGTGTGTGTGTATTCTCCAGATTTTCCAAAATATGAAATATATGTGTCTTATTATACACTCCATAAATTCATTCATGTTCCTGCATGTGTATTTATAAACAACATTTCACAAGATTATTCTCAGAAATACTAAACAAGCTGAAATACATATTGGTTTCCTAGTACTGAAAACTAACTTCATTGAATGGTGCTTACAAATCCTAATATTTCAACAGTAACTGACCCAGTTTAACATCAATGCAAGTAGATTCCTATGGGACATGATGTGTATTTTGAAGTTCATTTTTATTCAACACTGGTACATTACAATTTCTTCAGTTTTTGGACATCATAGGATATATATTTTCATCCACATGTTCACAAATTTATAGGCATTTGGTTCACATTCAATTACTTCCTACTTCAGAACACATGTATTCCTTCTTGTTTCTTTATTGGTCCTTTCACTAGACTTCTTTCTAAAAACATTTTTTCGATTCCATAATTATTTCTGAAGCAAAACTCACACACTCTTCATGATAAACCGTAACCCTAATATTACCATTAGATATATAACTGATTGGAATGAATGTGTATATATCAATATAAGATTTCCTATATATTTTCAGATGTAAATTCAATCCATTATATAAAGTTGGAACCAGTAATATACTTTATTCACAATATGGTCTATTCATGCATCATCTCTATAATCATCAACACAGGGTACACCTATTTGTAGCCCCAGTAATAATGTATAAGTTTTCAGAATATTGCTCCCTGTAATGGTGTAAGAAATACTCATGTCACCTTATCTACATATACATTTACCACAGAAGTACTCTGGACACAAAAGGCAAAGGTCACACTTATGATTGTGCCAGAGCCTAAATGGAAAGTGAGCATGGATTACTAAAAACATCCATGTCCATGTTGCCTAATGCTCTCAAATGTCAATCCTATTGGTGACTACATATTTGTTTCTTCCTAAGATTATATATTCAACCTCATGCCTGTTGACAATATCCAATCCTATCACTCACCTTATACTTTGCCTGATTTCCTAAGGTCCCTATTGATATCTGCTTTCCTACATATTTTCCTCAGTTCATCATTGTGACTGTCCCTTCACATGTGCTGACATTTACATTCTCAAACCGAAACCCTATTGCAAAAGAACTTTTGGTCCAACTCCTAGACTCACTATTCTTCCTAAACATACTGAGTATCTTCCTAATCGTACGGACTATCCCTTTTTGACTGGATGTTCTCTTCTACATTCAATCACCCGAGGTACACGGTCCTATGCCATTGTATATCGATTTATCTGAGACCTTGGTGGAGAACATAATTCAAGCTAAGTATACCAATCAAGGGTACAATGCATTTCTGGGCTTCAAATCTTTCCTAGGTCTCTGATCTCATGCATGTATTTCACGTCTATATTCTTATAAATATCATAGGTTCCCAATACCATTATTCATATAGCAGAATGATTCCTAACCCAAATCGAACACGCTATTAACCCTAACCATACACTGTTCCCTCAATCTCACTTTACAGAAGAGCAGGGACACAGTTGGTCTTTCAATACAGGAAGGTAGGGGATCCTCCACCAGCTGAGAACTTCAAAAGTCCATGCAGAAATAATCTTTTGAGAAGATGTAGGCAGCAATGAAGGACCTTAGAGAGCAAAAGTCATCTTCCATGGCAAACAACCCGGTCAGGACGAAAGGATGTATCTGAATTATCCTCTCCCCTCTTAATGTAGAGAAGATGGACAAAACAAGGCCTGTGTGGAGAGCTGTTCCCGGGTGCCTATGGTTGATATACCATTCTAAATTGTTAAAATGTCACAGAAGTAGGTGCAGCCTCCATCTCATCAGAATCTGGAAGCAACTGTTAGGACAAAGTGGTTGCCAATGTACTGACCTCATTCAGTTCCTGAGGGAAGTGACCTCACCTCACTTCCTTTGTTATGGAACTCTCTGAACTTAGGATCCAAAAAGCCAGGCACCCAGAGCCAGTCCCAGTCCAAGTCCCAGTGGTCAAACTTGTTTGGATTTACCAAGGACAGAGTCAGTCTTTCTTGGTACCTACTGATGTGAGGATGGCCAAATCCCAGGAAGGTCTGAAGAGGGGCCTTTCCTGAGAAATCAGGTAGTGGCTCACTGCTGGCTCCTGACAGCATCACAGAGTTGGCCATGGAGACTAGATCTGAGACAGGACAGCCCCTTATGGGGCAATATATTATGGCTCACCAGTGAGAGGACACTCTGGATAGTCACAGACCTACTTGGGGGTCTGTGTGGTTGTGGGTGTGCGTGTGGGTCTGTGGTTTTGTCTCATGTTCTGAGAATAGGTAGGAAAGTTTGATTGTTTGGTTTGCTGTGAATTGTTTCTAGTAAGTCATTTCACAAGGCGAGTGCTTCAATGTCTGTGTATCCCACTGAGTCCGTGGTTGTAGACATTAGAAAAGAGAATGCATCGATAGATGTGTCCTGTCTAGTAGAAAGCTTCCCAACATTCAACCTGCCCAATTTATGAATGGTCTGCTGCTTGCCTTGTGGATGGGCAACACATACTACCATCCTAAGTTCTGGTATTCTTCCTGAAGTCTAGCTAATCTCAAGAATAAGATCATGGTTTTGTGTCCAAGCTATGTACCACCTCCAAACTCTGTGACATGGCCATGTACTGGATAGCTGAAGGGAATGGGAACATCTCAGAAAACTCAATTATCAGTGTGACCAGGAAAGTCTCAGTGGAGAAACCCTGCTTTGGGCCTTTTGTTTACCTATTCTTCTGTTGCCGTGATGTCGCGACCCCTTGCCCGCAAGGAAGACGCAACTCAGGAATCTTCTTTCAGCAGTTTATTCAGGCCCTTGATATTTCTTCTAATTCCTTGTCGGATGCCCCTCCCAGCCTTAATAAAGCATCCCAAGCCCCAATGCGAAGCTGCCACGTGGAACTTTCTCATAGAGTGCTGAAAAACCATGCAACAACTCTCCCAAACAAGGAGTTGTTTGTCACAGACCACAGTGGAGCCAGCACCATCCTGCAATGGCGACCATAATCTGCAGAAGCGACTCACCACAGTTCCCCCCTTCTGTTTTCTGAAAACAATGCATGCGAGAGTAGAGGTCCTATCCCACTGTGCAGAAGTGGCTGCATAGTATGGCTCAGACCTAAGGAGGGCCCTTCCCCAGATCCGAAGCCATATCAGCAGACGCCTTTTTTCGTGGGGCGGGGCGTGGACATCAAACCCGCATGCAATAGGACATGCTCTCCTTGAGGTCCACTTCAAGGATCACTCAAGTGCAGTGCCTTGCCTCGCATCCTGTATCATGACGAAGGTGGACGAAGGGGGACAGCTGAGGCTGAACTGTGGCTGTACACAACGACAAACGAGTTGACAACACCCTGAAAGAAAGGCACGGACTTTAAGGCGATAGAGAAAAATTAGTGTGGAAACCCACCTGCGTGCAATGGCACCAAGACCGGCAGAGTGCAAGGGCTTTCCAACACTAAGAGAATAACGAGGAAAGACTTGCCGATCCCAGTGCAATGTTATAATAACTTGGGGTGCAACGACCATGTCAAAGATTTACTGTTTAAGATGCGCAAGCCAGACTTGAGGTGAATTGCCATTTTCTAAAGCTTCAAGAGCTTGGATGATCATAGCCTTATCGTGAGCATTGCGGGCCTTGAGGCGACAGAGAAACCACAAACAGAGAAACATACCGAAGCAACACATTGCACCAAAAATGCCTACCCCCACCCACTCTTTAAAAAAGGAAAAAGCAGAAGATATCCAATCGGTGAATTGACCCAAAGTCACGGGATCAACACTGGTGTTATTCAAGAAAGCTATCTGGGTTAGTTGAGACTGGATCATGTCTTCCGCTTCCATGGACCAATTTCTGGCCAAATATTCACCAATGATGCAGGAAGCATTCCTGGAATCATTAAATCTGACAGAGGTTATGCATAAATGTGCACGTTGGTCACCACAACCCAAAAGCACCAAGTCAGCCAATTCTTCTACCTGAGCTTGGAGTAAATCTATTCTTTGATTGGCAGCTAAAATCCCTGACAAAATATGTTGATTAATTGTATTTTGGGATTCAAGTGTACTGGAAGTTTGTTGGACAACTTGATTAATGGTGGCAGCAGTTTGTACTTGATTGGCCATAGCCACTCCGGCTGTAACCGCTGCAGCAGCAGATACCGCCACGGCTGTCACTATAGCTGCTGTGATTCCAAAATCTCTGCAGACTCTAAGTAGCTCAACAATATGGAATTTATCAGGATCCGCAGTGACCGGGATTGGGACAAAAGTTGGAATTTTCATAACCACTGCTACAGTCCAGGAACCATTCCAACACTCAGATAAGATACAGGTAGTATGAGAACAATCCAGCATCCCCGAAGAGGTGGCCTTAGCCAAAAGGAATAAGAAGGGGGATTGGACACAGACCATTGCAGGAGGCAATGTGGCATTATAAAACAGAGAGTCGACTGAAACAGATGTAAATCTATTACCTCGTTCACTTTCCCTAACAGTACCAGAAATATTAGCCAGCCAACTTTTGGCTCCTACCAACTGAGCCAGTGCACAAATATCGGCTGAAGCCCCCTTTTCATTGGAAATCTGCCATTGAAACCAGGACCAACCTACTCCTGTAGAGGAGCTGGCACTATTGTTAAAGTTATAAACATACTTCTTAAGAGAGGGGGAAAGGG
This sequence comes from Callospermophilus lateralis, assembly GCF_048772815.1. NCBI lineage: Eukaryota > Metazoa > Chordata > Mammalia > Rodentia > Sciuridae > Callospermophilus > Callospermophilus lateralis. Next base: position 641,658 of record NW_027516813.1, read on the forward strand.
AGAAACCTTTAGCAACTTGATGCTTCTCCCAAGAATGATCCTGACAAGGCGTAAATGTTGGGGGGAAACCAAGATTAGGGGAACAGTAAGGAGAGGCCTTGAAATGAGTGGCATCATAAATACTACTAGAAGAAGGAGGCACTGGGATTAGGTTACCAAAGTCAGGTATATGTGTCACATCCATTTGCCAAACAACCAATGGCTTCAATCCCCGTGGGTTTACTCCATAATTAGGGGAATGAAGAAATGTGACACAATGGGGACATTGCAATACTATCTGCCGAGCATCCGCTCTTGAAATGAAAAAACGCCTGCGCAGCGTTAATGCATTAACATGGAAGTTTTGGTGAAACAACTTAGCCCCCTCTAAGAAGGAAGCCAAGCATATCAATTGACCTCTAGTGGCTAAGTCCGCACAGGCATTACGCTGGGATGACGGACCAGGAAGAGGGGTGTGAGCCCGGATGTGCATTGGATAAAAAGAAGCAGTGCGGTTAGAGATAAGCTGTTGAAGCTGAGTAAAGTAAGCAGACACATTGTGGGCATCACTAATAGCTCCCACGGCCTCCAGGACTTTTAGTGCTTGTACCACATAGCTGGAGTCCGAAGTAAGATTAAAAGGAAAAGAACACTGTTTAAAAACTTCAATAACAATTTGTAGTTCTACCCATTGTGGATTTCCAGGAGCAAATTGATGCTGGATAGGGGGAGAGTCATTAATTACATAGGCTCCCATTCCAGACTTGGAACCATCAGTAAAAATGTTAACAGCTCCCGGAAATGGACTGGATGAAGTTACCTTAGGGAAAATGATGGGATGTTCTTTAACAAAATGGAGTAATGGATGAGAAGGGTAGTGATAATCAATACCCCCTTGAAACGAGCAACACAGAATAGCCCAGTTGGCTAGAGTAGCACATAAAACATTAAGTTGAGCTTTAGTGTAGGGTATGATAAGAGAAGAAGGTGATTGGCCGAAAAATTGAATGCTTTGTTGAATCCCTTTAAGTGCCAACGCTGCAACAGCATCAGGATAATATTCTAAGGATTTTCCTGGGGATATATGTGGGTGGATCCATAGTAAGGGCCCATCTTGCCACAGTACTCCAGTAGGCTGCCGCATAGTGGCAAGCACACATAACTGGAAAGGTTTATCACTCTGGAGCCTGCATAGAGTGGCATGCTGTAAAGCTTGTTCTACTTTTATAAAAGCCACTCTAGCCTCTGTAGTGAGGCTACGAGGGGAAGCAAGATCTGGATCACCCTTAAGAGTAGCATACAAAGGCTGGAGCACAATATTAGGAATATGTAAATATCCTCTTATCCAATTAATATCTCCCAGCAATTTTTGAAAATCATTTAGAGTTTGGAGATCTTGAGTCCTGAGGTAATTTTTTGCGGTTTTAATTTGTCATACCCAATTGTCGCTCCCAAATACCTGATAGAATCCCCCGTTTGAACCTTTTCAGGTGCGATGTGCAGTCCATGTTGAGCCAACAGCATCACGAGTTCTTTATAAGCCTCATTAACTGTCTGTTCTAATTTTGCGGCATATAACACATCATCCATATAATGAATGATCTTGGTGGAGGAATACTTATGTCTGAGAGGTGTGAGTGCCTTCCCCACATACATCTGGCACATCGTGGGACTATTAGCCATCCCCTGCGGCAACACCACCCACTCAAACCTTTGATCTGGTTCTTCGTGATTACACGAGGGAAGGGTGAAAGCAAAACGTTGTGAATCTTTAGGAGGCAAAGGAATGGAAAAGAAACAGTCTTTAATGTCAATAACAATTATATGCCAGCCTTGAGGAACAGAGGAGAGCAGAGGCAGCCCTCTTTGAATGGGCCCCATAAGTTGCATCTGAGCATTAACTGCTCGTAGATCATGCAGTAGGCGCCACTTCCCTGATTTTTTCTTAATGACAAATATGGGATTATTCCATGGAGAATTAGAAGGTTGGATGTGACCCAAATCAAGTTGTTCTTTGACTAGATCATGGGCTGCTGCCAGTTTAGCTGAGGGAAGAGGCCACTGAGGCACCCAAACAGGCTCCTCGGTGAGCCATGTTATGGGTATTGGAGCCCCAGTGGCCCCTAGGAAAAACCCAGAGCAAACCTGTTAAGCTTTTGATGACCTTGCACAGGATGCTTACGCCCCTGTAGGTGCCTTCCTAGTCCTAGACCTGGCCTGTACCCCATATTTTGCATGATATGTTGAGACACTGGGGAATAGTCATTACTAAGAGTGAACCCCATGTCTTTCATCAGATCATGGCCCCATAAAGAAATAAGTAAATCAAGAACATAAGGCTGAAAGGTACCATCGTGTCCTTCCGAGTCCTTCCAAGATAGATGTCTACAGCTGATTTGAGGGGCTTGGGCATATCCAAGTCCTCTTAGTGATTGATCAGAAGCCTGCACTTGCCATCCCCTAGACCAGTCCTTAAGGGCTATGATAGTACGATCTGCTCCTGTGTCCAGCAATCCCACAAAAGATTTACCTTCTATGCTTAATTCCAAGGTGCGGCGACTGCTCATATCCAGTGACAAATAGGCACAATTTCTTCTGGTGGTACCAATCTCATTTCCCGTCCGTGACCTTGAGTCAGCAGGGAAGTGATTATGCAAACTAGGCAAAATTAGCAATTGAGCAATCCGATCTCTGGGGAGATAGACACAATGCCCCTTGGAGCTTCCACGATAACCTTTACTGCCCCTACAGTATCAGGGTTTATAACTCCGGGGAAAACATGAAGACCTTGTAGGATAGAGGATGCACGTCCAATTAGCAAACCTACAGTGCCAGATGGTAAAGGCCCTTTGAACTCAGTTTCCACCAATTGGACTCCCATCATAGTTGTTAATACAAGTCTGGAGGTGGAACAGAGGTCCAATCCCGCGGCACCTGTACTGGCTCTCCGTGTCTCATGGGATGGCGCAGAGAAGGCCATGTCTCAGGTTCGGGTGTGACATTCTCCATTGCCCCATATATTTGTGGGCCCTGGGGTCGGGGGCCCCTTCGGCCGTTTTTTGGCCCAGCTGAAATAGGCTGTCCATGGATGTCCCTCACTGATCTACACTCTTTTGACCAATGCTTCCCCTTTTTGCATTTTGGATACAGCCCCGGTTGACGAGGGCCATTAGAAGGGCCACCGCGAGGAGGTCCAGTAAAATTGTCTTTTTTGCGACAGTCACGTTTGAAATGGCCGAACTGACCACAATGGAAGCATGTTCCAGCACCAGGACCGCCCTCTTTTGCAATCCGAAGGACAGCAGCTGCAAGACCTGCATTAGTTAAAGGTCCTCCAAGCTCTCTACACACTTTTATCCAAGCTTCTATGCCCTTGTTTTTATAAGGAGCGATTGCTGCTTTACACTCCTTGGTGCATTGCTCAAAGACCAATTGCTTGATAAGGGGCATGGCTCTATCAGGGTCCCCAAAAATCTTTCCAGCGGCATCCACCATCCTTGCTACAAAATCTGAAAAGGGTTCTGTAGGGCCCTGCAGAATCTTAGTCAAGTTACCAGACACCTCTCCTCTATTTGGAAGTGACTTCCATGCCCGAATGCAAATGTTGTTAATTTGATCATATGCCTCAGGAGGGAATCCTGTCTGTTGATTAGCAAATCTGCCTTGTCCCAAAAGCATATCCTTGTCCCAATGGGGGTGTCCCGCCACATGGTTTTGGGCGGCCTGCTCTACCGCGCCCTCTAGCACAAAGGCTCTCCAGTCTAAATATTTACCTAGAGAGACACAAGCCCGAACAAGGCTAGCCCAATCAGAGGGAGTCATACAGTATCTAGACAGACTCTCCACCTGAGTTAGTGTGAAGGCGGCACCCACCCCATAAGTGCGCACAAACTCCGCCAGGGTCTTCACAATTTTGAAATCTAAGGGCTCATGAAATCTTCCCCTATTGTCATCCTGGAAAACTGGATAAGCAAGACCCATCTCAGCGTTAACAGCCCTCCATGTTTGGGCATGGAAAGCTCTCCTCGAAACACCCCCACCGTACGGCGGCAGATCCGGAGGATCATTTTCCTTGAGCTCCTGTTTATTTTTGTTCCCTTCTCCTATAGTTAGACTCCCTAGCTGACGAGATAGTCTCCCGAGCTCTTCCTCCTCATCCTCCTCCTCCTCTGACCCACTTTTGCATGGGAGTGTGCGCAGCGTACTGAGATCTGGATACAATCATTTCCTCCCCTGTTTCTTGCTCCGCACACTCCCATCCTCCTGAAATACCTCACTTCATGCTGGAGACAATCGCCTCCTCCCCTGTGTCTCGCTCCGCACACTCCCATCCTCCTGAATTACCTCACTTCGTGCCGTCTCTGATCTTTCCTCATGTAATTGCTCTAAAACTTCCTGTCCTTTAGTAAGTGCTTCCTGACATCTGCCATCTGCGAGGCAACTACGGATCATCTTCCAAAGGGGTATCACCCCACCCTCTAATATGCCCTGCTCAGAAACAAAGTCAAGATCTGTGCCTAATTTATCCCAGCTAGGTATAGTAAGGCTGCCCGAAAACGCAAACCACGGTGCAGCAATATCTGTCTTCTGTAAAAATCTCTGTAAAGTACTATGTTTCACTTCTAGGCCCTTGGAACATAACAGGCCATCTAGGGCCAGGAGAAGCTGACTTGAAGATGCGGCACCCATGACACAACAAAAGACGCACAAAAAACAAAAGTGAAAGTAAAAGCGAAAGTACACAGTGCAGCTGCAATAAAATGTACCGCTCTCTCTGGCTTTACAGAGGAGCTACCCCGCTTTGATCGCGGATCCCGCTTACCTGGGACTAACCCCTGCTTTGATCGCGGGTCCCACTTACCTGGGACTAACTGGTGCACCAACCCTGACTACTGAAAGTTCTGGTTCCCGGGTCTCGGCACCACTTGTCGCGACCCCTTGCCCGCAAGGAAGACGCAACTCAGGAATCTTCTTTCAGCAGTTTATTCAGGCCCTTGATATTTCTTCTAATTCCTTGTCGGATGCCCCTCCCAGCCTTAATAAAGCATCCCAAGCCCCAATGCGAAGCTTCCACGTGGAACTTTCTCATAGGGTGCTGAAAAACCATGCACCAACTCTCCCAAACAAGGAGTCGTTTGTCACAGACCACAGTGGAGCCAGCGCCATCCTGCAATGGTGACCATAATCTGCAGAAGCGGCTCACCACACCGTGAATGTCAGGAAGGTCTTCTCCTCAGGCCACCACTTTGTAAAGCCTGAAGAAAACAGTTTTCAAGTGGAAATGAATAGGCATCACCTGTGCCTCTTTGCTTAATTGCTTTGGAAAGAGATGTGTCTTAATCAGCCTCTTGCCCCTGTGTGAGGCTGTGGCTTAGATTCTCACCACCTGATGAATCTATAGAAAAATCCCATGTGTGCATCCAAAACCAAAAGAGCCAAAAGAGCAGTCATTGTGGATGAAGTCTCTCTCCTACCTCTGTATGGTTCCTGACCTTCATCATTGAGATTATGGATGCTTTGGGACAAAGGTGTTCTTCAAAGCCCTGCAGAGGCTGGCCCATAGGTGCTTTGGTTTTCTCAATACTCCAATTAACATAAAGAATCTTTACCCCAGAGTCAGTAGGCTTCAAAATGGAGAATCAGAGCAGTATTAACGGCAGGCCTCTTTGATCACTCCTGGTTCACAGGAAGGGTGCCCTGGCCACACTGACTTCAGGAAAATGGGGGCAAGGGAGCTTATTTTGGACACTGTCTTTGGCTCCACCCCTCATGGAAACCTACAGCCAGAAGGTATGATTAGTGTCTATATGGAAGAAGATGAGGGCCATGTGGGAGTGTTTTGGTTTTAATTGTGGTCCTTTGTGTGGCCGTTGGAAGAGATGACTGGGTCCACCTGTGCTTGAACACTGGTGTGATTCCTTTTAGAGACTGAGTTGTGGAACTTAACTCAAAGAAGTATTGCCATGAATTGTGTTGGGATTTTAGGAGGGCACACATGAGAGTCGCCCTTGGAAACTGAGATCTAAGCCCTGGGTGGCTTTGCACACAGCAATGGGAATCTCAGGAAGGATATCTCATGGTTTTATTGTGAAAGACTTGGCAGCCATAGTTGCAAGTCAAAACACACATGGAGTTCATATTGTAGACCTCAATGGGCCTGGCTTCATGTGACCTTTTGGCCTCTCTTTGGGAAACCTTGCCTGTTAGAGTACTCCAGAGCTTTCATTGCAATGAGCTTCCTCTCCATTTAATGGTTCCTGAATGAATTGAAACCCAGAGTGCCTCCAACTTCATCCTTGAAAAATAGCTAGATGAGTACCATGAAATTTTTGAAATTCCCATAAACAGGTGGCACTGGAGAACCTTTGGATGTCCTATTGATGATCATGAGTGTACCAGACAGTGCCTTGATTGACTGGTTTTTATGAAAATGGTGTAGAACAGAGATGCCAGTAATTTGGAGCCTGCTGAGTAGTGGGCCTAGAGCAGTGGTGTGCAGGTGTGTGTTAATACAGCTTTGGTGGGATCATGTGGATCGGGAATTGGCTTCCAAATGGTTTGTGACTGACATGGTACAGCCCCCAGACCCTTGTATGTAAAGGCATCTTGTTATATCTAGAGGTTTCAGGGCAATGCTCAGAATCAGATTCCTATGGTCAAGAGGGCAAGCTATGTGGAATAGAAGCCTGGTTGTTGCATTCTCCTCCAGACCCTTACGCACCACACGTGACAGAACTCCCTCCAGCACTGTGACCCAGTTGAACTCCTTGTATTTCATGAAGCATATACTAAACTCCCAGTGCAGCTGCAAGAAACACCACAAAAAGTGGAGGATGACCAATTGGCTTCACAGTCTACACTGGGAGACACTTAGCGCTCAGTGGCAACAGTTTACCTACAAATAGAGAATTAAGCACTGCTGCCCCATGTTCATTGGAAAATAAGAAACCATGTCCTTCAGGTCACATAGATGCAGACCCAGCATTGATGGTCTCACTACAGAGATAGCTAAAGCTTCTGACAACAACATATATTTCAAGTGCCCAACCTCAGAGGCAGTTACTCAAGAAGTCTTTAGGCCAGCAGAGGTCCATGTTTGTGGAGTTTTTACCCTGTCTCTTACTTTTGGAAACTCCTCTCCCACCTCCAAGTTTGTGAACTATTGAGCATTTTCTATTCCAGATATGTATTCACAGATTTTGTAACTCTTCTCCTCTAATTATGTCTTACATGGGGTGAAGGTAATGTCAAGGCATTGTTCTGAAAGAGAGTGGGAAGACTTTTGTGTAGCACATATTTGCATACACATTGGATTCATTTTCCAATTTTCCTTTCGAAATACTGAATCCCTGTCTTTCATAGGTAGAAGGAATTCTCCTTCATAGAATATCCTGACACTTACAAGAAACAGCCCCCTGGCAGACATCCTGCCTGGGAGACATCCTGTAGCCATCTGTATCTCGAAGACTTCCTGCGGCCATCTGTCTTCCTGAAACATCCTGAGGTTATCTCACCTTGTGAAGACATCCAGGAACTACTGATAAGAGAGCTTTCCCATCTCCAGCATATAAATCCCCTGTGTGAACAATAAAAGTTTGCAGCTTGATCAGAACTACAGTCATGCTGTTATCTCTAGTGTCTTTTGTCCCTTCATTCCTCCCCATCTATGTTCGCTGCCCACGTTGATGTGTCCTGCCGGCCAGAACATCTGGCGCCCACCGACTGGGTTTCAAGCCTTTGACTGAGGGGGAACCCCATCCTCCTGGAAGACTTGGTCAAGCGGAGCTCGCGATTGCCTCAGCAGACACCACCGAGAGACATATCAAGTAGGAGTGTGGGGATGATGCACAGTGAGTGACCCACCATGGGACAAGCAGTTTCGTCACATGATTTGTTTTTGTCAGCCCTGAAGGAGTCCTTCAAGACATGGGGGGCACGTGTTAAGAAAAAGGACTTAAAATTTTTCTGTTCATACATAGGGGAATTGTGTCCATGGTTTTCCCTTGAAGGAACCATTGATGGTAAACCATGACTTAGAGTAGGAGACTGTTTAAAAGATTATTATGAATACTTTGGCACAGAAAAGGTGCCTGTTCCCACATTTTCTTACTGGAACTTAATTAATGAAATTCTTAAAAGTTCACCCTTTGACAATGGCATCTTAAAATTTGTCAGGATTGGGGAAGAGACTATGCAAATGACCTCTCGTCCCCCCTCTGCATGCCCATCAGTTAGTACAGATATAGACCCTTCTCAGTCTCCCCAGGACCCTGGGAACCTTCCTGGTCCACCTCAAAATACCACCCTAATGAATAAGGCTCCAATGGTTACCAACTACCTTTATCCAGTTTTAAATCCCAGAGACACATTGACCCCTGGGGAGGAGGCTACCTTGGAGAAGAAAGAAGCTCACTACCATTCAGAAGACCGACCACCTCTCAGGTCCCTTCCAGAGCCTATAGAACTTACCCATCCACCTCCCTCCTATATCCCTCATGCCTTTTGTGCTCCGGCCCTTCAGGGGCCAACATCGGCCCCCAGGTATTTTTTCTCCACTTCCCTCGCCTAACCTGGCTCCCTTGCGACAGTCTCTCCAGCATAGACGGGAACAGATCCAACTTTTAAAAGAATTAACATCCCTTGACTCTGAGCTCTGCTCATTAGCCTTAGACATGGAGTCAAGGCAAGCTGCCCATCGGCGGTCTAATAAAAAGGCTAACCTGCTCCATCAGCCTGTTCTCACATTCCCAGTAACCCGCAGTCAGATAGATATGCCTGCCCAGTCTGAGGTCAAAGACTTACATGATGATCAAGAGGAGAAAGCGGGGGAAATGGATCAAGGAGATCAGGACTCAGAGGATGAGGAGTTAACCCCCAGGCAGGAAGGAACCCAGAGTGTGTACAAAAAATTAAGCCTGCATTTTCTTGAAAAACTTAAAAAGGCTTGTGCTCACTCTGGCCTCACTGCGCCCTACAGAGTGGCATTATTAGAAATCCACAGTGCACAATGGCTTACTACCAATGATTGGAAATTTCAAACCCGAGATACCTCAGTGCTGGAGACTTTCTGTTATGGAACGCAATTTCAAACAGCACTGTTGGGAAACTGCTCAAAAAAATTTAACAAAGGCCTCCTCTAAATCCTGGACTTCTGTTAAGTTAGTGGTCAATGCGCCTTTTGACACTAAAAATAAACAGGCATGTTTCCCTGCTGGACTTTTGGCGCAGATTCAGACGGCTGGCTTACATGCTTGGAGACGCGTCCCTCAAAAGGCCTCAGCTACCACTTCCTTGGCAAAAATACGACAAGGGCCTCACGAGCCTTATAGCGACTTTGTTTCCCGGCTTAACCTAGCCGCAGAATGCTTGCTTGGACCAAGCGAAAGCGAAAGCACCTTTGTAAAACATCTTGCCTTTGAAAACGCCAAGCCAGCATGTCAGGGTGTTCTTCGACCACATAAGGATAAAAGGAAACTTTCTGACTTTATTAGACTCTGTGCAGGGGTGGGTGCAGCCCATGCCATGGGTCTCGCCTTTGGTGCCACCTTTACCATGGCCTTTCACAATCCTGGCTCACCTACTTGCTTTACTTGAAAACAACCTGGCCATTTTACACACTAGTGTCTGACAGGCAAACAAAGCCTAGGAATAGTGTCTCCTCAAACTGGGGCTAAACCGCCCCCAGCTACTCTTTGCCCTAGATGTGGCAAAGGTCATCACTGGGCCAGTGAGTGGAGATCTAAAACAAATGCCCTCTGACAGCCTATTTCTTCCTGCTTCTTGGAAAATCACTGGAGGGCCAACCCCTGGCCCCGACTTTCCCAAGACAAACCCAGGGGCAATAAGGTTTGTTCCCTCCCAAACTACCAACCTACTTCAAAATCCTTCTCCACAATTGCTCGTTCCAACGAGCCACACCAGGCGGAACAGGATTGGACCTCTGTGCCACCACTGAGAAAATATTAGACACATTGCAAGGGACCCAGTTAATACCCACTAGAATTAGGGGTCCCCCTCCATCTCATACATCTGCCCTTATGCTTGGAAGAGCCTCTACTACCTTATAAGGTGTTCAGGTCTTCCCTGGCATTATTGATAATGATTTCACTGGAGAACTAAAAATACTGGCCACAGCTATTAATGGAGTTGTGGCCATCCCCGCAGGAACAAGACTTGCACAATTAATACTCCTTTCCTTGGATTCAGGAGGCACTTCCACCACCCAAACCTACCTCCTGGGACTGCCTCCTTGGGCTCCTCTGATGTGTATTGGGTTCAGCCAATTTCTCACAATACACCCCCTTACCTTACTTATTGAAGGAAAGGAATTCCAAGGAATTCTAGATATTGGAGCTGATGCCACAATTATGTCTAAAAAATACTGGCCATCTGGTTGGCCCCTCACCCCACCCTTGAGTGACCTTAAAGAGATAGGACAATCAAAAAATCCTCCAGTCAGCTCTAGGTCTATTAGCTGGACTGATAAAGAGGGTAATAAGTCAACTGTCACTTTTTTCGATGTTCCTGACCTAACCTATTAACCAATGGGGCCGAGATATTTTGAGTCAAATGGAAGTTATTCTTCCCAGTCCCAATTCCATGGTGACTCATCAAATGCTTAGTATGAATTTTGTCCCTGGTACAGGCCTGGGGAGACTGAGACGAAAACTGGTTGAGCCTCTACAACCCATACAAAACACAAATACATATGGCCTTGGGCATTCGGATTTTTAGTGTTGGTCCCTGACCCTCCTGTACCTCATGCAGATAAAATTATTTGGAAGAGTCAAACTCCTGTGTGGGTGGATCAGTGGCCCCTTACCTAAGAAAAAATTGGAGGCTGCCTCCATGTTAGTGCAGGAACAGCTGGCAGCCGGCCATGTAGAGCCCTCAACCTCACCATCGAATACTCCAATTTTTGTTATCAATAAAAAATCAGGCAAGTGGCGCCTTTTACAAGATTTGTGTGCCATTAATAAAGTTATGCTCCCGATGGGAGCACTACAGTCAGGTATTCTCACACCAGTGGCAATTCCCAAAAACAATTGTAAAATGGTTATTGACTTAAAAGATTGCTGTATTACCATTCCTTTAGATCCTGAGGATAGACCCTATTTTGCCTTTAGTCTCCCTCGCATTAATTTTCAGGGCCCTATGCAGAGATTTCAATGAAAGGTTCTTCCCCACGGTATGGCCAACAGCCCTAGTCTTTGCCAAAATTACGTTGCTCAAGCAGTAGACCCTGTGAGAGAGCGATGGCCACAAATTTATATTTTACATTAAAAGGATGATTTGTTAATTGCTGCACCTAACACCCATGACCTTAATAATTGTTACTTGGACCTTTACAAAACCCTCACTACCTTAGGACTACAGATAGCTCCTGATAAGTTTCAAACACAGGACTCTGATACCTATTTGTGCCTTAAACTTCAAGATAATCAGATCCAAATTCTTAAAATACAACTACGTGTGGACCATCTTCACACCCTTAATAATTTTCAAAAATTACCTGGGGATATTCAATGGATAAGAACATATTTAAAATTGCCCACTTGTGTACTTTTGCCCCTTAATGATATTTTGAGAGGTGATTCCCACCCCTCGTCCTCTCAAAAGCTTACTCCCGAGGCATGACAGGCATTAAACCAAGTCACAGAAGCCATTGCCCAACAGTTTGTTACACAAATTTCTTACAACCTTCCTCTGGTTCTGGTTATTTTACACACTCCTCATACACCCACAGGAGTATTTCGGCAGCAAAATACACATTTTAAAATTAAAGGCCGCCCCTTGCTTTGGGTCCATTTACCCACCACATCCTCCAAGGATATTACTGTTTATCTTGCTCAGGTAGCTTCTACTATTATTAAAGGTCATTTGCTTTCTCGACAACATTTTGGCAAAGACCCTGATAATATTTTAATTACATATACTAAGGACCAAACCCAATGTTTACTACAGACAGTGGATGAATCAGGTATTGCCCTATCAGGCTTTTGGGAACAATTGATAACCACCTCCCCAATTACCCCCTTTTACATTTTGTCCAGTTACATCCATTTATTTTTCCCAAAATTACTCAAAAGGCTCCCATTCCTCAAGCCCTTACTGTCTTTACAGATGGTTCCAATAATGGCCATGCAGTCTTTGTTATCAATAACCAGCCTACCACCTTTGATAGGGTCTTTCAGTCAGCACAGTTTTTGGATTGTTTGCCATAACACAAGTTTTTATAACATTTTTTGATAATTCTGTTAATATTTATGCAGAAAGTGCCTGCATTGCTCATTCTGTGCTCCTGCTGGAGATTTCACTCACTATTAAGGCTTCTTCCAATGTGGCCTTTCTGTTTCACCAGCTTCAGCAACTAATTCAGGCCAGACAACACCCATTTTTCTTAGGACAAATCAGGGCACACTCTGATCTTCCCGGCCCTCTAACACAAGGTAATCCCCAAGCTGATGCAGCAACTCGTTCCATCTTTCCAATTTTTGTTGGCTCCATTCAAAAGGCCACGGAGTTACACAATTTTCACCATCTAAATTCCCAGAGCCTTCGATTACTTTGTAAAATTACCAGGCAACAGGCACGAGAGATAGTAAAAACATGCCCTGGTTGCACTGTCTCCCTCCCCATTCAACAGTTGGGAGTTAACCCCAGAGGATTACTGCTCAATCAGTTTTGGCAAATGGATGTTACTCATTTTCCTGAATTTGGAAAAACCAAATATATACACGTTTCTATAGATACCTTCAGTGGCTTTATTTTTGCATGACCACATTCTGGAGAGGGTACCAAAGATGTCCTTTCTCATCTTGTTTCAGCCTTTTCTGTAATGGGTAAACCAATACATATTAAAACAGATAATTGTTCTGCATATACCAGTGCCAAGTTTAAACAATTTTGTGCTACCTTGCAAATTTGTCATACTACTGGAATTCCATACAAACCTCAGGGCCGAGGCATTGTGGAACGTGCCCAACTTACCTTAAAGACTTGGCTAACCCTCTTTAAGGCTTCCGCCTTTATATTAACCACTCCCAGGCATCGCCTTAACCATGAATTATTTGCCCTTATTTTTCTTACTCTCGACAGTGAAGGCCATTCAGCCACAGACAGACATTGGCATCCCTCGTCCAATTCTGTTCGCCCACCTGTTATGTGGCGCAATCCCCTTACAAATAAATGGAAAGGCCCAGATCCTCTTTTCATCTGGGGACGAGGCTCAGCTTGTGTTTTGGACGAAGAGCAAGCAGCCCCAAGTTGGTTACCAGAACACCTGGTTAAACAGGTTAATGACTTACCTCAACCTAGGGACGGAGGTGCTCCCCCTGAGGACAAATTTTCCTCTTTTTCAGATGCAGCCAACAATCTGTGTTTGGATTCTGCTTAAGGCACTTCTGCTGAACAGGGTTGTACACGGAGGCCTTGGCCCTCCACCTTCCAACATCATGGAGTACCTCTTTGGGCCCCCCTGCGAGTGCAAGTGAGGATCTTGAACTCAGGCTCGCACTAGTTGGACCCAGATTGCTGACTGCGTGACTAAAGTAGTTTACCTCCTGGCCGAGGTTGACCATAAACTCAGAGTAGTTCATCAGCCTAAATGTGTATGTGTTAACAAGCCAAAGATTATTCCCCCTAGTACAAGTAAAGCTCTCCAAAATTGTTCTGCAACCTGTACGAATACACAGGCGATGTATGGCTCTTGTTATGTGTCGCTCTTAATTTGTGTTAACAAGCAAGGAGAAAAATTTTTTGAAGCCTCCCTAACTAAACCTCATGCAGAAGGGGGGACCACTATTCATTATACCCCCTTTCTCTTTGACCGGGGAGGAGATTGCAAATACACCAAGCTACAGTCACCTGGGTGGCAAGGCAGTGTTGGTAAACCCTCCTGCTGGCCCATTAAGGCCCCTACAGGGGTCTCTTATCGTGGAGGACCCACTGATGCTGTCAAGCATCCTCAGATAATCAAACTTTTGAAACCCCCAATTCCTGAGCTCACATATCATCCCTTAATGTACCCTAAATCCCAGCTCCGAGGTTTAGATACCAATACATTAGAAATTTTGGAAACTACCTTCTCCTTGCTTAATAATTCCAACCCCACCATTGCTGGTGATTGCTGGCTCTGCATGACAACAGGGACAATCATGCCTATGGCAGTTCCTATTATTTCTATCATAGAAAATGATAATACATGCCAACCCGGATTTTTTTATAATTACAGCCTATAGGCACATTTACATTATGTCTTTTAGGCATGATGCAGAATAATACCTATGATATTGATGTTGGAGTTACTTCCTTTGGAAATTGCTCAAAAGTACAAAATTATTCCTCACCCAACCCATCTCTTTGTTACCCAATGGCACAGTTTTTATGTGTGGAGAAAACTCGGCCTTCCCCAGGCTTCCAGTGAATTGGATCAGTGGCTGTGTTCTTACCTTATTCCTCCCTGATATAACTATTGTCCCATGAGACGAACGTCTACCCATTCCTAGCCTAGACATCTTAGTCATAAGACACAGGTGGGCAATACATGCCTTACCACTCATTGCGAGCCTTGGAATAACAGCTGCTGTGGGCACAGGTACACTGGTTTAGGCACGGCTATCCACTCTTACCGTCGCCTGTCTCAACAACTTTATAAATGATGTACAAACTCTATCAGGAACCATTAAAGATTTGAAGGACCAAATAGACTCCCTAGCAGAAGTGTTCCTTCAAAACACACGAGGCTTAGATTTGCTGACAGCTAACCAGGGAAGTATTCGCTTGGCCTTAGGGGAACGATGCTGCATTTATGCCAATTAATCAGGCATAGTATGCACTAAAATTAAGCAGGTTCAAGAAGATGTAAAAGAGAGACGAAGGGAACTATTTGAAAATCCACTCTGGACTGGGCTTAGTGGATTTCTACCCTACCTTCTTCCCCTAATAGGCCCTTTGTTGGGTTTACTTTAAATAGTGTCTATAGGACCCTGCATTATAAACAGGCTGGTACAATTTATTAAAGAACAGATTAATATTTTGGCCTCTAAGCCCATACAGGTGCACTATCATCGTCTGGAGATGGAAGACCTTGCTGCTAACATTTAAAAGGATGTTCTACCCTTCTCACAGGCTTATTTCTTAAGTTTACATCCCCACAGATCTCTCTTTCTTAAATAAAACTATAAGAAATAGCTCTGACTAAAAATCTTCTGCCATTGCCATAAGGGTTCGTCCTCAAAGTGCCCCTTCACTTGGGGGAGGATGCACCCATGAAGTGAGGACCTTAGGCCATAATAATGGAGGGTGCAGGAAAGACTGTGGGAGGATGGATCCACGGATACCCAAACACAAGACCTCTGAGTGACACGCTCTGGTGCATGGCGGTTGGCATGCATCCCCCTCAAAGCCGTCTCCTCGAAAACATGCCATGGCCACCAAGAAATCTTCTAGTAAACATGCTCTCTCAGATCAGGAGATATTCTAAGGCCTCCTTGAGAAACAAAGCCTCTATCACCCCCTAAAACATTGGCCGGTAAGGTATGGTCAAATATTTTATATAAGAAAGGGGGGATGGTGAGGGGCTAGAAGGAAGTTCTCCTCAAAGAATAGCCTGACACTTAAAAGAAACAGCCCTCTGGGAGACATCCTGCCTAGGAGACATCCGACAGCCATCTATCTCCCTGAGACATCCTGCGGCCATCTGTCTTTCTGAAATATCCTGAGGTTATCTCACCCTGTGAAGACATCCAGCAGCTGATCATAAGAGAGATTTCCTATCTGCAGCATATAAATACCCTGTGAAAACTGTAAAAGTTTGCAGCATGATCAGAACTACTGTCTTGCTGTCATCTCTCATTTCTCTTGTCCCTTCATTCCTCCCCAACGAGGTTTGACGAACACTTTGATGTGTCCTGCCGGCCGAGACACCTGACACTAAACCATACCCTACTAGACAATGACTACTAATCCTAATATGATGGAGAAAAATAACCCAAACAGAATAGAAATACAAGCAGTTCAGAGGAGCTATGGTGTATAGTTGGACTTGCCTTTTGCATGATATAGGGTAGGTGTAATAAATATAGTTAATTTTTAATTGAAATAGATCTCCATGTGTTTTTAAAGTTAACAAATATGTGAATACCTGTCTCTCTTTCTCTGTAGCCTATTAAGCACATGTATTTTTATATGCACATATAGAATCCTACCTGGTATCACACATATTTTCTTTTGAGGTGTGCTGATATGGCAGATACAAATTGTGAGAAGAGATCACTCCTCCTAAACGCTGTTGGAACTGAAAATTCAAATGATGGGTGAGCCTCCTAGTAGAACAACATTATACATAAATCCATGTTCAGTAAAATAAATATTTTTTAATCTGGTTGATATATGTTTCATGATGAATTTCAATTGGCATATATATTGCTACTTTTAATTGCCTCTCTGTGTGTTTTGTGTGTGTGTATATCTATCTATTTATCTATCTATCTATCTATCTATCTATCTATCTATCTATCTATCTATATACACACACTCTCTAACTTTTTCAAAATATGAAATATGTGTGTCTTATATACACTACCTAAATTCATTCATGTTCATGTATGTGGATTTATAATCAACTTTTCACAAGATTATTATGAGAAATATTCATCCACCTGAAATACATATTTGTTTCCTAGTACTGAAAACTAACTTCAATGAATGGTGCATACAATCCTAATATTTCTACAGTAACTGACGCAGTTTAATTCAATGCAAGTAGATTCCTATGGGACATGATGTGTATTTTGAAGTTCATTTTATTCAACACTAGTAAATTGCTACTTCTTCAGTTTATGAACATCATAAAATACATATTTCATACACAGGTTCACAAATTTGTAGGCATTTGATTCACTTCAAATCATTTCCTGCTTCACAACACATGTATTTCTCCAGGTTTCTTGACTGGTCTTTTCATGAGACTTCTTTTCAAACACATTATTTTCGAATTCCATAATCATTTTGAAACAAAACTCACACACTCTTCATGATAAACCATAACCCTAATATTACCATTAGATGAATAATTGGTTGGAATGAATGATTGTATATCAATATAAGATTTCCTGTATATTTTCAGATATCAAATCAATCCATTATTTAAAGTTGGAACCAGTTATATTATTAATTCACAGTATGGTCTATCCATGCATTATCTCTATTTTCATAGACACAGGGTACATCTATTTGTAACCGCAATACTAATTTATTCATCTTCAAAATGTTGCTCCCAGAATTGGTGGTAGAAATACTCATGTCACCTGATCTACATATGCATTTTTTCACAGTAATATTCTGGACACAAGAAGCAGGGGTCACACTTATGATTTTACCAAGGCCTAAATGGAGAGTGAGCATGGATTACTAAAAACATCCATGTCCAGGTTGCCTAATGCTCTCAAATGTCAATCCTATTGGTGACTACATATTTGTTTCTTCCTAAGACTATATATTCAACCTCAATCCTGTTCAAAATTTCTAATCCTATCACTCACTTTATACTTTGCCTGATTTACATATGTCTCTATTGATATCTTCTTATCTACGTTTTATTCCAGTTCATTATTTTGACTGACTCTTCACATATGCTGACATTTACATTCACCCTCTACCCAAAACTCTAATTCTAAAGAACTTTCGGTCCCACTTCTATACTCACTCTTCTTTCTAAACCTACCAACTATCTTCCTAATCATACCGACTATCCCTTTTTGACTGGATGTTCTCTTGGACATTCAATCATCCAAAGTACAAGGTTCTATGCCATTGTATCTCGATTTATCTGAGATGTCTGTGCAGAATATAATTCAAATCTATATAACCAACTCAAGGGCGTAATGCCTTAATGGGCTTCAAATCTTACCTAGATTTCTGTTTTCAAACTTATTTCACCTGTATATTGTTGTAAATATCGCAGGTTCCCAATACCATTATTCATCTCGCAGAATGATACCTAACCCAAATCAAACCTGTTATTAACCCTAATCATAAACTGTTCCCTCAATATAACTTTATAAAAGAGCAGGGACAGAGTTGGTCTTACAATACAGGAATATAGGGGATCTTCCACCTGCTGAGAACCTCAAAGGTTCATGCAAAAATTATCCCTGGATAAGATGTAGGCAGCTATGAAGGACCTAAGAGAGCAAAATCATCTTCCATGGCAAAAACCCTGGTCAGGATGAAGGGATGTGTCTGAATCTGCCTCTCTATTCTTAATGTAGAGAAGATGAACCAAATGAGACATGTGTGGAGAGCTATTCCCGGGTGCCTATGGTTGATATGCAATTCTAACTTGTGAAAGTGTCACAGGAACTAGGGGCAGCCTCTATCTCATGGGACTCTTGGAAGCAACTGTTAGGACAAAGTGTTTGTCAATGCAGTGACCTCATTCAGTTCCTGAAGGAATTGACCTACCTAACTTTCTTGGTGATGGAACTCTCTGAACTTGGGATCCAGGAAGCAGGCACCCTGAGCCATTCCCAGTCCCACTCCCAGTGGGCTCACTTGTTTGGATTTACCAAGGACAGGGTCAGTAATTCTTGGTATCTACTGATTTGAGGATGGGCAAATGCCTGGAAAGCTCTGAAGATGGTCCTGTGCTTAAAAAGCAGGTAGTCGCTCACCACTGGCTACTGACAACCTCAGAGAGTTGGCCAAAGGACCAGATCTGAGACAGGACAGGCAATTTCAGAGAAAGATAGTATGGCCCGCCGTCAGAGGACATTCCATATAGTCACAGACCTACTTGGGGGAATGAGGTGCCTTTGTGGGTGTGCGTGTGAGTTTGTGGTTTTGTCTCATGTTCTGAGAACAGGTAGAAAAAGCGGTTTGTTTGGTTTGGACTGGACTGTTTCTAGAATGTCGTTTGACAAAGTGAGTGTTTCTATGTCTGTGTATCACACTGTGTCTGTGGATGTAGACATTAAAAAAGAGAATGCATCAATGGATGTTTCCTGTCTAGTAGGCAGCTTTCCAGCATTCATCCTGCCTAATTTATGAAAAGAGTGTGGCAGGCTTATTGATGTGCAACACCTGCTATCCTCCTAAGTTTCTGTTTTCTTCCTGAATTCTGGCCCCACTAAAGAATAGGCTCATGGTATTTTGTTCAAGATATGTACCACCTAAATAATCTGTCACATGGCCATGTACTGGATAGCTGAAGAGAATAGCGAGCATCTCAGAAAACTTAGATATCAGTGTGACCAGGAAAGTCTCAGTGGAGAAACCCTGCTTTGGGCCATTTGCTTACCTATTGTTCTGTTGCCCTGAATGTTAGGAAGGTCTTTGCCTCAGGCCACCCCTTTCTGAAGTCTGAATAAAAATGTTTTTAAATGGAAATGAATGAGCATCACCTGTGGCTCTTTGCTTAATTGCTTTGGGAAGAGATGTGTCTGAATCAGCCTCTTGGCCCTTTGTGAGGCTGTGGCTTAGATTCTCAGCACCTGATTGATCTAAATAAAGATCCCATGTATGCATCCAAAACCAAAATGGCAAAAAGTGCAGTCATTGTGGGTGAAGTCTCTTGCCTTCCTCTGTTAGGTTCCTGAATTCCATCAAATGAGAATAGGGATCCATTGGGTCAAATGAGTTCTTAAAAGCCCAGCAGAAGTGCTTGGGTTTTCTCATGACTTCAAATTACATGAAGAATCTATACCTGACCGTCAGTAGGCCTCAAATTGGAGAAGCAGATCAGTATTAATGGCAGGCCAATTTGATCACTCCTGGTTCACACGAAGGGTGTCAAGGCCACCCTGACTTTAGGCAAATGAGCGGCAAGGGAGCTTATTTTCGACACTTTCCTGAGATGCACAACTCATGGAAAACACCAGCCAGAGTTTATGATGAGTGCCTATATGGACGAAGATGAGGGATACGTGGGAGTGTTTTGGTTTTAATTGTGGTCATTTGTGTGGCAGTTAGAAGTGATGATTTGGTCCACCTGGTCTTGAACTCTGGTGTGATTCCTCTAAGAGACTGAACTCTGGAACTGAACTCAGAGAAGTATTGCCATGAATTGTGTTTGATCTTAGGAGGCCACACATAAGAGTTGCCCTTGCAAACTTTTCTAGGGCCAGAGTGGCTTTCCACAGAGCACTGGGAATATGAGCCAGGATATCACATGATTTAATTCTGAAAAACTTGGAATCTGTACTTGAGAGGCAAAACACACATGGACCTCACCTTGTAGACCTCAAAGCCCCTGCCTTCATGTGACATTTTGGCCACTCATTGGGAAGCCTTGCCTGTGATACCTCTCCAGAGCTTTCTTTGAAATGAACTTTCTCACATTTAATGGTTCCAGAATGAATTGAAACCCACAGTGCCTCCAACTACATCCTTGAAAAATGGCTAGATAAATACCATGAAATTTTTGAAATTCCCATGAACAGGTGGCACTGGAGAACATTTGGATGTCCTGTTGCTGATCATGAGTGTACCAGACAGTGCCTTGATAGACTGGGTTTCATGATATGGTGTAGAACAGAGATGCCAGAAAGTTGGAGCCTGCTGACTAGTGGGCCTAGAGCAGTGGTGTGCAGGTGTGTGATAAAACATCTCTGGTGGGGCCATGGGGATCTGCCATTGGATTCCAAATGGCTTGTGACTGACATGGTGCAGCCAGCAGACCCTTATATGTAAAGGCATCTTGTTATATGCAGAGGTTTCAGGGCAATATTCAGAATCCGGTTGCTATGCTCAAGGGGGCAAGCTATGTGAGATTGAAGCCTGGTGGGTGCTTTCTTCTGCAGACTCTGTCCCACCACACATGACAGACCTCCCTACAGCACTGTGTCCTTGTTGATTCCTTGTATTTCGTGAAGCACATACCAAACATCCAGTGCAGCAGCAATAAACACCACAAAAATTGGAGGAATTCCAAATGGCTTCACAGTCCACAGAGTGGAGACCACTTAGCCCCCTGTTGCCACAATTGAACTCCAAAGAGAGAATTCAGCACTCTTGCCTCATATTCATTGGAAAATCAGAAACCATGTCCTCTAGGTGACACATAGATGAAGACCCATCTTTGATGGACTCACTAGAAAGGAAGCTAAAGCTCCGTACAACAAAATATATTTCAAGTGCCCAACCACAGAAGCAGTTTCTCAAGAAGTCTTTAGGCCAGCAGAGCTCCACGTTTGTTGAGTGTTTACACTATCCCTTACTTTTGGAAACTCCTCTACCACCTCCAAGGTTGTAAACTCATGAGAATTTTCCATTCCACTTATGTATTCACAGATTTTCTAACTCTTTTCCTCTAATTGTGTCTTACTTGGGGCGAAGGTATTGTCAAGGCATTGTTCTGGATGAAAGTGAGAAGATTTTTGTGTAGCACATATTTGCATACACTTTGGATTCATTTTCCAAATTTCCATTCGAAATACTGAATCCCTGACACTAACCTATACCCTACTAGACTCTCACTACTAATCCTAATATGATGGAGAAAAATAACCCAAACAGAATAGAAATACAAGCAGTTCAGAGGAGGCCTGGTGTATTTTTGGACCTGCTTTTTGCATTATATAGGTCAGGAGTTATAAATGTAGTCAACTTTTTGTTGAAATAGTTCTCCATGTGATTTTAAAGTTAACAAATATGTGAATTCCTGTCTCCCTTTCTCTGTAGCCTATTCAGCACATGTATTTTTATAAGCACATATAGAATCCTAACTGGTATCACATGTACATTTTTGTGAGGTATCTGACTTGGAAGATACAAATTGTGAGAATAGATCACTCCTCATAAACACTGTTGGAACTGAAAATTCAACTTATGGGTGAGCTTCCTGGTTGAACAACATTATATATAAATCTATGTTCAGTAAAATGAATATTTTTGAATCTGTGGAGCATATATATTTCACAATGAATTTTGATTGTCATATATATTTCTACTATTTAATTTCTCTATGTGGGTTTTGTGTATATATATATATATATATATATATATATATTCTCCAAAATTTTCAAAATATGAAATATTTGCATCTTATTATGCACTGCCTAAATTCATTCATGTTCATCTATGTGGATTTCTAATCAACTTTTCACAAGATTATTCTCAGAAATATTCATCCACCTGAAATACATATTTGTTTCCTAGTACTGAAAACTAAATTCAGTGAATGGTGCACACAAATCCTAATATTTCTACAGTAACTTACCCATCTTAAAATCAATGCGAGTAGATTCCTATGGGACATGATGTGTATTTTGATGTTCATTTATATTCATCACTGGTACATTACTATTTCTTCAGTTTATTCACATCATGGGATATATATTTCACACACTTGTTAGCAAATTAATAGGCATTTGTTTCACTTTCAATCACTTCCTGTTTCAGAACACATGTATTTCTCCATGTTTCCTGACTGGACTTTTTATGAGACTTCTTTCCAAACACATTATTTTCGTTTTCCATAATCACTTTTGAAGCAAAACTCACACACTCTTCATAAAATACATAACCCTATTATTACCATTAGATGTATAACTGGTTGTAATGAATGATTTTTTATCAATATAAGAATTCTTATATATTTTCAGATATCAATTCAATCCATTATTTAATGTGGCACCAGTTATATTATTTATTCACCATATGGTCTCTTCATGCATTATCTCTATATTCATAGAAACAGAATACACCTCTTTTTTCCCCCCAATTCTAATTCATACTTCTTCAAAATGTTGCTCCCAGAAATGGTGGAAGAAATACTCGTATCACCTGATCTACATATACATTTTATCACAGTAATATTCTGGAGACTAAACACAAAGATGACACTTATGATGTACCAAAGTCTAAATGGAAAGTGAACATGGATTACTGAAAACATCGATGTCCAGGTTTCCTAATGCTCTCAAATTTCAATTCTACTGGTGACTACATATTTTTTTCTTCCTAAGATTATATATTCAAACTCAGCCCTGTTAAAAATGTCTAATCTTGTGACTCACTTTATACTTTGCCTGATTTCCTAAAGTCTTTATTAATATCAGCTTTCCTACATATTTTGCCCAGTTCATCATCGTGACTGACACTTCACATATGCTGACATTTACATTTACTCTCTAACCGAAACCCTATTGCTAAAGAATTTTGTTCCAAATCCTATACTCACTCTTCTTCCTAAAACTAATGACTATCTCCTGATCCTACCGACTATTCCTTTTTGACTGCATGTTCTCTTCTACATTCAATCATCCATGGTACATGGTTCTATGCCATTGTATATCGATTTATCTGAGACATCTGTTCAGAACGTAAATCAAGTGCCCAATGCCCTTCTGGGCTTCAAATCTTACCAAGATTTCTGTTTTCATACTTATATATCCCCTATATATTCTTGTAAATATCGCAGGTTCCCAATACCATTATTCAACCCTCAGAATGATTCCTAACCAAAATTGAACCTGTTATTAACCCTAATCATACACTCTTCCCTCAATCTAACTTTTTAGAAGAGCAGGGATGGAGTTGGTATTTCAATACAGGAATGTAGGTGATCTTCCACCAGTTGAGAACCTCGAATGTCCATACAGAAATGATCCCTGGATAAGTTGTAGGCAGCTGTGAAAGACCTGAGAGAGCAAAGGTCATCTTACATGGCAAACAACCTGGTCAGGATGAAGGGATATGTCTGAATCAGCCTCTCTTTTCTTAATGTATAGAAGATGGACCAAACCAGGCCTGTGTGGAGAGCTGTTCCTGGGTGCCTATGGTTGACATACCATTCAAACTTGTGAAAGTGTCAGAGGAAGCAGAGCCAGCCTCCATCTCATGGGACTTTTGGAATAAAATGTTAGGTCAAAGTGGTTGCCAAGGCGGTGAACTCATTCAGTTCCTAAAGGAAGTGACTAAAGTCAATTCCTTGGTGATGGAACTCTCTGAACTTGGTATCTAGGAAGCCAGGAACCCAGAGCCAGTCCCAGTCCCAGTCCCAGTGTTCTCAATTGTTTGGATTTTCCAAAGACAGAGTCATTCTTTCTTGATTCCTACTGATGTGAGAAAGGCCAAATACCAGGAGAGCTCTGAAGAGGGGCCTTTCCTGAGCAAGTAGGTAGGAGCTCACCTCTGGCTACTGACAACTTCACAGAGTTGGCCAAGGAGACCTAATCTGATACAGGACAGGCCATTTCAGGGGAACACAGTGTGGTCCACCAGTCAGAGAACACTTCGGATAGTCACAGACCCATTTTGGGGAAGGAGGTGCCTTTGTGGGTGTGGGTGTGGGTTTTTGGTTTGTCTCATGTTCTGAGAATATGTAGGAAAGGTGGTTTGTTTGGTTTGGAGTGAAATGTTTTTAATAAGTCATTTCACAAGGTGAGTGTTTCTATGTCTGTGTATCCCAATGTGTCCGTGGTTGTAGACTTTAGAAAAGAGAATGATTCAATGGATGTATCCTGTCTAGTAGAAAGCTTCCCAGCATTCATCCTGCACAATTTATGAATGGACTGTGGCTTGCCTTATCAATGGGCAACACCTGCTAATTTCCTAAGTTGCCGTTTTCTTCCTGAATTCTGGCCACTCTCCAGAAGAGGCTCATGGTTTTGTGTCCAAGATATGTACCACCTCCAAGCTCTGTGACATGGCCATGTAATGGATAGCTGAAGGGGATGGCAAACATCACAGAAAACTCAGATATCAGTTTGAAATGTAAAGTCTCAGTGGAGAAATCCTACTTTGGGCCTTTTCCTTAACTGTTGTTCTGTTTCCCTGAATGTCAGGATGTTCTTTGCCTCAGGACACCCCTTTGTGAAACCTGAAGAAAACAGTTTTCAAATGGAAATGAATCGGCATCACCTGTGGCTCTTTGCTTAATTGCTTTGGAAAGGGATGTGTCTGAATCAGTGTCTTAGCCCTTTGTGAGGCTGTTGATAATATTCTCAGCACCTGATGGATCTAAAGAAAGATCCCATGTGTGCATCCAAAACCAAAATGGCCAAAAGAGCAGTCATTGCGGATGAAGTCTTTCGCCTTCCTCTGTAAGGTTCCTGACCTCTATAAAGTGAGAAAAGGGAAGATACACCAAGCCAGTTGATGGCTCCTTTTGAAAAAATTGTACCACCAATGACAGCATAAGCATAAATACCCAACATTACCACAAGTCGCTGCACCAACAGATAGTTCAAAATGCACACAAGTGATACATAGTCCAGGCAAGTTCTGCAAACAGTTCAGTGATGGCTATTGCACAATCTGTAGATTGGTTTTATCTTTGTCTTCACCGACACTGGGATGAAGATAGGAATTCTGGCAATAATGGCTAAAAAAAATTATGTATCATTCTAAAAGGTACTAAAAAAAACATTTTCTTAACAATTTACATTATCTTGAAGAGAATTATTCAATATAATGAAAAGGAAAGGTGAAAGTAAACATACAGTTCTGTTAACGTCCTTTTTTGTTCACATATTAAAACAGTCCTCAACAGATGTTTACCCAATTTAAATTAAAACATTTAAAACACGTGAATAAAAAAAAAAATATTTGGATCCATTTTTTCATGAGCGCACATCATATATGATGTATGGACATATGTACATTCAAACATATGACACAAAACACAAGTGTGCAAACATAATATAATACATACAACACATTACATAATAGTAAAGGCCTTATAACTTTTCACAGGTGAAATCACCATTGGAATGTTTAAAAAATTATAGTCAAAAAATAGAAATGATCAGCAAAACAGTAACCTAGGTCTGCATTAGCTCAAAAACACAAAATAGAACTTCATGTTGTGGGAAAGGGCAATAATAAAATTGATATTGAAAAAAGCATCCTGGTTCTGTCGCAGATGTAAGGATAGCCAGACTGGAGTTTTGGATACCAGCTGTTATGGATTTGAGCCAAATCATCTTCTTTTTGGTCTATACAAATCAGTTTAGTTAATCTCTCTGGAATCCAAATCGGTGCTGTTCTTCCTGTGGAAACACACAAACAGACCCTCGACTCCAGACTATCACTTGGTCAGGACTTTAGTTAATCTCTCTGGAATCCAAATCGGCTGCTGTTCTTCCTGTGGAAACACACAAACAGACCCTGGACTCCACACAATTACTGGGTCAGGACCTTTCCATTGTCCTGTTAGAATAGCCTTCCGAAGTAAGTTGAGCTTATGCACATTTTTTGGACAAATATGCCTTTCTGCAGCACTAAGTCCTCATGAATCCAAATGTAAAAAGTTTAGAGTAAAAATGGTTATTTTAAGTTTATCTTTGGGAAATATATACCCCTTCCCAATTCTGTCTTTTTGCTTTAATAAGTACATTTTAATAGTTTGATGTGCTCTTTCAACTATGCCTTTTCCCTGTGGATTGTATGTGATTCCTGTTATATGAGTTATGCCAAATGATGAGCAAAATTGTTTAAAAGAGGTAGAAGAATAACCAGGGGCATTATCTGTTTTTAACTGTTTTGGAACGCCCACAGTTGCAAAATTTTTTAAGCAATGAGCTATAACATCTTTATTTTTTTCTCCGGCATGAAGGGAGCCCATCAAAAATCCAGAAGAAGTGTCAACTGTAACATGCAAATATTTTAATTTTCCAAATTCTGGCAAGTGTGTGACGTCCATCTGCCAAATATGGTTAGGTATCAATCCTCTCGGATTGACTTCAGGATTAACTTGTGGTAAAATGGTCACACAATTTTGACATTGTTTTATTATTTGTCTAGCTTGTTCCTTAGTTATTTCAAAACGCTTTTGTAAAGTATTAGCATTGACATGGAACTTTTTTGAAAATTTGTAGCTTCTTCTAGTGTAGAGAAAATCTGAATATATGTCATGTGTAGTTTTATCTGCTAAATCATTGCCCAAACTAAGGGCTCCAGGCAATCCTGTATGTGCCCAGATACGTCTTATAAAGAATGGATCTTTTCTGTCCCAGATTAGACTTTGTATATTGGAAAGCAAAGAGAAAACAGTACTGAAGGGGAAATCCTACCAGCACCTTCAAGGGATACTATAGCATTAAATATATACTGACTATTGGAAAATAAATTAATTACAGAATAGAAAGGTGTTAGTAACAGTCTCCTTTAGAGGTGGCACTGTTGGTTGCACACTTACACCCTCTGATGATAGAAGGTTGTTAGTAGCAGCGTCCTTTTGTAACTTTTCCCCTGATGGCTTTTTCTGCTCTAAGCTTTGTTCCTCTATCTTTGTCTGAACTGAAGGCTTTGGACTAAGCAAAACAGATATGAAAGACCACAATGGCAATGTGCCAACTGGCAGAGTCCCTGGACTGTTCTTTTCTATTCTTTTTAAATCTTCACCATGATGGTTCCATTGTGGTAAATTTAATAACTCTTACTTTAAAAGCCATGGGCTACATTTTTATATTGTATCAACGTATTCCCTGACTGTCCCTGATTTTAGTGAGATGCCTCCTTCATGTAACAATTTCCTTAAAACTATTTCAGTTTGTTTTTTACTAATTTCTGATCCCGTATTTCTACTTTAATGAAACCCAACAAGATAACGCAAAAAAGAAAAAAAAAAAAAAAAAAAAAAAAAAAAACGAGACAGAATGAAATAAAAAGTGAACAACAAAAAGTCATTATGGCCTTTCTATCCTCCTGACTTGTGCATCCGACCTTTATCCCAATCTTTTCCTCAGACATAAATAGTTTTTCCTCAGATTTGAGTGGTTTTTCTTTCGTTTAACTCATCTCCAGGGACAGGCAACTTAAAATAAACGTGAAGCAAAACAAAAGAGGAATCCTAAAATGGCTACCCATCCTCTCGCCCTGCTCTCAGGGTCGAGCAGTTTACCTTATCACTTACCCTCAGTCAATCCCCGTTCGAGCAACCAAATGCTGCAGTCTGGCTAGGCACGATTCAGCAGCCACTTGTCAAAAGAAACAAACTTTATTTTTAGAACCACACACGCCAAACAAAACAGCTCCTCAGGAAAAACTCCCAGAGGCTAACTGCCACAACTGGCTTCCTTGTAAAGTCTCTCTCACACCCACAAACCTCTCCACCTCCCACAAACCTCCTGCGCTTGAGGTCGATTTGCTGGGTCATCGTGGGTGGAGCCAAAAAAGTCCCCCAATGAGCAGCTCCATGGTCTGAAAGGGCAGGGAAACAGCCCAATGAGCATCACCACAGAGTAGCCAATCAGCTAGATGTTGCTGGGGCCTCTGTGAGCCAATAATCAGCAGGCAGCTGGAATTTTTCTGGCAGTTGGAAGCTTGCTAGGGCACCTTCAGCTGTGGCTCTCAACAAATTCCTGTCTCCATTCTCTGTAGCCTATTCAGCACATGTTTTTTTATATGCACATATAGAATCCTACCTGTTATAACACGTACATTTTTGTTAGGTGGCAGATACAAATTGTGAGAAGAGACTACTCCTCCTAAACGCTGTTGGAACTGAAAATTCAACCTATTGGTCAGCTTCGTAGTTGAACAACATTATGCATAAGTCCATGTTTAGAGAAATGAATATTTTTGAATCTGTGGATGATATATATTTCATGGTGAATTTCCATTGCAATATATATTGCTATTTTCAATGTCTCTCTGTGTGTGTGTTTGTGTATATGTGTGTGTGTATATATATATATATATATCTATATATATGTATATATATATATATATATATATAGATAGATATATATATATATTCTCAAGATTTTTCAAAATATGAAAAATGTTTCTTATTATACACTCTCTAAATTCATTCATATTCATATATTTGGATTTATAATCAACTTTTCATCAGATTATTCTCAGAAATATTCATCCACCTGACATATATATTTGTTTCCTAGTACTGAAAACTAACTTCAGTGAATGGTGCATACAAATCCTAATATTTCTACAGTAACTGACCCAGTTTAACATCAATTCAAGTAGATTCCTATGGGACATGATGTGTAGTTTGACGTTCATTTTTATTCAACACTGGTACATTAGTATTTCTTCAGTTTATGCACATCATAGGATATATATACATTTCATCCACTAGTTAGCAAATTTTTAAGCATTTGTTTGACTTTCAATCACTTCCTACTTCAGAACACATGTATTCCTCCATATTTCTTGGCTTGACTTTTCATGAGACTTCTTTCCACACACATTATTTTTGATTACCATAATCACTTTTTTAGCAAAACTCACACAGCTTCATGATAAACCATAACCCTAATATTACCATTAGTTGTATAACTGGTTGAAATAAATGATTGTATATCAATATAAAATTTCACACAGGTTTTCAGATATCAATTTAAGCCATTATTTAAAGTGGAACCAGTTATATTATTTATTCACAGTAATGTCTATTCATGCATTATCTCTATATTCATAGACTCAAGGTAAACCTCTTTGATTCCCCAATATGAATTATACGTCTTCAAAGTATTGCTCCCAGAAATGATGGAAGAAATACTCATGTCACCTGATCTATATATACATTTAATCACAGTAATATTTGGACACAAAATGCAAATGTCAGGCTTATGATTGTACCAAAGTCTAAATGGAAAGTGAACATGGATTACTTAAAACATCCATGTCCAGGTTTCCTAATGCTCTCAAATGTCAATCCTATTGGTGACTACATATTTGTTTCTTCCTAAGATTATGTGTTCAACCTCAACCCTCTTGAAAATGTCTAATCCTATGACTCACTTTATACTTTGCTTGATTTCGTAATGTCTCTATTGATATCTGCTTTCCTACATATTTTCCCCAGTTCATCATTGTGACTTACTCTTCACTTGTGCTAACATTTAACTTCACTCTCTAACTGAAACCCTATTGCTAAAGAACTTTTGTTCCAAATCCTATACTCACTCGTCTTCCTAAGCCTACCCACTATCTTCCTAATCCTACCGACTATCCCTTTTTGACAGGATGTTCTCTTCTACATTCAATCATCCAATAATATTCCGGCAAGCGTAAGAGGAAGAGACCACCAAAAGACTGTACTATGCAACAGCTAAGGGTTTATTGGCGGTCCAGCATACTGGGGCTCAAAGCTCCCTTGAATAGATCAGAGAGCCCTGAGAACAGCTTAAGCTGATCTTTTATACTTTCCTTGGAGGCTGCAGGGAGAGAAGTTTATTGATGTGTCAGGGCGAGTGGTCGGTCTGCGAGCAACCGGGTGAGGGAGTACATTCTGCAATTTGGCAATTGGGGACAGCACATTCTGGGAACAAGATTAGAAAACAGTTGTCAATATTTCAACAGTGTTTTTCTAAGCATACAGAAAAACAGGAAGTGACAAGTACCTATTTTATTAACCTTTCATTCCCCACTTCTTCTTCTGGATCCTTTTAATCATAATAGTGATCATAGGGAGGTTTAAATTCTATGTCTGCTAGTGGGGTATTGCCATATGTTTAACTTGACCAATTTGAGCTTGGAGAAAAGAAATTACACGGTTGAGCAAACAGGGTTTTATAGTGAGCAATAATATAAGGATTCTTGGATTGGCCAGGGTTGATAAAAGCATAGTTGACCAGGGAGACTGTGTGAACAAAGACTCAAACCACCCTTTTGGGCCTCTCTCTCTCTCGTTGATGCTCTTCAAGGCGTCTTTTTAATTTACTCATAGATTTTTTTTTTTTTTTACAACTCCCGTATGGTCGGCATAAAAGCAACATTCTTCCCTTAATGCAGCACAAAGGCCCTCTTCTCTCATGAAGAGGAGATCCAACCCTCGACTGTTCTCTAAAACAACTTCAGGTAGAGAGGTAAAAGATTCCTGCAAAGCTGTGATGGAGGTTTCTAATATCTTTATTTATTGGTCTATTGCTGCTTCTAATTGGGTCACTTGTTGTGTCCCATGGACCAGGGCAGTTGTTCCTGTACCCACCACTGCAGAAACCCCTATTCCTAATATATGGCTAAAGTGAGGATATATGTTTTCAGCTTAACCAGGTTGTATGCCCCCCTATATGATCTTTAAATGAACCTGCGTCATGACAGTGCACTCTGTGAAACAACTTCAATTAATCACATCAGTTAACCATTTCATGAAAACATAAACAATGTTTAAGTATATAGAATTATACTGTTGTAGGGAAGGACAAGGCAAGGCACCTAAGATAGCATGGAAGACAGGGAAACAGTCCTATTTGGTTGCAAATGGATTCAGAGGGCACTGCTTCTGTTGTAATCAATTAATCCCCTGAACCCCAAGTTTAGATAGTTTCAGAATTTTGTACCCAACATATAAGGGAATGGGCTCAGAAGTTCACAGTCTGCAGAAGATCACAAAAAGCAGTTTTTGTTTCTTTTTTTTCCTCTGTTCTGGGCAAGTTAACTTATCAAGGACACCTGGGAGAGGGAGAGATTTTTCTTCCCTTTCTTTTTTCCCCCTGCCAGCTGTTACAATGGAGCCCAATTTTAACTTCTTTATTGTAGAAATGTAGCCATTTCTGTGAAGCCCCACCTCAAGGCCAGAGGCCTTTTTCTCATATTTTGTGAAAAACTAGTAAGGGGGTGTCTAGCTGAGAAGTGCTGAGTTTTTTAGGCAGTGGCCAAGTAGAACAGGGCAACACGAATAAAGAAAATTTATCTACATTGAACTCTTTTATAGGGACTCTTTTGCTGAAAGTTTTAAAGTCAGCCATGGTGAAGACTTCTGGAGAAGGTGAGTTAAGACTTTTCGGTGGGCCTGGTACAGCGGGGGAAGACGGGGAAGGTGGGGCTGAGAGCACCTCCGAGGATCTGAGAATGAGGAAGGAGAGATGTAAAAGAATAATGGGAAACGGGTTTGGGATTTTCCAGGCAACAAAAACGTGAGCAGTAGAACAGGTAGAGTAGAGGGGAAGACGGGAGTGAGTATCCCAAAATCCTGTGAGGGACTTTCAAAAACTTAGAAACCTGTTTTCAGTATTGACAAAGCAACATTAAAGGCCATTTTTATTACATCTTGGATAAGGGTCTGAGGGCTCTCCTCAGCTGGTTTGAGCTTTTGGTTAGCTGGTAAGAGGACCTGGTGGGACCCGGTGTGGCACTGACAGGAGAAGAGAGGAATGAGTGGGTGAAGGGGTACCTCAGTACCTGCTACCTCAGCAAGGGGGCAGTGGTCTGAGAACCGGCGGAGGTTTGGGCTTTTCATCTAGTAATTGGAGGGGAGCAATCAGTTTGCTGAGGTGGGAATGACAGCAGAGAGTCTGGAGCAGAAGGCTGAGGGTGAGGATCTTTTGGAGAAGCATAGTTCAGGATGTGAGTGAAGGAGGGAAAAGGCTTCCACATAGGGGAATCGCCTTTCACCCTTTTGAGCACTTGCAGAAGTTAAAAAGTTCACGCAGAATTTGAGGATCTGGAGACCCCTCTGGGGGCCATCGGTTTTGGTTATCTAATTGGTAGTATGGCCAATGCTCTGTACTGAATTTGATGAGGAGTTTGGGTTCCATCAGGCAGCCCCTGTATGCTCACATTCCCATGACATATAGAAGAAGTCAGCTTTTCCCCCACACAGCCGTGACTGTTTGTGGCTTTGATAGTCTGCTGGGCAAACATAGCAATCTAGGCTAGCCATCCTGCATCTGGCTCACGTGTCCCTATATCCATAAGGTTTGTTTCCATTATCTATGGTACAGAAGGCATTTAATGGAATTTTAGTGGGATCCTCTTCATCAGGGATATACCAATACGAAAGAGCTATAGCCAGCTGACAAATGTCTGTATGGAGAGATGGCCACCAGATCCTAAGGGGGCTGTATGCGAGATATATTATACTTATTTTCCAGTAGGATTTGTGATCACCCATCTCTGCTGAACGGACTGATGAGGGTTAGGACTACTGGTGGTAAATGGGAGAGTATAGAGCCTTATCCACATGGCGAATACGCAATTTTAAAGGGTTACCAGTCTTTTTCAGTTTCTAGCCAGAGTCTGGACAGGGCACAGGCTTAAGATGACAGGCATGGATCCAGGAAGTGATTCCGTCTACCATTACTACTGTAGGTGTTATAAGTAGCACCTGCTATGGTCCTTTCCAGCGGGGTTCCACGGATGACACCTGATGTCGTCTTACGTCGATGAAGTCTGTTACTTGATATCGATGTGGAATCCCCTCCTCCCCAGGTTGGTAGGCAGTGGCCAGCTGTTTTCACAGGTATTTCTTAGTTCTTTCAAGAGCTTTAAGTCTCTCAAGCAAGGGGGTGTGGAAGGGATCGTTAGGTCTTAGAGTGGGGTTAGGTCCCTTACGGGAGGAGGTGCACAATAGAGAATTTCAAAGGGGGTGTGATTACACAAAGAAACAGAGGGAGTATTTCTTGCATGCAACATTGCAGAAGGCAGGAGCATAGTCCAATCTTTTATGCTGGTCTCTAAGCTTAATTTCGTTAAGGTCTGTTTAATGGTTCTATTCACTCTTTCTACCTGTCCTGAACTCTGGGGTCGATAAGCACAATGTAACTTCCAATTAATCCTCAGGGTCCTGGCTAACCCTTGACTTACCGGGGCCATGAACACCAGTCCATTATCAGACCCTATTACCTTACGCAGGCCGTATCTTGGAAAAATATCTTCTAGGATATTCTTGGCCATCGTTTTTGCTGTTTCTTTCTTTCTTTCTTTTTTTTTTTTTGTGGGGACTGCTTCAATCCATCCTGAAAATGTATCTACAAAGACTAGGAGATATTTAAGTCCATACCTTGCTGGCTTAATTTCAGTAAAATCCACTTCCCAAAATTGTCCTGGTCTGGTTCCTCATAGGCGCTTTCCTGAAGGAAGCTTGTAAGGGTAAGCATTAACCAATTGATGGAACTGACAGACTTTTGTTAACCATTCTGTTATTTCCTTTTCCTGTGAGTCAGTTAGTTTAAAACTCTGTTCTTGATCCTTCAGGAATTCCTGCAGTTTCTTTGAACCAAAGCGAGTGAGTTGATGTACAGTTTCTACTGACATAGTTGGAGCCATGACTATAGGAATTTTTACTGAAGGATTTAGAAATTCCACTTGGGGGCTTTCAGGGTTAAAGGTTATTTTGGCGTGGACCATGGTGAGCAGATCTCTGCCCATCAATGGGGCTGGGCATTCTGGGATTACTAGGAAGGAGTGATGGATTTTTTCCTTTCCCCAGGTCCATGGTACTCTTAGTTGTCTATGCCCAATATTTACTGCCGTTAGCCCCTTGAACTAGAGACTTTTTATTTAATAGAGGGCCAAATGTGGCCTTGAGGGCTGAGTATATTGCCCCTGTATTCACTTCAAAGTTTACTGGGGTCCCCTCCACTTCAAGTTACGCTTAACTCAGCGAGGGGATCGTAGCCCCTACTTTCGTAGTCATCCTCCAGAGTCAGAATGCCTGGCTGGTGTGGCTGTCTATTTCTGGGGCACTCTTTGGCCCAGTGTCCTTTTTCTTTACAGTAATCACATTGATCTGAGGCCAGGGGTGGTCTCTGGCCTGGGCCCAGGTATCCCTTCCTGTCTCCCTGTTTCTTAATTTCTGGCCTATTTTTTGTTGTGACCAGGACCTTAGTCAATGCCTTAGTCTGTCTTTGTTTCTTTTATCCTCCCCTTGCTCCCTTCTCTTCCTCAGTTTCTCTCTTATAGTATGCCTTCTCGGCTTCTCTGACTAAATCTCTCAAAGTCATATCTTGTAATCCATCTAAGCGTTGTAACTTTCTTTTAGTATCCAGGGCACCTTGCCCAATAAAGGCCATCATGACAGATGCCTTTTGATCCTCCCCCTGAGAATCGAAAGGAGTATATCTCCTATATGTCTCCATAATTCTCTCTAGAAACATAGAGAGGGAGATTCATCAGGCCCTTATTAATCTCTGTTACCTTGGCAAAATTAGTTGGTCGCCTAGCAGCCACTTGGAAACCCACTATTAGAGCCCGGTAATAAGGGGATAGTTTCTCCCTACCTTCAAAGATGTTGGGGTCCCAGTTGGGTCGGTTAAAGGGAATGCTGGCTTTGATTAAGTTGGGAAGTTGTGTTGGTCGCCCATCTGGTCTGAGGATACTTTTTTCTAGCTTGCAGGAGGATTCTCTTTTGTTCCTCTGTCATGAAGATAGTCCTTAGGTGTTGTTGGCAGTCATCCCAAGTAGGCTGGTGGGAAAACATCAATGACTCAACCAGACCTATGAGCCGGGTGGGTTCCTCAGAAAATGGGGGATTGTAATTTTTAAGTTGTATAGGTCTGAAGAGGAGAAAGGCCAGTACTAGTAAGCTTGCATTTTTCTCCCATGGCCATCATCAATCGTTGGCCCATGGGGACAGAAGGGGTGCATCATGGGAGTTCCAGGGTTTCAATCATTTGCCGCCTGTGAGTTCCTTTAGCCGGGCCAGCTTCCTCCCGGGAAGGAGGGGATGTGTGAGCCACGAGGGAGTTATCTGGAGGGTGCTGGGCCGGCTTTGCTTCCTCCAATGGCAGAGAGGCTGAGTCAGCAGAAGTAGAATCACTTAGAGCGTGTTGTGGGTTAGTGGACGATGGCAGGGGATAAGGAGGGGGAAGAGATTCCAGTAGAGTCAAATCTTGTGACTCAGGGAGAACAGAGGGTGGAGGAGGGGGAGGAGCAGAGGGTTTGAGAGATCATGGGGGAAAGAGTAGGAGCGGGGGGCAGGTGCAAGGAAAAGCTTCACCCATGAAGAAGGAGATTTGCAGAGGTCATGCCAAGTTAAAATATATGGCTGTTGATCAGGATGGCTATGTGGCCCCGGCTGAAAGACAATATCTCTGACTTTTTAAATTAGTAGGAAGTAGAAAGATCCTTTTACGGGCCATCCGACTCCAAACGTGGGTCATTCTGAGGAACAGAGAGTCTGCCTGGTCCAGCGTTTTACTAAATAAGAAAGATTCTGAGCCCTTAAGCGGATTTTGGTCCAGTGATCAAGGGTCAGGGACAGAGGCATTGAAGTGCTCTGTCCCATAATGAAAGGTACACTAACAGTAAAAGCAACGACACATGACACAGACAAGACAAGACAATAAAGACATGCAATGGACCTCCAACACTGAGACCAGGAATGAGTAGCTGGCAAAATCCGATGGGCTGGAAATACTGAAACTGAAAATATCACTGAGTTGAGGAGACAATTGTTCCTTGATTTCCCGAGTCCTCTGGGGCGTACCCCAGGGACGCGGCCTGTGTCTCTGTGACACATCTCTCAGTCACTGTGGGAGAGAGCTCAGGCTCTTCATCGCCAGTGATTTTGCCAAGCCCTAAGCTGAAACATGAAACCAGAAAGAGGCCCCTTACTTGCCCCGAGAGGTGCCCGTTGGGGTCTCTCGTCCCCTGCTGCTGGAACTCTGTGGAACCTCAATATGTAAATGTCGTGTGAGTGTCGGAGGAAGAGACCACCAAGAGACTGTCTCATGAAACAGCAAAGGGTTTATTTGGGGTCCAGCATGCTGGGCCTCAGAGCTCACTTGAATAGAGAAGAGAGCCCCAAGCACAGCTTCAGCAGAGCTTATATACTTTCCTTGGAGAGGGAAGGGAGGAAAGTTTACTGATGGGTAAGGGCGAGTGGGTGGTTTGCGTGACACCGAGTGAGGGAGTACATTCTGCAGTTTGGCGTTTGGGAACAGCACACTCTAGGAAAAGATTAGCAAATTTTTCACAAGATTGCAACAGAGTTTTGTTAAGCATACAGAAAAACAGGAAGTGATAAGTACCTATTTTATTAACCTTTCACTACCGACTATTTCTTTTTGACTGGATGTTCTCTTCTACTTTCAATCATCCAAGGTACAAGGTCCTATGCCATTGTATATCGATGTATCTGAGACATCTGTGCAAAACATAATTCAACAACGCCTATCCCAATCAAGGCCCCAATGCCTTTCTGGGCTTCAAATCTTACTTAGATTTCTATTTTCATACATTCATTTCACCTATATATTCTTATACATATCGCAGGTTCCTTATACCATTATTCATATAGCAGAATGATTTCTAACCCACACCGAACATGTTATTAATCATAACCATACACTGTTCCCTCAATCTAATTTTACAAAAGAGCAGGGAAAGTGTTGTTCATGCAATACAGGAATGTAGGGGATATTAGACCTAATGAGAACTTCAAAGGTCCCTGCAAAAATGATCCCTGGAGAAGATATAGGCAGCTATGAAGGACCTGAGTGAGCAAAAGTCATCTTCCATGGCAAACAACATGGTCAGGATAAAGGGTTATGTCTGAATCAGCTTCTCTTCTTAATGTAGAGAAGATGGACCCAACCAGGACTGTGTGGAGATCTGTTCATGGGTGACTATGGTTGATATATCATTCTAAATTGTGAATGTGTCACAGGAAGTAGGGGCAGCCTCCATATAATGGGACCCTTGAAATCAACAGTTTGGATAAATTTGTTGCCAAGAAAGTGACCTCATTCAGTTCCTGAAGGAAGTGACCTCACCTCACTTGCTGGGTGATGGAACTCTCTGAACTTGGGATCCAGGAAGCCAGGCACCCAGAGCCAGTCCCAGTACCAGTCCCAGTTGTCTCACTTCTTTGGATTTACCAAGGACAGAGTCAGTCTTTCTTGGTACTTACAGATGTGAGGAAGGCCAAATGCAAGAAAGCTCTAAAGTGGGGCTTTACCTGAGAAAGCAGGTAGTGGCTCACCAGTGGCTCCTAACAATTTCACAGTGTTGGCCAAGGAGACCAGATCTTAGGACAGGCCATTTCGGGGGAACATTGTATGCCCCACCAATCAGAGGACACTCCAGATAGTCACAGACCTACTAGGGGTAAGAAGGTGCCTTTGTGGGTGTGGTTGTGGGTTTGTGGTTTTGTCTCATGTTCTGAGAATAGGTACTAAAGTCGGTTTGTTTGGTTTGGAGTGGACTGTTACTAGAAAGTTGTTTGACAAGGCGAGTATTTCTATGTCTGTGTATCCCAGTGTGTCTGTGGTTGTAGACATTAGAATAGATAAAGCATCAATGGATGTCTCCTGTCTATTAGAAAGCTTCCCAGCATTCGTCCTTCCCCATTTAAAATGGACTGTAGCTTACCTTATTGGTTGGCAACCAGTGATAACTTCCTAAGTTTTCCTGTTTTCTTCCTGAATTCTGGCCAACCTCCAGAATAGGCCAATGGTTTTGTGTCCAAGATATATACCACCTCCAAGCTCTGTGACATGGCCATGAACTGGATAGCTGAAGGGAATGACGAGCATCTCAGAAAACTCAGATATCAATGTGACCAGGAGAGTCTCAGTGGAGAAACTCTGCTTTGGGCTTTTTGCTTACCTATTGTTCTTTTGACCTGAATGTCAGGAAGGTCTTTGACTCAGGCTACCCCTTTGTGAAGCCTGAAGAAAAGAGTTTTCAAATAAAAAAGAATGGGCATACCTATGGCTCTTTGCTTAATTTCTTTGAAAGGGATGTGTCTGAATCAGCCCTTTCGCCCTGTGTGAGGCTGTGGCTTAGATTTTCAGCACCTGATGGATCTAAAGAAAGTTCCCATGTGTGCATCGAAAACCAAAATGGCCAAAAGAGCAGTAATTGTGATGAAGTCTCTCGCCTTCCTCTGTAAGGTTCTTGACCTCCATCAAGTAAGAATAGGGATGCTTTGCATCAAATGAGTACTTCAAAACCTACAGAGGCTAGGCCATAGGTGCCTGGGTTTTCTCATGACTCCAATTCACATAAAGAATCTAAACCCCACAGGCAGTGGCCTCAAATTGGTAAAGTGGAGCAGTATTAAGGTCAGGCCTATTTGTTCACTCTTAGTTCGCAGGAAGTGTGTCCAGGCCACCCTGACTTTAGGCAAATGAGGGGCAAGGGAGATTATTTTGTACACTGTCTTGGTCTGTGCCCTCATGGAAACCTCCAGCCAGAGTTCATGATGAGTGTCTATGTGGTAGAACATGAGCGCCATGTGGGAGTGTTTTGGTTTTAATTGAGGTCATTTGTGTGGCTGTTGGACGAGATGACTGGGTCCACCTGGGTTTGAACTCTGGTGTAATTCCCCTTAGAGACTGAGTTCTGGAACTGACCTCAGAGAAGTATTGCAATAAATAGTCTTGGGATTTTAGGAGGCCACACATGAGAATCGCCCTTGGAAACTGAGATCTAGGCCCAGGATGGCTTCCAACAGAGCTCAGGGAATCTAAGCCAGGATATCACATGATTTTATTCTTAAAGACTTCGTAGCCATACTTGAGAGTCTAACGACACATGGAACTCACATTGTACACCTCAATGGGCCTGGCTTCATGTGACCACTTGGCCACCTTTTGGGAAGGCTTGCCTGTGAGTGTTCTCCAGAGCTTTCTTTGAAATGAGCTTCCTCACCATTCAATGGTTCCTGAATTAATTGAAACCCACAGTGACTCCAACTTCATCCTTGAAAAATGGCTACATAAATACCTTGAAATTTTTGAAATTCCCATGACCAGGTGGCACTGGAGAACATTTGGATATCCTTTTGCTGATCATGAGTGTACCAGACAGTGCCTTGATTCACTGGGTTTCGTGAAACTGGTGTAGAACAGAGATGCCAGTAAGTTGGAGCCTGCTGAGTAGTGGACATAGAGCAGTGGACTGTAGGTGTGTGAATAAATATTTTTGGTAGGACCACCTGGATCTGCCATTGGCTTCCAAAAGCCTTGTGACTGACAAGGTGCAGGCAGCAGACCCTTATATGTAAAGGCATGTTGTTATATGCAGAGGTTTCAGGGTAATGTTAAGAGTCAGGTTGCTATAGTCAAGGGGGAAAGTATTGTTGGATAGAAGCCTGGTTCGTACATTCTCTTGGAGACCCTGACCAACCACACGTGACAGAACTCCCTCCAGCATTGTGTCCCAGTTGTACTCCTTGTATTTCATGAAACCAATACCAAACTGCCAGTGCAACTGCAAGAAACACCAGGAAAAATGGAGAATGACCAAATGGCTTCACAGACTACATGGGAAGACACTTAGCTCCCAGTGGCCACAGTTTATCTACAAAAAGAGAATTCAGAACTTCTGCCATGTTCATTAGAAAATAAGGAACCATGTCCTTCAGGTCACATAGATGCAGACACAGGTTTGATGGTGTCACTCCAAAACCAAGCTAAATCGTGTGAAAATTACATATATTTCATGTGCCCAACCTTAGAGGAAGTTTCTCAAGAAGTCTTTAGGCCAGCAGAGCTCTATGTTTCTGGAGTGTTTACCCTCTCCCTTACTTTTGGAAATTGTTCTACCACCTCCAGTGTTGTGAACTCCTGAACAATTTTTATTCCACATATGTATTTACAGATTTTCTAACTCCTCTCCTCTAATTGTGTCTTACTTGGATCGATGGTTGTGTCAAGGCTTTGTTCTGAATGAGAGTGGGAAGAATTTTGAGTAGCACATGTTTGCATGCACATTAGATTCATTTTCCTATTTTCCATTTGAAATACTGAATCCCTGACACTAACCAATACCCTACTAGACTCTGACTACTAATGCTAATATTATGGAGAAAAAGAAACGTAACTGAATAGAAATGCAAGCATTTCATATGAAGCATGGTGTATACTTGGATTTGCCTTCTGCTTTATCAAGAGGATGTATTATAAATCTAGTCAACTTTTCTTTGTAATATTTCTTCATGAGTTCTTAAAGTTAACACATATGAAAATTCCTGTCTCCCTTTCTCTGAAGCCTATTCAGCACATGTAT
Organism: Callospermophilus lateralis; assembly: GCF_048772815.1. Classification (NCBI taxonomy): domain Eukaryota; kingdom Metazoa; phylum Chordata; class Mammalia; order Rodentia; family Sciuridae; genus Callospermophilus; species Callospermophilus lateralis. The sequence continues at coordinate 682,287 of NW_027516813.1, forward strand.
CTTTTTATGCATATATAGTATCCTACCTGATATCACACGTACATTCTTGTGAGCTCACTGACTTTGGTATATAAAAATTGTGAGAAGAGATGACTCCCCCTAAATACTGATGGGACTCAAAATTCAACCTGTGGGTGAGCTTTCTAGTGAAAAACATTAGACATGATTAACATAAATCCATGATCAACAAAATGAATATTTTTGGATATGTGGATGAATTATAATTCATGATGAATTTCGATTGGCATATATATTGCTGCATATCAATGTGTGTGTGCGTGTGTGTGTGTGTGTATATATATATATATATATATATATATATATATATATATATATATATATATATATTCTCCAGATTTTCCAAAATATGAAATATGTGTGTCTTATTATACACTCCTTAAATTAATTCATGTTCCTGTATGTGTATTTATTAACAACATTTCACAAGATTAATCTCAGAAATACTCAACCACCTGAAATACATATTGGTTTTCTAGTACTGAAAACTAATTTCAGTGATAGGTGCTTAGAAATCCTAATATTTCTACAGTAACTGACCCAGTTTAACATCAATGCAAGTAGATTCCAATGGAACATGATGTGTATTTTGATGTTCATTTTTATTCAACATTTGTACATTACAATTTCTTCAGTTTATGGACATCATAAGATATACTTTCTTATCCACAAGTTCACAAATGTATAGGTATTTATAGGCATTTGGTTTACTTTCAATCACTTCCTACTTCAGAACACATGTATTTCTCCATGTTGCTTTACTGGTCTTTTCACTAGACTTATTTCAAAACACATTATTTTCGATTGCATGATCATTTTTGAAACAAAACTCACACTCTTCCTGATAAACTGTAACCAGAATATTACCATTTGATATATAACTCGTTTGAATGAATGTATATATATATATATATATAAGATTTCCTATATATTTTCAGAGGTAAATTCAATCCATTATTTAAACTTGGAACCAGTTATATAGTTTATTCACAATATGGTCTATTCATGCATCATCTCTATAATCATCAACACTGGGGTACACCTATTTGTATCCTCAGTACTAATTTATAAGTTTTCAGAATTTTGCTCCCCGTAATGGTGGAAGAAATACTCATGTCACCTGATCTACATATACATTTTATCACAGTAGTATTCTGGACACAAAATGCAAAGGTCACACTTATGATTGTGCCAAAGCCTAAATGGAAAGTGAACATGGATTACTAAAAACATGCATGTCCATTTTGCCTAATGCTCTCAAATATCAATCCTATTGGTGAGTACATATTTGTTTCTAAGATAATATATTCAACCTCAACCCTCTTGAAAATATCTAATACTATCACTGACTTTATACTTTGCATGATTTACAAATGTCCCTATTGATATCTGCTTTCCTACATATTTTCCCCAGTTCATCATTGTGATGGTCTCTTCACATGTGCTGACATTCACATTCACTCTCTAACTGAAACCCTATTGTTAAAGAACTTTTTTCCAATTCCTAGACTCACTCTTCTTCTTAAACATACTGACTATCATCCTAATCCTACAGACTATCCCTTTTTGACTGGATGTTCTCTTCTACATTCAATCATCCGAGGTACCCGGTCCTATGCCATTGTGTATCGATTTATCTGAGACCTCGGTGCAGAACATAATTCAAGCTAATTATCTCAATCAAGGGCCCAATGCCTTCCTAGGCTTCAAATCGTTCCTAGATCTCTGTTCTCATACATATATTTCACGACTATATTCTTCTAACTATCACAGATTCCCAATACCATTATTCATCCAGCAGAATGATTCCTAACTCAAATCAAACATGCTTTTAACCCTAACCATACAGTGTTCACTCTATCTCACTTTACAGAAGAGCAGGGACAGAGTTGGTCTTACAATACAGGAAGCTAGAGGATCTTCCACCAGCTGAGAACCTCAGAAGTCCATGCAGAAATAATCCCTTGAGAAGATGTAGTCAGCTATGAAGGACCTGAGAGAGCAAAAGTCATCTTGCATGGCACACAACCCGGTCAGGATGAAAGGATGTGTCTGAATCAGCCTCTCTCTTCTTAATGTAGTGAAGAAGGACAAAACCAAGCCTGGGTGGAGAGCTGTTCCCAGGTACTTATGGTTTCTATACCATTCTAACTTGTGAAAGTGTCACAGGCAGTAGGCAAAGCCTCGATCTCAGAGAGCATACGAAGCAACTGTTAGGACAAAGTGGTGGCCAAGGCAGTGACCTCATTCAGTTCCTGAAGAAAGTGACCTCACCTACTTCCTTGGTGATGAGACTCTCTGAATTTAGGATCCAGGAAGCCAGGCCCCCATTACCAGTACCAGTCCCAGTCCCAGTGAGCTCACTTGTTTGGATTTACCAAGGAGAGAGTCAGTCTTTCTTGGGACCTACTAATGTGAGCGTGGCCAAATGCCAGGATAGCTCTTAAGAGCGGCCTTTCCTGAGAGGACAGAAAGTGGCTCACCACTGGCTCCTGACAACTTCACAGAGTTGTCAAAGGAGACCAGATCTATGACAGTAAATGCCATTGTTGAGAAATATGGCCTACCAGTCAGAGGACACTCCGGATAGTCACAGACCTACTTGGGGGAAAAGGTGCTTGGTGTGTGTGGACGACAGTTTGTGGTTTTGTCTCATGTTCTGAGAATAGGTAAAAAAAAAATGTCGGTTTGTTTGTTTTGGAGTGGAATGTTTCCAATAAGTCTTTGACAAGGCGAGTGTTTCTATGTCTGTGTATCCCCCTGTCTCCATGGTTGTAGACATTAGAAAAAAGAATGCCACAATGGGTGTGTCCTGTCTAGGACAAAGCTTCCAAGCATTCATCTTGCCCAATTTATGAATGGACTGCAGCTTGCCTTATCCATGGGCAAGACCTACTATGATCCTAAATTCCTGTATTCGTCCTGAATTCTGGCCACTCTCCATAATAGTCTCATGGTTTTGTGTCCAAGATATATATCACCTCAAAGCTCTGTGACATGGCCATGTACTGGATAGCTGAAGGGAATGGCGAGCATCTCAGAAAACTCAGATATCAGTGTGACCAGGGAGTCTCAGTGGAAAAACCCTGCTTTGGGCCTTTTGCTTACCTATTCTTCTGTTGTCCTGAATGTCAGGAAGGTCTTTGCCTAAGGCCAACCCTTTGTGAAGCCTGATGAAAACAGTTTTCAAATGGAAATGAATGAGCATCACCTGTGGCTCTTTGCTTAATTGCTTTGGAAAGGTATGTGACTGAATCAGCCTCCTGGCCCTGTGTGAGGCTGTGGCTTAGATTCTCTGCACCTAATCGATCTAAAGAAAGATCCCATGTGTGCATCCAAAACCAAAATGGCCAAAAGAGCAATCATTGTGGATTAAGTCTCTCACCTTCCTCTGTAAGGTTCCTGAGTTACATCAGTGAGAATAGGGATCCTTTGGGTCAAATGAGTTCTTCAAAGCCCTGCAGATTCTAGCCCATAGATGCTTCGGTTTTCTCATGACTCCAATTCAAATAAAGAATCCAAACCCCACAGTCAGTAGGCCTCAGATTGGAGAAGTGGAGCAGTATTAAACACAAGTCTATTTGATCACTCCTGGTTCACAGGAAGGGTGTCCAGACCACCCTGACTTTAGGCAAATTAGGGGCAAGGGAGCTTTTTTTGGACACTGTCTTGGACTGCGCCCCTCATGGAAACTTCCAGGCACAGGTTATGATGAGTGTATATATAGAAGAAGATGAGTGCCATGTGGGAGTGTTTTGGTTTTAATTGTGGTCATTTGTGTGGCAGTTGGAAGAGATGCCTGGGTCAACCTGTGCTTGAACTCTGGTGTGATTCCAATTAGAGACTGAGTTCTGGAACTGACCTCAGAGAAGTATTGCCATAAATTATGTTGGTATTTTAGGAGGCCACGCATGAGATTTGCCCTTGGAAACTGAGATCTATGCCCATTTTGGCTTTCCACAGATCACTGGGAATCTCAGCAAGGATATCACATGATTTTATTCTGAAAGTCTTGGCATGTATAGTTGAGAGTCTTAACACATATGTACCTCACATTGTAGACCTCAATGGCCCTGGCTTCATGTGACCTTTTGGCAACTCTTTGGAAAGCCTTGCCTGTGAGAGTTCTCCAGAGATTTTATTGCAATAAGATTCCTCACTATTTACAGGTTCCTGTATTAATTGAAACCCCCAGTGCCTCCAACGTTATCCTTGAAAAATGGCTAGATAAATATCATGAAATTTTTAAAATTCCCATGATCAGGTGGCACTGGAGAACCTTTGGATGTCCTGTTGCTGATCATGAGTGTACCAGACCCTGCCTTAATTCACTGGGTTTCATGAAAATGGTGTAGAACAGAGATGCCAGAAATTTGGACCCTGTCGAGTAGGGGGCCTAGAGCAGTGGAGTGTAGGTGTGTGAAAAAACATCTGTGGTGGGGCCACGTGGATCTGCCATTGGCTTTCAAATGACTTGTGACTGACATGGTGAACCCAGCAGACCCTTATATGTAAAGGCATCTTGTTATATGGAGAGGGTTCAGGGCAATGTTCAGAATCAGGTTGCTTTGGTCAAGGTGGAAAGCTATGTGGATAGAAGCGTGGTTGGTGCATTCTCCTGCAGACCCTGACCCAACACACGTGAGAGTTCTCCCTCCAGAACTGTGTCCCAGTTGTACTCCTTGTATTTCGTGAAGCCAACACCAAACTCCCAGTGCAGCAGTAAGAAACACCATGAAAAGTGGAGGATGACCAAATGGCTTCACAGTCCACACAGGTAGATACTTAGACACCAGTGGCCACAGTTTCCTAAAAAGAGAAAATTAAGAACTGCTGCCTCATGTTCACTAGAAAATAAGTAAGCATGTCCTCCATGTCACATAGATGCAGACCCAGAATTGGTAGTCTCACTACCAAGGACGCTAAAGCTCCTGACAACAACGTATATTTCAAGGGCCCAACCTCAGAGGCAGTTTATCAAAAAGTAATTAGGCCAGCAGAGCTCCAAGTTTGTGTAGTGTTTACCCTCTCCCTTACTTTTGGAAACTGTTCTACCACCTCCAAGTTTGTGAACTCCTGATCATTTTCCTTTCCACATATGTAATCACAGATTTTCTAACTCTTCTCCACTAATTGTGTCTTAGTTGCTGCGAAGGTAATGTGAAGGCATTGTTCTGGATGAGAGTGGGAAGATTTTTGTGTAGAACATAATTGCATACACATTAGATTCATTTTGCTATTTTCCATTTGAAATACTGAATCCCTGACACTAACCCATACCCTACTAGACTCTGACTACTAATCCTAATATGAGAAAAAGAAACCTAACAGAATACGAATACAGGCCATTCATAGGAAGCATGGTGTATACTTTAATTTGCCTTATGCTTTATCAATGGTATGTGTTATAAATCTAGTCAATTTTTCATTGTAATATTTCTCCATGAGTTTTTAAAGTTAACCCATTTGTAAATTTCTGTCTCCCTTTCTCTGTAGCCTATTCAGCACATGTATTATTTTAGGCATATTTAGAATCCTACCTGGTATCACATGTACATTCTTGTGAGCTCACAGATTTTGGAAGATACAAATTGTGAGAAGAGATCACTCCCCCTAAATACTGATGGAACTGGAATTCAACCTGAGGGTGAATTTCCTAGATGAACAACATAATACATAAATCCATGTTCATTAAGATGAATATATTTGGATATGTGGATGATATATATTTCATGATGAATTTCGATTGTCATATATATTGCTACATTTTAATGTCTTTGAATGTGTGTTTCTATCTATGTATCTATCTATATATCTATTTCTCTCTCTCTCTCTCTCTCTCTCTCTCTCTATATATATATATATATATATATATATATATATATATATATATATACTCTCCAGATTTTTCAAAATATGAAATATATGTGTCTTATTATACACTTCCTAAATTCACTCATGTTTCTATATGTGGATTTATAATCAACATTTCACAAGATTTTTCTCAGAAATATTCATCCACCTGAAATACATATTTATTTCCTAGTACTGAAAACTAACTTTGGTGAATGGTGCTTACAAATCCTAATATTTCTACAGTAACTGACCCAGTTTAACATGAATGCAAGTAGAACCCTATGGGACATGATGTATATTTGAAGGTCATTTATATTCAACACTTGTACATTACTATTTCTTCAGTTTATGGACATCAAAGGATATATCATTTCATCCACAAGTTCAAAAATTTGTAGGCATTTGGTTCACTTTCAATCACTTCCTGCCTCAGAACACATGTATTCCTCCATGTTTCTTGACTGGTCTTTTAATGAGACTTCGTTCCAAACACATTATTTTCAATTTCCATAATCATTTTTGAAGCAAAACTCACACACTCTTCGTGATAAACCATAATGCTAATATCAAAATTAGATGTATAACTGGTTGGAAGGAATGTACATATATCAATATAAGATTTTCTATATATTTTCAGATATCAATTCAATCCATTATTTAAAGTTGGAACCAGCTATGTTATTTATTTACAGTATTTTCCATTATGGCATCTTATCCATATTCATAGACACAGGGTACACCGTTTGTATCCCCAATACTAAAGTATAAGTCTTTAAATTATTGCTTCAGAAACGTTGGAAGAAATACTCTACTCACCGGATATACATATACATTTCATCTCAGTGATATTCCTGACACAAAATTCAAGGGTCACACTTATGATTGTTCCAAAGCCTAAATTGAATGTGACCATGTATTACTAAAAACATTCATGTCCTGGTTCTCTAATGCTCTCAAATATCATTCCTATTGGTGACTACATATTTGTTTCTTCCTAAGATTATATATTCAACCTCAACCCTGTTAAAAATGTCTTTTCCTGTCACACACTTTGTACTTTGCCTGATTTCCTAATGTCTCTATTGATACCTGCTTTCCTACACCTTTTTTCCAGTTCATCATTGTGAATGACTCTTCAGATTTGCTGACATTTACATTCAATCTCTAATAAAACCCCTTTGCTAAAGAACTTTTTGTCCAACTCCTAGACTCAATAAAATGGGTTGCTCAAAGCCCTGCAAAAGGTAGCCCATAGGTGCTTGTGTTTTCTCATGACTCCAATTCACATAAAGAATCTAAACCCCACAGTCAGTAGGCCTCAAATTGGAGAAGCGGAGCAGTATTAACCGCAGGCCTATTGATCACTACTGGTTAACAGGAAGGGTGTCCAGGCCACCTTGATTTTGGGCAAATGAGGGGCAAGGGAGCTTGTTCTGGACACTGTTTGGGCTGTGCCCATCATGGAAAGCTCCAGCTAGAGGTTATAATGAGTGTCTATATGGAAGCAGATGAGGGCCATGTGGGAGTGTTTTGGTTTTAATTGTGGTCATTTGTGTTGTGGTTGGAAGAGATGACTGGGTCCACCTGGGGTTGAACTCTGGTGTGATTCCCCTAAGATACTGAGTTTTGGAAATGACCTCAGAGAAGTATTTCCATTAATTGTGTTGGGATATTAGGAGGCCACACATGAGCGTCGCCCACGCATGAAAGTAGGCCTCAAATTGGAGAAGCATAGCTTTTTATCCAAATCCTTTACTCATTCTTCTTTCTAATCCTACAGTCTATATTCCTAATCCTACTGACTATACCTGTTTGACTGGATGTTCTCTTTGACATTCAATCATCCAAGGTACAAGGTCCTGTACCATTGTATATCGATTTATCTGAGACAACTCTGCAGAACATAATTCAAATCTAAGTATCACAATCAAAGGCCCAGTGTTCTTCTGGGCTTCAAATCTTACCTAGGCTTCTGTTTGCATACTTATATTTCACCTATATATCCACGTTAAGTAAAATGAATATTTTTGATCCTGTGGATGATATATATTTCATGATGAATTTTCTACTCACCTAATATACATATACATTTCATCTCAGTAATATTCCTGACACAAAATGCAAGGGTCACACTTATGATTGTACCAAAGCCCAAATTGAATGTGACCATGTATTACTAACAACATCCATGACCTGGTTCCCTAATGCTCTCAAATATCATTCTTAATCGTATAATAAGACTACATATTTGTTTCTTCCTAAGATTATATATTCAACCTCAACCCTGTTAAAAATGTATATTCTTATCACACACGTTGTAATGTACCTGATTTCCTAATGTCTCTATTGATATCTGCTTTCCTACACCTTTTCTCCAGTTAATAATTGCGAATGACTCTTCACATGTGCTGACATTGACATTCACTCTCTAACTGAATCCCCATAGCTAAAAAACTTTTGGTCCAAATGCTTTACTCCCTATTCTTTTGAAACCTACGAACTATCTTCCTAATCCTACCGACTATCCCTGTTTGAGTGGATGTTCTCTTCTACATTCAATGATCCAAGGTACAAGGTCCTAGGCCATTGATTATCTATTTATCAGAAACATCTGTGCAGAACGAAATTCAAAGCTAAGTATACCAATTGAGTGCCCAATGACCTTCTGGGCTTCCAATCATTCCTAGATTTCTGTTTTCATATTTATGTTTCACCTCGATAGTCTTATAAATATCACAGGTTCCGAATACCATTATTCATCCAGCAGAATGATTCCTAATCCATATCGAACATGTTATTAACCCTAACCATACACTGTTCCCTCAATCTAACTTTACATAAGAGCAGGGAAAGAGTTGGTCTTACAATACAGGAATGCAGGGGATCTTCCACCTGCTGAGAACCTATAACGTCCATGCAGAAATGATCTCTGTACAAGATGTTGGCAGCTATGAAGGACCAGAGAGAGTAAGAGTCTGGTCAGGATGAAGGGTTGTGTCTGAATCAGTCTCTGTCTTCTTAATGTAGAGAAGATGGACCAAAGAAGGCCTGTGTGGAGAGCTGTTCCCGAGTGCCTATGGTTGATATAGCATTCTAACTTGTGAAAGTGTCACAGGAAGTAGGGGCAGCCTCAATCTCATGGGACCCTTGGAAGCAAGTGTTAGGACAATGTGGTTGCCAAGGCAGTGACCTCATTCAGTTTCTGATGGAAGTGACCTCACATCACTTCCTTGATGATGGAACTCTCTGAACATGGGATCCAGGAAGCCAGGCACCCAGAGCCAGTCCCAGTTTCAATCCCAGTGGTCTCACTTGTTTGGATTCATCAAGAACAGAGTTAGTCTTTCTTGGTACCTACTGATGTGAGGATGGCCAAATGCCAGGAAAGCTCTGAAGAGCGGCCATTCCTGAGAAACCAGATAGTGGCTCGCCACTGGCTCCTGTCAACTTCATAGAGTTGCACAAGGAGAACAGATCTGAGACAGGACAGGCCATTTCGGAGGAACATAGTATGGCCCATCAGTCAGAGGACCTCCGGATAGTCACAGACCTTCTTGGGGGAAGGATTTGCCTTTGTGGGTGTGTGTGTGTGGGTTTGTGTTTTTTTGTCTCATGCTCTGAGAATATGTAAGAAAGGTGATTTGTTTGGTTTGGAGTGAACTGATTCTAGTAAGTCGTCTGACAAGGCGAGTGTTTCTGGGTCTGTGTATTCCACTGTGTCCGTGGTTGTAGACATTAGAAAAGAGAATGCTTCAATGGATGTGTCCTGTCTAGTAGAAAGCTTCCCAGCATTCATACTTCCCAATTTATGAATGAACTGTGGCTTTCCTTATCCATGGGCAATCCTGATATCTTCCTAAGTTCCTGTTTTCTTTCTGAATTCTGGCCACTCTCCCGAATAGGCTCATGTTTTTGTGTCCAAGATATGTACCACCTCCAAGCTCTGTGACATGGCCATGTACTGGATAGCTGAAGGGAATTGCGAGCATCTCAGAAAACTGAGATATCAGTGTGATCAGGAAAGTCTAAGTGGAGAAACACTGCTTTGGGCTGTTTTCTTACCTATTGTTCTGTTGCCCTGAATGTCAGGAAGGCCTTTGCCTCAGGCCCCAATTTGGGAAGCCTGAAGAAAACAGTTTTCAAATGGAAACTAATGGGAATCACCTGTGGCTCTGTGCTTAATTGCTTTGGAATGGGATGTATCTGAATCAGGCTCTAGGTCCTGTGTGAGGCTGTGGCTTAGATTCTCAGCACATAATGGATGTAAAAAAAGATCCCATGTGTGAATCCAAAACTAAATTAGCCAAAAGAGCAGTCATTGTGGAAGAAGTCTCTCGCCTACTTCTGTAAGGTTCCTGACCTCAATCAAGGGTGAATAGGAACCTTTGGTTCAAATGAGTTCTTCAAAGCCTTGCAGAGGCTAGCCCATAGGTGCTTGGGTTTTCTGCAAAATCCAAATCACATAAAGAATTTATAACTGACTTTCAGTAGGACTCAAACTGGAGAAGCAGAGCAGTATTTACAGCAGGCCTATTTTATCACTCCTGCTTCCCCGGACGAGTTTCCAGGCCACCCAGACTTTAGGCAAATGAGGGGCAAGGGAGTGTATTTTGGACACTGTCTTGGGCTGCGCCCCTCATGGAAACCTCCAGCCAGAGGTAATAATGAGTGTCTATATGGAAGAAGATGAGGGCCATGTGGGAGTGTTTTGGTTTTAATTGTGGTCATTTGTGTGGCGGTTGAAAGAGATGACTTGGTCCACCTGGGCTTGAACTCTGGGGTCATTTCCCTTAGAGACTGAGTTCTTGAAATGACCTCAGAGAAGTATTGCCAAGAATTGTCTTGGGATTTTAGGAGGCTTTGCAAGAGAGTGGCCCTTGGACACTGAGATATAGACACAGGGTGGCTTTTCACACAGCACTGTGAATCTGAGCCAGCATATCACATGATTTTATTGTGAAAGACTTGGCAGCCATAGATGAGAGTCAAATCACACATGGACGGCAAATTGTAGACATCAATGGGCCTGAATTCATGTGATCTTTTGGCCACTATTTGGGAAGACTTGCCTGTGAGAGTTCTCCAGAGATTTCATTGAAATAAGCTTCCTCACCATTTAATGGTTCCAGAATGAATTGAAACACACAGTGCCTCCAACTTCATCCTTGAAAAATGGCTAGATAAATACCATGAAATTTTTAAAATTCCCATCACCAGGTGGCACTGGAGAAACTTTGGATGTCCTGTTCTGCGTGTGTTTTATTACTGCTGCACTGGATTGTCTGGTTTTCATGAAAATGGTTCAGAACAAAGATGTCAGAAAGTTGAACTGCTGAGGAGTGGGCCCAGAGCTGTGGTGGGAATGTTGAGGCCATATGGATCTCCCCATTGGGTCCATACACCTTGATTGTGACTAGACAGTGGTGCCCAGAAAGCCGACCCATATATCAAATGACCCTTATATGTAAAGGCATCTTGTTATATGGAGAGGTTTCAGGGCAATGTTTAGAATCAAGGTGCTATGGTCAAGGGGGCAAGCTATGTGGGATAGAAGCCTCGTTGGTGCATTCTCCTGCAGACCCTGACCTACCACACATGGCAGAACTCCCTCAAGCACCGGGTAACAGTTGAATTCTATGTATTTCATGAAGCAATACCAAAATCCCAGTGCAGCAGCAAGAAACACCACGAAAAGTGGAGGATGACCAAATGGCTTCACAGTCCACATGTGGATACACTTAGCCCCCCGTTTCCACAGTTTACCTACAAAGAGAGAATTCAGCACTGCTGCCTCATATTCAGTGGAAAATAAGAAACCATGTCCTCCAGGTCAGATAGATTCAGACCCAGCTTTGATGGTCTCATTACAACGGAAGCTAAAGCTCCAGACAATAATATATATTTCAAGTGCCCAACCTACGAGGCAGTTTCTCAAGAAGTCTTTAGGCCAGCAGAGCTCCATGTTTGTGGAGTGTTTACTCTGTCCCTTACTTTTGGAATCTCCTCTACCACCTCCAAGTTTGTGAACTCCTGAGCATATTCCATCCCAGTTATTTATTCACAGATTTTCTAACTCTACTCCTCTAATTGTGTCTTTCTCTGGGTGATGGTAATGTCAAGGCATTGTTCTGGATGAGAGTGGAAAGATTTTTGTGTACCACATATTTACATACACATTGTATTCATTTTCCTATTTTCCATTCGAAAAACTGAATACCTGACACTAACACCTACCTTGGTAGACTCTGACAACTAATCCTAACAAGATGGAGAAAAATAACCCAAAAAGAAAAAAATACAAGCAGTTCAGAACTGGAGGCATGGTGTATAGTTGGAATTGTCTTTTGCATTATATAGGATAGGAGATATAAATGTAGTCAATTATTTGTTGAAATAGTTCTCCATGTGTTTTAAAGTTAACAAATATGTGAATTCCTGTCTCCCTTTCTCTGTAGCCTATTCAGCACATGTATTTTTACATGCAATTATAGAATCTTACCTTATACCACACGTACATTCTTGTGACGTGGCTGACTTGGCAGATACAAATTTTAAGAGATCACTCTTCCTAAATGCTATTGGAACTGAAAATTCAACCTATGAGTGAGCTTCCTTGTTGAATAACATTATACATAAATCCAGTTTCAAGAAAATAAGTATTTTTGGATCTCTGGATGATATACATTTCATGGTGAATTTCAATTGGTATATATTATGTTATTTTTAATGTCTGTGTATGTTTGTTTGTGTGTGTGTGTGTGTGTGTGTGTGTATATATATATATATATATATATATATATATATATATATATATACTCTCCAGATATTTTAAAATATGAAATATGTGTCTTATTATACACTCCCTTAACTCATTCATATTCAAGTATGTGGATTTATGATCAAATTTTCTCAAGACTTTTCTCAAAATATTCATTCTCCTTAAATACATATTTGTTTCCTAGTACTGAAAATTAACTTTAGTGAATGGTGCATAAAAATCCTAATATTTCTACAGTAACTGACCCAGTTTAACATCAATGCAAGTAGATTCCTATGGGACATGATGTGTATTTTGATGTTCATTTTTATTCAAGACTGCTACATTACTGTTTCTTCAGTTTATGCACATCATAGGATATATTTTCATCCACAAGTTCGCAAATTTATAGGCATTAGTTTCACTTTCAATCACTTTCTTCGTCAGAACACATGTATTCCTCCATGTTTCTTGACTGGTCTTTTGATGAGACTTCTTTTTAAACACATTATTTTCAATTTCCATGATCACTTTTGAAGCAAAACTCACATATTTTTCATGATAAACTATAATCCTACTATTACCTTTAGATGTATTGCTGGTTGGAATGAATGATGTTATATCAATATAAGATTTCTTATAAGATTTCAGATATCAATTCAATCTGTTATTTAAAGTGGGACCAGTTATATTATTTATTCAAAATGTGGTCTATTCATGCATTATCTCTATATTCATACACACAGGGTACACCTCTTTGTACACCCAATACTAATTTATAGGACTTCAAAACATTGCTCCCAGAATTGCTGGAAGAAATATTCATGTCACCTGATCTACATATGCATTCTATGACTGTAATATTCTGGACAAAAAATGCAAAGGTCACACTTGTGATTTTACCAAAGCCTAAAGGGAAAGTGAACATGGATTACTAAAAGCATCCAAGGCCAGGTTGTCTAATGCTCTCAAATGTCAATCCTACTGGTGACTGCATATTTGTTTCTTCTTAAGATTATATATTCAAACTCAACCCTGTTCAAAATGTCTAATCCTATCACTCACTTTATACTTTGCCTGATTTTGTAATATCTCTATTATTAACTGCTTTCCCACATATTTTTCAAAGTTCATCATTGTGACTGAATCTTCATATGTGCTGACATTTACATTCACTCTCTAACTGAAACCCTATTTTTAAAGAAGTTTCGGTCCAAATTCTAAACTCACTCTACTTCCTAACCTACCGACTATCTTTGTAATCCTACCAACTATCCCTTTTTGACTGGATGTTCTCTTCCTCATTCAATCATCCAATTTACAAGGTCCTATGCCATTGTATATGGATTAATCTGAGACATCTGTGCAGAACGTAATTCAACACTATGTATCCCAATCAAGGGCCCAATGCGCTTCTGGGCTTCAAATTATAGATTTCTGTTTTCATACATATATTTCACCTATATAATCTTATAAATATCGCAGGTTCCCAATACCATTATTCATCCAGCAGAATGAGTCATAACACAAATCGAACATGTTATTAACCCTAACCATACACTCTTCCCTCAATCTAACTTTACAGAAGAGCAGGGACAGAGTTGGTCTTACAATACAGGAATGTAGGGGATCTTCCATTTGCTGAGAATCTTAAAGGTCCATGCAGAAATGATCCCTGGAGAAGATGTAGGCAGCAATGAAGGACCTGAAAGATTAAAAGTAATCTTCCATGGCAAACAACCTGGTCAGGATGAAGGGTTGTGTCAGAATCAGCCTCTCTCTTCTTAATGTAGAGAAGATGGACCAAACCAGGCCTTTGTGGAGAGCTGTTCCCGGGTGCCTATGGGTGAAATACAATTCTAACTTGTGAAAGTGTCACAGGAAATAGGGGCAGCATCCATCTCATGGGACCCTTGGAAGCAACTGTGAGGACAAAGTGGTTTCCAAGGCAGTGACCTCATTCAGTTCCTGAAGGAAGTGACCTCAACTAACTTCCTTGGTGATGGAACTCTCTGAACTTGGGATACAGGAAGCCAGGCACCCAGAGCCAGTCCAAGTCCAACTCCCAGTGGTCAAACTTGTTTGGAATTTCCAAGGACAGAGACAGTCTTTCTTGGTACCTACTGATGTGAGGATGGCCAAATGCCAAGAAGGTCTGAAGAGGGGCTTTTTCTGAGAAAGAAGGTAGTGGCTCACCACTGGCTCCTGACAGCTTCATAGAGTTGGACACAGAGACCAGATCTGAGACAGGAAAGCCCATTATGGGGGAATATATTAAGGCCCACCAGTCAAAGGACACTCTGTATTTTCACAGACCTACTTGGGGGTCTGTGTGGGTTTTTGGTTTGTCTCATATTCTGAGTATAGGTAGGAAAGTTGGTTGGTTTGGTTTGGTGTGAATTGTTTCTAGTAAGTCTTTTGACAAGGCGAGTGTTTCTATGTCTGTGTATCCCACTGTGTCCGTGGTTGTAGACATTAGACAAGAGAGCGCATCAATACATATGTCCTGTCTAGTAGAAATCTTTCCAGGATTTATCCTGCCGTATTTATGAATGATCTGCGGCTTGCCTTATGGATGGGCCACTCCTAATATCTACATAAGTTGCTGTTTTGTTTCTGAATTCTGGACAATCTCCAGAATAGGCTCATGGTTTTGTGTCCAAGATATGTACCACCTCCAAGCTCTGTGACACGGCTATGTACTGGATAGCTGAAGGGAATGGTGAGCATCTCAAAAAACTCAGATATCAGTGTGACCAGGAAAGTCTCAGTAGAGAAACTCTGCTTTGGGCCTTTTGCTTACCTATTGTACTGTTGCCCTGAATGTCAGGAAGGTCTTTGCTTCAGGCACCCCTTTGAAAAGACTGAAGAGTTTTCAAATGGAAATGTATGGGCATCAGCTGTGGCTCTTTGCTTAATTGCTTTAGAAAGGGATGTGTCTGAATCAGCTTCTTGGCCCTGTGTGAGGTTGTGGCTTAGATTCTCAGGACCTGATGGATCTAAAAAAATCCCATGTGTGCATCTAAAACCAAAATAGCCAAAAGAGCAGTCATTGTGGATTAAGTCTCTTGCCTTGCTCTGTAAGGTTCCTGACCTCCATCTTTGAGGATAGGGATCTTTTGGGTCAAATGAGTTCTTCAAATCACTGCAGAGGTTAGGCCATAGCTTCTTGGGTTTTCTCATGACTCCAATTAACAAAAAGAATCTAAACCCCTCAGTCATTAGGCCACAAAAATGGAGAATCAGAGCCATATTAACGACAGGCCTCTTTGATCACACCTGGTTCACATGTAGAGTGTACCTGCCACACTGACTTTAGGCAAATGGGGGCAAAGGACCTTATTTTGGATACTGTCTTTGTCTGTGGCCCTCATGGAAACCTACAGCCTGAGGTTATGATGAGTGTCTATATGGAAGAAGATGAGGGCCATGTGGAAGTGTTTTGGTTTTTATTGTGGTCATTTTTGTGGCCGTTGGAAGAGATGACTGGGTCCACCTGGGCTTGAACACTTCTGTGATTCCCCTTAGAGACTGAGTTCTGCAACTAACCTCAAAGAAGTATTGCCATGTATTGTGTTGGGATTTCAGGAGGCCAGGCATGAGAGTCGCCCTTGGAAACTGAGATCTAGGCCCAGGGTAGCTTTTCACAGAGCACTGAGAATCTCAGGAAGGATAGCAAACGATTTTATTCTTAAAGAATTGGCAGCCATAGTTGCAAGTCAAAACACACATGGACCACACATTGTAGACCTCAAATGCCTGCCTTAATGTGACCTTTCAGCCTCTCTTTGGGAAGCCTTGCCTGTTAGAATTCTCCTGAGCTTTCATTGAAATGAGCTTCCTCTCCATTTAATGGTTCCTGAATGTATTAAATCCCACAGTGCCTCAAACTTCATCCTTGAAAAATGGATAGATAAATACCATTGAATTTTTGAAATTCCCATGACCAGGTTTCACTGGAGAACCTTTGGATGTCCTATAGATAATCATGAGTGAACCAGACAGTGCCTTGATTGACTGGGTTTCATGAAAATGGTGTAGAACAGAGATGCCAGTAATTTGGAGCCTGCTGAGTAGTCAGCCTAGAACAGTGGTGTGCAGGTGTTTGTTAAAACATCTGTGGTATGGTGATGTGGATCTGCCATTGGCTTCCAAATGGTTTGTGACTGACATGGTGCAGCCCCCATACCCTTGGATGTAAAGGCATCTTGTTATATGGAGAGGTTTCAGGGCAATGTTTAGAATCAGACTGCTATAGTCAAGGGGGCAAACTATGTGGGATAGAAGCCTGGTTGGTGCACTCTCCTGCAGATCCTTAACCACCACACGTGACAGAACTCCCTCCAGCACTCTGTTCCAGTTGACCTCCTCGTATTTCGTGAAGCAAATACCAAACTCCCAGTACAGCTGCAAGAAACACCACAAAAATTAGAGAAAGACCAAATGGCTTCACAGTCCACACTGGGAGACAATTAGCCCCCAAATGGCAACAGTTTACCTACAAAGAGAGAATTCAGCCCTGCTGCCTCATGTTCATTGGAAAAAAAGAAACCATGTGCTCTAGGTCACATAGATGCAAACACAGCTTTGATGGTCTCACTACAAAGGAAGCAAAAGCTCCTAACAACAACATATTTTTCAAGTGCCCAACCTCAGAGGCAGTTTCTCAAGAAGTGTTTAGGCCAACAAAGCTCCATGCTTGTGGAGTTTTCACCATGTACCTTACTTTTGGAAACACCTCTACCATCTCCAAGGTTGTTAACTCCTGAGCATTTTCCATTCCAGATGTGTATTCAGAGATTTTCTAACTCTTCTCCTGTTATTGTGTCTTACTTGGGGTGAAGGTAATGTCAAGGCATTGTTCTGAATGAGAGTGGGAAGACTTTTGGTTAGCACATATTTGCATACACATTGGATTCATTTTCCAATTTTCCATTCGAAATACTGAATCCCTGACTTTCAGAGGTAGAAGGAATTCTCCTTCAAAGAATAGCCAGGCACTTACAAGAAACAGCCACCAGGAGACATCCTGTCTGGGAGACATCCTGTAGCCATCTGTCTCCCTGAGACATCCTGCGGCCATCTGTCTTCCTGAAACTTTCTGAGGTTATCTCACCTTGTGAAGACATCTAGAAATAAGAGAGATTTCCCACATCCAGCATATAAATACCCCTGTGTTAACAATAAAAATTCGCAGCTTGATCAGAACTCCTGTCTTGCTGTCATCTCTCTTGTCTCTTGTCCCTTCATTCCTCCCTATCTAGGTTCGCTGCCTACGTTGATGTGTCCTGCCGGCCGGGACATCTGGCGCCCAACGACTGGGTCTCGAGCCTTTGACTGAGGGGGACCCCGACCTCCTGGAAGACTTTGTCAAGCGGAGCTCGCGATCACAGCAGAAGACACCACCGAGAAACAGATCCAGGAGGAGGTTGGGGATGACGCACGGTGAGTGACCCACCATGGGACAAGCAGTTTCGTCACATGATTTGTTTTTGTCAGCCCTCAAGGAGTCCTTCAAGACCTGGGGGCGCATGTTAAGAAAAAAGACTTAAATTTTTTCTTTTCACACAAAGGAGAACTGTGTCCATGGTTTCCCCTTGAAAGGATCATTGATGATAAAAGATGGCTTAGAGTTGGAGACTGTATAAAAGATTATTATGAATCCTTTGCCCAGAAAATGTGCCTGTTCCCACCTTTTCTTACTGGAACTTAATTAATGAAATTCTTAAAAGTTCACCCTTTGACAATGGTACCTTAAAACTTGTCAGGATTGGGGAAGAGACTATGCAACTACCTCTCATTCCCCCTGGGCATGCCCCTCAGTTAGTATAGACATAGACCCTTCTCAGGCTCCCCAGGAGCGTGGGACCCTTCCTGATCCCCCTAAAAATACCACCCTAATGAATAAGGCTCCAATAATTACCAACTGCCTTTATCCAGTTTTAAATCCCGGAGACACATTGACCCCTGTGGAGGAGGCTACCTGGGAGAAGGAAGCAGCTCGCTACAATTCAGAAGACCCTCCACCTCTCAGGACCCTGCCACAGCCTATAGGACATACACATCCACCTCCCTCCTATATCCCTACTGCCTTTTGTGCTCTGACCCTTCAGGGTAAAAATGCCCCCCCCCAGATATTTTTTCCCACTTCCCTTGCCTAACCTGGCTCCCTTGAAAGCATCCTTACAATATAGAAGGGAACAGATCCAACCTTTAAAAGAATTAAGATCGCTTCAATCTGAGCTATGTTCATTAGCCTTAGGTACGGAGTCAGTGCAACTGTCCCACAGCGGTCTAATACAAAGGTGAAGCCACTCCATCGGCCTGTGCTCGCATTCCCAGTCACCACCAGTCAGATAGATAAGCCTGCCCAGGCTGAGGTCAAAGACTTAGATGAGTATCAAGAGGAGGAAGCGAGGAAGTGAATCAAGGAGATCAAGACTCAGAGGATGAGAAGTTCACCCCTAGGCAGGAAGGAACCCAGAGTCTACAAAAAATTAAGCCTGCATTTTCTTGAAAAACTTAAAAAGGCTTGTGCTCACTATGGCCCCACTGCGTGCTACATGTTGCCTTTATTAGAAATCCACAGCACACAATGGCTTACTCCCAATTATTGGAAATTTTTAGACCAAGCTACCCTCAGTGCCAGAGACTTCCTGTTATGGAATGCAGATTTCAAAGAGCACTGTCGGGAAACTGCTCAAAAAATATTAACTAAGGCCTCCTCTAAATCCTGGACTTATGTTAAGCTAGTGGGCAATGAGCCTTTTGACACTAAAACTAAACAGGCACATTTCCCTGCTGGACTTTTGATGCAAATTCAGATGGCTTCCTTATATGCTTGGAGACACCTTCCTCAAAAGGCCTTGGCTACCACTTCCCTGGCAAAAATTTGACAAGGGCCTGGAGAGCCTTATAGCTACTTTGTTCCCTGGCTTAACCTAGCTGCAGAATGCTTGCTTGGACCAAGCCAAAGCGAAAGCACCTTTGTAAAACATCTTGCCTTTGAAAACTTCAACCCGGCATGTCAGGATGTTTTTTGACCACATAAGGATAAAGGGAAACTTTCTGACTTTATTAGACTCTGTGCAGGGGTGGGTGCAGCCCATGCCATGGATCTTGTCCTAGGTGCCGCTTTTACCAAGAACTTTCACAATCCTGGCTCAAATACTTGCTTTACTTGTAAACAACCTGGCCATTTTGCACGCAAGTGTCTGACAGGCAAACAAAGCCTATGAATAGTGTCTCCTCAAACTGGGGCTAAACCGCCCCAAGCTACCCTTTGCCCTAGATGTGGTAAAGGTCATCACTGGGGCAGTGAGTGTAGATCTAAGACAAATGCCCTCAGACAGCCTATTTCTTTCCTCTTCTTGGGAAACTCCCTGCGGGGCCAGCCCCTGGCCATGACATCTCCCAGGACAAACCCAGGGGCAATAAAATTTGTTCCCTCCCAAACTCCCAACCTACCTCAAAATCCTTCTCCAAAATTGCCTCCCTCAAACTAGCCACCCCTGGCAGTGCAGGATTGGACTTCTGTGCCACCACCGATACTATATTAGACTCAATGCAAGGGCCCCAGATAATACCCACTGGAATTATGGGTCCCCCTCCATCTCATATGTGTGCCTTTATTCTTGGAAGAGCCTCTACTAACTTACAAGGTGTTCATTTCTTCCCTAGCATTAATGATTATGATTTCACTGGAGAAATAAAAATACTGGCCACAGCTATTAATGGAGTTGTGGCCATCGCAGCAGGAACAAGACTTGCAAATTAATACTCCTTCCCTTTTATCCAGCAGGCACTTCCACCGCCCAAACCTACGGAGGGGGACTGAATCCTTGGGTTCCTCTGATGTATATTGGGTTCAACCCATTTCTCACAATAGACCCACCATATCCTTACTTATTGAAGGAAAAGAATTCCAAGGAATTCTAGGTACTGGAGCTGTTGCCACAATTATTTCTCCAAAATACTGGCCATCAGCTTGGCCCCTCACCCCATCCTTGACTGACCTTAAAGGGATAGGACAGTCAAAAAATCCTCTGGTCAGCTCTAGGGCTCTTCGCTGAACTGATAAAGAGTGTAATAAAGGAATGGTGACTACTTTCGTTGTTCCTGACCTCCCTGTTAACCTATGGGGCCGAGATATTTTGAGTCAAATGGAAGTTATTCTGGCCAGTCCCAATTCCATAGTGACTCATCAAATGCTTCATATCAATTCTGTCCATGGTACAGGCCTTGGGAGACTGAGACAAGGACTGGTTGAGCCTATACAACCCATACAAAAAACAAATACATAGGGACTTGGGTATTCGGATTTTTAGTGTCGATCCCTGGCTCTCCTGTACCCCATGGAGATAAACTTATTTGGGAGAATCAGACTCTTGTGTGGGTGGATCAGTGGCCCCTTACCCAAGAAAATTTGGAGGCTGCCTCCATGTTAGTGCAGGAAGAGCTGGCAGCCGGCCATGTAGAGCCCTCAACCTCACCATCGAATACTCCTATTTATGTTATCAAGTAAAAATTAGGCAAGTGGTGCCTTTTACAATATTTGTGTGCCATTAATAAAGTTATGCACCCAATGGGAGCACTACAGCCAGGCATTCACACACCAGTGGCTATTTCCAAAAACTATTGTAAAATGGTTATTGACTTAAAAGATTGTTTTTTTACCATTCCTTTACATCCTGAGGATAGACCCTATTTTGCCTTTAGTCTCCCTTGCATTAATTTTCAGGGCCCTATGCAGAGATTTCAGTGGAAGGTTCTTCCCCAAGGTATGGCCAACAGCCCTAGTCTTTGCCAAAAATACGTTGCTCAAGCAGTACACCTTGTGAGAGAGTGATGGCCACAAATTTATATTTTACATTATATGGATGATTTGTTAATTGCTGCACCTAATACACATGACCATTATAATTGTTACTTGGACCTTTACAAAATCCTCACTAGCTTGGGACTACAGATAGCTCCTGATAAGGTTCAAACACAGAACCGTTATAGCTATTTGGGCCTTAAACTTCAAGATAATCAGATCCAAATTCCTAAGATACAACTACGGTTGGACCACCTTCACATCCTTAATGATTTTCAAAAATTACTGGGGGATATTCAATGGCTATGAATATATTTAAAATTACCCACTTGTGTACATTTGCCCCTTAATGATATTTTGAGAGGTGATTCCCACCCCTCCTCCCCTCAAAAGCTTACTCCTGAGGCATGGCAGGCATTAAATCAAGTCACAGAAGCCATTGCCCAAAAGTTTGTTACACAAAATTCTTATAACCTTCCTCTGGTTCTGGTTATTTTACACACTCCTCATACACCCACAGGAATATTTCGGCAGTGAAATACACATTTTAAAAATAAAGGCTACTCCTTGCTTTGTGTCCATTTACCCACCACATCCTCCAAGGTTATTACTGTTTATCTTGCTCAGGTAGCTTCTATTATTTTTAAAGGTCGTTTGCTAACTCGACAACATTTTGTCAAAGACCCTGATAATATTTTAATTCCATTTACTAAGGACAAAAACCAATATTTACTACAGACAGAGGATGAATGGGGTATTGTCCTATCAGGCTTTTTGGGAACAATTGATAATCACCTCCCCAAAGACCCCCTTTTACATTTTGTCCAGTTACATCCATTTATTTTTCCCAAAATTACTCAAAAGGCTCCCATTCCTCGATTCCTTACTGTCTTTACAGACGGTTCCAGTAATGGCCGAGCAGTCTTTGTTGTCAATAACCAGCCTACCACCTTTGATGCTGTCTATCATTCAGCACAGTTTGTGGAATTGTTTGCCATAACACAAGTTTTTAAAACATTTTTTTGATAATCCTGTTAATATTTATATGTACAGTGCCTGCATTGCTCATTCTGTGCCCCTGCTGGAGATTTCACCCACCATTAAGCCTTCTTCCAATGTGGGCTTTCTGTTTCACCAGCTTCAGCAGCTAATTCAGGCCAGACAACACCCATTTTTCTTAGGACACATCAGGGAACACTCTGATCTTCTGAGCCCTCTAATACAAGGTAATGCCCAAGCTGATGCAGCAACTCGTTTCATCTTTCCAATTTTTGATGGCTCCATTCAAAAGGCCACGGAGTTACACAATCTTCACCATGTAAATTCACAGAGCCTTCGATAACTATGTAAAATCACCAGGCCACAGGCACGAGAAATAGTAAAAGCATGCCCTGGTTGCCCTGTCTTCCTCCCCATTCAACACTTGGAAGTTAACCCCAGAGGATTACTGTCCAATCAGTTTTGGCAAATGGATGTTACTCATTTTTCTGAATTTGTAAAAACCAAAAATATACACGTTTCTATAGATACCTTCAGCGGCTTCATTTCTGCATCACCACATTCTGGAGAGGCTATCAAAGAATTCCTTTCTTATCTTGTTTCAGCCTTTTCCGTAATGGGTAAAAAAATACATATTAAAAAAAATAATTGTCCTGCATATACCAGTGCTGAGTTTAAACAGTTTTGTGGTACCTTGCACCTTACCTTAAAGACTTGGCTAACCCGCTTGAAGTCTTCTGCACTTGTATTTACCACTCCCAGGCATCGCCTTAATTGCATTATTTGCCCTTATTTTTCTTTCTCAAGACAATGAAGGCCATTCAGCCGCAGACTGACACTGGCATCTCTCGTCCAATTCTGTTCGCCCACCTGTTATGTGGCGCAATCCCCTTACAAATAAATGGAAAGGCCCAGATTGTGTCCTCCTCTGGGGACGAGGCTCAGCTTGTGTTTTGGACCAAGAGCAAGCAGGCCCTAGATGGTTACCAGAACGCCTGGTTAAACAGGATAATGACTCACATCAACATAGGGACGGAGGTCCTCCCCTTGAGGACAAATTTTCCTCTTTTTAGGATGCAGCCAACAATCTGTGTGAGCATCCTGCTTAAGGCACTTCTGCTGAACAGGTTTGTACATGGAGGCCTTGGTCCTCCACCTTCCAACATCATGGAGTACCTTTTTGGCCCTCCCTGTGAATGCAAGGGAGGATCTTGGACTCAGGCTCCCACTAGTTGGACCCAGACTGCTGACTGCATGACTAAGGTGGCTTACCTCCGTGCTGAGTTTGACCATAAGCTCGGAGGAGTTCATCAGCCTAAATGGGTATGTGTTATCAAGCCAAAGATTATTCCCCCTAGTACAAGTAAAGCTCTCCAAAATTGTTCTGAAACTTGAACGCATACCCAAGAGATGCATGTCTCTTCTTATGCGTCGGCCTCAATTTGTGTTAACAAGCAGGGAGAACAATTATTTGAAGCCTCCATAACTAAAACTCATGCACCAGGGGGGACCACTATTCATTATACCCTCGTTCTTTTTGCCCGGGGAGGAGATGGCAAATACACCAAGCTACAGTCACCTGGGTGCCAAGGCCCTGTCGGTAAACCCTCCTGCTGCCCCATTAAGGCACCTACAGGGGTCGCTGATGGTGGAGGATTCAATGATGCTGTCAAGCATCCTCAGATAATCAAACTTTTGAAACCCCAAATCCCTGAGCTCACATATCATCCCTTAATATAGCCTAAATCCCAGCTCCCAGGTTTAGATACCAATACATTAGATACTTTGGAAACTACCTTCTCCTTCCTTAATAATTCCAAGCCCACCCTTGCTGGTGATTGCTGGCTCTCCATGACAACAGGGGCAATCATGCCTATTGCAGTTCTATTAATTCTATCATAGACGATGATAATACATGCCAACCCAGATTTCCTTTTAAAGTACAGCCTATAGGCACTTTTACAATATGTCTTTTAGGCGTGATGCAGAATAATACGTATGATACTGATGTTGGAGTTACTTCCTTTGGAAATTGCTCAACAGTACAAAACTATTCCTCACCCACCCCATCTTTGTCCCCCCAATGGCACAGTTTTTATGTGTGGAGGAAACTCGGCCTTCCCCAGGCTTCCAGCAAATTGGACTGTTGGCTGTGTTCTTGCCTTATTACTCCCTCATAAAACTATTGTCCTAGGAGACGAAACTCTATGCATTCCTAGTCTAGACACCTTAGTGAAAAGACACAGGCGGGCAATACAGGCCTTACAACTCCTTGCCAGCCTTCGAATAACAGCTGCTGTGGGCACAGGTACAGCTGGCTTAGTCAGGCAATACACTCTTACCTCGCCTGTCTCAACAACTTATAAATGATGTGTAAACTCTATCAGGAACCATTAAAGATTTGCAGAACCTAGTAGACTCCCTGGCGGAAGTGTTTCTTCAAAATAGACGAGGCTTAGATTTGCTGACAGCTAACCAGGGAGGTATTTGCTTGGCCTTAGGGGAACGATACTGCTTTTATGCCAATAAATCAGGCATAGTACGCTCTAAAATTAAGCAGCTTCAAGAAGATCTAGAAAAGAGACGAAGGGAACTTTTTGAAAATCCCCTCTGGACAGGGTTTAATGGATTTCTACCCTACCTTGTACCCCTATTAGGCAATTTGTTGGGTTTACTTTTAATGGTGTCCATAGGCCCCTGCATTATAAACAGGCTGGTACACTTTATTAAAGAACAGATTAATATTTTGGCCTCTAAGCCCATACAGGTCCACTATCATCATCTGGAGATGGAAGACCATGCTGCCAACATTTAAAAGGATGTTCTACCCTTCTCACAGGCTTATTTCTTAAGTTTACATCCCCACAGATCTCTTTTTCTTACATAAAACTATAAGTAACAGCTCTGACCAACCATCTTCTGCCATTGCCATAAGGATTCGTCCTCCATGGGCCCCTCCGTTTGGGGGAGGATGCACCCATGGAGTGAGGATGTTAGGCCCTAATAACAGAGGGTGCAGGATGGACTGCAGGAGGATGGATCCACGGATCCCAAAACATAAGACCTCTTAGTGACACGGTCTGGTGCCTGGCGGTTGGCATGCTTCCCCCTCAAAGCCGTCTCCTCCAAAAACATGCCAAGGCCACCAAGAAATCTTCTAGTAAACATGCTCTCTCATATCAGGAGATATTCTAAGGCCTCCTTGAGAAACAGAGCCTCTATCACCCCCTAAAACATTGGCCAGTAAGGTATGGTCATATATTTTATATAAAAAAGGGGAGAGGTCAGGGGCTAGAAGGAAGTTCTCCTTCAAAGAATAGCCTTACACTGACAAGAAGCAGGCCCCTGGGAGATATCCTGCCTGGGAGACATCCCGCAGCCATCTATCTCCCTGAGACATCCTGCGGCCATCTGTCTTCCTGAAACATCCTGAGGTTATCTCACTTTCTGAAGACATCCAGCAACTGCAGATAAGAGAGCTTTTCCATCTGCAGCATATGAATTCGAATGTGAGAACAATAAAAGTTTGCAGCATGATCAGAACTCCTATCTTGCTGTCATCTGTCGTGTCTCTTGACGCTCGATTCCTCCCCAACTAGGTTCGTTACCCACGTTGATGTGTCCGGCCGACCGGGACAACTGACACTAACCCATACCCTACTAGACTCTGACTACTAATCCTAATATGATGGAGAAAAATAACCCAAACAGAATAGAAATACAAGCAGTTCAGAGGAGGCATGGTGTATAGTTGGACTTGCCTTTTGCATGATATAGGGTAGTTGTAATAAATCTAGTTAATTTTTAATTGAAATAGTTCTCCATGTGTTTTTAAAGTTAACAAACATGTGAATTCCTGTCTCCATTTCTCTGTAGCCTATTCAGCACATGTATTTTTATCTGCACATATCGAATCCTACTTGGAATCACACGTACATTCTTGTGAGGAGGCTGACTTGGCAGATACAAATTATGAGAAGAGATCACTCTTCATAAACGCTGTTGAAACTGAAAATTCAACCTTGGGTGAGCTTCCTAGTAGATCAACATTATACATAAATCTATGTTCAGTAAAATAAATATTTTTGCATCTATGGATGATATATATTTCATGTTGAATTTCGTTTGGCATATATATTGCTACATTTTTTTGTCTGTGTGTGTGTTTTGTATATATATATATATATATATATATATATATATACACACACACTCCAGATTTTTCAAAATATGAAATATATGTGTCTTATATACACTCCCTAAATTCATTCATGTTTATGTATGTGAATTTATAATCAACTTTTCACAAGATTATTCTCAGAAATATACATCCACCTGAAATACTTATTTGTTTCCTAGTATTGAAAAGTAACTTAAGTGAATGGTGCATACAATCCTAATATTTCTACAGTGACTGACACAGTTTAACATCAATGCAAGTAGATTTCTATTGGACATGATGTGTATTTTGAAGTTCATTTTATTCAACACTGGTATATTAAATTTTCTTCAGTTTATTCACATCATTGGATATATATTTCATCCACAAGTTCACAAATTTATGGCCATTTGATTCACTTTCAATCACTTCCGGCTTCAGAACACATGTATTCCTCCTGGGTTCCTGAATGGTCTTTTCATGACAGGTCTTTTCAAACACATTTATTTCGATTTCCATAATCATTTTGAAGCAAAACTCACACATTCTTCATGATATACCATAACTCTAATATTACCATTACATGTGTAACTGGATGGAATGAATGATTGTATATCAATATAAGATTCCCTGTATATTTTCTGATATCAATTCAATCCATTATTTAAAGTTTGAACCACTTATATTATTTATTCACAGTATGGCCTATTCATGCATTATCTCTCTATTTATAGACACAGGGTACATCTATTTGCATCCCCAATACTAATTTATTCATCTTCAAAATGTAGCTCCCAGAAATGTTGGAAGAAATACTCATGTCACCTGTTCTACATATACATTTTATCACAGTAATATTCTGGACACAAAAAGAAAATGTCACACTTATGATTGTACCAAAGCCTAAATTGAAGTGAGCATGCATTACTAAAAAATCCATGTCCAGGTTGCCTAATGGTCTCAAATGTCAATCTTATTGGTGACTAAATATTTGTTTCTTCCTAAGATTATATATTCAAACTCAACCATTTTGAAAATGTCTAATCCTATCACTCACTTTATACTTTGCCTGATTTTCTACTGTCTCTATTGATATCTTCTTCCCTACATAGTATCACTGATCATTATTGTGACTGACTCTTCACATGTGCCGACATTTACTTTCACTCTCTACCCGAAAGCCTATTGCTAAAGAACTTTTGTTCCCACTCCTATACTCACTCTTCTTACTAAACCTACGGACTTATGTCCTAATTCTACTGACTATCCATTTTTGACTGGATGTTCTCTTCGACATTCAATTATCCAAGGTACAAGGTCCTATGCCATTGATATTGATTCATCTGAGACAACTGTGCAGAATATAATTCAAAGCGAAGTATCCCACTCAAGGGCCTAATGCCTTTCTGGGCTTCAAATCTTACCTAGATTTCTGTTTTCAAACTTATATTTCACCTGTATATTCTTGTAAATATCGCAGGTGTCCAATACCATTAATCAACTCGTAGAATGAATCCTAACCCAAATAGAACCTGTTATTAACCCTAACAATACACTGTTCCCTCAATCTCACTTTACAGAAGAGCAGGTACAGAGTTCGTCTTACAATACAGGAATGTAGGGGTTCTTCCACCTGCTGAGAACCTCAAAGGTCCATGCAGAAATGATCCCTGGATAAGATGTAGGCAGCTATTGAGGAACTAAGAAAACAAAAGTCATCTTCCATGGCAAAAACCCTGGTCAGATTGAAGGGATGTGTCTGAATCAGCCTCTCTCTTCTTAATGTAAAGATGGACCAAACCAGGCCTGTGTGAAGAGCTGTACCTGGGTGCCTATGGTTGATATACCATTCTAACTTGTGACAGTGTCACAGGAAGTAGGGGCAGGCTCCATCTCATGGGACTCTTGGAAGCAACTGTTAGGACAAAGTGATTGTCACGGCAGTGACCTCATTCAGTTGCTGAAGGAATTGACCTACCTAACTTCCTTGTTGATGGAACTCTCTGAACATGGTATCCAGGAACCCAGAGACCCAGAGGCAGTCCCAGTCCCAGTCCCAGTGAACTCAATTGTTTGGATTTACTAAGGACAGGGTCAGCTTTTCTTGGTACCTACTGATGTGAGGATGGCAAAATGACAGGAGAGCTATGAAGAGGGTCCTTTCCTGGGAAAGCAGGTAGTTGCTCACCACTGGCTCATGGCAACTTCACAGAGTTGGAAAAGGAGACAAGATCTGAGACTGTAGAGGCAATTTCGGGGGAACATAGTATGGCTCACCAGTTAGAAGACACTCCATAGAGTCACAGACCTACTTGGGGGAAGGAGGTACCTTTTTGAGTGTGGGTGTGAGTATGTGGTTTTCACATTTTCTGAGAATAGGTAGAAAAGTCGGTTTGTTTGGTTTGGGGTGGACTGTTTCTTGTTTGTCATTTGACAAGGTGAGTGATTCTATGTCTGTGTATTTTACTGTGTCAGTGGTTGTAGACAATAGTAAAGAGAATGCATCAATGGATGTGTTGTGTCTAGTAGAAAGCTCCCAGCATTCATCCTGCCCAATTTATGAATAGAGAGTGGCTAGCCTTATTGATGTGCAATACCTATTATCTTCCAAAGTTCCAGTTTTCTTCCTGAATTCAGTCATCTATCCAGAATAGGCTCATGGTTTTGTGTCCAAAGTATGTACCACCTCCAAGCTCTGTGAAATGGCCATGTACTGAATAGCTGAAGAGAATGAGAGCATCTCAGAAAACTCAGATATCCGTGTGAATAGGAAAGTCTCAGTGGAGAAACCCTGCTTTGGGCCTTTTGCTTACCTATTTTTCTGTTGCCCTGAATGTCAGGAAGGTCTTTGCCTCAGGTCACACTTTGTGAAGCCTGAAGAAAATAGTTTTCAAATGGAAATGAATGGGCATCACCTGTGGCTCTTTGCTTAATTGCTTTTAAAATGGATGTGTCTGAATCAGCATCTTGGCCCTGTGTGAGGTTGTCGCTTAGATTCTCTACACCAGATGGATCTAAAGAAAGATGCCATGTGTACATCCAAAACCAAAATGGCAAAAAAATCAGTAATTGTGGATGAAGCTTCTTGCCTATCTCTCTTAGTTTCCGGACATCCATCAAGTGAAAATAGGGATCCCTTGGGTCAAATTAGTACATCAAAGCCCTGTAGTGGTGCTTGGGTTTCCTCATGACTCCAAATCACATGAAGAATCTATACCAGACTGTCAGTAGGCCTCAAATTGGAGAAGCAGAGCAGTATTAAGAGCAGGCCTATTTGATCACTCCTGGTTCACACGAAAGTTGTCCCGGCCACAAAGACTTTAGGCAAATGAGGGGAAAAGGAGCTTATTTTGGACCCTGTTTTTAGATGTGCCCCTCATGGAAACCTCCAGCCAGATGTTATGATGAGTGTCTAAATGGAAGAATATGAGGGCTATGTGGAAGTGTTTTGGTTTTAATTGTGGTCATTTGTGTGGCGATTGGAAAAGATGACTGGGTCCACCGGGGTTTAAACTCTGGTGTGATTACCCTTTGAGACTGCGTTGTGGAACTGACCTCAAAAAAGTATTGCCATTATTTGTGTTGGCATTTTTGGAGGCCACGCATGAGAGTCGCCCTTGAAAACTGAGATGTAGACCAAGGGTGGCTTTCCACAGAACACAGGGAATCTCAGCCATGATATCATATGATTTTATTTTGAAAGCCTTGGCATCCATAGTTGAGAGTCAAAACACACAAGGACCTCTCATTGTAGACCTCTATGGGCCTGGCTTCATGTAACCTTTTGCCCACTCTTTGGGAAGCCTTGCCTGTGAGATTTCTCCAGAGTTTTCATTGAAATGATCTTCCTCAACATTTAATGGTTCCTGAATTAATTGAAACCCCCAGTGCCTCCGACTTCATCCTTGAAGAATGCCTAGATAAATATCATGAAATTTTTGAAATTCCCATGACCAGGTGGCACTGGAAAATCTTGGATGTCCTGTTGCTATTTTAAGTGTACCAGACAGTGCCTTAATTGACTGGGTTTTATGATAATGGTGTAGAACAGAGATGTCAGTAAGTTGGAGCCTCCTGATTAGTGGTCATAGAGCAGTGTTGTGCAGGTGTGTGATAAAACACCTGTGGTGGGGCCATGTGGATCTGCCATTTACTTCCAAATGGGTTGTGACTGACATGGTGCAGCCAGCAGAACCTTCTATGTAAAGGCATCTTGTTATATGGAGAAATTTCAGGGCAATGTTCAGAATCAGGTTGCTATGGTCAAGGGGGCAGGCTCTGTGGGATAGAAGCCTGGTTGGTGCATTCTCCTGCAGACTCTGACCCACCACACGTGACAGAACTCCCTCCAGCACTGGGTCCCAGTTGAACTCCTTGTATTTCGTGAAGCAAATACCAAAATCCCAGTGCAGCAGCAAGAAACAGCAATAAATGTGGAGGATGACCAAATGTCTTCACAGTCCACACGAGGAGACACTTAGCACCCAGTGGCCACAGTTTACCTACAAAGAGAGAATTCAGCACTGCTGCCTCATGTTCATTGGAATATAAGAAACCATGTCCTCCAGGTCACATAGATGCAGACCCAGCTTTGATGGTCCCAGTAGAAAGGATGCTAAAGCTCCTTAAAACAACATATATTTCAAGTGCCCAATCTCAAGGGAAGTGTCTCAAGAAGTCTTTAGGCCAGCAGAGCTGCAAGTTTTTGGAGTGTTTACCTGTTAGATCAGGACACAAGAAAAGACCACTGACTCCAATAGAAATCAAATTAAATTAAACTTATTATTTCCACTGGCCATGCTGCCTCTCCCTCCGAAAACGGCGGGAACAAGACAGCAACCCCAGCTTTCCTACAGCACAGCTTTATAGCCCAGAAAGTTACACAAAATGGGGGTTAGAGATAACAGAACTCTGACAAGCATCACACTAATGGTAGTTTACATTTTTTTTTGCTGTAAAATGGAGCCTCAGAGAGGGTTGCTGTCTGGCCAGGGAAGGCAAATATTTATGATATGTCACTAAAGTTTCAAAAAGGGTTGCTATCAGGTCAGAGAGCAAGACATGGGTCAGTTCAAGTCACTGGCAGGCATTCCAAACAGGTTCAGAATTTTCAGTAATTTATGGTAAAGCCAAAATTATCTTTTCATGCTTTGTGGCAAGATGGCTCCCAATTTTAATAAAAGATCAGGTTGGGTCTATCATTTTCCCCTTTTCTCTGTGTCACTTTCAAATCTTTGATAGATTGGGGGAAGAGCACTGAGGAAATTTTAATCCCTCAGGTAAAAGTCTCCAAATTTTTAGAACTCACCCAAAACCAGTCTCCCTGATTTTACCTGACTTAATTAATTACTTGTATTGATAGTCTATTTATATTTGTCTCCATTGTTGTAATAAGAGAGGCGTCACCCATTTTGGATTCTTCTGAGCTGAGAGAGAGTGACGTGAGTAGGCATGGTGTGAGGGACATGAGTTGCCTTTTAGAAGTAGTTGAGGGACATGAGTTGCCTTTTAGAAATCAGTTCATTTTGAAGTCTCGTTAAGGAAGAATAGGTTGTAAAGTCATCTGGGGATGGGTTCTTCTATGAGAGAAACAAAAACCATGAGTACTGAATAAATGTTGCAGCAGCTGGAACATGTCACTCTATAGAATTTCCCTCACCGGTCTTTAATATTCCCAGTTATCAAGACTGTCAACTTAATATTTAACTTTTAGTATTACAGTTGTCCCTCCCCATAAGATACAGTTTAATAATTTAATGTCATCTGATCTTGCAAAATCCTTTTACCAGTATGACCTCTGTGTCTAATAGAGGAAACCTTTAATTCTGATACTCAATGCTGGATAATCGTACTAGCAAACACCAAACTTACCTGTGTAGGTTAGGAATATCTTTAGGCCTTTAACTGAAAATTTCTGCCTCTGGCAGCTCTTCTTGATAGTCTCTTTTAATAAGTATCAGGCATTCCTCTCTGAGAATCCTTCTTTGTAGCCTCCAGTCTTACTTATTTTGGGAGGCTAACATAAAGTGTATACCTTAAAATATTATTATTATTATTATTATTATTATTATTATTATTATTATTATTATTTAAAATGCCCAGGAATGGCTGTATTTTGGTTTTCATTGTCTTTGCTAAGTGTTTAAGATGAAGAAGTCAAACTGACTTTTGTTTCTATCTATTGTTAACAGTCAGCTGAGCTTTCATGGGAGTCATTCCTGGGGAAACTTGAGAGCACTTTCTCAGTTCTTCTAGAGCCATTTGCGCTAGGTGGGTCCAGGTCTTGCTTGACCATGCGGCTTCCCTGGGAAGCATCAGGGATTTCTCCCTTCTCTGATGACTCTCCTCTTCATAGCAAATGCACTGATTGGCTTTCTGTTCTCCAGTGGTCTCATTAATCTCCCTGATGGGGAGTTTATGTGGCCCAGAGTTGCAAAACTCTTTAGTGAAGTCCCCTGTTCCCTGGACTCAGACTGACTCAGAGGGCAAGAGACAAATATTGGTTTTTTTTGGCCCTTTTCATTTAAATTTAATTTTAAATCCTAATCTTAAACATCCATCAAATAAATTTTAACATCCTTATATTAAGAGCACTGGGCTTTAATGTCTATAACTTTATAATTATTTATCTTTTTATTAATTGGGATCTGTATTATTCTGTCTGTCTTGTAGGTGATAACTTACTCTCTGAAATTAACCCATGTTTTGTTCTTAAAGCAACACTTCTGTAAAACACTAACAGAGAATCTAGATCACATATAAGGAAATTACAAAATAAAATTTTATAACAAGAGTAAAAATACTTAGTTCGTGTAATAGCTACACTGAATTTTTTGGCTGAGTAATACATTATATCCCCTGTTTGAGATCCTAGTTATTTTGACATAAAAAAAGAACTTTTAACATAACTTTAAAGAAATAAAATCTGACCTACTGCTTTTGTAGTCATTCTCACATGTAGTAAGATGGGACACACAGCCTTATCTCAGGTAAGGCAGGGCTCTTTATAAATATTAAGTGTTTTAGTTCTAAAGCTGATCTTTATTTTTTAATTATTATTTTACTAAGTTTACATAAATTGTTTGAGGTCACATGAACATTAGCTAACAACATATAATATCACTTTTAAAACATGAATTAAAGAAATGCTGAAAGTTTTTAACCTTTACATAGATTAGGCTCTAATTAACATAAAATACATTTAAATTGTTCCCCAATGTAAAAAGTAACATAAAACTTTGCATATCTTATTGGTAACAGGTGAAAAAATCCCCAATACATTTTTTACCGTACAACTTCAGAACACTAGCTTGATATAATCCTCTTTTAAAATTTTTACCTTACAGACTTGCATACCTGATATGAGCACATTAGTAGCATCACAATTACATTGATGTTTCTACATTAACCAAGTTTAGCTTTTAAAGAAATGGCAATACAGTGCTCTAAAATAACAGTTCTAATTTAATCAGTTGTTTAATTTCTATGGTTGCTTGCTCTAGAAAAAATAAAACTTAATAAACACAATGCTATGGGTAAACTTATGTTTTAAGAAATTTTTGTCTCTTTAACACATGATTGATTTTTACTATCCTTTACAGACTTTAGTCAAACTTATACAGACGTTAGGAAGTCAATCAGATATCTAACAAAAGTACTCATGAATGAGTAATCCCATATCAAATTTACTTTACTTATTTATCAAAATATTAGACAAATGTATTGAAGAGTGTAAACCATTTTTATGTTGAAGGAAAAGTCCTAGAACCAAGGCATATTAGACATTTTGTAGATATTAACATTTTATTAGATTTTTGAATACCTAGAAAAACTTGAAAGCTTAAATTTAAAAACATTTATTTTTATCTGTTTATCCAATTTAATTGAACCATTTAAATCACGTGAATTAAAGACCTTTGGATCCACTTTTTAAAATTTGTTTATATGAGCGCTTTTTTTATGAGTGCTCCTTATATATGTTAATTTGTGTATCATATATATGATATACGGACATATGTATATATAGACATACAACACATAACAAAATTGAGCACACGTAATAATAGTAAAGGCCTTTTAGCTTTTCGCAGGTGAAATCTCCATTGCAATGTTTCAAAAATTCCAAAGTTGGTCAAAGATAGTACCGA
Source organism: Callospermophilus lateralis (assembly GCF_048772815.1). Taxonomy (NCBI): domain Eukaryota; kingdom Metazoa; phylum Chordata; class Mammalia; order Rodentia; family Sciuridae; genus Callospermophilus; species Callospermophilus lateralis. The sequence goes on from NW_027516813.1 coordinate 717,041, forward strand.
TCAGAAAAACATTAACCTAGGTCTGTATGATCAAAATCATGAGCTCAAAAAAAAAATAAAATAAAGTATCTAAGGAAAAAAATAAGAGTCCTAGAAAAAATGACTGGTCAGTAATTAGTAAATACCATACAATTTACCTTTTTTTTCTTAGGCCTCAGATCAGTCTCCTAATAATCTTGCAGGCTTCTTTCATTTGCCTTTCAAAATAAATCATGGCTGAGGTCTGGAAGGAGGAAGAAAAAACTGCTATTCTGAGCAGACACCTCAGGCCTAAGGCATTTTAACCATAATTTTCAGGTTCGGATGTTGAAAATTATGGTACAAATTTAAGATACAATTCACAAAATTTTATATCTTTACATCTTGTTTTGTCAACAGATATCATACTATGATTTACAATACTTGTCCAGATTAATGCTCTGGTGCACAAAGTGACATTTTCCCAGGCTACCCAATTCAAAATTGGTGAAAAAAAAAAGACTGAGTGATTGGGAAGTTTCTTGCCAACTTGGAAGTAGAGTTCTTTAGTTTTCCATCCTTAGTATTTAAGTTCTCTGGCATGAATTATCTGAAATCATAAACTAAACAATTACCTAAACCCGACTTTTAACTGCAAGATTGTGCAATGCTTCAAAAACCCATTCAGATACCAGATTGTTACAATAAAACATCATCATTTAGACACACATTCAGCTAAGATCATTCCCCAAAAACAATTTATAATATCAACACATTATTGCACGTGTCTTAAAGGGCCAGAAACAAAGACACAAGACAGACAGAAAGGAGGTCCAGACTGTGGCTGTCAGACAGAATCCTTTAAACCAGAGCAGATAAGAGAAAAATCTCCTACACCAGTGGCACCATAGATGTCAACAGGGGGGGACCAGATGTTTTAAAAGAGGGGCAACCTGAAATGTACAATCAAGGGTCTCCATGGTGACTTTAATGCATTTAGTGTCCTCTTTTTCTTTTTCTCTTTTTTAGAAGACAGAGGTGGCATAATCCTTACAGTGCAGGGAAGAAAGGAGGGAATTCCCTGAAGCAACAGGGCTTCGGCAGCTGCTGGGAGTCCCTCAGTCCCTCCTTTTACTTACAGGATCAGCTACTCTGGTTTGGATCCACCCCAAGCATGCTACATTTACTTTACTAACATTTAAGTAGTCAGTTCTAAAAAAGTTCCGGGACTAAGCGGGGGGGGGGGGGGAATGTAGCAAAATTTGTAACTTAAAGTTCGGCTCCTGACCTTGAAGCCAATTAATGCCAATTTAATAATGAGGACAAGGTTTTTAGAAAAAGAATAGGGGGGGGTTATTGCTTTGGTAACAAAGGAAAAACACAGGGGACTCTGCCCAAATGTTGTGACTCTCTGGATCTGGAGGGACAAGGGGTTTTAATGGAGATTCACTTTTTAACCTGGGAGATACTCAGTTCTCAGGTCCACAGCAGGCATTGTCCTCTTCAGTGGGTGTGCTCCAGGCACCCAGCTAGGGGCTTCTCTCATTCTGCTTAACAAAGGGGGGTAAAGTTCATCGCAGTTCCTTAAAACACAGTCCAAAGGGATGTCAGTTTTACTTGCTTTGTTACCCATTTTCACGTCCAATATAGTTAAGATTTTGCCACAGAAATCACAGAACAAAACAAACAAGAAAAACATAGAACACAGAACAAAACACAAAAAACAGAAACCCGGACTCGAAACAGAAAAACAGAGGAGCAATGCAACGTCTTGCTAAAGCTCCGAAGTAGGACCGCATGCATGCCAGTCAGCACCTCTCTACCATTCCAGAGGAATTCCCTACAGAACAGAACAGAAGACAGAATGATTCTCATTACTGTCCCGAAAAGGAGTATATGTGAGCCTCCCCAGGACACCTCTATGTCATCAGAACAGATCTTTCTTTAACGGATATCCGATGTTATAAAGGCAGCACTTAATTATTGAGGCCTCCTCCACCAGGTGCTTGCTAATAGTTTTAGTGAGGTGGTTCACTGCAGTGCTCCTGGGACCGAACGCTCACTCAAAGGCCTTGGAACATCTCAAGATGTGCACCCCCTAGAGTGGCTCTCCAGCCCGGAGACCTGGAGGGAAGGCCAGATTCAGAATTTCCAGCAGTCTGGTCTTGTGATCTGGTCGGCAGGGTCATCTTGCTGGGAAACTCAAAAAGGTTAGATGAGAAAGCAAAAAAAGAACACTGACTCCAACTAAAATCAAATTGAGGCAAGCTTATTATGTCAACCAGCTGGGCTGCCTCTCCCTCCCTAAACGGCAGGAACAAAACAGCAACCCCGCCTTTCCTATAGCCCAGCTATATGGCCCAGAAAGTTACACAAAAGGGGGGTTACAGAAAACAGAACTTTGACAAGCATGACACAAATGGTAGTTTATTTATTTATTTTTGCTGGTCCCAATATCAAAAATTATGAGGACAATTAGAGCCTCAGAGAGGGTCGTTGTCTGGCCAGGGAAGGCCAAAATTTATGGTGTGTCACTAAAGTTTCAGCGAAGCCTGGATGGTGCACTTTCTTGCAGACCCTGACCCACCACACTTGACAGAATTCCCTCCAGCACGGTGTACCAGTTGAACTGTTGTATTTCAAAAAGCAAATACCAAACTCCCAGTGCAGCAGCAAGAAACACCACAAAAAGTGGAGGATGACCAATTGGCTTCACATTCCACATGGGGAGACACTAAGCCCCAGTCGCCACAGTTAACCTACAAAGAGAGACTTCAGCACTGCTGCCTCGTGTACATTGGAAAATAAGAAACTATGTCCTCAAGGTCTCAGAGACGCACACCCAGCTTTGAGGGTGTCACTGCAAAGGAAACTTAACTCCTGACAACAACATATATTTCAAGTGCACAACCTCAGTGGCAGTTTCTCAAAAAGTGTTAGGCTGGCAGAGCTCCATGTTTGTGGAGTGTGTACCCTGTCCTTACTTTTAGAAACTCCTATACCACCTCCAATTTTGTGCACTCATGAGCATTTTCCATTCCAGAAATGTAATCACAGATTTTTTAACTCTTCTTCTCTAAATGTGTCTAACTTGGGGCGAAGGTAATGTCAAGGCATTGTTCTGGATGAGAGTGGGAAGATTTTTTGTAGCACATATTTGCATACATATTAGATTTATTTTCCTATTTTCCATTCGAATTTCTGAATACCTGACACTAACCCATATTCTACTAGACTCTGACTACTAATCCTAATATGATAGAGAAAAATAACCAAAACAGTATATAAATACACGCAGTTCAGAGTTGAAATTGACTTTTGCATGAGAAAGGGTAGGTGTTATAAATCTAGTCAATTTTTAATTGAAATAGTTCTCCATGTGTTTTTAAAGTTAACAAATATGTGAATTACTGTCTCCCTTTCTCTGGAGCTTATTCAGCACATGTATTTTTATATGCACAAATAGAATCCTACGGGGATCACACGTACATTCTTGTGAGTTACATGACTTGGCAGATACAAAGTGTGAGAAGACATCACTCTTCCAAAATGGTGTTGGAACTGAAAATTCAACCTATGGGTGAGCTTCCCAGTAGAACAACACTATACATAAACCCATGTTCAGTCAAAAGAATATTTTTGGATCTTTATGATATATATTTCATGATGAATTTTGATCGGCATATATTTTGCTAGTTTTTAATATCTGGTGTGTGTGTGTGTGTGTGTGTGTGTGTGTGTGTGTGTGTGTGTCTGTATATATATATACACACTCTACAGATTTATCAAAATATGTAATATATGTGTCTTATTATACACTCCCTAAATTCATTCATATTCATATGTGTGGATTTATAATCAAAATTTCACAAGATTATTCTCACAAATATTCATCTACCTGAACTACATATTTCTTTCCTAGTACTGACAACTAACTTCAGTGAATGGTGCATACAAATCCTAATATTTCTACAGTAACTGATCCAGTATAGCATCAATGCAAGTAGATTCCTATGGGACATGATGTGCATTTTGATGTTCATTTTTATTCAACACTGGTACATTACTATTTCTTCAGTTTATGCACATCATAGGATATGTATTTCATCCACAAGTTCACAAATTCATAGGCATTTTTTTTTACTTACAATCACTTCCTACTTCAGAACACATGTATTTCTCCATGTTTCTTCACTGGTCTTTTAATGAGGCTTCTTTCCAAAGTCATTATTTTCGTTTTCCATAATCATTTTTGAACCAAAACTCACACACCCTTCATGATAAACCATAACACTAATATTTCCATTAGTTGTATAACTGGTTGGAATGAATGATTGTATATCAATATATGATTTCATATATAATTTCAGATAATAATTCAATCCATTATTTAAAGTAGATCCAGTTATATTATTTATTCACAGTATGGACTATTCATGCATTATCTCTGTATTCATAAACAAAGGTTACACCTCTTTGTACCCCCAAGACTAATTTATACGTCTTCCAATTATTCCTAAAAAAAATGGTGGAAGAAATACTCATGTCACCTGATCTACATATACATTTATCACAGTAATATTCTGGACAAAAAAAGCGAAGATAACACTTAAGATTCTACCAAAGCCTAAATGGAAACTGAGCAAGGACAACTAAAAGCATCCATGTTCATATTGCCTAATGCTTTCAAATGTCAATCCAATTCGTAATTACATATTTGTTTCTTTCTAAGATTATATATTCAACCTCAACCATATTGAAAATATCTAATCTTATCACTCACTTTATACTTTGCCTGATTTCCTAATGTCTCTGTTGATATCTGCTTTCTGACATATTTTCCCCAGTTCATCATTGTGACTGACTCTTCACATGTGCTCACGTTTACATTCACTCTCTACCCGAAACCCTGTTGCTAAAGAACTTTTGGTCCAAATCCTATACTCACTCGTCTTTCTAAAACTACCGACTATCTTCTTAATCCTACTGACTATGCCTTTTTGACTGGATGTTCTCTTCGACATTCAATCATCCAAAGTACAAGGTCCTATGCCATTGTATATCGATTTATCTGAGACATCTGTGCAGAACATAATTGAATGCTAAGTATCCCAATCAACGGCCCAATGCCCTCTGGGCTTCAAATCTTACCTAGATTTCTGTTTTCATACTTATATTTCACCTATATATTCTTGTGAATATCGCAGGTTCCCAATACCATTATGCATCCCGCAGAATGATTCATAACCCAAATTGAACCAGGTATTAAACCTAACCATACACAGTTCCCTCAATCTAACTTTATAGAAGAGCAGGGCCAGAGCTGGTCTTACAATACAGAATGTAGGGGATCTTCCACCTGCTGAGAACCTCAAAGGTCCATGCAGAAATGATCCCTGGAGAAGATATAGGCAGCTATGAAGGACCTGAGAGAGCAAAAGTCATCTTCTATGGCAAACACCTAGTCAGGACGAAGGGACGTGTTTGAATCAGCCTCTCTTTTCTTAATGTGGCGAAGATGGACCAAACCAGACCTAGGTGGAATCATTCTTTAGATCCATCATGTGCTTAGAATCTAAATCACAGCCACAAACAAGGCCAAGAGGCTAATTCAGCCACATCCCTTTCGAAAGCAATAAAGCAAAGAGCCACAGGTGATGCCCATTCATTTCCATTTCAAAACTATATTCTTCAGGCTTCACAAAGGGGTGGCCGGAAGCAAAATCCTTCAGATATTCAGTGCAAGAGAACAGTACTTAAACAAAAAGTCCAAAGCAGGGTCTCTCAACTGAGAGTTTCCTGGTCACACTGATATCTGAGTTTTCTGAGATGCTCGCCATTCTCTTCAATTCTCCAGTACTTGGCCATGTCAGAGAGCTTGGAGGTGATACATATCTTGTACACAAAACCGTGAGCCTATTCTGCAGAGTGGCCAGAATTTAGGAAGAAACCAGCAACATAGGAAGATACAGGTGTTTCCCATTGATAAGACAAGCTGCAGTTCATTCATATATTTGGGCAGGATGAAATTTTGGGAAGATTTATACTAGACAGGACACATCCATTAATGCATTTTCTTTCTAATGTGTACAACACCAGACACAGTGGGATACACAGACAAAGAAACACTCGCCTTGTCAAACGACTTACTAGAACAGTCACTCAAAACCAAAAAAACAAAAAACAAAAACGCCTTTCCTACCTATTCTCAGAACATGAGACAGAACCAAAAACCCAAACCCACTCCCACAAAGGCACCTTCTTTCCCCAAGTAGGTCTGTGACAACCCGGAGTGTCCTCTGACTGGTGAGCCATACAATGTTTCCCCGAATTGGCCTGTCTTGTCTCAGATCTGGTCTCCTTGTCCAACTCTGTGAAGTTGAGAGGAGCCAGCGGTGAGCCACTACCTGTTTTCTCAGAAAAAGGTCCCTCTTCAGAGCTCTACTTGGCATTTGGCCATCCTCACATCAGTAGGTACCAAGAAAGGCTGACTTTGTCCTTGGAAAATCCAAAACAAGTGAGCCCACTGGGACTGGGACTGGGAGTGGGACTGCCACTGGGTGGCTTCTTGGATACCAAGTTCAGAGAGTTCCATCACCAAGGAAATGAGGTATGTCACTTTCTTTGGAACTGAATGAGGTGACTGCCTTGGCAACCACTTTGTCCTAACAGTTGCTTCCAAAGAGTCCCAAGAGATGGAGCCCAGCCGCTCCTTCTTGTGACACTTTCACAAGTTAGAATGGAATATAAACGATAGCCAAACGGGAACAGCTCTCCCACACAGGCCTGTTTTGGTCAGTCTTCTCTACAATAAGAAGAGAGGCTGATTCAGACACGTCCCTTCGTTCTAACTAGGTTTTTTTTGCCATGGAAGATGACTTTTGCTCACTCAGGTCCTTCATACATGCCTACAACTTGTGCAAGTATCATTTCTGCATGGACCTTTGAGGTTCTCAGCAGGTGGACGGTCCCTACTTTCCTGTATTGTAAGAACAACTCTGTTCCTGCTCTTTTGTGAAATGAGTTTGAGGGAACAGTGTATGTTTATGGTTAATAACAGGTTCGATTTGGGTTAGGAATCATTCTGTGCGATGAATAATAGTGTTGGAACCTGTGATATTTACAGAATATAGAGGTGAAATATAAGTATGAAAACAGAAATCTAGGTATGATTTGAAGCCCAGAAGGGCATTGAGCCCTTGATTGGGATACTTAGCTACGAATTATGTTCTGCAAATATGTCTCATATAATTCAATATACAATGGCATAGGACCTTGTACCTTGGATGATTGAATGTAGAAGAGAACATCCAGTCCCAAAAAGGGATAGTTGCTAGGATCATGAAGCTAGTCGGTAGGTTTAGGTGGAAGAGTGAGTATATGATTTGCACCAAAAGTTCTTTAGCAATAGGTTTCGGTTAGAGACTGAATTAAATGTCAGCACATATGAAGAGTCAGTCACTAGGATGAGCTGGGGAAAATATGCAGAAAAGCAGATATCAATAGAGAACATTACAAAATTAGGCAAAGTATAAAGTGACTGATAGGATTAGACATGTTCAACAGTGTTGAGTTTCAATATATAATCTTAGGAAAGAAACAAATATGTAGTCACCAATAGGATTGGCATTTGAGAGGCATTAAGCAACCTGGACCTGGATGTTTTTAGTAATCCGTGTTCACTTTCCATTTAGGCCTTGGTACAATCATAAGTATGGCCATTAAATTTTTTGTCCAGAATATTACTGGGATAAAATGTATATGTAGATCAGGTGACATGAGTATTTCTTCCACCATTTTCTGGGAGCAATATATTAAGACGTAAAATTAGTATTGGGGTTACAAAGAGGTGCACCCTGTGTCTATGAATATAGAGATAAAGCATGAATAGGACCATACTGTGAATAAATAATTTTAACTTGTTCCAATTTTAAATAATGGATTTAACTGATATCTGAAAAATTACAGGAAATCTTATATTGATATACAATCATTCATTCCAACCAATTATACATCTAATTGTAATATTAGTGTTTTGGTTTATCATGAAGAGTGTGTGAGTTTTGCCTTCAAAAGTGATTATGGAAATCGAAAATAATGGTGTTTGGAAAGAAGTCTCATAAAAAGACCAGTCAGGAACCTGGATGAATACATATGTTGTGAAGCAGGAAGTGATTGAAAAGTAAACAAATGCCTATAAGTTTGCTAATTTGTGGATGAAATATATATCCAATGATGTGCATAAACTCATGAAATATTAATGTACCAGTGTTGAGTAGAAATGAACGTCAAAATACACATCATGTCCATAGGAATCTACTTGCATTGATATCATATGGGGTCAGTTACTGTAGAAATATATAGGATTCGTGTGCATCATTCACCAAAGTTAGTATTCTTTTTTTTTAATTTTTTATTTATGGTTGTTAAAAACAATACATAGTTCTTGATATATCATATATCGCATTTTGATTCAAGTGGGTTATGAACTCCATTTTTACCCCGTATACAGATTGCAGAATCACATCACTTACACATCCCATTGATTCTCATATAGCCATACTAGTGTCTGTTCTATTCTGCCTTTTCCTATCCTTACTATCCCCCCTCCCCTCCCCTCTCCTCCCCTCTCTTCTCCTCTCTACCCACTCTACAGTAATAAATATTTCTCCCCCTTGTATTATTTTTTCCCTTTTCCCGCACTTCTTTTGTATTAAAATTTTGTATAAACCATGAGGCTCTCCTCCCATTTCCATGCAAATTTCCCTTCTCTCTCTCCTTTCCCCTTCCCACCTCTCATCCCTGTTTAGT